>NC_069671.1:9764481-10410981 GCF_027244095.1 Hemicordylus capensis
TTCTTTCTACCCATGCAGTTTTAATCTCTTTTAATTTGTAAACCTTTTAGTCTCCTATAGTGTAACACTGCAACTGCCCATTCATGGTGCTTATAGTTTTTGTACTCCGGCTGCCTTACGACAGGCAAAGATCGCAATATAGTCTTTATAAACCATATAGGTTCTAACCATTTGGCAATTTTATAGCCTTCTTACTGTGTTTATACCAGGGGCGTAGCAAGGTTGGAGTGGACCAAGGGACAAGATTTTAAAATGCCCCTCCTTCACCGAGGCTCAGCTCATGAAGTAAAGAAATCTTAAAGAAGCCCGGGCGGGTGCGTGGCTGGGGGAGTCAGTCATGTGACTTGCTTCGGGGGGGGCCCCAAGGCAGTGGGCCCCCAGACAACTGTCTCCCTTTGCCCTATTATAGTTACACCCCTGGTTTATACTCTCGAGCTTAGTAGCCTTCAACACCTGCCAATGTTATGTTTTCTTGCCTTATGCTGGTCAAAGACCATAATTAAGTGATTGATTGATTGATTGATTGATTGATTGATTGATATTGTTTGATTCTTTCTTCCTGGTGCCACAAGTCCAGACCAAGGGTGTCGCTATAATTGAGCGGATGGGTTCAAAGAACCCAGCCCCCGAGCTCCTGGAGGGCCCCCAGCTCCACTCCTCCCTATTTTCTTCATTATCTCCCTCACTCCGAGGGGCCACCGTAGAAAAGGACGAATGCAGGCCTCCTCTCCTCTAGCCACAGCGCTGGTCCAGACAACAATCTAGAGCTGCTATTTGTACCAGGAAGGATGAACAGTGACAATTTTAGCATCTCATATCATTTGGACTTCAGACATTAATCTTGGAATTACATCACTAAAAATACAAACAAACCCACAGACAACCATTATCAGTTAAGAGACAAGAGTTTCAGGCGTTCACCTACCATTGGAACAGTTGCCATTGCTTGTTGGTCCCATGGAGCCGTCGAAGGAAACAAAGGCTGGTCACCTGACGGGGAGGAAAGAGATGGAGATGAATGGTCCCTTTGCCAAGAATTAGCACAGTACCTAATGTAAGATAAGCCAAGGGGAAAATCGTCCTGTGGCTATATTATCCGATGCCGGTCAAAAGAGCAGCTTGCTGCTCTGTGGGAGGATTCAGTCCACCACATCCTCCCCAACTTCACCTGCCCAATGAACAGATGGTCAAGGCTGTCAAGGTAACTGGGATACCAAGGTATCTTCAAAAGTACCTGGCTGGGCTCACATAAGCCATCTTGTGCATTAAGCTCTTGAGATGAGGCTCTGCTCCAAACACTGGCAGACACCCAGTGCATGCATTCAGTCATTCATTCATTCATTCATTCATTTAGTTTGTACACCGCCCCAAACGTCTGTCTCTGGGCAGTTTACAGCAACAAAAACAAATTAAAATAGAAATTAAAACCTTAAAACAATGTAGAACCACAAGTCTAGTTAAAAAGCTTGGATGAATAAATGTGTCTTTAGAGATTTTTTTAAAAGTTGTCATCGATGGGGAGGTTCTTTTTTCAGCAGGGACTGCATTCCAGAGTCTTGGGGCAGCAACAGAGA
Organism: Hemicordylus capensis; assembly: GCF_027244095.1. NCBI lineage: Eukaryota > Metazoa > Chordata > Lepidosauria > Squamata > Cordylidae > Hemicordylus > Hemicordylus capensis. The sequence goes on from NC_069671.1 coordinate 9,766,056, forward strand.
AGGCCCGTCCCTGTGTGGCCACCAGATGAGCCGGTGGCAACTGCAGACTAATCTCTCCAGATGATCTCAATAGGCGGTGGGGTTCGTGGCAAAGAAGACGTTCTCTTAAATACCCAAGGAGTATGCTGTTTAGGGCTTTATAGGTTACAACCAGAAACGTATAGGTTTGCCTAGAAACGTACTGGTAACCAGTACAGTACATAGGAAGCTGCCTTCTACTGAGCCCGACCATTGGTCCATCTAGCTCAGTATTGTCTACCCAGACTGGCAGCAGCTTCTCCAAGGTTGCAGGCAAGAGTCTCTCCTAACCCTATCTTTTTTTAAAAAAACAAACATTTATATCCCGCCCTTCCTCCAAGGAGCTCAGAGCAGTGTACATGCTTATTTTTATCCTCACAACAACCCTGTGAGGAGGCACCTCCCTTGGAGATGGCAGGGAGGGAACTGGGAACCTTCTGCATGCAAGCAGGCAGATGCTCTTCACAGAGCAGTCTGATCCCCTGAAGGGAATATCTTACATTGCTCACACATGTAGTCTCCCATTCAAATGCAATCCAAGGCAGACCCTGCTTAGCAAAGGGGACACTTCATGCTAGTTGCCACAAGACCAGCTCTCCTCCCACAGCCCACCCCAAAACCAGTTTGAAATGGATCTAGATAATCAGCTTCCTCTAAGAGTGTTTGAAGCTGGGAGGCCACCATCCTCTCAATTACCTTGCCCAGCCATGGAAGGTTGGAGACAGGCCTATAGTTGCTTAACTCTGAGGGATCCAATGCAGGCTTCTTCAGAAAAGATCTACGAATTGCCACATGCTGGAAAACATTCTGCAGATACAATCTCTTTTGGATTACATTCAATTGAATATTTGGACCTCTGACTTTGCCAAATCAGTGGCCCTTCCACTTACCGACAGCGGCCGTGAAGTACTGCTCAATCTCGTTGGGCGTGAGCACCCTTTCCCAGATAATAAATTCATCAAAAGCCCCGTTCACATAACGCTTGGTCTGCTCTGATCCTGTCAGCATGTTTGAATGGGAATCCTGGTAGCTATAGAAATCTGTCCCATTTGGATCAGTGGTGTTTAATGTTCCATTGACGTAGACTTTCAACCCATCTCCGGACTTCCAGGTGAACAGGACATGAGTCCACTGGGGGCCTGGAAAGCACAGCAAAGCCATGTTGATGCTCTAGGAACAGGAGAATAAGAAGAGCCTGGCTGGATCAGACCAAAGGTGTCGCTAGCTACTCCAGAGAGGCGCAGATTGATCAGTTTCCAGTTGTTCAAGGACTATCCTTCCCCATGATTAGGAGAACCAGACTACTGCAAGTAAACACTATGGGTGGCATCCAGACTAACTTAATCAATAGCAATACTCGGAAGGATGACTTAATTCCAATGGGACTACTCGGGAGTAATTCAGTCTGGATGTCAGCCAAGGTTGCAAATTTGCTTCATTCGAGTGATTCTGGCAGATTATAGAACCAGACTTCCCTTACTGCAGAATTTGGGGTAATTTAGTGTATACAACCCAGCTGATAGTTGCATAGGAGGGGGGACATTTTAAAAGCGTAGCTTTTCTTTTCCCATCAGTATAGGGACATAGGAAGCTGCCTTATACTGAGTCAGACCATTGGTCCATCTAGCTCAGTACTGTCTACACTGACTGGCAGCAGCTTTCCAAGATTACAGGCAGCAGTCTCTCCTAGCACTATCTAGAGATTATTTGAACCTGGGACCTTGTGCACGCAAGCATGCAGATGTTCTCCCCTGAGTTATAGCCCCATATCTTACAGAGCTCACATGTAGTTTCCCATCTAATGATTCAATGTTATTTGGAAGATGTTGACTTTTAATATACAAATGCATACACTGTGTTCAGTACTGTGCACAGTGGCGAACCATCTCCTATGAATCCATAGATCTGAATATCCAAATTTACCTGGTGGGATAAAATTTGCTTCCCACTTCTTCGAAATCTGACGGTTAAACAGTTCCACAGAGCCTTTGCTTTCACTAAAGTATACTTTAAACCCACTGGAAAGGACCTGATCCCCATGTGCTGGGAGAGGCTTAGTCTGTTGCTCCTGAGTTTTCCAAAAAAAAGAGAACGTGACACCTAGCAAAGACAAGAAAAATAGAGAGAACAGGGATCGTTCATGAGAACTAAGGAAGTGGGATTTAAACTCTTCTGAGATTGCACCGATAAATTGTGATTTTTAATTATTTTAATAATTTGCATCCCAGTCAAAATAATTTACATCCCAGACTTTCCCAGCTGTGACACGAACAAGGTGATACAATACCAAAGTGAAAAGCAATAAAATAAAGCATTTTTAAAAAACCACACCTGAGAAAGAGAGAGGGGGGAGAGCGGGAGTGTATTGGCCTTGCTCACACAATAATTTGAATCTAGGTTTAATGTGGACTACCAACGTTAGTGTAATAGTATAAACACACGCAATGGGGAAAATCTTGCCAGCAAACGGACCAGCAAACGGAAGTATTTTTTCACACAATGCATAATCAACTTGTGGGATTCTCTGCCATGAGATGTGGCGGTAGCCAACAACCTGGATGGCTTGAAGAGGGGCTTGGATAACTTCATGGAGGAGAGGTCTATCATGGGCTACTAGTCAGAGGGCTATAGGCCACCTCCAGCCTCAAAGGCAGGATGCCTCTCTGAGTACCAGTTGCAGGGAAGTAACAGCAGGAGAGGGGGCATGCCCTCAACTCCTGCCTGTAGGCTTCCAGCGGCATCTGGTGGGCCACTGTGTGAAACAGGATGCAGGACTAGATGGGCCTCCTTGGGCCTGATCCAGCAGGGCTGTTCTTATGTTCCTATGTTCTTATGACCTTAGATAACAGTATGATCACATTCACAAGTAACACAGAACAGAGGGTCAAATGGTCCTGCAGTTCAGCCCCTCTCGCCAATGGTCTGACTCAGTATATGACAGTTTCCTATGTTCCTATGTTCCTAAAATAGGGCAGCCCATGTGTGAATTCGCCCCTTAAGATCGTTCCCATTAGAATATACTGTTTTATTCAGACATGGGTGTTTTTCTCCCCATTTTTATCCACGGCACAATTCAGCATTTGGCCTTAATGTTCTTGTTTGTGAGCCCTGGGAATGTCAGAGTTGGGGTAATAAAAATTTATTCAGAACCTTATATTATCATCATCGTTGTAGAACTAATGTTGCAAACGGATTGGTTTTTATTTCCCTGATGGTGCAGGCGGGAAAAAAGATAAGCATGAGAAATGGTAAACATAATAAAATGTGCATGCAATGTAACGGGAAGGATCTTCTCAGGTGGGCCCAGATCAGGTCCATGGGGACCATTTCAGGAAGGTAGGAGTGAAGAGATTGGCTGGTCTGGTAATAAGATATTCGGGGGGGGGGGATTGGGGGGTACATTCAAGGGTGAAACTTGATGCTATTGCTTTTAACTGGATCTAAGCCCAAAATTCTCCTGTGAGAAGTTTTGGCACAACATTGAGCAACTGGGTGGGGTGGGTGGCGGAGAGAGAATGCCTCCACCCCACCCACCCCACTTTTTTCCCCACCACTACCACTGGTGGTAGAACTGGAGGCTAACTACTACCGTTTATATATCTTATAGGTCCCCAGGAATAACCCTATATCATCGCATTGTCCCCAAGGGACTTGTGGGAAATAAGCATGGCAGTCACCAGAGGAGCACCTCTGCAAGCCAGGCCCTGTGTTTCACCCCTCTTTTGTAGGGGAGAATTTGAATCAACCTCTTCTTTAGCAGAGAAACCCAGTTTGATGAGAACAGAACTCACAGAGGAGATCTGGAGACAATTGCTTGAGGTCTAAAACTAGTAAAGGTTTGTTGGAAGAAGTTACAGACTTGGATAGCAAGCCTGTGCCCTGTGCTAGCTACTTCATGGTGGTAGGAAGAAGAAAGAACAGAGAGGAAGGGAGTGTCCTAAGAATATCAGTCTACCAATCAGAAGAGATACAAGAGAGAACAAGGGGGCAGTTCTGCACTCTCTAGTTTCACCCCTTATGTCCATAGTAGCCAAAAGGAGTTATTGGGAGTCACATCTCCAAGATCTTTTGCTGCCATTTTGCCTCCCCCAAATGCATTTAGTGCCACCACCACCACCCATTCTGCCAGCTGCAAATGGGTTGGCATAACAGCTCGGCACTGTTTTAGACTCATGATGGCCCACGGCCAGAACCTTTGGCCCAAAAGCACCTGCCCGATTCACAGTTTTTCTTTCTAGTCTCACATGATCCAACCTGGTACATAGGAAGTTGCCTTATACCGAGTCAGACCCTTGGTCCATGTAGCTCAGCATTGTCTCCACAGACTGGCAGCGGCTTCTCCAAGGTTGCAGGCAGGAGTGTCTCTCGGCCCTGTCTTGGAGATGCTGCCAGGGAGGGAACTTGGAACCCTCTGCATGTAAACATGCAGGTGCTCTTCCCAGAGCAGCACCATCCCCACTCAGGGGGACATCCCCTATGGGGAACATCTTACAGTGCTCACACATGTAGTCTCCCATTCAAATGCAGTCAAGGCAGATCCTACTTAGCAAAGGGGACAATTCGTGCTCACTACCACAAGACCAGCTCTCCTCCCATTAAAGGAGGAGGTCCACTGATGTAAAAGGTTTTCCTTGGTTGTCTCCCTTCTAATTCCCTAGTCAGCTGGGGGGGTGAACCCAAGGGACACCCACAGAGAGAAAAAGAAGCCAAAAAGCCGCCCTCCATTGGCCTGGCTGGGACCAACTGACCCCATGTGCACAACAAAGGAATATAGAAAGCTGCCTAATACCATGTCAGATCACTGGTCCATCGTCTGCACAGGCTTCAAGTGGTTCTCCAAGGTTACAGACAGGAGAATCTCTCAGTTCTACCTGGAGACGCCATAGAGTGAACCTGGGGCCCTCTGCATGCAAATCAGATGCTCTGCTACAGAGTTACGGCCCCATCCCCTCAGGGGAATATCTTACAGTGCTCACATGTAGTCTCCCATTCAAATGCAAACCAAGGTGGACCCTGCTTAGCAAAGGGGGAAAATCCATGCTCGCTGCCATAAGACCAGCTCTCTTCCCCAACCACGTATGCCACTCTGAGCATCCTGGAGGATTTGGCTTTCAAAGCCAGTTAATTTCTTAAAGGTGAGTTTTAGGATTCTAATCTTGGATTTAGTGCTCCCAGATTAGAAGAAGCTTTGCAGAGATCCTCAGAGATCTTATTCCTCTCTAGCTTATACCTTGAGAACTCTCCCAGTCCTAAGGGGGTGATGATCAGCTGCGATGGTGGATTGAGATGGATTCAAGGGGAGGCAATGAAAATGTGCCGATGGTATCACAACACAAAGCTATTGGAGGCAAACTCAGTGCAGAATTGGCCCGGGGAATTTCTGTTTGCTTTTCTTTTTCAGCCCCTCGTTAGATTACAGTAATAAGCAAATATGCATAATTTATTCCAATGGCAGTATTTGTATTTCCTAGGTACGTGATTTGGATCTTTTTTTTAAAATGGGGGTGCAAATACATCTTTGCTCATAACTAGCCCCCATAAGAGATTATTGCTAGTGCCTTAACGCCACTCTCAGTAATCTTTTTTTCCCCACTAGAAGCCATGCAACCCAATAAATGCATATAATAAAGATAACAACTACCAAGGCTGTATACTAACCTTCAGGTTCACAATATTCTGGATTAATAATGCATGAGTTTTGGTAGCTCCCAAAAAGAAGGAATGTCACTCCCTTCTCATCCGGGACACATATGCCCTTGTTCACGATTCCTTCTACAATATCTAAGAAAGGAAAATGTTTGAAAATGTGCACCTTTTTCAATATACTTGTCAGCCCAAAAGACCCAGGTAGATGACTCGTGCCATTTGAAACAGCTCTTTTTCTACTCTTTCCTGTCCCCTCATCCCTATCTCCATGGGTTCAAAACCCTGATTATCAGTGGCAACTGCCCCTCCCCTGGACACCCTGCACAAATTATTCCTCAAATTCTCCATACACTGCAGATAACTTGGAGCGGGCTTACTCCATAGCATGCAACAAGGGGCCGGTCGGTTCTGTGCACACCCCTACAGCAAACCTCCGTAAATGCCCCCACCCTTAAATGAGGTTAGTGGAGCGAGCGCTCGGCTAACCCTGTTTTTTCAATCATGGGTCGCCACGGCACAGCTCCGTGCCACAGTGACTCACAAGGAGACCCCTGACCGGGAGCCTACAACAAGCCTCCTGGCCTCAGGGGTCTCCCCAGAATGGGACTTCCGGGGGCTGGGTGGCCCCCAATCCCCATCCCGGGGCTTCTGGGGGCTGGGCTGTCCCCGATCCTCACCGCCACTACCAGCTCAGTGTGGAGAGACTTTCTATCTACTTAACCTGAATATCAGAGACTCCCATATACTTGGTTTTTAAGAGGGAGAAATCTTCCATTTAGAACAAAAATGAGCAGTTAAGATGATCTTTAAAACGTGGGCCGCTGTTTGGCCGCTCCTAGCTTGCCGTGAAACTTTGTTCCAAATCCAACATTAATCAGAAATATCCAAGTTTGACAAATGCAGAAGAAATATACTGAATCCTCACCTACAGTTGCAGAGAAGTTAGAGTAGGCAGAATCATTGGTATATATAAAAGTGGAATTATGGGGAGGAAGCACAGTGAAGTTGTGGAGCCTTAGAGCTGGGTGGAACGACAAAGACAAAAAAAAAAGCAACACAATGAATCAATGCAAGATGAACATGAATCAGCCAGTCCATATCTCTCAATGTGCAAATATAAAACTTTAATAAGTGATGCTCTGGATAGCCAAATCAGAAGTGCATCCACACAACCAGAAAAGCAAGGTAGGATGAGAGCTCTTCTTCTCTCCTCCTGCCTTGGTTAAGAACAAGGTATAAAAACTGGGTTACCCTACTTTGAGCAACCTGGGTTGGAGGGATTTTCATGAGTTCACACAATCATGCAAACCTGGTAGCCTGCCTCCAGTCCTACCCTGACTTTGATAATGGTGTGAACAGGCCTCAGATCTCCGACAGTGCTGCAAACAGGATGAGGCCCATGCGTGCACTGCTCCCCTTGGATTACTTAGTCCCACCGGGGAGCTTTTTGGAGAAATAGGTTGACCGACATCCAGGCTAGTGAAGCATTTGTGCAAAAATGTGGCATTAGTGCCAGGCTGTTGTGTGAACTAGTTGTGCTAACTCAGGGGCTTGTGTTCCGGACGAGGGTTGCGCTATGCACAGCAAGGTGTACACCCTGTGGCATGCCTCCTGCTTTGCAGGGAACTTTTGTGTAAGAGCACAATTCCAACAATCCCCGTGATATCACACAGCATCAGCGATGCAATCTTCTTTCACTGGCACAACCTTGCTTGTTGTACAAGGTCTTTGTTAGTCCAGATGCCAGCTTTTTTTTAAAAAGAAAAAGAAAAAATTGTGACATTGTAGTCTCCATTTAAAGGAGAGCTTGTCTCGAGAAGAGGAACATTTCACATTCAAAATTAAAGTAAATGGCAGCACTTTTTACATACTCCAGGGCTATGGACATGACTGACCAAACATTGGCTCTGTCATACCCTAAGGATTCCTGCAGCATGCATGCTCCCATACAGTAGGGGTGTGCAAACTGGTTTGAGCTTGAACTGGGTTCAAGTCAAACTGGCCTGGTTTGACTGGTTTGAGCTCAAACCGGACCAGCCCTCCAAAAAGGGGAGCCAGTCTAAGCTCAAGTGAACCAGGCCCGGTTCAGATCAAACCAGTTTAGCCCAGTTCAACTGGTTGCACGGAGGCCTGAACTGGGCGCCCGCCAGCCTGAACTGATGGGAGGAAACACCAGCAGGGCCTAGGGGAACTTCCGTTGGCCCCGGGGAACCACACCGCCACCGCGGCACATAAGATAACCACCCAGCCACCCACTCCGCCTGTTCTTTTTCAACCCTGTAGAGTTCCCCTAATGCCTGTAAAGGAGAATCCTTACTGGATTCCCCTTTGCAAGCACTAGAACCAGGGTCGACCTGGTTCGATCCCAGTTCTAGCCATGAACCGAACCGCCGACTGGATCGTGAGAACCAGCACATGGACCAGGCAGTTTGGTTCAAGTTCAATTCTAATTCGGACCGAAACTGCCCTAAGTGGTTCCATGGACACCCCTACCGTACAGTAATCATGTAAACCCAGAATGTTTTCATGCACTTCAGTTGGTGCTGTGTCAATCTGGCATGAAGCTGAGATCTGTAATCTTAGATCTGAATTTGGCTTGATGATCTCATCTTCATTTCGGATTGGAACAGCACCACCTGGAGATCAGGGGGAAATTCTGGGCTTTACATGATCACTATGGGAATGTGCATGCCATAGGAATCACAAGATGCCCTATGAAAAGCCTTAATGTGAATCACATCTTTATTTTTCTTTCAGAAATCTACCCTGTGGAGCAAAGTTCTCTCCTCCTAGAAATGTACTTTGCTCCTTCCGTACCCCCAATATATATTGTTCTGTTGCTGCCACTCATTTTCATGTTGGTGATGTTTCTTTAAATGTATAATGCAAAATCAGGCTTGTTTCGCTCCTGGTTTCACAACAGCAGAGAGATAACTTGGATGTAAGGCACCCAAATGGGACTGGAAATAGATCTATCTCACAAGCCATTGTGGCGATGCTGACATCCCAGAAGTGAGCTAATTGAGAGATAAGGAACTGGATTACAGGCGCGTGGAGGTTTCGACAAATAAAATGGATTCACGTGATAGGCAAGTTTATGATGTTTTGAGGGTTTATGAGAAGAAACATGGAATGAAAAACAACTGCATGAAATTATGAGGTATGGGACAGCAAAATAAATAAAATCTGGAAAGGCTCTTGCAACAAATGGAAAAGATGCATAATCAAGGAATGGTGTCTAAGCAGGGAAGTTATCTCCTGCAGAGGCAATGAAAAGAAACCTAGGGAGGCAATATTTCAGGCCTTAACGGCTGAGCTGAGGTTATACAATCAAAACAACACCGTGGCTCCAATCTGGTGCCCATTCCCCTGGGAGGAAGCCCCTCAGAGCATAACTGGGCTTCCTTCCAAATTGACATGCATAGGATTGTGCTGTTAGTCTTGCTTCACACTTGCATGTTTCTCACTCATTGAGGTCATTCACCCAATCAAAAACTGTGTTCCACCCGAGTTTGGAAGCGGTGTGCGCTCCCAATTCTTGGATGTGTGGAAGCAGGCTAGGAGGAAAACCTGGATAGGAGTGATTGAGGCCATTCACGCGAGCGAGCAAAACCAGGCTCAGGAAGCCCAGCCTGGTTTTGCTCACTCGTGTGAAGCGCTGGGATTGCGGCTGTTCCCCGTGGCTACACGGCGGCAAACCCACCAAAGTAGCCACCTCATTAAACGAGGTAAGGAGGGTGAGCGCTCCCTTAACCTCATTGAATTGATTGTGTGTCAGCCGCGGCTGCTTGCAGCTGTGGTGGGCACACTCGGGGGCAGGGGGGGGCTTCCGGTAATGCACAGCGCACCTGCAGGGTGCATTAATGGGGCTCCGGAGGACAGGAGCTGCCAGGCAAGGTGCGGTGAGGCACCGGTGGCCCGCAGGAGAGCCGCCGCTCATCTGGGCAGGTGATCCACCATTGTGCCCTGCGCGTATACTCGAGAGACCCCCGAGCCGGGAGGCTGCTTTTAAGCCTCCCTGTCAGGGGTCTCCTCGTGAGGAGCTGTGCCGTGGCTACTCACGATAAAAAAAAACGGGTTTGCAGAGCGCTCGCTCCGCAAACCCGGTTTGAGGGGCGGGTGACTTGAGCGGGTTACCCACTCTGGAACCACCGGGCTCGCAGCCAAGCCTGGTGGTTCACACAGACTGCAAAAATCGGACTAGGCCCCCTTCGCCCGATTTTTGCAGTCCGTGTGAATAGCCCCATTATGTGGAAGCAAGGTGTGAGGAAAACCTGGGTAGCTTTTCCTCCGTGCTTCCGCACAGTCACTTCTACCCAGGTTTTCCTCTTACCTTGCTTCCACACAACCAAAAACTGGGAGCACACAAAGCTCCGAAACCCAGATAGAACAGAGTTTTTGATTGTGTGGATGACCTCAATGTCTGCAGGACTGAGGCACATCTTAGGAATGCAAACAAAGTCACCACAAACAGAATTTCCATGTCACAAAAATTCACAGCCTTGAATTCCGTGTCACAGCCCTGATGTTTTTCCAGGGGAGTCTATCACATACTTCCCAGGCCTGAGCTACACAAATAGTTAGTGAGGGTGGTCAGGCGGCTCCGGGCCTATACCACTTTAGTTTGGACTGTACCACTGTAGACTTCATATTGATGGTGGGAAGACTGATGCTATGTTTGACTTATACCTGGAAAGGTATTTGAGGGGGGAGCCCCTCTCTGCAACATAGTTTTCAAGGCATGCTTTATATATAACACATGCAAGGAATAGCCATGCAATTCCTCCACCTGCAAGCAAGATCAAGGGCTGAACATGCATGTGTGAACTGGAAACCAGCATTTCCAGCCCAGTGAGCCATGAAGCATCAGAAGGCCACGCTACTGGCACAACTGGAAAAGAGGAGTCAAAGACAGTTGAAGCTCACAAGGGTGCATCGACATGGGCATGCTAAGACTGGTGCTTCCAACACGTTTTGACTTTAATCATTATCAAGGGAATCTGCAATTCCCATTAATTAAGGGGATATGCAGTTCCTTGCAACCAGTTTTAAAAGCTTCACCACCATGCCTTGGTTTCCCAGTGAGATTTTGGATCATGAGACTCTCATAAGAGGGTCATCATAAGACCCTCCCGCCTTCCTTTGTCTTTGCAGGGCAGGTTCTTTGCAGGTCACCCTTAAGCCCTCTCAGAACTCTGTGGAAGGCAGCTTTGATATGCTTTTTAAAAACCATTTGGGTTTCAAAGTACTTGCTGGATAATTAGTTCAACACAACCAGCTCTATTTTGAAATGTACTACGGCACAGAGGTTTGCTTTCTCTGATCCATTTTCTCATGCTCTGACTTCTCTTTAAGGCTTCAGTTAGTCTTGAGGTCACAGGTCAGTGCCAGATTTAGGCACAAGCTGCCCTATTTACCCCGGTAGAAGATGACTCTCACTTTAAATCAACTCCTCTTTAAAAATACAGATTAAATCCAGGTTATACCCCAAAGGAAGAGGACTTTTCATATCAGATGACCCCGCCATTTCTAAAATCAAAGAACTTAGCAAAAAAATCTAGTCTTGGATTCAGGTAAATGCAAAAAGTAAGCTACAGCTTAGGACCTCAGGTTATGAGGGCTCACTGAAACAGGTTTTTTTTAAAAAGATGAAATTTCAAGTTTTGCATAATGGATTTTCATGTAAAGGTATTTCTAATGCAAATAAGCTTATTGTCATGTAACTGTTTTTGTTAGATGATTAGTTTCTGTTGCATCTTTGCCCAGTAAAAATAAAGCTTTCTTATTTCTGTTTTCATTGTGCTTTTGGTTGTAATAATAATATTTTTTGTGATGCAATGGGGCCTTTAAACTTTGACGTCGCTTAGGGCCTCCGCGGGTTATGATCCGCCCCATCACAGGTCTTTGCTCTACCTCCATTTGTGTCACGCAGCTCATGGATTCCTTCCACAGTCCCCAGAGGCCAGTAGTGTGACGCTTGGGCCAGGACCTCGAATCCTGTCAAGAAAGCACAAGATTGTAAGGGTCGTTCCTCCCCAAGGCGAAGGGCAAAGAGGCAACATTCAGGTGGAAACCATGAATTTGGGTGGGCCGCTTGCTCATCACCAACAACTCATGCACTACGACAAAGAAGATTTAGGAACATAGGAACAAAGGAAGCTGCCATATACTGAGTCAGACCATTGGTCTTTCTTGCTCAGTATTGTCTTCACAGACTGGCTCACAATCTAAAAAGAAGCATAAGATAGGCACCAGCAACAGCCACTGGAGGGATGCTGTGCTGGGGGTGGAGAAGACCAGTTACTCTCCCCCTGCTCAATAAAGAGAATCACCATGTTGAAAGGTGCTTCTTTGCCAAGTTAGCAGGGGTTGCCATTAGATCTATCTATCTATCCAGCTTTCTATCACTTCTTGTCCCACATCCCCCTCCAACTTTGCTAGGCCCCTGATTCTCTACACTGAGTTTATTTATTGATCAATCGATCTATCCATCATATTTATATGCCGCCTGGAACCTTTACACACAGCAGGCTTTATCGCAGGTTGACTGGGAGGCTTTACTGCAAACTCAAAATTGTCCCAAAAAACTGAAGCAAATAGTGGATTCTTTCCCCTCAGATATAAATCATGCTACACTCTGAACACGCAGTGAAAACCCCAAATTGTGTGTGAACTACTCCCCAATAACTCACAGGGACTTCAGGAGTAAATCTGGCCGATATGTGAACACACCCCTTCCTTTCCAGAGGAGATGTGAGTTAAAGGGTTTAAAAGCCCCGTGTGAAGAACTTCCTGATACGTGTATCCCTAGGTGGGTGCATAATTTAAAATACAAGTATCAAACTGATTAAAGCAGATAGGGGTTCTTTCCCTGCCCTTCCTGGCGGTATCAGGGATTGAACTTGGGACCTCGCAGATGCTCTGCCACTGAACTGTTGCCGTCAGCATGCCATGAGCCTCTGGGAACCAATTCCACTGCTATCTGCATGGCCACACCCCCTTCATTTGCATAGCTCCACCCTGGGCTCCATTACTCTGTCACCAAGGCGCGAATGGCGATTCCCAGAGAGGATAAACCATATTCCTTAGGACGAGTGAAGATCATTTTGGTGGAAACACAACCCCCAAGTCCCAGGCAAAGCAGCAGCTGGGAAAATAAAATGTCAGCCATTCTACGTGTGTACACAGAGAACATCTGGGGTGATCCCCCCCCCCACCTCCTCCTGCTTCCTACCAATAAATAAATAAAGCGCTGCCACTAAACAGGAACATTGTGTTTCGCTGAGTGCCTTCTTCAGCGGCAGATGGCCACACAGGCTGAGATCCAGGTGGACACACTGACAAAAACAAGCCATCGGAGAGCTCCGGCTTCCGAATGGCAAGCGGGTCTCTGGAAGCTTAGGGTGGTCTGCTCCGAGGAGGCACTGGGGAGATGAGCAAGGAAATTGCCTCCTTGTGCCTGTTAGAGGTCATGCAAAAAGAAGGACCCCGCAGCACCTGGTAGAGAGCGCAGCAGATGGTAAATGGACTTGGATGGTTGGTTTACATAGGAACATAGGAAGCTGCCTAAGACTGAGTCAGACCATTGGTCCATCTAACTCAGTACTGTCTACACTGACGGGCAGCGTCTCTCCGAGGTTTCGGGAAGGGGTCTTTCCCAGTCCTGCCTGGAGATGCTGCCAGGATTGAACCTGGGACCTTTTGCATGCCAAGCAGATGCTTTTCCACTAAGCAACAGCTCATATATATGAAGCTGTCTTGTGTTGAGTCAGAACCTTAGTCCATCTAGGTCAGCATCATCTACACCAGGGGTCCTCAGAGTTGGGTTCCCAGATGTTGCTGGACTTCAACTCCCATAATCCCCAACCAAAGGCCACTGGGGCTGGGGATTATGGGAGTTGAAGTCCACTAACATCTGGGGACCCAACATTGAGAACCCCTGATCTACACTGACGGGCAGAGGCTCTCAGGTTTTCAGGCAGGAGTCTTTCCCAGTCCTACTGGAGATGCTGGCGGGGACTGAACCAGGGAGCTTCTGCATGCAAGTGGATGCTCTACCACTGAGCTACAGCCCCATCCCCTGAACTACGGCCCAATCCTATCTGGAGATACAATGGGATAGAATTGAGCCCGCCTCTCTTTGCTTAGTTCCGCCAGCTTTCTAGTCTTTGGTCACACTTGAGAGTGACAGAACCCAGAAACTGTCTTTGATCTGTGTTATGACATGCCCATTTCCTTCCCAGAGTTACAACCATTGAGGGCAGGAAGGAGTTAAGCCCATTAATCTAGTTTGGGATTGCATTTGTGGTTTCTCCTCTTTGCACTTACATATTGGCTGAGCAGACTTGAGAGGGTGGAGGAGTGGGCTTCCTCTTTCCCTTTCTTGTTATCTAAGGACTCAGATGGCTGGCCCACTGATGGCTAGAAATGTGCACAAAACAAATTTTTTTTGGCTCCATTTTGAATTCAAATAGAATTCCAAAAATTCATTTCAAATTTGAATCAGATTCAAATTCAGTATGGAAATTTGATTCAAATTCGATTCAAATTCGAATAGATTTGACCCTGTATTTTGCCTTTTTAAACCAGTCAGAGGGCCTGAATGGTGTGTTTTTTTTAAGTGCCAAATGGCTCTCGAATTGAATTTGAATTGAATTTTAAAAATTCGTTTCACATTCAAATCAAATTGTACTTTCAAGGAGTGATTCGATTTGTATTCGAAACACCCAGATTCGAATCGAATCGAATCCAACTCGATTTACACATCCCTGAAAATGATGGCTGCTGAGGCAGCAGCCTCAGAGGGTGGACTGGAGGCAGAGGCAGCAGAGACACGCTTCTGCCTCACCAGCTGCTTCACCCTACCTGACCTCACAGCAGTGGCAAGACTTCTGCCCCCCACAACCATTTGGACTCGAGCTCATCCTCCTCCCCGTTCTGCTGCTAATCTGACCCCGTTCCCCTTGACTTCTGAAAAGGTAGGAGTTGGGAGGAAAGGAACAGAGGTGGATTTTAGGATTACTTAAGATTACTTAAAGGAGATACAGGCAATAATGGGGAATGCCGAAGTTTTCAGGAGCAAAGAGGGTTTTGCTGGCCTTGTGGTAGCGAGCATGAATTTCCCCCTTTGCTAAGCAGGGTCAGCCTTGGTTTGCATTTGGATGGGTGACTACATGTGAGCCCTGTCTTCTGTAAGATATTCCCTTTAGGAGATGAGGCCATAGCTCAGTGGTCGCGCATTTGCTTCCTATGCAGAAGGTTCCAGGTTCCCTCCCTGGCAGCATCCCTAGGTAGGCCTGGGAGAGACTCCTATCTGAAACCTTAGAAAGCTGCTGCCAGTCAGAGTAGACAATACTGAGCTGGAAGGACCAATGGTCTAACTTGGTATAAGGCTGCTTCCTATGCTCTTCTTTTGGGGATGCAAAGCACAGTCCCAATCCAGATTGAGGCCTTCTGCAGTTGCTACATTTAAAAAAAAAAAAAATCCAAGCCAGCACCACAACAATGCATTTACTTGTCACATCTTCTCTGATTCTCAGATGGCACAATCGAGGACTAATTTAATTTAATGCTTCATTCTGCCGGGTAAACATTCTGGTAATAGAATTTTTTAAATTAACCAGGCTGCTGGAGAGCTCTGGCTTGTAAACAGGTTTGGGGGGAAAGAATCAAGAGGAATCAAACCAAATATTCAGCCTGCAAGTCTGCCAGTGCAGAATCAGAGAGGGATGGATTGCAGAGATCAGACTAGGGCCTGGAGGACTCTCTGCTGGAAAAGACATCGCGATTCTGCTCTTGGATGCGGTTGCTATTGCCTGGCAAGAGCCCAGAGCCCAGGGGAAGGAGGCAAGCATGCAGTGCAACTGGAGCTGAAAAACAAAGGACTTGCAGTGTGGGTCCACATGCTCACGCAATGCATGTGCTGTCCAAACATTCCAGATGCTTGTAAAACAGCAACTCATAACGTGAAATAAACCGCAAGCAAAGAAGTACCACAAGAGCTGGTCTGGTGGTAGCAAGCATGACTTGTCCCCTTAGCTAAGCAGGGTCCACCCTGGTTGCATGTGAATGACAGTCTAGAAGTGTGAGCACTGGAAGATATTCCCCCTGAGGGGATGGAGCCGCTCTGGGAAGAGCAGAAGGTTTCAAGTTCCCTCCCTGGCTTCTCCAAGATAGGGCTGAGAGAGATTCCTGCCTGCAACCTTGGAGAAGCCGCTGCCAGTCTGTGAAGACAATACTGAGCTAGATAGACCAATGGTCTGACTCAGTAAATGGCAGCTTCCTATGTTTCCTATGTTACCTCTGGCTGCTGGTGAATGCCTCCCCCTTCTCTCCACAAGGCTTCAGAGGAAGGATTGCCCTCACTCTTACTTCCTGATGACACCAACTGATGATGTGAGAGAGGTTCCTGCCTGCAACCTTGGAGAAGCCGCTGCCAGTCTGGGTAGACAATACTGAGCTAGATAGACCAATAGTCTGACTCAGTATATGGCAGCTTCCTATGTTGCTATGAGCCTGGATCTAAAAGCCTTTGAAGCCCTTGCCCCCCGCCCTGCAAGTAAAGCATCCTCCCCCCTACACACACACACAGTATTTTAAACGTGTGGGTTCCTGAGGGAACAATTAGCAACCGAACTCACCGGAATGTAAGAACATAAAACAGATATATTTACGCCAATATGCATTTGCAGAAACATTTCGACACGCAACTTACGTTTATTCCCATGCCACATATTCCGCCCCCCTCCCCCTCTGTCTCTAAAGTGGGGCAGATTAAGCCTTTTGCCGCCGGTAGGTGGCCAAGGATTTGCTGCCCTCACTGCCACAGCGCGGGTAGGGGTCCCTCCTTTTTTGGTCTAGAAACCACCGCTGCATGGCAGGATGGGGGCCGCGAAGGCCGCACAGCGGCGGCGGTGGCTGGCAGGGAGAGCTCCTTCCTGCCCCCCCTCCTGACTCCACATGTGGAGAAAGGCCCATAACGGGCTATAGAGGGGGGCGTGCAGTCCTTTGGGAGGGAGGAGCGGAGCTGGAAGGAGCTCTCCCTCGCCGCCCTGCCGCGCAGAGGCGTTGCTTTAAAAGTAAAAGGGGGGACATTCCCCTCACACTCACACCCGCTCCACCTCACTGCAGCCGCAGCCGCCGCCGCCGCCCAGAAGGGGGATAGTGAAATTTGAGGAAGGAGCGGCAAACTTTGCCACTCAAATTTTGCCACTGTCAGCAAGTGCCTATTTTGCCTCTCCGTCAATCTGCCACTGCTCTAAAGCAGAGGTCACGTTTGGCCACCCAGCAGAAGTCACTGTCACACCCAGCCGCCCAGCACACCTGGGACAGACTAGAGAGGATCTGGGGGCCCCCAGGGGATGTGGAGCCCCGGGACCTCTGCCCACAAGTCCAGGGGTAAGAGCGTCTCTGACTGCGAGCCCTTTTCGAGGGCACTCAGGACTTCAGGGATGTCTGAGGCTGAAAGGTAATAAGCGATGGGAACAAGGATCCCCACACCTCCAATCCAAAAGCAACATTAGACATTATGTTAGGGGTGCCCAATTTCAGCCCTGTCAGCTGCTGTTGGATTACAACTCCCATCATCCCTGACAGCTTGGACTACAGCTCCCATAATCCCTAATTATTGGCCTCTGTAGCTGGGGACAGAACATAGGAAGCTGCCTTATACCGAGTCAGACCACTGGTCCATCTCGCTCACTATTGTCTACACTGACTGGCAGCAGCTCTCCAAGGTTTCAGGCACGGATTTCTCCCTGGGGGTGCTAGGGATTGAACTGGGGCCCTGTGCATACATAGCAGGTGCTCTTCCATTGAGCAATGGGCCCAATCCCTAAGCAGAATAGCCTGCAGTGCTCACATGTAGTCCCCCATCCAAATGCAAACCAAGGTAGACCCTGCTTAGCAAAGGAGACAATTCATGCTTGCTATCACAAGACCTGCTCTCCTCTTCCCGTTTAAAAATGTGTTTCTGCATTTATATATATATATATATATATATATATATATATATATATATATATCCATTCTTCACTTTACAAACAAAATGACAAACATGTTTAAAGCCATTGAGAAACTGCTTCAGAGATTTGGGGAAGAAATTATATATTGCATTGATTTCCCACCTCCCCCCCCCACTATGACAAATCTTGATAAAGGAAGCATAAAAAGAATCTTCAGGTGGTCTTCCTTCCATCTGAGCACAGACACAGCCCTGCTTAGCTACCGAATTGTTGCTACATTGTGTGCCTTCCGAGTACACCCACAGAAATAATGAAGTGTGTTGGTGATTACACAGATACTAGCCAATTGGCGCCCACGACCGCCAGGTTTTTACTGGTTCAAACACTGAATTAAGCAGAGCCTGCCTTTTAATAAGAACTTAACCCACAGCAGAAGAATGTATATGGATTAGAGGGCAGCAGCAGAACGGTCAAGCCATCCTGACCACCCTTCAAATATGCCTTCTGCCAAGTGAACTTGCAGTGCAGAAAAGAAGACCATAAGATACTCTGGGAAAGGCTTTGTGGCGGGAGCATGTTTTAAAGACTATTTGAATAGCAGAGATCGAGCTGGCTTCATTGATCCTTTCCTGAGAGGAAGCAACCGCTCCACACATTTTAAGCCTAGCCGTCATGTTAAGCACCATCTCTCAGATCATTAATTCTGCGCTATGGGTAAAGAAAGAGTTTGCACAGAGCCGTGCTAAGGCAGGTCGCAATGGACTGATTCAAGGTTGTTTATTTGCTGGACAGTGGGGGCCACTTTGGCAAAAGAATCCTCTGCACAGGACGGTGCTTTTCTCAGTCCTGGAGGGGGGGCCCTTTAAGAGAGATGGCGCCCTCTCTTAAGAACGAAAATGAATATGGCAAATATTTATATACCACTGTTCATGCAGCGGGGAAATGACTTGACTAGCAAGCCAGAGGTTGCCGGTTCGAATCCCCACTGTTTCCCAGAAACAATGTTTCCCGGAAACACCTATATCGGGCAGCGGCAATATAGGAAGGGGCCGAAAAGCATCATCTCATACTGCGTGGGAGGAGGCAATGGGAAACCCCTCCTGCATTCTACCAAAGACAAGCACAGGGCTCTGTGGTCGCCAGGAGTCGACACCGATTCGATGGCACAACTTTACCTTTACTTTTCAACAAAAGTTCCCAAAGCAATTTACAGAGATATAACATAACATAACATAACATAACATAACATAACATAACATAACACAATACAATATAATGGCTCCCTGTCCCAAAAGGGCTCACCATCTTAGAAAAAGGAAAAGAAACATAAAATAGACACCAGCAACAGCCACTGGAGGGATGCTGTGCTGGGGATGGATAGGGCCAGTTGCTCTCCCCCTGCTCAATAAAGAGAATCACCTCTTTTAGAAGTTACCTCTCAGCTCAGTTAGAAGACCTCTATGGGGAGAGTGCTGGGAAGGACTACAGTTCTCAGCACTCTGTGCACGCCTGCGTGGTGTAGTGGTTAGAGTGCTGGACTAGGACCAGGGAGACCCGGGTTCAAATCCCCATTCAGCCATGATACTAGCTGGGTGACTCTGGGCCAGTCACTTCTCTCTTAGCCTAGCCTACTTCACAGGGTTGTTGTGAGGAGTAACAAGTATGTAGTACACCGCTCTGGGCTCCTTGGAGGAAGAGCAGGATATAAAATGTAAAATAAATAAAAATTTTAAAAAAACACTGCACGGTGAGAAGGGTCACCATGCAGAATATTCAGCTTGCT
Organism: Hemicordylus capensis; assembly: GCF_027244095.1. NCBI lineage: Eukaryota > Metazoa > Chordata > Lepidosauria > Squamata > Cordylidae > Hemicordylus > Hemicordylus capensis. The sequence continues at coordinate 9,785,466 of NC_069671.1, forward strand.
TGCCTATCTCTCTGTCTAAAACATTTGTGCCCCACCTCTCCAGTACACTACTGGGTGGCTTAACATGTTAATAAAAGAGATACAACATGGAACATTGAGCCCTTTCTCACGATCGGTGCGAAACTTTTTCAACCAAAGTTCCCAAAGTTTTTCAAATAGAAAAATAAATACGTCAAGAAGATGGTCCCCTGTCCCTCAAAGGGCTCCCAATCTAAAAAGAAACATAAGGTTGACACCAGCAACAGCCACTGGAGGGATGCTGTGCTGGGGGGTGGAGAGGGCCAGTTGCTCTCCCCCTGCTACATGTAAGAGACTCGCCACTTTAAAAGGTGTCTCTTTGCTCAGTTAGCAGGGGTTGCTGACCTCCCCGCAGACCATCCCTCTTCTCTTCCTAGGAGGGCGACTCGCCCACCCACACGATTGCCGGTAGCGGCGAAGGGCGCGGAGGGTTAGGGGGTGGGAAGGGGTGCCCCACCATCCGAAACTCCCCTAATGAGTGCACAGTGCATTGTGGGGGTTCTCCCGATGCCAGCCAGGGATCCCTGGCAGACGGCCAAGAAAATGAGGTTGAAGAGAGGCCACTTGCTCTCTTCACCTCCTTCTGCATCATAGGAACATAGGAAACTGCCATATACTGAGTCAGACCCTTGGTCCATCTCTCTCAGTATTGTCTACCCAGACTGGCAGCAGCTTGTCCAAGGTTGCAGGCAGGACTCTCTCTCAGCCCTATCTTGGAGATGCTGCCAGGGAGGGACCTTGGAACCTAGATGCTCTTCCCAGAGCAGCTCCATCCCTGAAGGGGACTCTCTTACAGTTCTCATACATCAAGTCTCCCATTCATATGCAACCAGGGCAGACCCTGCTTAGCTATGGGGACAAGTCTTGCTTGCTACCACAAGACCAGCTCTCCTCTCCACGATCCTCCCAAAGCGAGCAAGGCTCCCTTCGCCCACTTTTGGTGGATCGCGAGAATCTCCTTTTTGAGAGTTTCCAGTTAAGAGCTATAAATTTTTAAGAAGCTAAAAACGAAGAAGTCGACCAGAGAGAGCCGTGGATGAAATATTTAAAAGCCTCTTGAAAAGGATGTGGCCTTCAACTGTTTCTTAAGCTTTGGCCAAAGCTTCACGCAGGGCCAATGAACAATTAGGGAGCCATGCTTAAGAGTGCCCTCCACCTCTCACCCCCCACAGGCCTTAAAACGAAGAACACGGTCCTGAAAAAATCCAGTATTTAAGCCAGCGAGGTGTAGTGGTTAAAGTGTTGGACTAGGACTGAGGAGACCCGAGTTGAGATCTCCATTCAGCTGTGAGACTTGCTGGGTGACCCTGAGCCAGTCATTTCGGTCTCAGCCTAGCCTACCTCACAGGGTTGTTGTGAGGAGAAACTTAACTACATAAACCACTCTGGGCTCCTTGGAGGAAGAGCAAAATGTAAATGTGAAAATAAATAAAATAAATTTTAAAAAATAAAAGGGGGAAAACTACACAAAAGCTCAGTAAATGTGTATCAGGAAATAGCCTAATTCTCCATCTTTACACTCCGGGCCTTCCCAGATCCATAAAAACATGTGGAATTTACAGTATCCCTCCCAACCACAGAAACAGATGTTGTTTGTGTCAACATATTTGGACAAGTGAGCAGAAAGCTGCACACAGAAACCAATCTTTTCAGATAGCACTTCCAAGCAGCCGTGATTTTAATTCCATGCTCTTGTCCTAATATCCGTAATTCAGATGAATTGGAGTTGGTCACGCTCATCAGAGCTAGGCGTTTATGGCATAATCTTGTGTGAGCACCAAATGTGGAACTGGGCTCAGATTTCTGCTTTCTGAAAACTGCCGCGTCTTTTCTTGAAAAAAGTTAAGGATCTGAAAACTCCATGTTACCTTTAACCTGATGCTGGCACTGGCATACTGAACTTTTTTCCTAGTAAAAAGCAGCTGCTGGGGTGTGTGGATCAGGACTATGGTGGAGAAAGGGTTAATGTTCCCCTCCCACATAATGGTCATTGTGATAGATACCTTTACCTGAAAGGTAAAGTGTGCCATCAAGTCGGTTTCAGCTCCTGGCAACCACAGAGCTCTGTGGTTGTCTTTGGTAGAATACAGGAGGGGTTGACCATTGCCTCCTCCCGCACAGTATGAGATGATGCCTTTCAGCGTCTTGCTATATTGCTGCTGCCCAATATAGGTGTTTCCACAGGGGGATTCAAACCAGCAACTTCTGGCTTGCTAATCAAGTCATTTCCCCGCTGCACCACCAGAGAAAAATTAAGTGCATCGTTTCCAGTGATGCATTGAATGTAATGTGTAGTTTGGTCTTAATTCTCTAGTCTTTAATATGGCCGTGGAGATAGGCTTCAGGGGGTGAAATCTCAGAAGTATCCCAGAATACTTCTTATGAATATCTCAGAAGTATGCCAATGACACAATTAATGCCATGTGCCATTTGGTTTTAAGTTCCTAGTCCTCAATATGGCCATGAAGATGGGCTTCAGAGGGTGAAATCTCAGAAGTGTGCCAGAATAAGATTTCTGGGGTTAGGACAGGCATCCCCAAACTGCGGCCCTCCAGACGTTGCTGAACCACAGCTCCCAGCATCCCTAGACACAATTTTTTGTGGCTGGGTATGCTGGAAGTTGCAGTATGGGGATGCCTGGGTTAGGAGGCACCTGGGAAGCTGCTTCCTACTGAGTCAGACTCTTGGTCCATCTAGTTCAGTGTTGTCCACACTGGCTGGCAGCAGCTCTCCAAGGTTTCAGGCAAGAGTCTCTCCCAGCCCTACCTGGAGATGCTGCCAGGGATGGAACCTGGGACCTTCTGCATGCAAAGCAGATGCTCTGCCCCTGCCAATGGGTGAGGCTTGGATGCTCCGCAGACTTTCTTGTCCTCCCCATGAGTAGGAACTGTGGAATAATGGATGGGGCGGGAATCTGCTGGCATGTATGCAAGCAGACAAAACCAATTGGTGCCGGTTGGTTCCCCCAACTGTGTCTGGTGGCCGCTCCGGCGAAGGGGGAGTGGCGTGGGAGAGTCAAGGGTTAAACCCGCCTGCCTTCTTACACTGCGAGGGGGTCCCCATGGCTGCATTGCAAGGGCGGGGGGGGGGGAGTTATGCTTGGAGCACCAACATAATGCGCCATTTGGCCCTAGGACTACCTTGGCGCATCGCTCAGTGGCTGGAGGGCAGAATAATTGCATAGCTCTCGGGACTTGCATTGCAGTGCCGAGGGGTTGTTTTGGAGTGGGATGGGTTTGCTCGGCATTGAAACCAGATGCTCCGCGTTTGCAACAGGCTCGCCTCCTTTCCCCCCTTCCTGCTCCTGACTGCATGCTGACGTGCCTTTTACTTATCATTATTATTCATTCATTTATTCGATTTCTATACCACCCTTCCAAAAATGGCTCAGGGAAATAACAAACAACGATTTCTCTTTTCCTGTGGATTTCCCACTCCTGGTTTTACTCCACCTCAGGGCAACCACCCTGGGAGAGACATCGCCGGGTGACCTCCCCGACACTGTTAACATGGGGAGGCTGGAATGCACAGACAGCTCTCGTTCAGGAAGCAACTTCAGGAGATGCTCCCGCGGATGATGAGATCCACCAGACCCAGCCGCTATTTTCCGCTCATTCTCCCGCTGATGAAAAACCACAAGCACCTTAATAGTAAACAGTCTCTATCTATCCCTGGTCTCCTGGAGAGGCCACCTCAGAGGAAGTGTATTTTTTGCAGTGCATGTCACAGAGGGAAAGGCTGGCCTAAGATGGGCCTTTTGTTTTCTCTAGGTAGGGCTGGGAGAGACTCCTGCCTGAAACTTTGGAAAGCTGCTGCCAGTCAGTGTAGACAATGCTGAGCTAGATGGAGCAATAGTCTGACTCAGCAGATAGCAGCTTCCATTGTCCCTCTGACTTTCAAACCACTTAGAAGATGGGGCCGTAGTTCAGTGGTAGATCATCTGCTTTGCATGCAGAAGGTCCCAGATTCAATCACGGGCAGTACCACCAGGTAGGGCTGGGAGAGACTCCTGCCTGGAACCTCAGAGAGCTGCTGCCAGTCAGTGTAGGCAATATTGAGCAACACAGTCCAAGGGTCTGGCTCAGAAGGCAACCACATATGCTCATATGCAACATACATTGCTCAGCGGTACAGCTTGAGTGCAGAAGGTCCCAGGTGGTTCACTCCCTGGTAGCATCTCCAGGAAGGACTAGGAAAGATTCCTGCCTCGAGCCTTGGAGAGCCACTGCCAGTCAGTGTTGGAAGAGGTTGAACAAGTTCAGCCTTCCAGGTGTTTCTGGACTATAACTCCCATCATCTCCAGCCACAGTGGCCAATAGCCTGGGAGGATGGGAGTTTTTCGGCCAGCATCTGAAGTTGTGCAGTCCTGGTATAGATAATACTGAGATAGATAGACCAATGATCTCTCTTGGGAGGAGAGCTGGTCTTGAGGTAGCAAGCATGACTTGTCCCCTTAGCTAAGCAGGGTCTGCCTTGGTTGCATTTGAAAGGGAGACTAGAAGTTTGAGCACTGTAAGATATTCTCCTCAGGGGATGGAGCCACTCTGGGAAGAGCAGAAGAAGGTTCCAAGTTCCCTCCCTGGCTTTTCCAAGATAGGGCTGAGAGAGAGATTCCTGCCTGAAACCTGGGAGAAGCCGCTGCCAGTCTGTGTAGACAATACTGAGCTAGAGAGACCAATGGTCTGACTGAGTATATGGCAACTTCCTAGGTTCCTAGGACTTCATATAAGGCAGAGATTCCTGTGGTTTTTTGCCCAAACAGTTCAGGGCGACATGTACAGCTAGGCTCGCCAGCCCTTCAGATTTGGACTGGAGTCTCGAGGAATCAGTATCAACCCACAGGTGATTCTTGAAAGCAATCTTGGGAATGTAAATGGCTTGATGTTGCGAAAAAATAGTGGGAAATGAGGAGGGAATCTCCCAGAATATCAGTCGGAGCTGGTATCACAGTGGCTGTCCCTTTTACTCTTACAACGACCCTGTGATATGGACTAGGCTGAGGAAGTGCCCAATCCAGTGAGTGTGTGATCAAAGCAAGAACTGGGATTCACATCTTCCTGGCCAAGGTCCCACACTCTAGCTACTACACCGCACTGTCTCTCATGAGACAAGAGCTGTGTGTACAGTCCAAACGCTGTGCCTCTGAGATGCTGCAAAAGGAAACCTCTTGGGTCACACCCACTGACTTACTAGCACCCTAATAATAACGGCAATAAGCACTTGGGTCAGTGGCTGGCGTACTGCGCAACATTGCGCATGTTCAGGAATCGAAAATGTGCGCAGCCGCCAAGTGTGCTCTAGCACAATGACAAAACACACAGCTGTGCAACTGTGTTTGCACCATTTTTGCATGGGTGCAAGAATGCCCATTCCATTTCAAAACATGTGCAGAGTTGAGCAGTATATCAGCCAGTGGCACCATCCAGAATGAGCTGTGTCTTCGGAATCTCTATTCAAACAAGCGTGCCTACGTGAAAAGCAACACAGAGGCGAGCGGTGATGGCTACGCACGAAGATATTAAGCATTTCCAAAAAACTAGCAAAGGGTTCCTTACCTGGATGTTTGTGCAGCCACGTATGGTTTCCATACACCTGTACATTTAAAAAAGATATAGATTGGTATGAATGTGATACTGTGAGGCATACGTACTGAAGAGAAAATGCCAAGGAAAACAAAAATCTGTTGGAATGTTACCTGAAATAAAACCAGCAAAGACAGACAGCAGAACAGTGACAGCCTGTTCTGCATGGTCCCTTTTCTTGAAGTTGGAGAGTAAGGTGGACAAGCAAACTCCCATGAAATTTCACGTCCCCAAATGTTAACTTTCCGTGGTCACTTTGTACTCTTTGCGAAGGAGCATTCGTTGCACAGGTTCACATGACATCTGCTCCATCTGTTGGCAGGTGAAAAAAGCCTTCCCGGTTTCCAGTCGTGAATTCCTTCAAAGGGCTTCAGGTGCCAGTGAACACGTTCCGATAAACAGATTTGATGCCAGCCGTACCATTCCGAAGAAAGAATCCAGAGAGCTACCAAGTTCTGCCCCAAAGAGATCTTATTCCCAAATGGTCTCCGTCTGTCATTCGCTTTTTAGGATTGTCTTCCGAAGCTAGTTTGGGGTTTTGATCATGAATGAGCCACCAAACTCTCAAGCTCTCCTTGAGAACTGTGTTGGAATGAGTTGTGCTCTCTCCCCGTCCTGTCTGGCTGGCTTCAAGTTTACACCTCCATCCAGTTCTCTTTGGGTGGAGAGAATGTCAAAATGATCTCATGCTTTCTCCTCCAACTTGGTCCCATTCGAGGACTCTATTTATATCATGTTACCACCATCTCCTGTGCTGGGTCCTAACACCAGCCAGTTAGAAAGGAGGGAAATTTGCAAAAGTTGGGGTCAAATTCAGAAAAGAAAGAAACAGTTTAAGCAAATGCAGTCTGAGCAGGAACACACCAGTGCAAGCAATGCCTGGAACTTTTATAACATATAATTTAGGGCTGAGGACTGGCTCTTTGCAGGGCAGCTTACAAAAGGCTTCCACACAACGTTGTGCACATTTTTTCAATTACGATTCTTGCCAGTGTGCTATCCATGTGCATAGTGCTTGATGGAGAGTTGAGAGGACCGGCCCCTGCCCCGAGGAGGCTACAATCTAAAATTCCAAACAAGGAGACAACAGAGGAAGTAAAGGAAAATGAGTAAATGGGTGAAGAATGTCACATGTACTTAGGACTACTTACAGGAGAATAGCGGGGAATGCCAAAGGTTCCAGGGTTTTTCCAAAGTCTCTGGCCGGTCACTTGGCCAGTCACTTCTCTCTCAGCCTAGCCTACTTCACAGGGTTGTTGTGAAAGAGAAACTCAAGTATGTAGTGCACCGCTCTGGGCTCCTTGGAGGAAGAGCGGGATATAAATGTAAAAATAAATTAATAATAATAATAATAATAATAATAAGTGGGTTTTGCTGGCCTTGTGGTAGCAAGCATGAATTGTCCCCTTTGCTAAGCAGGATCTGCCCTAGTTTGCATTTGTATGGGAGACTACATGTATGAGCCCTATCCCCATTGGGGAGCGGGGACATAGCTCAGTGGAAGAGAATCTTCATATTTGCTTGCAGAAGGTCCTAGGTTCAGTACCTGGCAGCATCTCTAGATAGGCCTGGGAGAGACTCCCGCCTGTAACCTTGGAGAGCTACTGCCAGTCAGTGTAGGCAATACTGAGCTAGATGGAGCAATTGTCTGACTCAGTATAAGGCAGCTTCTGATGTTCCTAGGTACTGGAAGACAGTAAGAGAGGTTTCATCCTGCAGGCACTCTGGGAGAGATTTCCAGGATTTATTTCTGAGTACACACTCTGTTCATAAGGCCAAGCTTGAAGAGGTCAACCACATAGGCACCAATCGTTGCTGTTTACCCAGGACGAACATGTCTTAGACCAAGTCAGACTAGCGGTCCATTTAGCTCATTATTGTCTACATGGACTGCCAGGGACTTGCCAAGGTTTCAGGCAGGAATCTTCCCCAGGCCTTCCTGGAGACACCAAGCAGTGACTCTGGGACCTTCTCAGGGGTGTAGCTATAATTGAGCAGATGGGCTCAAAGAACCTGGGGGGGGGGGCAGCTCCCAGGGGGGCAGCTTCCGGGGGCCCCCCAGCTCCACCCTTCCCTATTTTCTTCATTATCTCATTCAGAAGGACCTCCGGGGAGAGGGGCAAGCACGGGTCCCCTCTCCCCTAGCTATGCCCCTGGACCATTTCTCTGCCAGTGAGCAATAGATGTGAAGATTCTTGATCTCCAGTGCTGGTTTGTTTCCAGACTCTCCCGCCCCCCTCAGTGCTGCGTGGGTGTTTTCGGAGCCTGGCCATGCCCCCTGTGCATCTCACGCACAAGGCCAAGCTCCGAAAGCGCTCGGACCGTTGCTCCTCTGCACACGCCACAGAGGACAAAGGCAAAGCTCTCCCCGCTGCTGCGGTCCCAGGTGGGACACGGTGCCGGTAGGTGCCAGTACTCAGTACTGATGCATACCGTCATCCGAAAAGCACTACTTATACCCGGTCAGAACTTTGGTCCCTCATGATCAGTACAGTCGACTCAGACTGGAAAAAGCTTTCCAGGGTGTCCCACAAGGGTCTTTCTTTCCTGGTCTTGTGGTAGCAAGCATGACTTGTCCCCTTAGCTAAGCAGAGTCTGCCCTGGTTGCCTATGAATGGGAGACTACATGTGAATACTGTAAGATATTCCATTTAGGGGATGGAGCTGTTCTGGGAAGAGCATCTAGGTCCCAAGTTCCCTCCCTGGCAGCATCTCCAAGACGGGGTTGAGAGAGACTCCTGTCTGCAACCTTGGAGAAGCCGCTGCCAGTCTGTGAAGACAATACTGAGCTAGATAGACCAATGGTCTGACTCAGTATATGGCAGCTTCCTATGTTCCTATGTTTCCTGGGCCTACCTGGAGATTGAACCTGCAGACCTTTTGCATGCAAAGCAGATGCTCTCCCACTGAACTAGGGCCCCTGGTAAAACAGGATCCTAATTATGTCTTTCAAGGAGATGTTGTTGATGCTCGTTAAAGTTGGGTCAGTGTGTGGCTTAGAGTGTCATGTTTCCGCCCTCTCCCCTGCTCTCTAGAAGCACAATCGGACGGGCAGAGGGCCGATGCCGCTTGGCACAAATGCACGTCTCTGAGCAAATAATGCCAGCAAGCGGCTTCTCTCCCATTTCCCCCAACCTCATCTAGTGAATGTTGCCAAATGCATTAAGAGTGGCAACCATTCCCTAATAGAGACAGCCAGAGCCATTATGAGATTCATTCCACATGCCTGAGTGTGTGGTTTTTTAGGAAGAGGGAGAGAGTTACAGTCAGTTTATTAACCCCTCAGTGCCCCATTGCATGTGGGCTGTGTACAACTTGGACTTCACACACACAGAGACAGCCTCTTTGTGAATTCAAGTAGGATCCCTAGGTTGCCTGAGAGGCAATCCAGCAGGAGAACTGATCTCTGGCCACCTAAATCATTTGCAACGTGCTCCACCATCAGGAAGCAGGGAGAACTTCCACTTAAGAAAAGCCAAGGGAAGCAAATTACACCATACGGGGTGTTTTGTTTATTGCTTTGCTTTGCTGTCGTTTGCTTTTGGCAATTCCAGGGGTAATGGAATCGGGCATGTTACCACTTTTTCAGTGACAGCAGTCACAAGCCATTTTTCAAGTTGATGTTGCATATACACTCACTGGCAAAAGCTATAAGGTCATATTTTCATAAAAACCCTTAAATATTATAGATGTTGAGGCTATTCCCACGATCTCTGGAAAGCAGGCTAAGGGAGCTGAGCTCGCTTTCCAGGGATCATGGGAACCACCGGGCTCGCAGGCAAACCCAGTACTCCCAAGGCTTCTAGCCCATCAAATTCCCCCTACCCTTAACCTCATTAAGCACTCCGTCCACCTCATTTTTCTGCTCATGTGTCACTGCGGGAGGTGACCCCTGGACGGGAGGCTGCAAACAGCCTCCCGGGCTCGGAGGTTTCTCCAGGCTGCCCCAAGCACTCGCAGGCTTTTTGATCATCTGCGGGGAGACTGGGCTAAGCCCGCTCTCCCTGCAGACCTGGAAGGAGCTCTTCTCGCCGATCGTGAGAAGAGCTTCAGTGTATGAATCATGTCGGGATCACAATCAGAAATGAGGTCCAAAAATTCTAATTCCATTACTGATGTCTTTTGCATGGCTCAGACAGTATCTATCATCTTTAAGGATTTTGTAAAAATATGGCCTTATAGTAGATCTTCTGCCAGTGGGTATATATAATGTCATTTGGAAATTTGCTTATGGCTACAGTCGTCGAAAAGATGGGAACTGATTCTGTTAGCCTTGGAATTCCCCTTTTGTTTAAATTGCCTGGAGGACTCTTTTTAAGGTAACCTAGAAGCATACAGAGAAATATCAGTATATTTCTACTGGGGAGAGGGCCTTTTTGGTGGTGGCACCCCATCTTGAAATAGCCTCCCCAGTGAGGCTCACCTCACTTTAAAAAAAATGTTTTTAAAATATTTTGGATTGCATTTTTGTTGTTGTTGTTGTTGTGATTTGTCTTATTTTATGTGTTTTTAATTGGATTGTTATGCAGTCACAGTGTAAGAGAACAATTTGTTAGCAGGCAACTAACAAATAAACATTTATTTTATTTATTGTTGTTGTTGTTGCCGCCAAAGATCAATGTGGATGGGGATGACAGTCAACTAACAAATTATTAATTATTAGTATCATTAGTATAATTGTTAATAATAATAATAAAGCCAAATGTCATGGTGGATGGAGATGACGAGCATTGTAGTCCAACAACATCTGGCAAGCCAAATTTGAGAACTCCTGACAGAAGTTGAATGGCAAAAATATTCCATAAAAAGTCCCTTAAGTGGCACAGCGGGGAAATGCTTGACTAATAAGCAGAAGGATGCCAGTTCGCATACCCACTGGTACTATATAGCAGCGGTATAGGAAGATGCTGAAAGGCATCTGAAGAGGCACCTTTTACCGTGGTGATTCTCTTTATTTAGCAGGGGGAGAGCAACTGGCCCTATCCACCCCCAGCACAGTATCTCCAGTGACCGTTGCTGGTGTCTGTCTTATGTTTCTTTTAAGATTGTGAGCCCTTTGGGGATAGGGATCCGTCTTCTTTATTTATTATTTCTCTGTGTAAACCGCCCTGAGCTATTTTTGGAAGGGCGGTATAGAAATCGAAATCATCATCATCATCATCATCATCATCATCTCATACTGCGCAGGAGGCGGCAATGGTAAACCCCTCCTGTATTCTACCAAAGACAACCACAGGGCTCTGTGGGCACCAGGAGTCAAAACTGACTTGACGGCACACTTTACCTTTACCTCCTTATAAGCTGAGAACATTTCAACCAGCCCTAGATCTGGGTCATCCCTAGAGCTCCCATGGTCTGATAGTAGGAGAGCTGGTCTTATGGTAGCAAGCTCGACTTGTCCCCCTAGCTAAGCAGGGTCTGCCCTGGTTGCATATGAATGGGAGAATTGATGTGTGAGCACTATAAGAGATTCCCCTCAGGGGATGGAGCTGCTCTGGGAAGAGCACCTGCATGCAGAAGGTTCCAAGTTAACAATAAATAAAGTTCCCTCCCTGGCAGCATCTCCAAGATAGGGCTGGGAGAGATTCCTGCCTGCAACCTTGGAGAAGTCCTTGCCAGTCTGTGTAGACAATACTGAGCTAGATGGACCAATGGTCTGACTCAGTATAAGGCAGCTTCCTATGTCCCCAAGAGCATGGAGTTGGCCCAGTTGGAAATTTCAGAATATTTTAGCCAGGTTGTTAATTAGCTGTGTGAGTTAGCAATAGAGCCTCCTGGTCAGGAAGAAGTCTACCTCTGAATAGCAGTGGACAATCAGGACATCCTGAATCCCTGAGGACGATCAGGAAAGGGCTAAGCATTCAAACCCTGCTTGCGGGCTTCCTAGAAATATCTGCTTTGCCAGTGTGGGAAACCCGATGTTGGAGTACATGGACATTTGGTCTGATCTACCTTCTCCTTAGAAAAACTCTTCTTTGATGGTAGAATGTTTGGGAAACGCTGTGATTCTAGGAATTCTCCTTCATTTTAAATTATTCTTAGTAACTTTTTCAGCCTGAACACCTGAAAGGAAATTCTTTTCTCTTCCTTTTTCCTTATGGGTGACAAGTTTGGTATGCAAATCCCTCAATTCCTCATAATTTATGCAAGGTAAATTGAAACAGTGTGTGTGTGTGTGTGTGTGTGTGTGTGTGTGTGTGTGTGAGAGAGAGAGAGAGAGAGAGAGAGAGAGAGAGAGAGAGAGAGAGAGAGAGAGAGACTCTGTTGCCTTAAAAATTAAACATATGGATTGTGAGCTAACACTATGAAACTTCAGGCTTTGCTTCCAGAACTCTGTGTTCACACCGGACTCCTTCCAAAAGATTTTAGCACTGAGGATGCCAGCAAATTAGCTAATTTTCATAAGCTGACAAAAGGCACACCAGGAAAAGAGTAAGATTCCAAAGTGGGGGGAAAGAGAGACCCCTCCCATTTGGATTGCATAAAGGCAGCTGAAAAGCATATAAGTTATATTTCATGTCATGGATGGAGGAATTTCTAATACAGCTTACTTAAACCTGTGTTTATTGGAATTGCCTACCTCTTGGTGAAGTAGTCCAAACCAGTAAAATACATCAATGCAACTGAAATATTTAATGAACATTATAGGAAAGAGCAATTTAACACAAATCCTTTGCACTTCTGGCTCTTAAAATTTCATTACAAATGACCCAATTCCCCCGCCCCCCATCTACCAAAGCTTTGAGATCCAAAGGCGAACGGATGAAAAACTAGTCCAAATCTATTTCTAAATAAGTAATGGAGATTATTAACGGGTAAAATAGAGTTGATCCCGGCAGGGGGGAAGGGGGATTCTGAAATCCACATATAATTGATGTGAGTAATAGCTTTAATGGGGGTTTTTTCTGCCTTAAGTTGCAAAACCTCAAGGGAGGTACAAGCAAGCAAGTTCTTACTAATTTCTGTTTGAAGAAATGTCAAAATAAAAAATAAAGTAGAAATAATTGAACCTAGAAGACGTGGGGAAGCCCACAAAAAGTGGGCTGGACACACTTACATGGGAGTAAATCCCACGGAACTCAGTGGGTCTTATTTTTGAGTAGACGTGCTTAGGATCATAGAATGTCAAAATTGGAAGGCACCTTCAAGATCATCTAGTCCAGCCCTCTCTTCAGTACAGGAAAATGCATCCCAGTTTGTGAATGTCAGTAAAATAATAAATGTATCAAGGACAGGCATGAGACTCGTATTTGGGTCTGCCCACCTATTAAGATAACCAGGGGAGGCTTTGCAAGCCCACCCTAATGGGGAAGCATCTGCTGGGCACATGTGACAGGGCCTTTTCCGTGGTGGTGTCCAGACCTCTGGAACTCCCTCCCTCAGGAAGTTAGTGGTTTCATCCTTTTTGGCCCTCTGGTGTCTAGCTAAGCCCTGCTCGAGTGTTCTTTCAAGACTAGATGATGCTAGAGTCAATTTCCAGAAATCATCCTTCCTTTGTTAGTTCTTACAGTGTGTGTTTACTGTATAGACAGACAGATAGATTACAGGTTGTAGCTTTGACAGCTTTTCTGGTGAAAAGTGGCCTAGAAATTAGAAGGCGTGCATGGGTGTGTGGTGGGGGTACCAGAAAATAAGGACATGTGGATCGTGCAAATGTTTTGAAAAGCATTCTATCTTGGGTCCCCCAATGATGTTGGACTACAACTCCCATCATGCCCTGCCACAGGGGATGATGGGCACTGTAGTCCAACATCATGAGGCGGGGGCAAGACAGAGAACCCCTGATTTAAGGTCTTCCTTTGCCTCCCGTTCCTATGCATCCCTACCCAAACTCTTCTCTGAGGCATGATGGGGATGAGATGACCTGTCCTGTACTCCATGCAAGGATTCCCACACCCTTCTGTTTGCTCTCTGCCCCATAACCTGCTGTGGGGCTCTTGTGCCCCACGCCCAAGAGAAAAGCAACCTCAGGGGAAAGTGCTGTTTGAATTCAGGACGGATGGTGGAGCTCCCTGAGCTCCCTGCTGCTTCACGGCTGGAGTGGTGCACTGAAGCAGAAGCACGGCTAGGGAGGCTCCATGAGAAACAGAGGGGCGGGGAGGGAGACCCTCACATTTGTTAACATTTAGCCATCCAGCTGTGTCAACGTAATAGAGAGCCGGGTTAACCCCTTGCTTGCCAGGGCGGCAAGAACGAACAATCCTGGAGTCTATGCATGCCAGTGATAACATAGCTATACCCTCCCATGTTTAACAGATGAAATTTCACAGGAGGAGTAGGGACAAGCTTATAACCTGGGGGCCTGATAAATCTCAGGCTCCAGGGAGCCATGGCACCTGGAAATTTAATTGTCGTGTGAGCCACCTAATGGTGCAGTTGGGAAGTAACTTGCTTAGGGAGCAGGAGGTTGCCGGTTCGAATCCCTGCTGGTATGTTTCTCAGACTATGGGAAAGACCTATATTGGGCAGCAGCAATACAGGAAGATGCTGAAAGGCATCATCTCATGCTGTGTGGGAGATGGCAATGGGAAACCCCTCCTGTATTCTACCAAAAAAAAAACCAACCACAGGGCTCTGTGGTCACCAGGAGTTGACACCAACTCGACGGCACAACTTTACTTTACTAAGAATATTCAGAATATTCAGAAACTAAGATGTTAAGAAGTAGAGTATTTTATGAAATTGTGATTCATCCTAGGCAGCCCTGACATTGTAGAGCTGGAAAGTGCGGAAGAGGGTAACCAAAATGATCATAGATAGGCCTGGAGCACCTTCTCTATGAAGTCAGGCTACAGCATCTGGGGCTTTTTTGTTTGGGAAAGAGGTGACTACAGCGAGACATGATAGAGGTGGATACAGTTATGCATGGAGTACAAGTGGTTGCCAGGAGCTGACCCCAACTCGATGGCACACTTCACACTTTTACAGAGAGTGGACAGAGATAATTTTTTCTCCCTCTCTCACAACACTAGAACCAGGGGACAACCCATGAAACTGAAGGCCAGGAAATGCAGGACCAACAAAAAAGGAAGTACTTTCTCATACAGCGCATAATTAATCTATGGCACTTTCTACCATGGGCGAATATGTCCACTAGCTTGAATGGCTTTAAGCAGGGCTTAGACAAATTCATGGAGGACAGGTTTATCCATGGCTACTAGTCGTCTTGATGGCTATAGGCCACCTCTAGCCTCAAAGGCAAGATGCCTCCAAATGCCGGTTGCAGGGGAGCAACAGCAGGAGAGAAGGCAAGCCCTCACCCCCTGCCTGTGGGCTTCCCAGAGGCATCTGGTGGGCCACTGTGGGAAACAAGATGCTGGACAAGATAAGCCTTGGGCCTGATCCAGCAGGGCTGTTTTTATGCTTCTGTTCCAAGGATATTACTTCCAAAGATATGATAAAGAGAAGTCCATTTATCCTCCTCAATATCCATCCTTAAGTCTGGTAATTTTGCCCAGGGTCCATTGTCTGGCGCCTAAATCTCGAGGCTTGCTCCTAAGTCCAAAGAGCATTTGTCAAGTTCTGTGACCCCTCCTATCTTTATAAAAAGGATCACTGTCCAAGCCCATTCCACCCACCCACCCGCAATACTGCAGAATGCTGTTGAAGACTCTGCTCTGCTTAGGAACCTAGAAAGCTGCCTTCTACCGAGTCAGATCACGGGACCATCTAGCTCAACATTGTCTACACTGGCTGGCAGCAAATTTCCAAGACGTCAAGGAGGAATCTTTCGCCACCCTTTCTGGAGATGTCAGGGAGTGAATCTGGGACCTTCTGCGTACCAAGCAGATGCTCTGCCACTGAGCTACAGCCCCATCCGTCTTGCAGTAGACTCACATGCCATCACCATCCAAATGCAAACCAAGGAAGTCCCTGCTTAGCAAGAGGGGCCATTCATGCTTGCTACAGCAAGACCAGCTCTCCTCCCTGAGGAGTGTGTATAATATCCTTCTGGTATATATACCAGGCCTGGTCAATCTACAGATTTCCTATCAGTTGCAAGGGGGGTGATATTTTGGAAGGGCAGTATACAAATCAAATAAACAAATATTTCACACTACGATTTCACGCCTCCTGCTTGAGCAGCAGGTGGAGGCTGCGGCCAGAAGTGCTTTTGCCCAGCTTCATCTGGTTCACCAATTATGCTCTTACCTTGATCGGCAGGTATTAATGACAGTAGTGACCCATGCCCTTGTTATCTCCCGCCTAGACTATTGTAACACCCTCTATCTAGGGTTACTTTTGAGGACGATCGGGAAGCTGCAGTGGGTCCAGAATGCAGCGGCTCACCAACTCATGGGTGCCAGAAAATATGACGGGGTAACACCTCTCCTGCAGTCATTGCACTGGTTGCCTATTTGCTTCCGAGCTCAATTTAAGGTCCTGGTTTTGACCTTCAAAGCCTTGCGGGGTTTGGCACCTGTCTACCTACAGACCCACCCCTCCCATCCAGTTACATCCCGTCCGGTTAGATCATCTCAGATGGCCCTTCTGTCGGTCCCTGATTTCCAAGAGGTTCGGGGCGCTAGGACCCGTGAAAGGGCCTTTTTGGTTGCTGCCCCGCTCCTTGGGAACTCTCTCCCCCTACAGATCTGGCTAGCCCCTTCCTTACCGATCTTCAAATCGCTACTGAAGACCTTTCTTTTTTGCCAGGCTTTTGCCCTGTCGTTTATTTTTCTGTTCTTTGGTAGTTACCTTAGTTTTTAATTTAGAATGGAATTTTTAATGTTGCCTGTTTTCATGCTGTTGTGAACCGCCCGGAGTCTTCGGAGTGGGCGGTATATTCAACGTCTCTAATAAATAAATAATAAATGAATGCTATTTGTTTCTAGGCCAGAGTGGAGTTCAGCCTGTAATTCCCCTCGGGCTTCTGAGGGTCCCCTTCTGCACACCTTCCCGATGGTGGTAACAATGGACATTTTGCGCACACACAGCAACAGGCAGGAGGCTGAGCTTCTACCTGGCACTAGCTGCAGATTACTCCTCCATAATCCACTCCCTCCCCTGCCCTCCTTTTACTGCTTGTTGCCACCTTGACATAAAACAGCACCGTTAAGCTTTAATCATCATCATAAACCTTGGTAAAATATATCCCGCACTGCAAGCTTTAATAAAATATATTCTATCAAAAATCCACTGCTAGCAAGCTGGTGGGAAACCCATTTTACAGAGTTCTAAAATGGGTTATTGTTACAATTTCCTCTCTCCTCCTATAAACCTGGAGTGCTTCACCATCATGGATCTGATGGTATGAATCCAGTAGAAAAGGGAGAGGTGGGGGTGGTGGATTCCAATGAGAACTCTCTGGGTTTTACTGTAAATGTTCCCTTTTTTCCCCCTTTACGATCATATACTGGCATTTCATTCTCCGCAGTGGCTATAAAATGTGGAATAGGGCAATTTCGTGTAACCCCATAGATGACAAATTCATGTTGCTGGACCTGCCCGCTCTGAATGTCTATGACACAAGGCTGCTAATATTCTAATGCCTTTACACAAATCTATAGTGTGGACACATCTGGAGTAGTGTGTACAATTCAGGGTCACCGTATCTCCAAAAGGTTATTATAGAACTGGAAATGGAGCAGAAGATTGCAACCAAGATGAACAGAGGCCTAGAGCAACTTTCTTATAAGGCAAGGCTACGACATCGGGGGCTTTTTAGTTTAGAAAAAAAAGTGACCAAGGAAAGACACGATAGAGGTCTATAAAATCATGCATGGTGTGGAGAGAGGGGACAGAGAGAGGTTCTTCTCCCTCTCTCGCAACACTAGAACCAGGGGCCCTCCTTAGAAACTAATTGCCCAGAAATCTAGGACCAATAGAAGGAAGAGGTTTTTCACACCGCACATAATTAAACTGTGGAATTCTCTGCCACAGGATGGGGTGATGACCACTAGCTTGGATGGCTTTAAAAGGGGTTTGGACAAATACATGGAAGACAGGGCTATCAACGGCTACTAGTCCGGTGGCTATAAGCCACCTCCACCTCCAGCCTGTAAATAAATAAATTGTCCTTCTACAGTTTGAACTGACTTCCCAAAGTGTTTCAGACGCTGCCCTCGAGCATGACTGACTCTACCCACTTTAGCAAACCTCGGCATTTCGAAAGTGGCGACATGAGGGCAGATCTTACGAAACCACACACACAACACAATCGCATTAACATAACCAGCTAGAAATTCTCTCTGCTTCTCTCCTGCTACATAATGTATTTGCCAAAAAGTCATCACCTCGTGTTGCTTCTCTGGCATCACGACAGCAGCCTCAGATGTCGGTAATTAGAAAAACGCTTTCACTAGAGCATGCATCGGCTTTTGGAGTTCGTGTTGACGTGCTTTGTTTCCTGTTGCGGCTTCCTTCCGTGCCCTGCTGCCCTTTGAGGTGAAGACGAGCCCAAGGGATAAAATAAAATACAATCAAAATTCAATCAAATAAGGCACAGTCGGCAGCCCTGCAAATTAATTCCACCGTTCAGACTTGACGGAATGGAATAGAAACACACACGTACGTAAGTACGTCCGTCCGTGAAGGCTTCTTTGGCATTTTCGCCAGTGCTGAAGAGGCAAGCCACTTGTCAGTGTACATCTGAGAAGAAACTGAAAAGCTGCTTGCCTCTGCAACACCACAAGCTGAAGAAACAACAGAGCAGGAAAATGGAACCAAGCAGACAGTATGAGATTGGGAGAGGGGGGAAAGCAAGCAAGTGGCTAGGTACTTAAAAGCAAGGGTGGCTCCAGAGGAGGCAGGGTATAAGCCCCGTACCTGCCCCCAAATGCTGTTTCAGAAACGGGGCACACAGATTGACCATCCATAAAAGCACTGCACCTCTTCTGTAAAGTAAAGTAAAGTAAAGTGTGCTGTCGAGTCGGTTTCGACTCCAGGTGACCCCAGAGCCCTGTGGTTGTCTTTGGTAGAATACAGGAGGGGTTGACCATTGCCTCCTCCCACGCAGTATGAGATGATGCCTTTCAGCAGCTTCCTATAATGCTGCTGCCCAATATAGGAGTTTCCCATAGTCTGGGCAACATACCAGCTGAGGTTCGAACCGGCAACCTCTGGCTTGATAATCAAGTCATTTCCTCGCTGCACCATTAGGTGGCTGGGCCTCTTCTGTGCCCGCCTAAAAAATAAATAAATTCTGGTGCTGCCACTGCTTGAGAGATTCCGGCCCCTGACCCACAGCCCCCCTTTTAATAATTAAACTCAATCATACCCCCCCCCCCTTTTTTTTTACAGTTTCTAATATTATTAAAATGCAACACCTTTGAAGGTGGCCACAGCAAAGAGTTTGGTGAGGCCAGGAGCTTTCTCAAACCATTCTCCACTGCTGAGTTTCCTTTCTGGAAGAGGTCATGGAGGAGGGAGGCAGCTGGTGAGATTCGGGGCTCTGAGCCATTCATTGGGGGCCCATACTCCATGGTCCACCTGTTAATGACGCCCCGGGAAACCAGAGATATTTCCAAGCATCTCCATGTGGTGAACACCCAGCGATTCACCAAGAACAGCAAATCAAAATAAAGGAGAGCTGGTCTTGTGGTAGCAAGCGTGACTTGTCCCCTTAGCTAAGCAGGGTCTGCCCTGGTTGCATATGAATGGGAGACTTGATGTGTCAGCACTGGAAGATATTCCCCTTAGGAGATGAGGTCACTCTGGGAAGTGCAGAAGGTCCCAAGTTCCCTCCCTGGCAGCTTCTCCAAGATAGGGCTGAGAGAGATTCCTGCCTGCAACCTTGGAGAAGCCACTGCCAGTCTGGGTAGACAATACTGAGCTAGATGGACCAAGGGTCTGACTCAGTATATGGCAGCTTCCTATGTATGTTCCTAACTTCTCAGTAACCATTGTCAACTTTATTTATATACTGGTTTCCCATACAAAATATGCTGAAGGTGATTTACAGCAAAGAAATGGACAAAATTCAAGTTTAAATAGATAAATGGCACTGACAGAATAAGAAGTTTCTTTAAAAAAACAAGTTATCCTTTAAAAGATCATATAAACCAATAATGAACATAACCAAATGGCAAAATAAATAAGAACCCATTCAAGAGACCAAAATAACTCAACTCATAATTACCAAACTGTAACATTTCAAGACAACTCAATTAGTGTTAAAATATTCCATAAGTGATTTTATAGTGCCACCATAAGAATCTGCAAAATAATATTGCAAATGCAACCTTCCCATTACATGAATACCATGATTAAAAATATATATTAATTGAACACAGTATTAACCAAATACAATTCAAGACAAAAACAAAGCAGTGCAAACGTTCAGTCATAGAGACTAACACGGCCACAGAGCAATTTCCCCAAAAAGTCTCATTGAAATTACCATGATTTTAGTCAGGGCTAAATTGTCCCACTGATTTCAATGGAGCTTCATCATAACTAGCTTGATCTGAACCCTGCCCACAGGAAGCACAGATATAAATGGATCGGAGCTAAACTGTCGAGAAGTCTGGCTAAACCAGGGCCAGCCACAGAGGTTGACAGCATCAGAGGCAACATATGAGGGCCTCAGGGCTCCCAGAAGCAGAGGAGAGCGAGTATCGAGTATCGTGGTTGTCAACGTGAATTTTCCTCTTTGCTAAGAAGGGCCAACCCTGGTTTGCATTGGGATGGGAAACTGCATACAGTATGAGCAAGTTGGCTTTGGGGTTGCATTGTTTTAGTCAGCCCTGGATTTTCGAGCCCTTCCTTAGAGCGCTGTCCTCTCGGCACTTCGGGCCCACTCCATGGAGACTTGGAAGATAAGCTTGCATCAAGGAACCCCTCCGTGAATTGCTGAGTGGATGCCTGGTGCCATCTCCCAAGCTTCCGCTATGCTATGCAGACATCTCTCTCTTCTTGAACGCCAGTGAAGACGGCAGCCTTGAAGATGGTTCCCGGGGGAATTGTGGCGCAAAGCTAATTTGAGGCGGCACACTGTGCATCGAAGAAAAGCAAGCGGCCTCTCCATTATTCAAATATGTTAAGCTAACAGCAAATATACGGCACCAACTACGTCGGGGGAAAGCAGCTAATTAAAATGTAATTCAGTTTTGCAAGATGCCTCCAAATCTCAAGTGGATTGGGCTCCCTTCCTGCGTGACTGTGGAGCTGAACTTCCCAGCACTGGAACTTTCTGCAGAGACTTGCGAAATGTCTGCCTGCGGGGATCCTTGCTTTGGGTTCTTGCCGTGGAAGGCCCCAGGAGCGTGTGGGTGGGTGGATGTGTCCGTGTATAGGCTCGCGCATGCGCAACCAAGACGCCCACAAAACCAGATTCGGTATGACAGAAAGCAGAATGCTGTATCCGATTTTGCAGTCAAGGTGAAAAAGCTTTGACATTTTTAACCGCCGCGATGGATCACTGCAGCATTTCCAAGAGGCAGACCATGGCAATTTCAAGGTCTCTTCTGACAGCTCCATTCTGAAGACGTTGCTTGCTGCACATCTCTGTTACCCAAACTCTAGTTTGTGAGTTTATCACCACCTCCACACCTTAGCTCTCTGATTTCCCTAGCTCATTATATTCTCAGTGCTGGGTGCACAGGGAGACCTGGAAGATGACATTTTCCCAGGACACCCGACATTTCATGCACCAGAGACGAAAGGAAGAGGGACTTCCTTATGACTTGTCAAATATGACTTGTCCCCTTAGCTAAGCAGGCTGCATATGAATGGGAGACTTGATGTGTGAGCACTGCAAGAGATTCCCCTCAGGGGATGGAGCTGCTCTGGGAAGAGCAGAAGGTTCCAAGTTCCTTCCCTGGCTTCTCCAAGATAGAGCTGACAGAGATTCCTTCCTGCAACCTTGGAGAAGCTGCTGCCAGCCTGTGTAGACAATACTGAGCTAGATGGACCAATGGTCTGACTCAGTATATGGCAGCTTCCTATGATCCTAACCAGATTGCACGTGCATTAAACATAAGATGTTAAGCTCAGGACTCCCAACAATCTTAATGTTTTGATCAGGGTACCTTTTCTGAGCAGTGGCAAGGGATGTACATTCCCTAAGCATTATTTTATTGTATTTATTACATTTTAGATCCCGCTCTTCCTCTAAGGAGCCCAGAGCGGTGGCTGAATGGGGATTTGAACTCGGGACTCCCTGGTCCTAGTCCAGCACTCTAACCACTACACCACACCACCTCTCTCATGATAAGTGAACATTGATGCTGCTAAGAAGGAAGAGTCTCTCTTGCTGGTCCCGACGTCCTACTTACATGCGTCACACTCTCTTCCCTGCTGCTTCTCCTTCTGCTTGTTTGGATGCTTCAGATCAAGCTCTTTATTAAATGTAATTGTGCTCAATTTGTTCTATTAATTACACAAAGCTGGATGGCAGCCAGACCTTGCCAGAGCAGCTCATCTGGGGATAGGGCCGCAGCTCAATGGTGGAGCAGCGGCTTTGCATGCAGGAGGCCCCAGGTTCCCTCACTGGCAGCATCTCCAGGTAGGGCTGGGAGAGAGTCCTGCCTAAAACCTTGGAGAGCTGCTGCCAGCCAGTGTGGACAACACTGGACCAAGGGTCTGATTCAGTAGAAGGCAGCTTCCTATGTAACCTCTGATCCCTTACTCAGGAGAAGGCCTATAGCTCAGAGGTAGAGCATCTGCTTCCCATGCAGAAGGCCCCAGGTTCAATAATTGGCAGCATCTCCGGGGAGGGCTGGGGAAGAGCGTTCACTAAAAGCTTGGAGAGCAGCTGATCTTGTGGTAAGCAAAGTCAAGTGTGCCAGTCAAGTCGGTGTCAACTCCTGGCGCCCACAGAGCCCTGTGGTTGTCTTTGGTAAAATACAGGAGGGGTTTCCCATTGCCTCCTCCCATGCAGTATGAAATGATGATGCCTTTTAGCATCTTCCTATATGGCTGCTGCCTGATATAGGTGTACTGGGGAGATCTGAACCGGCAACCTTCTGCTGGTTAGTCAAGCATTTCCCCGCTGTGCCACTTAAGGTGACTGGTCTTGTGGTAGCAAGCATGAGTTGTCCCCTTTGCGAAGCAGGATCTGCAGTGGTTTGTATGTGAATGGGTGACATGTTTGAGCACTGTAAGATATTCCCCTTGGGGGATGGGGCCGCTCTGGGCAGAGTATCTGCATAACTACATGCAGAAAGTTCCAAGTTCCCTCCCTGGCATCTCCAAGATAGGGTTGAGAGGGACTCCTGCCTGCAAGCTTGGAGAAGCTTGCTGCTGTCGACACGAGGGTTGAGAAATGTTGTCTTCCAGCGGTTAACAGAAAGCTGTCGACGTGCTTTATAGTCCAAGCTGATAACTCTCGGCTGGCAGGGAGTCGAGGCTTATCAGCCCTCTGCAAGAGGCGTTTACTACTCCTGATAGTTTCCAGCTGTGCGCTTCTCCTTGTGACATGCCTTTGCTGTGGAGTCTGTGGGGGTTGCCTGCACAGCTCATCTTCTAGTCTGTCCGTCGCTGTCTCTGCTGCCTCAGACTGCTCTGAAACATCCGTCGGACCTTCCTCAGCCGTCTCTTGGGAACTGACAGCCGGGCTCTGCCCGTCAGGCAACCCTGCATCGGCTGAAAGGCTGTCAGCTTCCCCTTCCTCCTCGCTATCTGAGATTGAGGGCATGACAACACCACGCTGGCTCTCTAGCTCAGTATTGTCTACACACACTGGCAGCGGTTGCAGGCAGGAATCTCTCTCAGCCCCATGATGGAGATGCCAGGGAGGGAACTTGGAACAAGCATGCAGGCACTCTCTCCAGAGCTGCCCCATCCCCTAAGGGGAATATCTTACAGCACTCACACACAGTCTCCCATTCAAATGCAAACCAGGGTGCACCCTGCTTAGCTAAAGGGGCAATTCATTCTTGCTACCTCAAGACCAGCTCTCCTCCCTCTGCAGGAAGCCTTGAATGCACTCCATAAAGACCTTGGAAACCAGTGCTAAGAACAGGAGAGTAGTGTAGCTTGTTGGTGGATCGTTTCAAGCTACTGCTTTGTTGCACGCTCAATATATACACATATCTTCCAAAGCTGATTTTGTTTCACAGCACAATAGGAAACGGTGACCAAGCATAAATGGGCATTCACTCCCATTGTGATGTGCCAGCAACCGTACAATGCTTGCAAGTGGAGATGATTAGAGAGGAAAGCAGGACAAAGGGGTCTGGAATAGAACATGACACACACAGGGCTGCACAGCCCATACTAGGAATGTGAAGAAGTGCTTCCCTCAGCAGTTGTTTCACCTGCCCACAGAGTTAGTTAGGCTAGAGTGGCGCTGCCCAGAAGAGCTGGGCTGGCTAGAGGGGTGCTGCCCAGCTTCTGCAGAGATGGGTGAGCAGGGAAGGGGGAGGTTGTTGGAGATGCAGCTCCCGAAGGCAACTCTTTGCATCAGCAATACTATTGACTACTAGAGGCATTAATTATTATTATTTAATGTATATACTGCCTGACTCCAAAGGCTCTAGACGGTTCACAAAAATAAACACAACAAAAGCAAAAGACAACAAACCATTAAAGCAATTTAAAACATTCAAAGATTACTAAACGCCTGAGTTTTTTTTAAAATGTGTCTTAAGGGCTCTTTTGAAGGCTGGTAAAACCACAAACAACTATAGGGAGCGCATTCCACAGCCCTGGAGCAACTACAGAGAAGGCCCGTTCTAGTCACTGCCAGACAAGCTGGCGGCATGTGGAGACGGACCTCTCTCGATGACCTCCATGTGCAGTGGGGATCATGCAGAAGAAGGCACTCTCCCAGGTAACTCAGTCCTAAGCCATTTAGAGCTTTGAAGGTAATAACCAGCACCTTAGGGTAGAGGACGGGAATCCCCTCTGATCACTCTGCATCTCTGTCCGATTCCCCTCTGCTAGACCATTATAGAGAGAAATTTCTTTCTCTCACCCAAGAGACAGACATCCATCTTCTTCTTCCTTCCCCCCCCCCCCATGCAGGCAGCAGCTAGGCATGCAGGCTCTCTATTAGATGCATTTCCAAAATAAATCTCTTCATTTTGAACCTTAATTCCATGTCTCCAGCTACACTTAATGAGCAGTGGTCTTCTCTCCCGTGCACATCCGCTGCAGGTGGGGCAGGTAAGGGATCTAGCCCCTCCAAAGAGCAGGCTGCTTCCCAGCCAGCACACGTGGGGGGACTCCCTCAGGGACATCCCCCTCCCTTATTTCACTATAGGTGTGCCCCTGATAATACTATATTTCCTGTTAGGAAGCCAAGTTCTGCCAACCAGAGTAAGACACAGAATGGCAGCTCGGGGGCAGACCCAGTTTCCTGCTGCACCCCATGAGGCCTCCTTCCAGGGCCCAGAGACATTTGTCCTCCTCTTGTTGCATTATAGGCATGCCCCTGATAATACTATATTTCCTATTAGAATGCCAAGTTCTGCCAAACAGAGCGAGGTGGGGCAGTGAGGGCCTCCCCATCAGCCTGGACCAGGGCAACAGCAATTGGGCTCCTCCTCTCCCGGAACAACCTCTATCCACAGCTATTCCAGCCAACAAATATATAACTTTCAGGGGCATGGCAAGGCTCAAGTGGACCCTCTGATGCCTTCCTCTTTCCTCCACTACTGCCCCCATGATTTTGCTGCAGAACTAGATGGACACGGTGAAAAATAAATTCTCAGCAAGACCTTGCTCTCACTGCTATGCTAATAAATTCATACACTCCCCACACTCATAGAAACATAGGGAGCTGCCTTCTATTGAGTCAGACCCTTGGTCTATCTAGTTCAGTGTTGTCTACACAGACTGGCAGCAGCTTCTCCAAAGTTGCGAGCAGGAGTCTTTCCCTGGCCTACTTTGAAGATGCCAAAGAGGGAACTTAGAACCTCAGATGCTCTTCCATCCAGATACTTTCCCATTCAAATGCAAACCAGAGTGGACTCTGCTTAGCAAAGGGGACAATTCATGCTTGCTGCCACAAGACCAGATCTCCTCCTCTAGTCAGGGGCCAGCAGCTTGTCAATTAGTCCGGAAGGAGAGAGCAAAGAGCAGGCTGTTTCCCAGCCAGCATACGTAGGAGGGCTCCCTCAGGGACCCAGGGACACCCCCCCCCCTTATTTCACTATAGGTATGCCCCTGATAATACTAGATTTCCTGTTAGAATGCCAAGTTCTGCCAACCAGAGCAAGACGCAAAATGGTGGCTCAGGAGACAGAACCAGTTTCCTGCCGCACCCCATGAGGCATACACCAGGATGCTCTGCTTGCACAAGCATAGATCTGCATCTGAGCCCCAGAATTGGGGACTGGAACAAAAAAAACCTCTATAACGGCCAGCAGAGCTGCACAAAGACCCATTCAAAGTCGGTCAATCGATACTCCTGTTTTAGAGGCGAGGCGCACAGAAGCAGGGAGAGAGACGTCGGTTAGCACAAGGCCAGCTGTGACCGAGAATCCCTTTTCCCCCCCTCCCCACTTGCAATTTTACTTGCTATCATGAAACAACCAGTAGTCAGAAAAACGTGCCCGTCTACTGTAAGTGGCCCAGAAGTCTATCAGATACAGAGCTACCTGCGGAGTACTGCCACATAGGGTATGAAGTCACACGTGTAACTTGACTCAAATGAGAAGCATCTGGATGTGAGCCAAACCGCAGCTCTTGCATGGATGCAGAGCACCACCATGTGGCTCTCGGCATGATGGGAATCTTTCTCTCTCAACCCTTCTCCCCAGCAACCATTTTGAAAGGTTTGCACCAGGCCCTGTATGCCGATGCTGCCTAACCGTGAATAGGAGTGACCCGCTTTAAGCACACCACAGGTAAACTGCATTGGGGAAGAAACTACTATGCCTGGTGGGGCAGCCCCAGCTAATGCCACGTTCTTCATAAACAAGGTCTCCCTCCCTCCCAGGGAAGCAGCAAGAAAGATGCAGGAGAATGACTGTGGTACATACGCCCCAAGGCATAGCAACAGAGGAAGCTGCCATATACGGAGTCAGACCATTGGTCTATCTAGCTCAGTATTGTCGTCACAGACTGGCAGCGGCTTCTCCAAGGTTGCAGGCAGGAATCTCTCTCAGCCTATCTTGGAGATGCTGCCAGGGAGGGAACTTGGAGCCTTCTGCTCTTCCCAGAGTGGCTCCATCCCCTGAGGGGAATATTTTGCAGTGCTCACACATCAAGGCAGGAGGTGAAGAGACAGACAGCAGTGTGGTGCAGTGGTTAGAGTCCCCCGTTTGGATCAGAGAGGCCTGATTCACTCCCCATTCAGCCATACAAACATAGGAAACTGCCATCTCCCGAGTCAGACCATTGGTGCATCTAGCTCAGTCTTGTCTACTCTGACTGGCAGCAGTTCTTCTTAGCCTGACCTGGAGATGCTGTCAGGGATCGAATCTAGGACCTTTCGCATGCTAAGCAGATGCTCTTCCACTGAGCTATAGCTCTACCGGGAGATACTAGGGATTGAATCTAAAAGACTGTCTGCAGGCAGAGCAAAGGCCTTGCCAGGGAGCTGTGGCCCAACCTCAAGGTGACTTTGGGCTGGTCACCATCGCTCAGACTAAGCCATCCTACAGCATGGTTGGAAAGATTTCTTAGGGGGTGGGCGAGAAAAGACTTCCATGGCCCTGAGGTCTGTAGGAGGTAAAGGTAAAGTGTGCCGTCGAGTCGGTGTCAACTCCTGGCGACCACAGAGCCCTGTGGTTTCCTTGGTAGAATACAGGAGGGGGTTACCATTGCCTCCTCCCGTGCAGTATGAGATGATGCCTTTGCCATTGTCACTGAAGTGAGCATCCATCTCTAGTACCTTCCTATATCGCTGCTGCCCGATATAGGTGACTACAGATATATATATTTATTAGGCACAGTCTAGGCAGATCCACCGGCAGGGATCCAAACTAACAGCCTCTTGTAAGCAAGCTGCTTCCCCATTGCATTAATTGTCTGCTTTGCTAAGCAGGGTCCACCTTTGTTTAAATTTGGATGGGTGACCACATGTGTTTTATGAAATTCCCCTTAAGGGAAGAGGTGATAGCTCAGTGGAAGAGCATCTAGGGCCCAGGTTCAATCCCTGATAGCATCTCCAAGTAGGGCTGGGAAAGACCCCTGCTTGCAACCCTGGGGAGCTAGATGGACCAATGGTCTGACTCTGTATAAGGCAGGTTCCTATGTTCCTAAATGCACTAACATAGATTATTATTATCATTATTATTACATTTATATCCCGCTCTTTCTCCAAGGAGCCCAGAGCAGTGTACTACATATTTACGTTTCTCCACACAACAACCCTGTGAAGTAGGTTAGGCTGAGAGAGAAGTGACTGGCCCAGAGTCGCCCAGCTAGTTTCATGGCTGAATGGGGATTTGAACTCGGGTCTCCCCAGTCCTAGTCCAGCACTCTAACCACTACACCATGCTGGCACCACGCATGGATATACAAATCCATGTGTGCAAATGTATATTTATCTTTTCAATTTTTACATTTCTATCCTGCCCTTCTTGCAAGGAACCCAGAGTAGGTGAACATGGTTGCATATCCCTACAATAAGCCTATGTGGAGAAACAGCCCTCTATTCATCCTAACCACTGTTCCCTCTAAGGCATGCACACATGTGCATGCTCACAAGCTTTTGGATGTCCGCTCAGTTCGTTTTAAATCCCGCTCAAGTTGAATCAGGATGGCCTCACTCTGAATTCACACACGCACACTGCCTTGCGCAGAACAAAACTCATTCCGCACAGAGATGAAAAAAAATTAGAGGGTCCACTCCTCCTAACTTTTTTACTGCCACCAAGTGGACTCTTGGTATGGCTGAATCCACTATAACAATCCTTCAAAAGCAAACAAAAGCAAACAAAAGCAGCAGGGGGGGGGGATGACTTGACTAGCAAGCCAGAAGTTGCCAGTTCAAATCCCCACTGGTATGTTTCCCAGACTAGGGGAAACACCTATATTGGGCAGCAGCGATATAGGAAGATTCTGAAAGGCATCATCTCACACTGCGCGGGAGGAGGCAATGGTCAACCCCTCCTGTATTCTACCAAAAGAAAACCACAGGGCTCTGTGGGCGCCAGGAGTCGACACCAACTCTTTACCTTTAGTACACTTTACCTTTAGTGTGGAAAGGCTTATAGGCATGCCATGGAGACAATCAACAAGCTTCTAATTTAAAAAGAAAGAAAGAAAATTTACTTTTAACAACAACAAAAACCCCAAATTCAAAACAGTTATTAAAAGAGCAAATCAGGGAAAATAAAAACTGGAGAAAATGCATCTACTATCTGACCCTATACTGGTCCCCCAACTCAAGAGTCTTCTGTGCTTTCTTGTCCTCTTCTGGCTTGCAGGGTGGTTCTGATTCGAGCACAGGTCTGGGGCTCAATCCAGCCTGGCTCTTCTTTTTAATTCTTAGTGATTTCAGCTGAGTTTCCCGCTCCAGCAGACTGTCTTCCAGGACTCTCTGTCTTCTTCAACCTTCAGCTCCGATTCCAAGTCTCTCTCCAGCCAACTCTCTCTCAGGACTGTGTTGACTTCGCTCACTTCCTCTCAAAACACTCCCAATATATACAGTTTCTCTGGCCCAAGAGTTTAAGCCATCCAATTAGAACCAACAAAAGTTCCCTCCATTCTTCCAAAAATCAACTGTCAAGATGCTAAACCAAAAGTGAAAACTACAAGAATGAACTTTTGATCCCGACAGCCTTCACCATGCACAGGGATTGGCAACCACAGAATCCTATTTACAATAATGAAATTTTGGAAATATAATATAATACATTGCATTTATCAGGGCTTATTTACAAGATGTTTGGGATGTTAACAATACAGGGGCTTATATACAGAAACCCAAGACGTCTAGGCCTCGTTCCTGCGGTAGGTTATAGGACAAGGATAAATCATTCAAGAGGAGAGCTGGTCTTGTGGTAGCAAGTAAGAGTTGTGCCCTTTGCTAAGCAGGGATCACCCTGGTTTGCATTTGAATGGGACACTATGTGAGCACTGTAAGATATTCCCTTTACGAGATGAGGCCCCTCTGGGGAGAGCATCTGCATTCTTACATGCAGAAGGTTCCAAGTTCCCTTCCTGGCATTTCTAAAATAGGGCTGAGAAGGAATCCTGCCTACAACCTTGGAGAAGTTGCTACCAATCTGTGTAGACAATACTAAGCTAGATGGACCAGTGGTCTGATTCAGTAAAAGGCAGCTAGTAAGAACTAATCAGCCTACTTCCCTTTCACTGTATCTACAACTGGACTAAATCTGGTTCACATCAAGGACAAGTTAGATCCCTTGCACCTCAAATGCTTATGCATCCGCCATCTTGGATAAGGTTGGATGGCATCATTACAAACTACACCACAGAGGTGTCCTTGTGTAGGGACACACAGCTGTAGCAAATTTGGTTCAAATCAGTTAGACAGTCCACAAGTTAGTGCACTTAAGCCTCAAATGTTTACACATCTGCCATCTTGAACTGGGTTGGATGACACCTTCATAATCTATGCCGTTGAGGTGTCCCTTTGTGTCCCTACAGCTGTAGTAAATTTGGTTCAAATCAGTTAAGCAGTTCACAAGTTAGCCCACTTGCGCCTCCAAAGCTTATGCTTCTGCCATCTTGAATCGGTGTGGATGACATCACCACAAACTATGCCATTGAGGTGTCTCTTTGTGTCACTCATTGCAATTATACCCAATTTGGTTCAAATGGGTTAGGCAGTCTACAGATGAGCCCACTTGCACCTCAGATGTTCACACAGCCACCATCTTGGATGACATCATCACATACGCCATGTGGGCATCCCTATGTGTCCCTACAGCTGTAGCAAATTTGGTTCAAATCGGTTAGACGGTTCAGATGTTAGCCCACATGCACCTGAAAAGTTTACACATCCGCCACCTTGGATCAGGGTAGATGACATCATCACAAGCTACACCACTGACGTGTCCCTACAACTGTACCCAATTTTGTTTATATTGGTCTAGGCTTTGCAAAGTTGACTGCGGGGGACAGGAGACATGGACGAATGGACACACAG
The DNA here is from genome assembly GCF_027244095.1 of Hemicordylus capensis. Classification (NCBI taxonomy): domain Eukaryota; kingdom Metazoa; phylum Chordata; class Lepidosauria; order Squamata; family Cordylidae; genus Hemicordylus; species Hemicordylus capensis. Next base: position 9,816,015 of record NC_069671.1, read on the forward strand.
AATGCCGGGTGATATAAGCCTACTGGGAAGTAGGCTAAAAATGAAGGCAAAGGCTCAACCAAGAGGGTTTCCAGACATGCAGCAAAGCTAGAGAAGGGCTAGAGAAGGCCCTAAACCCTCAGTGAGTGATCCCTGCTGTAAGGGATCCAACAGAGTAGCGGCTACCACCAGAACTACACTTGCTCCTGGCAGTAAACTGAAAAGCTCTTAAGGGCAGATCAGCCTTATTTTAATACCACCCCAAACCTACGTTATCACCTCTACCATCAACTGCCCACAATACTGGGAGAGAAGCAGCAGCCGGGACCAGTTATGCTACGCCAGCAGTGTTCTCAAGAGCCACAAGTGTATGAAGGTTGCCTTTTTGCCCAAATTATATGTTATGCAGTGCTGTTCAGTTGGCACAGATTGTAGCAGATAATTCCCCCTGCTTTACTTTCTGCTCATAGCCCTAGCAACAGATGCAGCCACTTAAGACCATGGAATTAAACAGGGGTATTTATTCTGTACATTGGTATCTATAATCAAAAGCTTCATCCAGAAAAAGGTTCAATTGATTATTTGAGCATTTAATATCTGGATTTCCAGGGTCTTTGGATGGGGTGGTATATAAACATAGTAAATAAGTCTTTTTTAAATGCTTGTATTTTTCTTTCAAAGCTGCACCACTAAGTTGCACTGGATTCTTGTTTTAACTTTTCTTGAAGCAGAACTAGTAAATCACCGTTTGCAACCTACTACATAGCAAGAGAGCTCTCTTGATCTATCAGATTTCTAAGCACACTTTAACGATGACCCCACCGCCATGGATTTCAACAATTCTCACTTCAAGTGCTCAAAAGCAGAGCTTGTGAAAGCACTCTGGCCACACCATGCTACAAGGCACAGGTTAGGTATGACTGTCCAGAGGGAGCTTTTGAATACGAGTCAAAACTGACGTTTAAATCAAATGCCATTGCAATGCACACATTGGAAGAAAGGTAGAGTGGATGTGACCAGCTGCTGGGTTACATCGTGTCAATAACTTGCACTTTGGAATCACCACAAACTGAAACCTGTGCAATGTATACACTTTAGAGCAGTGTTTCTCAACCACCGGTCCCTGGACCGCTGCCGGTCCCCGAAGGGTTGAGTGCCGGTCCCTGACTGGGAGTCAAACCCCCCCCCCCCACTGAAATCAAGGCACTCACTTCCTCAATTTTGCACATGGCACAGAAGAGGAAGAGTATCACGGAGGCATGGGACCCTTCTTGTGCCTTGCCTCCACGTGCTGCTGAGATCTTCCTATAGCTATCTTATTCCCTATCTTTACAGCTTCAAACTGTATGCGATGCGGGGGCATGGAGGAAAAAGTATGGCAGTGGGCGCCACTTGAAGGCCTGCTGGTTCTTGCATGCTCATTGTTTGCAGCCAAAGGTTGGTTGATTGAAACCCAGCTGCCTGTTGTGGTCGAGGCGCCTTGAGAGGGAACACTGTTTCCCTCTTGCATCAGTGGGGCTTGCTTGTATGTTTTCATTGGCCCCATGTAGCTTTTGAATTTTTCCAATGGCCCAGCATCCCCTCTCCATTGAGTAATCACAAGCACCTCCACTCCAGACATACTGGAGACAAATTTGTTCACCCAGGCTTTTAGATTCAGGGGTTCTCAACCTTGGGTACCCAGACGTTGGTGGACTTCTACTCCCATAATCCCGAGCCATAATGGCCAAATGCCATTGTTGTTGGAGGTTATGGGAGTTTAACTGAGGGACCCAAGGTTAAGAACCCCTAATATTCAATGTTTGCAAAAGATTCCAAATTTAATTATTTTAATGCTTATATTATTTTCATTCTAAACTGCCCAGAGATGCAAGTTTTGGGCAGTATAGAAGTCTGATAGATAGACAGACAGACAGATAGACAGACTTGAAACCCCTTTACTAACTGCTGGTCCGGGAAACTGCGCATAAAGAATGTAGCGGTCCTTGAAACTCTGCACGAAGAATTTAGCGGTCCTTGACTCCAAAAAGTTTGAGAAACACTGCTTTAGAGGACATACCGAGCATGTTTACAAGTGTCAAAGTTCAAAAAACTTCTCACCTATATTGGAAGGCCTCGCAGATTCAAGAAAGTGTTACAGATGTCTAGCTGGGCAGTAGTGAAAAAAGACACACGAAATGAGGCAGCCTCAGATACACTCACAGCCCAAGAGAAACTACATGAACACGACAGATATTGGGATGCTTTCCAGTCTTCTGAGACGTGATGGTATAGTGCAAATATTCCATCTCTAGTATTTACTACAAATTGCAGGATAGCTGATTAAGCTGTATAAGCCATCTAATCAATTTCTTTGCTATGGTATTCTAGAATATATGTCCTTATTACCAAGGAATGTGCCCTAAATTTAACCTCAGTACAAAAATGTGTGTTGAAAACCAGCCTCAGTATTATTCTTTACACAGCTTAAGTGGGGGAAGGGCCATAACTCAGTGGTAGAACACACTTGGTTTACAGAGGAGCCTAGGTTCAAGTCCTGATACTTCCATGCAAGGCTAGAAAAAATGCACCTGAAACTCTGAAGAGCTGCTGCCAGTCAATGCAGACAACAACAGGTTAGACGAGCCATAGGTCTGCCACCCTATACAGTTGCTTCTGTGTCATCCTTAAGTTGTACAACACTAAGAACTTGCATTTTATCATTGTAAATGATTCTAGACATGTGATGTAACCTGCTCGAGGTCTAGAACATATGCATATTAATTTGCAGGCCTAACATGCCTTCTGGAGTCAAGTATCCAAAATGTTACATACTGCAGACCACTCAAGACTGCTCACAGTTCAGTAAACCAAGGTCTGGTTTTCACTGGGCTGGCAAGTCTATCTGCATTGTACCACTTCCAACTGCAAGTGGGGTGCTCTCATGATGCTGCTTTGAAAACAAACACCCATCCATCCATAGGCCCACCTTCAATTTAAAATGGTACCGCTCAGACACAGCGTTACTTTCTCAGTGAGAACTAGTCCCCAGGCTGTAATTAAGTTACTTACACCAGAAGATGTCAACCTCAACACAGGGCAACCAGCTTAAGTCAGAGTACTGCAGCTTAACCAGAATATGAATCTGGTTTTTCCACTTACAGTAAGTCTTTTTTCCACTTACAGTAAATCTTTCCTCATTCACACAAACAAAAAACCCGAACAGCTTCCCCTTATTCCCTGCCTCAGGTTTAGTGTATGCTTTAAGGGAAACAGAGCAATTAGTTGAGGCCTTCAAAAATTGTCCCAATTCATGACGAGTCGTTTGCTTGGATATTTGAAATACAACTTTATTATGATCTAAACAAAAAGGAATGGGAATGACAGTAACAAACAAGATTTACCACTGAATACTGTGATGTGACTGCAGCAGTCAGATTTGTAACTCAAATGGGGAGTAAATTGCAGTCCAAAACAGCTAAATATGCAGGTCCAAAAAGAAGGAATTTTTTTAACTGCCACATTCATTCCAAAGCCCATTCTCTCTTTCAGCATCCCAAAGATTAAAGCACATGTTCTGCTCAGCTATAATAATAAAGTGGCAAACACGCTGCACCACTGACATCACAGGACAGTTGCCTATAAAACTAGACTTCTGACGCTGGGCTCCAGCTTCATTCCCTCACAGGTCATCATCCTCATCTGGCAGTGCAGTGGTCTGAGCAATCTGGAAAAAAGGACCAAGATGTTCAGTGAGATTTGAGTGCAAGTGTGTGTGCACCAACAATTGGATAACTATCCCGGGTGCCTTAATTACCTGTAGATCTTGCTCATATTGTGCTGCCAATGCTGGATCCATAACAACCTCTGGTGGTGCAAGAGCAGGCATGGCCACAAATTCCAAGTTGGGATCTCCAATTAGCTTTCTTGCAAGCCAAAGGAAAGGCTTCTCAAAGTTGTAGTTGCTCTTGGCTGAAATATCGTAGTACTAAGAAGAGAGAGAGCACATTTATAAATACTCCAGGAAGTTAACAGTGTCAGTCAGTTGTAGTGGCACTTTTGAGACCAACTAACATGCTGTAGCATAAATCTTTGCAAACTAGAGCCCACCTTGGACATGGTTCTCCTCAACGGGAAGATAAATCCCAGATCAGGGACTATCCACCACTATGTAGGAAAGTAGCATGGCAGAAGATCTGTGAAGAGGCTAAGATACTTAGCTGCAGACCACAAAGTCCTGCTTTAAATCTCACTTCTTTATTAACTCAGTAATTGGTGTCCTTAGGCAAATCACTCCCTCTCAGCCCCCACCCCAAAAAGCTGCAACATAGGTGGCCATTGTTATCCATGGACTCTATATCAACAGTTTTGCATATCCACAACTGGGTCTTAGAGACCAGGTTTCATGATCCGCGGGTAGAAAAAAAAGGCAACATCAGTCTATCTGCAGTTCTGAGTGGCTGGAAATGACCTTAGAGTGCTGGCCTATTGGGGGTGGGAAGACATGGTGATTTCGGGGGGCATGCTGAAGAATAAGATATTGTCCTTTTATTTCTTCCCCTTGTTATTTTGACCCTTTACAAAGGGGGGGGACCTAACTCTCCCCCCCCCACCAATTCCCATTGACTCAAAGCTTGTTGTTTGTCGTTTCTGTATCCACGTCTATAGATGAGAGCCCTATTCAATCTGACTTATCAGGAACTGCACATATAGCCCATCAACAGAAGATACAGAAGCAAATATTAATGTCTACAGAACAACCAGACACTTGAAGTCAGTTGTAGAGAAAGACTGATAACTATCTTGTTTTACATACAAGAAGCCCAAACTAAAAGAAAGCTTATTAGCTTACCTGCAGATTCTTCTTCCTGTGGAAGACAATTGACTTTGCTTTGACTTTCCTGTCCTTGATATCCACTTTGTTGCCACACAACACTATAGGGATGTTCTCACACACCCGTACCAAATCTCTATGCCAGTTGGGTACATTCTTGTATGTAACTCTTGATGTAACATCAAACATTATAATGGCACACTGAGCTGAAAGGTGAAACAATTTGTGGCTTTATTAATACCTAGAGAACTCATGTAATATGCAGCTGACAAAGCTAAGTTTGAACTTGTGATAGGAGCACTTATATGCACACAGAAAGAACCTGTGCTGTTACATCTCATTCTAATTTAGAACACCTGCACTTGGATGATCCAGGAGCACACAGCTTGATGCATACAATACTGTAGCTTAAAGAGCTCAATTTTATTCCAACATCTTCAAACTACAGTCTTGAAAAAAGCCCAACAGTAAATTAGATGTCTAGCTAAGTCAGTCTTGGGTAAACACACACTTTTTATTTATATCTATCTATCTATTTCCTGTCACACAGAATAATCAAACTGCAAACTTGAAGCAAGCACAGATAGGAACAGATTATCTGTTACTCCTGAAGAAACAGACCAGAAGCATATCTGCCATTAAGATCCTCTGTCTTAAAAGTCAATGCACAGACTGCAATGGACAACTGCAAAAATTCGATATTCAAGGTGACCTGACGACAGTTATTCATACCTAGTAGATCTGAATCAGGGCTGCTCAACTTCAGCCTTCCTGCAGATGTTGGCCTACAACTCCCATAATCCCTATTAGCCATGGTGGCTGGGGATTATGGGAATTGTAGTCCAACAACAGCTGGGGGGCCTAAGTTGAACAGGCCTGATAGGAACATAGGAACCTAGGAAGCTGTCATATAATGAGTCAGGCCATTGGTTTATCTAGCTCAGTATTGTCTACACAGACTGGCAGCGGCTTCTTCAAGGTTGCAGGCAAGAATTTCTCTCAGCCATATCTTGTTGGAGAAGCCAGAGGGAACCTGAAACCTTCTGCTCTTCCCAGAGCGGCTCCATCCCCCAAGGGGAATATCTTACAGTGCTCACACTTCTAGTCTCCCATTCAAATGCAATCAGAGCAGACCCTGCTTAGCTAAGGGGACAAGTCATGCTTACTACCACAAGACCAGCTCTCCTCTGGTGCTAAGAAGTTGCCAATAATAAGGATATTTGCTTTTTGGAAATAGTTGGTCAAAACAGCTGTTCAGATTACTTACCTTGGATGTAATAGCCATCTCGCAGACCTCCAAACTTCTCCTGCCCAGCTGTGTCCCATACGTTAAATTTAATAGGACCTCTGTTAGTGTGGAACACCAGAGGATGGACTTCAACACCCAGGGTAGCTGCAATCACAACACACCACTATCAGTACATTACATGTAAAATGGCATATGAATAGAGACTACAGGCTAAGGTTATTGAACCTGGATTGTCTGCAAGTGTGACAATATATGCAAGTACCACACCCACAGCTGCGCATCCCCCATTTGAAGCAGACTGAATTTCATAAACTACAAGCTTATCTATTAAGTTGTTTGGCATCTTGTCCACAAGTTGACACAGAAATCTTAAACCAGATTTCTCTCTGGTTTGGCCCTTTGAGTCATCTTGGACCTGTTTCATTCACCTGCCACCATTCTCTCTCAGCATGGTAGAAAACCCAAATTTAATAGATGTATCATAAGATTCAATGCATTAAATGCATTCAAAAGAAACACACCGCAAAGCATTACAAACACAAGTTATGCATCATTTTATACAACAGCACCATGCACATTTTTGAGTAAGAAAAGGAGTCTGAAGACATTCAACTTACCTACATACTTCTTCTCAAATTCTCCAGTCAAGTGGCGTTTTACAAATGTTGTTTTACCAGTACCACCATCACCAACCAAAACGAGCTGTTGAAAAAAACAAAAATGTTAACGTTTACAGCTAAGAATGAACTTTGCTTTAAAAAAAATAAGGACTATGGAAAGTCTTCTACCTAAAGCGCATTAGACAGCGGAAGTACTTTAATTCAAAGTAGCTACATTTCTATTACATGAGAGAAAGCCACCTTAAATGTTACAGCTTAAATATATTTAAAGCCACCTTAAATATACAGTTGCACCAGAGACAAACCCAAACACCACTTATGAAACTGTTTCAATCCTACTATAAGCTACACAGAGTAAGTGACTGACAGCTAGGGTGCTCATCTTCATAAACTAAAGCGATTTCACCCAAGCTTGAAGTGTAAACCCTGCCTGCTTTTTGAGATTGATATTCTACCTATGTAAGGACACAGTTTAACAAATGTTCTCAATTTCACAAGACACCTTGGATAGAAGGACCACTGTGGGTCACCGTGTGAAACAGAATGTTGGGCTAGACAGGCCTTGGGCCTGAACCAGCAAAGCTGTAATGTTCATAAAAAGTCATCCTGGAAAAGAATTTGAAAGACTGAACCATTCTGGTCCTTCAGGAATCCACAGAAAATGGCTATCTAGTCCAGTTGCTATTTATCCTAGGACTCACTGTCAGATCATAAAAGCAATGCAAATGACCAGGGGCATTGAACTCTACTTTTGAACAAAACTGAAATGCAAGATACTAAAGCAAACCACACACTTTTTTCCAAGTTGTAAATCTGTAGTGATCAGCATTATTTAAAGAATGAAATTTAAGACTTAGGTGTAAAGCTAACAGATCATATACTTCTAGAAATATAGGATTTCTAGAAAGGGAAACTAACTCTATATCTGTATTTTTAGAAGTATATGATCTACTGCTAGCTTTACCCCTAAGTCTTACATTTAATTCTTTAAAGCATTTTTTAAAATTAGAATTAGAAGTTTAGAGACTACTCACAAAAACTGTGGGAGGCATAAGCATTAAGGAAATGCTTTTAAATGCAGACTAGACCTTCACAGGAAGGAATAAGACAAACTAACAATTCAGGTGTCACATTTCTAAATGGAAGAAAAACAAACATGGCTGCCAACGAAATAAAAGTTGCAGCTGATCACATGCCTTTTAGATATTTAAATCAATCTACACAAATACTGTACATCTTTAAACTGATGCATTAGTATCTTGACAGAAATAAGCACAACAGTGCTTATAAAACAGCTACTTGTTAGAACCCTATTTAATGTTTTCTGTTCCACAAACCAGAACCAAAATAGCCTTCACCGATAACCCCCAGGTTTACTGATGATAAAGTCTGTAATAGATTATTAGCACATTATTTTTCCAATCAAAACAACAAAATTGTAGAGCCTCTCTGTGTTAGGGCTTTCGAAGTATTAAACCCACAAGTCACTTATCTTTGGCTAAGCCATGTCCTAGCAAAAGCTATTGAAGTAGGCAGAAGTGTAAGGCTACAATCTTTGCATAGGAGTTCCTCATGAACTTAAGTGGGCTCTCCTTCCAAGTAATTTTCACAGGATAAGGAAATATGTCTTCTGTCTCTTCAACAGACTGGATAGAAATTTAAGCCCCACCAAAATCAACACTGTTTGCTTCCAAAAACATGGAGCGAGGCTGGAACTGCAACATTTGCAACGCAGGGAACATTCCTGTGGCTCTGCCTCTGAACAAAGAAAGCTCAGAAATCGCAGCCTCCAGCCTTATTAGGCACACACACGGTCTCCACGTGCGCTGCAGCCAGGCCTGCTCCTTACCTTAAACTGCACTTGCGGTTCTCCTTGCGGGGCGGCCATGCTGCGTCTAGTAAAAGGAAAAGAGGCAAAGGCATGTGAAGCGCTATGCCCACGCCGCCCAAAGCGCGTGGCCCACACTCCATCCGGGTCAGGGAGGAAACCGTCAAGGGCGCCCTCCCTTCCTACTCAATGGCTCAGCAAAATCGGGAAGGGAATCGTGGAGAGAGACAGTAACCCGCCGCCGCCGCCAGAGCGCGCGAAGGGGGCGATGCAGGGGCCAGTCGCCGGGCCCCACGACCTCCTCCGATCCCACCGCCCCATCTGGCGGGGGCCCATTGTGGGTGGGGAGCGCCTCTCCTCGCCTGTCTCCCCCTCCCCCTGCCCTCCCTCCACAGCGAGACCCGCACCTCTCTCCACGATCTCCTTTCCCCAGCCACACGAGAAAGAAGAGGCGAAAAACACGCCGACGGGCCCGCTTCCCAACAGGCCCATGTGGCGGGGCCCTCTATGGCGGAGCTTAACCTCGGCTCCCCAGATGTTGATGCACTACAACTCCCATCATCCCCAGCCACAAAGGGCATAGCTGGCGATGGCGGGAGTGGTAGCCCAGGCACGCATAGGGACCCGGACGGGGGGTGGGGGTGGGTGGGGGCCTGGCGATCGCGCGGCCTTTCCCCGCGGCCTCTCCTTCCTTCCACCCCCGACGCCCGCCCGCCCGCGCCCCGTACCTCTCTCGCTTTTCCGCTCTCTCTCTCTCTCTGGCCGATGCGCGCACCACGCGCACGCGGCCTCCCGCTCCCAATTCCGCCTCCCCGACTGCGCACGCGCCCCAGGCGGCGGCGGCCGCCCCAGCGGCTTCGGCTCTTTTCTCCCGCAACGGCCTCCTTCAACCGCCGCCTCGAACCCCGAGCGGGCGAGCGCGCGCCAAGAGTAGCAGCAGCAGCAGCGGACCCCCCCCTTCGCGCACGCGCAGTCTGCTCTCCTCCTCCCCCCCCCAACGCGCCGCCTTCGTCGCTTGAAGTAATTCAAAGCCGCCGCTGAGGAGGGAGGCCGCGGGGCCTGCGGGGGGGGGTGGCCTTGAGGCCGCGAAGCGGGAACCCCACCCTCCTTCCCCGCGCTGCCCCGGCCCCTCTTGCGGCCTGCTGCCCAACCCGCCCCCTCTGCGGCTCAATCAATGGAAGAGGCCTAGCCGGACCGCGCGCGCGCGCTACCGCCCCTCGCCTTTCTCCCGTTTACCTCCTCGGTCGTCTTCCTCTCTCGCTCTCCCGATCTGTTCCTTTCCTCTTCTTTCTCTTTTCCTCTCAGGGAAGGCGGGCAGGCGGGCGGGCTGAGGAAGATGGCGGAAGCGCGGCGCTTCAAATACCCCCTAAAGAGAGAAAGGGGGGAGGAAATAAGAGGCGGGAGAGGGCAAGCGCGCGCAGCGACGACAGCGCAGACGCGACAGCCGCACGGCGCGGGGAGGAGCCTTGGGCCACGTGATCCGAACTCCCCCCCCCGCCCCAAAAACACCCCACCAGCAGCGAGGAGGAGGAGGTCTGTTTGAGCCAACAAGGGGCCCGCCCCTTTGGCCAGTCGCGCGCGCGTGCGTGTGTGTGTGTGTATGTGTTCCGTGGAGTTTGTGATGCTGCGTGTGGCGCAGGCGCGCACGTGTTCGCTCTCTCTCTCTTGTGTCGCAGGAGGTGGGAGGGGGCGCGCGCGCCCGAGCCGCCAGTGGGAGTTCAGGCGGGAAAACTTGCCTTGTTTTCCTCCCTTCCCCCCCCCGCTCCAAGATTCCCCTCAGGCTGTGGGGAGTAGGGTGGAGCCCCCCCGCCCCTCCTTCCCCCCCCAGCGCCGGCCTTGCGTATCGCTTCAGATCTGCTGTATGGCGTGGTGGGTGGGGGGCCGCCGCGGTCCATTTCCCTCACCACGATTATGACACACATATATACAATGTAGCGAAAGACAAAGGCCTAGACATGAAACGAGTAAAATTTAATTCCAGAATCATAAAACAGTGGTTTGACAATACACCAAATAAAGAAGCTATGAGAGTCTTCTTTATTCCCCTGTATATAAGTTTTTTGCGGGGATTACAATATTAAGCACAGAGGCTTCCAATGAGACAGATCATCCCGAAGAGGATCTAGATTCTATGTGGTGCTGACAGTCGACACCGACTTGACGGCACTTCAATCCATCCATCCATCCTTCCAGGCTCGGTCAGTCATGGCCACTCAGCCGCCCCATGGGTAGCAGCAAGGTGGGGCCAGTGAGCCCCACTTGGCTTCGGCCCCAGGCATTTCAGTGGGAGCTAGTGGCAACTGAGTAGTCGCTCGGGGTGCCGCCCTTCTGGGGGTGAATCCTTTGCCCGACTGACACGGCTGGAAACGAGATGATACGTTGCCTGCTGCTCACTTCGGCCTTAAATCATTTCAGTGGGACTTGATTTGGACTTGAATGCTACACACAAGTATATCCGTTACTTGTGTGTTGTGGCAGGAGCTGAAGCAAAGCAGAGCCCATCTCCTTTCCTGTCAGGCTTGCATCAAAGGAGTCGGGCTCTGGTGTGTGAATCAGGCTGCAGTCCACACTTTGCCCCCCCCACCACCATTTAAGGTGCCATAAGACATAATTGGGGCTCCTTAACAGACCAACATGCTACCCACCCACCCACCCTGGAATTTTGTCTGTGTCCCAGAACAGTGAATCTATAGTTAAAACTAGTCTCTCTCTCTCTCTCTCTCTCTCCATCTTCCCCACCACCCCTCTTCCCGTCTTAAGATGGAAAACACATTCAACTCACAGATGGGCAGGTGTAAAATAAAAATATGTTCTTTCCAACCTGCTTTTATTTTATTTATTTATTTGTTCAATTTCTATACCGCCTTTCCAAAAACAGCTCAGGGCAGTTTACACAGAGAAATAACAAGTAAGATGGCTCCCTGTCCCCAAAGGGCTCACATTCTAAAAAGAAACGTCAGATAGACACCAGCAACAGTCACTGGAGGGATACTGTGCTGCGGGTGGAGAGGGCCAGTTACTCTCCCCCTGCTAAATAAAAGAGAATCACCATGTTAAAAGGTGCCTCTTTGCCAAGTTAACAGGAGTATACTATATAGAATAGTATACAAATTCACAGAGGATAGGTCTATCAGTGGCTACTAGTCAGATGGCTGTAGGCCACCTCCAGCCTCCGAAGCGAGATGCCACGTTAAAAGGTGCCTCTTTGCCAAGTTAGCAGGGGTTAAGTCATATTGCAAGAACAGGAAATGCTGTAAAAAAAACTTGCCCATGCCAACTCCATTTGCTGGCCCTATCCATCCCCTATAACTGGCCCTATCCACCCCTAGCACAACATCTCTACAGTGACTGTTGCTGGTGTCTATCTTATGTTTCTTTTTTAGATTATGAGCCCTTTGGGGACAAGGAGCCATTTTATTTTAATTAATTAATTTACTTATATCTATATAAACCTCTTTGGGAACTTTTGTTGGAAAACAGTATATAAATATTTGTTGTATTCTTATTTGTCAATGTCGATGTGTAACTTACATACATAGTTTCAGCTTTTTATAGGCCTGGTCTTAACAATATAATTGCTTTCTTGGATCAAATCAGTGTTTGTCTCGTCCTTTGGTACAGGCTGTGGATCAGTGGAGCACCTGCCAGAGGTTGTAGATTGAGTCCGTAGCACCTCTACCTGAACTGGGGAAGACTCCTGCCTGAAAACCCGGAGACCTGCTGCCTATCAGTGGCGAGTAGACAATACTGAGCTAGATGGACCTATGGTCTGCCTTGGTATATGGCAGCTTCCTTGTCTGACCTTCTGTTCTCAAGAGCCAGATGTTTCTGGAAAGTTCTCAAGCAGAGCGTGAAGACCGTGGTTATCCTTTTTGTTCCTCCAGGGTTTGATACTCAGAGGTAAATAGCCCCTCAGCATGGAAATTATGGCTATGATTGGAAAGATGCTTGCACTAATCAGTAACCTGGACAATTGTTGTGATTTGGCCCTGGCAACATGGAAACTTAGCATTATCACACATCTTGGTCTTTCAGAGGGAAAACTCAGAGGTGCACATATATGGCTCTCTTCTGGGAAGATCCACTGTTCCAGTTTAGCTCAAAGTTGTCTACACCAACTGACTACATCTCTCCAGGGTTTAGAAAGGTGTCTTTCCCAGTCTCATCTGGAAATGGGGCTGGACCTTCTGCACTGAGCTACAGCCCCATCCCCTAACCTATTTTATTTATTTCATTTATTTTTTCATTTATATCCTGCCCAGAGTGGTGTATACATGGTTATGTTTATCCTCACAACAATGCAGTGAGGTAGGTTAGGCTGAGAGAGAAGTGACTGTGACTGTGTGGGCTGGAGTGTGGACGGGGAGGAGGAGTGTGAGGATGATGGAGAGAAGAGAAGGAGAGGAGAGCTGGTCTTGGGGTAGCAAGCAAGACTTGTCCCCTTAGCTAAGTAGGGTCTGCCCTAGTTGCATTTGAATGGGAGACTAGAAGTGTGAGCACTGCAAGATATTCCCCTCAGGGGATGGAGCCGCTCTTGGAAGAGCAGAAGGTTCCAAGTTCCCTCCCTGGCAGCATCTCCAAGACAAGGCTAAGAGAGATTCCTGCCCGCAACCTTGGAGAAGCCATTGCCAGTCTGAGCTAGATAGACCATACTGAGCTAGATAGACCAACGGTGTGACTCAGTATATGGCAGCTTCCTATGTGACTGGCCCAGAGTCACCAAGTGAATTTCACAGCTGAGTGGGGATTTGAACCCAGGTCTCCCCAGACCTAGTCCAACACTCCAACAACTACACCACACTGGCTTTATGAAACTATAACTATAGAATGCTTCTATTGATCCAATACCTTAGATTTCTAACTCCAGTTCCAGACAGTGTCACGCTCTATCAGTGAGAAGGCCTCACAGCATCATGCTAGGCATGTTTACTCAGAAGTAAGTTCCAATGAACTCAAGGAGCCTTCCTCACAAGTGAATTGCAGCCTGAACCCCAATCCTATGCGGGTTCACGTGAAACTAAGTTTTATTTATTATTAAATTAAATTAAAGTTATTGTTATCCAGAAAGTACCACATTTCAACTTAAAAAAAAACAAAACTCAATTAAAAATAAATAAATTAAGAATTATGGTTCCCTGTCTCCAAAGGGCTCACGATCTAAAAAGAAGCACAAAGCAGACAGCAACAACCACTGGAGAGCTGTAGCAAGGAGTTCCTTTGTAGCAAGGAGTAACAGGACTCCCCTGCTAGATAGAACAGAACCACCACTTTTAAAAGCGCTTCTTTTCTCCCAGTTCAACAGGGATTGATGCCACTGTCTCTCTCCCGTCTAAGACTGCAACCTTGCTGCTCAGTCCTAGGTATGTATAGCAGGGATTAAGCCCCTCTGGGTTCCATGAAGCTCACTCCACTGCGCATAGGATTCAGTCCTATGCACAGCAGAGAGAGTAAGTTTTGCTACAGCCTGATCCTGAGCTTAAGCGGAGGAGCTTACTCCCAGGCAAGCGTGCCCAAGAGCGCTGCCCTGCTGCTAGCCACAGTTCCCAACACTTGCAGGCGCGCACTCTACAAAGGGAGGGGCGGGGCCTTCATTTGCATGACGACGCCCCCTATCTGCATGCGGCCACGCCCTCCCCCGCTCCCGGGCCCTTTTCCTCGCTTTTCCTTCTCCCAGCTGTTTGGTTCGCAACGGGAGAGGCTGCAGGAGGAGGAGGAGTAGTGGCGCATGCGCAGAGGCGGCGGTTGCCCTGGCATCGCCTCAGCTGGAGCCCGTGAGGGACCGCCCGACCCATTGAGGAGGAGGAGGAGGAGCGGCTGGGTGGCGGCCGCCGGCCCCGAGCTGAGGCGAGCCGGCAGCGGCCGCGGAGGAAGCGGAGGAGGCGGGAGAGCGGGGCCGAGCTGAGCCGGCGGGATGAAGGACCGCCTGGCCGAGTTGGCAACGGTGAGGCGGCGGCGGCGGCGGCGGCACCAGCAGCACCAGCAGCCCGGGGAGGGCGGGGGAATGGGCAGCATCTCCCCCGCTTCTCCCTTCACTGCAGCAGGAGGGAGATGCTGCTCAGGGCTGCCTCTCCACGCCTCTTTAGCAGCAGGGCTGCCCGCAGGATCTCACTCGGAGATCCTGGCTGATGTTGGTCTTCATACGACACTTCTGCCCTTCTGGTGCACATCCACGTCCCTGGGGAAAAATGTGTTGGATGGTGGTGTATACATGCAGTGGGGCTGCTGCCATGGAGTCATTCATCTGTGTGTCTAAATAGAGTCAAGCTATGCATCCCTCTAGGATTTATTTTGGGTAGATCTGTAGGGAGAATGCTATGGAATTCAGAAATATGGGGTGTGTGTATCTGTATTTTTACACACCCACTTAAAATGGGTGGTTTTTAAATTGTTTTAAGTTTTTGTATATATTTTAACTTGTTTTTTGCTATTATTAACCACCCAGAGACGAAAGCTTGGGGCGGTGTACAAATTTGGTAGATAAATAAATAAATAAGCAAATAGTGTGTGTGTATATGTTTCTATCAGGTGGTCTATATCACCTGATATAGACAAATATATATTTATATTTCTGAATTCCATAACACTCTCCCTACATATATACCCAAAATAAACTATTTTTATTTATATCTCATATATTCGCCCTTATAAAATGTATCTTATGTATGCATGCCAAAAGTGAGAATGCTAGGAAATGCATGTGTATATATTATTTAAAATTAGAAGTGTATCTTTATGACATTTGTGTTTATATATGTATGCATGTGTTGAAGATGTTATGAAATTCATCTATATTTGAAGTATGTCTCATAGGTTTGTTTTGTTGTAAACTGCCCAGAGACAGAAGTTTGGGGTGGTGTCCAAATATAATATGCACGCATCCTTACATAATTTATTTTGAACAGTAAGGAAACTGCTCCTCTCATGCATGCACTTGTATTTGTATTCTATTCTTTATACATCTATACATCTTTATACAATATTTTATATGGTGAGGATGCCGTAAAACTCATATATAATCTCATTATATTATGAGTGTGTGTGTATAAACTATTCACTTATGAATAATGCAAATATCTTTACTGTTCTTAATTTTATATGTATTTCATTTTGTTACCTGCTTTTGGGTGTTCATTGCAAGCAGAATCTAATGGAATACTAGTGCTCTTAAATATGTGTATGCACATATACGTGTAAAAGTGGAGAGAAAGATACGTAGGCTGACATCCAGCCTAATGTTCTGTGTGCCAAAACACATCTTGTGTGCATGAGAGATGGGTAATTTTCTCCAGTCCCTTTGGCTTTGTGTGCTTGTGGCTCCCAGATATATATGCCCAAGGGTCCTATAACTCAGTAACCTAGCTTCCAGAGACACAGTGGGCTGTAGTGGTTTCCTGCTCTCTGAGAAGGAGGTTGAAGACCCCTAAGGGCACTTTCGACCCTAAAGTTCTATGATTCTGTGCAAAAGGAAGGGGAGATTGTTTTTCAGTGCACACAGCATTAGTCTGGATGTCAGCCATTGAATTTATTAATGTTTAATTTATATTCCAATTCTTCAGGTTAAAATCGGTTTTAAAACCACTTAAACACAAATACAAAAGCATTTAAAAAGAGCATCAGGAAAAACATTTAAAATAACCAGCAGAAAACCACATCATTTTTTTTAAAAAGTGCAGTGGTTAGCAGAGTGGGAAAGGGCTCTTGCATTTTTTGCCAAAGTGCCTCCCGCCTTGAAAAATAGTGGAGATCTCTGGTATATGCCATCACTGTTCAGGCTGCGGGGGTGGATAATTACTGTTGGGGTGTGGTGTGGAAAAGATGAAGCACGAAGCAGGTCTGGATGCAGGTCTGGATGCGGGTGTTTGGGTTAGGCTTTGTGGAGGGGTGAGGGTGGGGGGGCGGGGCGGGCCCCAGAGAGCAGCTTGTCTTGTCTGAGTGTTGGCAGCCTACTAAATGGTGTCTGTATTGAGTGGAGAGCGCGGATTCGGAGTCTGCATTTGTGGTGTCTCTGTGTGTGTCTGACAAGCAGCACATCAGTGGCTGGTGAGGAAGTTGGGCTAAGGGTTCGGGAAGCAGCATCCAGCATGGGCCGTAGCCCCTTTGGGCAGGCACTAGGATGCTGAGAAGGCAGGAAAAAAAACAGGAACTGGGGGTCAGGAAGGGTTCCTGTGCAGTGTGAGTAGTATGCAGAGGGAAACCAAATGGTCAAGCTGGAATGTTTTCACATATAAAGGCAGACTGGCAAACTCTGAGTCAGTCTAGGTTTGGTTGGATTTTGGGCGGATCTCCTCTACTTCTAGCCCCTTGTTCTTCCTCCCCAGCCAGAATGAAGCCCACATATGTGCAACTGCATTAAACCCCCTTCACTCTTGGCTCTCTCCCCTTCCCATGGCTAGCATTCTGGTTGTAAGCTCCTTCCGGCAGGGGCCAAAGTCAAAGGGGTAGTGGCGGGCGGGGGAGAGAGAAGAATCCTTGGCCAAGGCATGCTTTTGTCCATAATCCATCGTTAACCAGATTTCTGCCAAGGAATTGACTCCTCTTGTTCATTACAGAAGACGGTTGTGTTGTATTTTCTGCCCATGTGCTTGTCAATGATGGAAATTTCAGAGAGAGACACAGGCGATTTTTAAAGCAGCAAATGGAACTCCATACAAGTATTACCTGCATACCAGAATGATGCTGTTAATTAAAAAAAATAGTATCAATTTATTGTTCATTAACAAAGCAGAAATATAATGGACAAGATGTTTGGGCTTCTTCAGTTGCTTTGATGTTATAGGAAACTGTTATTTCTGATAACATGGGAGCAGCTGAAGACGGCAGAAGCCGAAACATCTTGCCGGTTATATTTCTGCTTTGTTAATCACTAGCATATTTAGATGATAGATAGTGCTTTGGTTTGAGCCTATGGCTATACAGTGTTTTTCTCGCTGTAAAGCACCATGTACACTCAGGACACTGTGCAATTAGTATTGTAATAGGAATATTATTATCAGCTTCACACAAATCGGAGAGGGGATCGTCCAGTGAATGACCCCTTGAGACAAACCTTTAGATCTCTGAGCTGCCACAGACTCTCTTCCTAGTTTATTTTCTCGGAGGAGGACACAGAGACATAATCAGTTCTACCAGATGGAAATACTTCTTCAAAGCTGCTGAATTCTGAGAGGAAGTTCACTTTTTCTCCATCCCCACCTTACTGCTTACTCGGGTCTGAAGTCTTGTAAATGACAGATGAAATGGTAGGAATGGTATTGGAAATCTATCCCTTCAGACTGCATGTTGAGGGTTTGCGTGAGAGTGAATCCTCCTTCAAGGGAAAAAACAAACCATTCCTACAGGGCATCCCCCCAACCCCAGGTCAACCATGTCTAGAGGAAGGCTGGGCTGCAGTTCCCCTCCTAGTATCTATCTGTGTGCAGGGATTTTTTATTTTTTTGTTTCTTTTTGAGAATCATTCAGTCCTATGAGCTCCCACCTGCAGTTTGAAGCGATCCAGTCCAGACAGAAGTTGACTTCTTCATGTGCTTTTTCCCGGTAAGAATGAGGCATCTGAGGAACAGGAGTATCTCTCCTTGAATCAGCATCATTTTGCCCGATTACTGATTAAATTCTTTCTCCATTTTTAATGTGGAGAGTTAATTTTATTTATTTATCATATTTTTATACTGCCCTATATACAATCTCAGGGGGGCATGCAATTTAAACCAAACAACAACTAAAACCTAAAAATCATGTGTCAACAAATTAAAATTATCATCAATAAAACTTTAAAACATCGTAAATACTTTTTATTTAGAACTAAGAATTATTCATCTGTTTTCAACGTGTTTAGGACATTAGAATCAGTATGTCTGCCTATTTACCACTGGTTACAAGACTGTATATATGTAACATATATACTTTTCCTTCTGCTTATTCTTATCTCTTCCTGGGGTGGGGGGAGCTGAAGGGGAAAGGGAAGTGTTAAGGATAATAACTTTTGTTTGACATCAGAGCCTTTGTCATGAGAAAAACAATACTTGGTTTTTTTCTGAAAAAGGGAAATGAGATAAAAATGAGTCTTGAGACCAATTTTCTCATGGCTGAGAGAAAATCAGGATAATGATCAAAACTGTTTTAAATGTGAAGGGTTGAACATTTAACTACATAGCTAGGAAGTGTTTAATTGAGAAAACATTTCATACGCTAAGTCTCCTAAGACCGCATAGGAAAGTTCTTGCTGTATAAACATTTTCCCTCGTGTCTGTTAATGCTCCAAAAGTGCGTTCTATGCCTCTGCAATGAGTCATATGAGAAACAGAAGGGAAAACACAGTTTATCCTGAAGGGGGATGTAAATCAACACTGAATTGTGTCACTTATTTCTAACTGTAGGTCAATATGTTAATTGTTTTGAAAATGTAGTTTTACGAGTTGAAAGAAGGCTGGCATTGAATGATAGCTTCTTGCCAATTGTAGTCCCATTCACATGGTGTAATAAGCTCTTATAACTAACTTTAAGGTTGAACTGCAATCGCTTCACTGAACGGACGAGCTCAAATGACACAATGCCTCTGATTTTTTGCAGCGTACGCAGAATGAAGATGGAGAAGTATCTGTTGTGGTTGAAAATGACCATTACATGGAGGACTTCTTTCAACAGGTAAAATTCATGCCGGGGAGTATTGTAATATTAAGACTATACTTACAATATTAAGTATTGTAGCTGTTCTTTTTCTAGTCATTTTCATGTTAGCTTCTTCTTTCATTCTGGCTTTATACAGATACCAGTGTGTCCCCTACCCCGCTATACTGCCTGACAAGAGCCCTGGGAATCGTGGTCTTGTTAGAACTGATACAACTTGTTGACATCTTAAAATGCCCTCAGAGTACAATTCCTGGGGTTCTTTACAGCCAAACCCATAGCAAACTGAAATCAGTTTGTAGAGTGCGTGCATTTCCTCCCCTGGGTATACAAACCTAACATAACCTATATTAACTGCAGTCTTTACCATTCTGTTTCTTATGAGATTTAATAATCCTTGCCTGAAAGGCAATATTTTTATTTTATTCTTGCCAAAGAAGCCGAATGATGACTTGTGGGCTTCCCAGAGGCACCTGGGAGGCCTCTACATGAAGCAGGATGCTGGATTATTATTTTTTTAATTTTATTTTACATTTTATATCCCGCTCTTCCTCCAAGGAGCCCAGAGCGGTGTACTACATACTTAAGTTTCTCTTCACAACAACCCTGTGAAGCAGGTTAGGCTGAGAGAGAAGTGACTGGCCCAGAGTCACCCAGCTAGTATCATGGCTCAATGGGGGATTTGAACTCGGGTCTCCCCGGTCCTAGTCCAGCACTCTAGCCACTACGACACGCCTTTGGCCTGATCCAGCAGGGCTTTGCTTGTGTGCTTATGGCTAGCAACATACACTGCTATAAGCTGCCACAGCAGCTAATGGAAGCATATCTGTGGAATGGAGCTAGAAAGAGACTTGAGCTCCCCTCCACGATACAAAACCTCTTGAGAGATTGTTCACAGTAAAAGAATCACACCAGCTGCTTATGTTCAGAATCGTGCAGTTCTGCAGCATTGGAGAGTGTTGACATTGGCACAACATAACGTGTTGCCCTCGGCTTTACTAGCATGAGGATGTAACAACGTTCCTTAGAGTAAGGGAATTCTTGTGGTTCTAGTGCTGTTGAATCGGCCCCCTGTGCACTTTTCTGCTGTTCTTCAGTGGCGTAGCTACCACTGGACAAGAGAGGAACAACTGTCCCTGGCCCACTGGGATCTAGATCTGCCTTGCCATGCTCTCGCCCCTAGCCAGTGGATGAAGGGCTCACCAGCTGGGGGAGTGAGGTGTGGCCCCGCACCCACTCCCAGCTGGCTTTTCATTCGTATAGCTGGGAGTAGCGAGAAGCCATGCCCTCTTCTCCCGGTGTTGGCCACGCCTTCTTGCATCAGTGTGCATCTGATGTCAGACGCATGCCGATGTAGCAGGTCTGGCACATGAGATCATTCCTGGGCTGCTGAAAAGTCCCCAACTACCCTGCTGTTCTTACTGCTCTGATATGAGCAATATTTTTATTTCCCCGCTTGCAAAACACCCTGGCAGCTCTGGTGAGTTTTCAGTTTATTAGCTTTTATCAGATCAAGGCCAGCTAACTAACAAAAAAAAAGTAGCTCAATTAATTTCTCCAGCCACCTGTACGTGTAAAAAAAATCTGAATTTTGTACAGCCTGAGCCATGTCCTTTCTTTTCCTTGGGTGTGTATTTTGTTGATCAGTAGACTGTGATATGTTTTGATTGGCTGGAAGTAGCTTATCTGTTTCTGCAGTCGACTTGTGCTGTATAATACAGTGCAGGAAGCACACGTCTCTTGTAACCTACTGCAATTGTTTGGTGTGTGGTTTTTAAAATCTCATTTGTTTTTTCTCCAAAGGTGGAAGAAGTTAGAAAGTATATAACCAAAATAACAGATATATTGGAAGAAGTGAAGAAGAAGCACAGCGTTATTCTTTCCGCCACGCATCCTAAAGACAGTAAGAGTCTCATCCTTGTGTCTTATTTAAAATGCGTGGCTGGCGGACTTGAATGGAAGTTAGTAGCTAGTTGTCTGTTACCATATGGAGCTAGAACAGCAGGTTTCTAAAGTGTAAGCTGAGCTTCCCTTGCGAAGCTTGAGGTGCTGTCTTAAGGAGTCACTAGCAGAAAGGAGGAGAGCTGATCTTGATGTAGCGAGCATGAATTGTCCCCTTTCCTAAGCAAGGTCTGTCCTGGTTTGCATTTGGATGGGTGACAACGTGAGCACTGTCTGCTGTAAGCTATTCTCCTTGGGGGATGAAGTCATAGCTCAGCATCTGCCCTGCATGCAGATGGTCTCTGGTTCAATCCCTGGCATCTCCAGGTAGGGCTGAGAGAGACTCCTGCCTGTAACCTTGGAGAAGCCGCTGCCAGTCTGTGTCGACAATACTGAGCTAGATAGACCAATGGTCTGACTCAGTAGAAGGCAGCTCCCCATGTTCCTTTGTGTTCTCCCTTTGTGTCCCTTCATAAGGAAGGGGAGTGACATCACTATTGTGTATATGAGATGATCCTGATTGCCCCACTGGTTGTCACTGTTGCCTCTAAGGCGTGTGCACGTGCGTGCACTCACAAGTTTTCCAATATCTGCTCAGATAATTTTAGATCCTGGTCAGGTTAAATTAGGAAGGCCCCATTCTGAATGCATGTGTGCACACAGTGCCTTGATGCTGCTGCCCAGAACAAAACTCATTCCTCACAGAGATGAAAAAAATTAGAGGGACCACTGTTGGGTGTCACTTGGACTTCTGTTTCGTGCCCTTTTTAAAGAATTCCTTAAAGCCTTCTGCTGCAGATACAGGCAGTAATGGGCTTGATGAGGGATAAGAAACTGAAGCTGACTCCAAGCAAGACAGCGGTGCTCATTGTTGGGGGTCCTAATCAGGTCCATAGCTTGGGAGTGCTCTTGGACCAGGGTCTCACCCTGGTGCCTCAGTTTGAGGCTCTGGCCAGGAGCGCTTTTTACCAGCTGCAATTGATTCTGCAATTCCGCCCATTCCTTGAGGAGAATGACCTGAAAATAGTAATATACCAGCTGGTAACCTCCAGGCTGGACTACTGCAATGCAGTCTGTGTAGGGCTACCTTTGTATGAAGTTGGGAAACTTCAGTTAATTCAAAAGATGGTAGCCAGATTGGTCTGTGGGATATTCTGGAGAGACCACATTATGCCTGTTCTTAAACAGTTGCACTGGCTGCTGATTTGTTTCCAGGCAAAGTACAAAGTGCTGGTTATCACCTTTAGAATGGCGTAGGTCCAGCTTATCTGAGAGAGTGCCTTTCTCTAAAAGATCCCCACCACTTATTAAGATCATCAGGAGCGTCAGTCTTTGGGTGCCTCCGGTTCATCTGGTAGCGACCTGGGATCAGGCCTTCTCAGTTGTCGCCCCTTGGTTGTGGAACGCACTCCCTGTGGATATAAGAGGATTATCTTCCTTGGAGGCCTTCTGGAAAGCCTTAAAGACCCATCTTTTATTTTTATTTTTTAATTTTTATTAGCCATTTTATTTATTTATATTTTGTAAACCGCTTTGGAAATTTTAATGGAAAAGTGGTATATAAATATTCATCATATTGTTTTGTATCTCTTTAGCCCAGCTTTTAATGATATCTCATTTTGATTTTAATGAGTTTTAATCTGGTTTAAAAGTTTTAACGAATTTTAATTATGTGTGCTTGATTTTAATGTAAACTGCCCTGAGCCACTTTAGGAAGGGTGGTATATAGAGTGAATAAATAAAATAAAATATTTTCAGCTCCATGAATGGACACACAACCCCATACCACCCCTGCTCTCTGACTTTTCATACAAAACTCGCAAGGATTCCCTAGTCTGGCACATTGTGTTCCCTGTATATTTCTTGCAGGAATCATTGCAAAGCTCTCCCAAGGAGTCAAAAAGGTTATGTTGGTGCTGGCGCTTTATGGCTTCCTGCCATAAAGCCAGTGGCGTACGGCCAGTTTATGCACTGGGCAATATCAAGCAGTACACTTGTTTCTGGATTCTCCTGCTTCTGAAGGCAATGGTACCGTCTGAATGCTCCCCCATCTTAAAAAATGCAAAGAAACCTCCCTGCACTTACAAAGCCAGCGTGTGGGTGAGAAGTGTTCCATGCTAGCACTCATGGAAAACGCAGATTGGTCTGGTGATATATGTAGGGACTAGCCTGAAAGAGGAAAGTTGGGGATTGTAACTCCCTCTGAAGAGCTGTTCAACATAACCAAAGGCAGGCATTCCTTACCAGTGTTCCATGTAAGAGGGATTCCCAGATGTTGACTACTTCTGGCCACTCCTGGCCTAGGAGGGCAACAGGGACATATGCGGCTGCCCCGAAGGTTTTTACAAAAACCACCAGAGGGGGGAAAGCGGCGGGAGGTGTAAGTGTGGCCTCCACCCCCTGCCCTTAAAGGGCCACCCCCGTCGCTTCCGAACTGCCTAGCCACAGTTGCATGCACATCCCTAGTTGTGGCTGGTGCAGCTGGGAAATATGGGAGTTGTAGACGACATCTGGGAATCCCTCTTACTGGGAACACTGGTGCCCAGATGTTGGACTGCCACTCGCATCAACCCAGCTACAATGTCCTTCGCCATTGTGGCTGGGGATGATGGGAGTTGTAGTCCAACCACATCTGGGTGCCCAAATTGGGAACTCCTGACCTAGCGTGCTTTATTATGGTGGTGGAGTGACTTGCTAAGTCCTAAGAGTTGTTTGCTGCTACTGTACTTCTTATCAAGCCCTCCCTCTCCAACCCAGAGCCCAGATGAGTCAAAATCCTTAACTTTCAGCCAGGAAAGATCCACCAGCATCAGTACATGTAAGGTGGGTGATTCTATGTTTTTTACATGGAATCATGTTCTCCTGAAATCCAAGATACTTTCAAGTATCTTTAATACTTGAACCACCTACTTTAAAACCTAATGCCTTGGTATAGCTGGGCTACGTTTTGGGCAGAAGCCTTTTAAACTCCACTTGTTTTCTCTAACCATTGTGATCATGAGCTAATTTTAGCTCTCTGGCCTTAGATTCATGTATAGAGTGAGCTTCGTACAGTATTCTCTAGTGGAATACGAAGCAGTGCTTGGTACAGTTGTCTGTCTATGGGCAGGGGGGAAACAATGATCCAGTAATGAAAGCTCAGATATATAGAGCATTGTTTATAGGAAATTCTGTAAATTTGAAACAGGCTTTTGGAGTTATGCCAAGTGTACTATGATTGCCACGAGCATTCTTGATCCACTAGCCTGACTATATTTGGAGTCAGATGAGATACAAGTTGGAAAAAACCTGCCACGTGGTAGTGGTTGACCCTGGAAGCATTTCGGCCACACGGAAACAATTATTTCTTCCGGACTCTTCCTATTAAGCTTTTTGCAAAGATCGCAGGGCCAATGAAATACCTTGGAAATCCAAAACCTTACTTGCTTGTGCAGATATAATGTGAACATATGTCAGGAGCAGGAGGCATATGTCAGGAGGCATAGGAACATGGGAAGCTGCCTACTACTACGAATAATTATATACTGCTCTTTAACCAAAGTTCTCAAATCGGTTTACATAGAAAAATAAATACATGAATAAGATGGCTCCCTGTCCTAAGATAGCTCACAGTCTAAAAAGATACATAAGGCAAACACCAGCAACAGCCACTGGAGGGATACTGTGCTGGGATTAGATAGGGCCAGTTGTTCTCCCCCTGCTAAATATAAGAGAATCACCACTTTAAATTGTGTCTCTTTGCTCAGTTAGCAGGGGCCAGTATTGACGTGCTAGCTCAGTATTGTCTACCCAGACTGGCAGCGGCTTTTCCAAGGTTGCAGGCAGGAGTCTCTCCCAGCACTACCTGGAGATGCTACCAGAGAGGGAACTTGGAACCTTCTGCTGCAAGCATACAGGTGCTCTTCCCAGGGCAATCCCCCTCCTAAAGGAAATGTCTTAGGGCCATTTTTTCCGCTGGCCGCTCCCGCAGCCGCCATTTTCTTCCTGCCGGTACCCGTGGCTATCCGGTAACTCTCCAAATCCTCACGAGAGCTGCCATGCATGGGATTAGCCACAGGTATGCCTCAGAAAAGTATTTATTTATTTATTTATTTATTTATTTATTTATTTATTTATTTATTTTACATTTTATATCCTGCAGGGATATTATACCGGTAGGTCACTATTTGTTGTAAATGGCTCTAAACATTTACATTTCGTATTTCGTTAAGAAACCAAGGAAGAGCTTGAAGAACTGAATAAAGAAATCAGGAAAACGGCAAATACAGTTCGTGCTAAATTGAAAGGTAAGTAGAATTTTACTCTGTTTCTTCTGGGCCACTGTCATACTTTTACAGTGGAATTGGGGGCCTTCTGTCAACCTGGTTGCTTTAGAGCAGGCCTGCACAATTTGCCATCACTACAAGGGAGGATGGAGTTGTAGTTCAGTGGTAGCGCATGCAGAAGGTCCCAGGTTCAGTACTTGGCATCTCTAGGTAAGCAGAGTCCACTCTGGCTTGCATTTGAATGGGAGTCGACATGTGTGAGCACTGTAAGATATTCCCCTTAAGGGATGGAACCACTCTGGGAAGAGCAACTGCATACTTGCATGCAGAAGGCTCCAAGTTCCCACCCTGGCATCTCCAATGCAGGGCAGAGAGAAACTCCTGTCTGCAACCTTGGAGAAGCCGCTGCCAGTCTGGGTGGACAATACTGAGCTAGATGGACCAAGGGTCTGACTCGCTAGAAGGCAGCTTCCACTAGGCACATATCATGACTCACTGGGTCCCTCTGTGTGTTAAAACTACTGGAACAAGAAAAAAATAAGGGGCATAGTACCTGGCTGATGGGCAAAACTTGGCTTTGTGAGTCATACAAGTAGTAAAGTAAAGATATACAAAGTAAAAGGTTTATATGCATATATATACACACACACACACATTTTCAGCCTGATTAAAACGTAGATATGGGTAGGTCAGTTGGAATAATATTGTCTTTCACTGCTGTGGCAGAGAATTCCATCGATTGATTGTACTTGGTTGCTGGAATCCTGCAAGTTTCAGCTTTCATTTAAATAATGAAAGGTTAAATAGCAAGTGAGTTCCTAGTAAAGCCTCCCCCTACCCACACTGGAAAGTAAGTATACGTAAAATTAGAGCACAATATGACCGTCAGTTGTAATGTGGCATATTCTAGATTTCTGAAATTGGAAGGCAAAATGTTAATTACATACAAAGGCACCCAGATAATCTGTTGCTCTCCACCTACTACTATGAATATTTACATACCGCTTTTCAACAAAGGTTCCCAAAAGGATTTATAGAGAGATAAATAAATTAAATAGCTTCCTGTTCTCAAAGGGCTCAAAATCTAAAAAATAAACGTAAAATAGACACCAGGAACAGCCACTGGAGGCATGCTGTGTTGGGCTTGGATAGAATCTCTTATCAGCCACCTAACAACATATTGTCAAGTTGGCCCTGCAAGTTGGGATATTTTGAATTATTTATTTGTGGATGAAACAGTGTGTCTTTGTTTCTGCAACAAACAAATTGGTGTGTGTTTATCCTTTTTAATGGCAGGGGTTGCAGGGAATTTCTGAAGAAGCAGGCTTTGGTGTAATTTTGGAAATGTGTATTGAGTGTCACATTTGTGTTTTGAGATGCTTTCTCTTCTATGTCTGTTCTTAGTCATGGAACAAAGTTTCACTCGGGATGAGAATGTTAATCGGACATCGGCGGATGTCAGGATTCGAAAAACGCAGGTACAAGCAGCCGGTGTGCGCTGGAGAGTGGTGCTGTTCGTTTTTCCAAAGTAGATCACCCAGAAGCACCACAGCGGGTTGAATATGGGGCTAAGTTGCAGAATCTATGCCTGGATACAAGACAACTTGGTCTGGGTGCCTGTTGGAGCAGTCATCTGATGGCCCCATTCTGTCTTGAGACCGCCGGCGAGCTCTCGTGTGTGTGTTGTGTCACTTTTGGACTCTTCAGCATGTGCACGTGGAGGTTCTGGGGCTGCCCTGGCTCCCTATTTGCTCCAGAGCATACCTACACTGGACACGTACTGATTTCATAGCCATTCCCTATTCCCAGGGATCCCTGGGTGACGAAGTTCAGTGAGGCTGTCCAGGGATCTCCCAACAGGCAATCCTGAGCATCTTCATCAAGCCACCCTTTGGGGAAGAGCCATAACTTGGTCATAGGACAAATGATTGGTGGAAAGAAGGCCTCAGCTGCAGTCGCTGGGATCCCCAGTGAAAGGATTGGGGCCGTAGCTCAGTTGCAGAGCATCTGCTTTCCATGCAGAAGGTCCCAGGTTCCCTCCCTGGCAGCATCTCCAAGATTGGGCTGAGAGAGACTCCCTCCTGGAACCCTGGAGAGCTATAGCCAGTCCGTGAAGACAATACTGAGCTAGAAGGACCAAGGGTCTGACTCAGTATAAGGCTGCTTCCTGTGTCCAGGTGGGGCAGGGAAAGATCCCGGAGCCTGAAGCTCTGGAGAGCCGCAGCCAGGCAGTGCAGGCAGTGCTGAGATAGACGGACCGAGGGACTGACTTGGAATAAGGCAGCTTCCTATGTAAGGATCTTGGGAGGAAGGCTAGGGGATGACATCCTTCTGCCTGCCGCCTTGAGGAGCTGCTGCCAGTCAGAGAAGGTAACACCCTGGTCTGAACAGACCACCATACTTAGTATTCAGGAGGCAGTTTCACAGGCTGGGGTATACAATTCCATAACATGGTACGAAGGTGGTACAGGTTTGTCGTGTAGATGTGCCCCCCAGTGGATGTGCCCCCCAGATGTGCCCCACAGTGTTGGGCTGGAGCAGTATCTCCTGTTTGGAAGGACTTGTTTCATCATTCTAAGCCTTGCAGTTGGCTATCGTACACACATTCCTTAAGACACGGGGACTGTGCCAGTGACTAATGGTTCCACTCTTGCTGCTGCGTCTTTGGAACATCTGAAGTGGCTCAGAGACTGTCTTTGAGGCATTACAGAGGTGAACCTTGCCTCCAGGCGCATGTTAGATGGCCTCTGAATACCAGTTGCAGGGGAACAACAGTGGGAGAGGAGACCCGCCTTCATCTCTTACCTGTGGGCTTCCCAGAGATGTCTGGTGGGCCAGTGTGGGAAACAGGATGCTGGATTAGATGGGCCTTGAGCTGGATCCAGCCGGGCTGTTATTATCCAAAAGCAGCAAACAGAACATGAGAGCCAGCGTGGTGTAGTGGTTGGAGTGCTGGACTAGGACCGGGGAGACGTGAGTTCAAATCCCCATTCAGCCATGAGACTAGCTGGGTGACTCTGGGCCAGTCACTTCTCTCTCCGCCTAACTTACTTCACAGGGGTGTTGTGAAAGAGAAACTTAAGTATGTAGTACACCGCTCTGGGCTCCTTGGAGGAAAAGTGGGATATAAATGTAACATCAACAACAAAAGGATGGAGGCAAACCCCATTGGGTCTGATGTAGGCTGTGGGGAAGGGTCCCTGGGCATTTCGAAGGAGTCCTAGTGCACATTGCTAAGTGTAGGGCATTCAGTTGTGTCTGTTGTGCAGGTTGTTTGTATGTGCAGCCTTTGTCTCCTGCCTCAAAGATTGCAGTGCACCAGAGCTGTGGCTGCATGTCGGGGTGAACAGCACGACGTTAGCACCTCAAACTACATTTGTGAAACAGTTCTGAAGCTGACATTACAAAACACATTTCCTTCTCGCCCCAGCACTTGGTATTGACCCGCAAGTTCGTGGAGGTCATGACGACATACAATGGAACCCAGACCCTCTTTCGAGAACGCACCAAAGATCAGATACGGCGGCAGCTAGAAATAAGTACGTTGGTTCCCCTTGGTTTTTCTGCTGCTATGAAAGCCTAGCACCTCGAAATAGCCCTTGTGGGAGGGATGAAGGGTGATTGGTTGTGCCACTTCCTTGATTTAAATACAACTGGGGTAGCCTTAAGTCATCTGGAGGCTTATTGCTCTGCTACTTGAGCCTCTGCAGGTAGCCCAGGTGTCTGCTACTTCGGGGGCTGGCAATCTTGGCTCTCCAGCTGTTGTTGAACTACAACTCCCATATCCCCAATGGCTTGGGATGATGGGAGTTGTAGTTTGACAGCAGCTAGAGAACCAAGATTGCCTACCCTTATACTACAACAAATACTTATATACTGCCTTCCTATATAGAGTATGCACCAGCATTCTCTCTAATTTATTTCTTATGTGTGCAGAATGCGTTTTGTTCTGGGCAGCAGTATCAGGGCAGTGTGTGCACACGTGCATTCAGAGTGGGGCCTTCCTGACCAGGATCTAAAATTAACTGAGTGGACATCTAAAAATATGTGAAAATACACACACACACACACACACCCCTCTTAGAGGGAACACTGGTATGCGCCTCGGAAAATGAACTACTTATTCAATAGCTTTTTGTTCTTACAGGAAATGTAGAAGTACAGCCTGAACTTAGTTCACGCATTAACTATCTTTGCAAAAAGATAACTATTTTAAAGACAAACTTCAGAATCCATCTTAGAGTAAATTATATCTATCCTATGAAAGAGAGCTATTTCAGTCCTCAAAACTTCCAGAGAGGGTAACAGTGTTTATTTCAGCAAAATAACTCGGCCTTGTGCACCTTAAAGACTAACAAACATGTTGTATAGCATAAGCTTTCATGGACTGCAGTCCACTTTATCAGATGCATGAGATCTTATCCTAGGTGGGGTGGGGGGTTGGTGGGGAGGGGAGTAGGGAGTGGGGGAGAGACTTCAGCTGGTCTCAGGTGAGATATTAAAACGTATTGTTTGACAGGCACAATATAAGTCAGTATTCATAAAGTAACATAAAATATGAATTTATGTCTGCTCTTTTAACAAAATAGCTCAAGATGAATTGTATATCTCTGCACTGTCATTTAACAGTGAGAGGCAGCCCTTTCTTTACAGCTTGCAGGGTACTGGCAAATTAGTTATTAGATGCTGTGCAATAACCAATGTCTGTAATTTCTTACTAGCTGGAAAAGGCACAACTGACGAAGAACTGGAAGAGATGTTAGAAAGCGGCAATCTTTCTATTTTCACTTCTGACGTATGTGTTTCTGATTGACTTTGTTGCCCTTACTGTTTGATGATAATAGTTTGGATCTTGATGGCTCCAGGCTGCCTCCAGGCCCAGAGGCAATATTCAGGATGTCTCTGAATATCCGTTGCAGGGGAGCAACAGCAGGAGAGAAGGCATCTCTCGCTTGTGGGCTTCCTAATGGCATCTAGTGGGCTACTGTAGAAAACAGGATGCTGGACTAGACAGGCCATGGGCCTGATCCAGCGTGGCTGTTCTTAGATTATTCAAAGGTGCCTTTTGCTAGCAGGAATCTTCTTCTACTCACAGATCTATTTCTTACTTGGTGGAAGACACTAAGTTGCATGAAATGCATGGCCCCAAACCATTTTTCCATTTGCAGAAGCTCTCTCACAAAATTTTCTATAGGAGCCTTCTTCTCAACAATCCAGCAGGACTGTACAACCTTAGCCCTCCTGCAGATGTTGGACTGTAACTCCCACAATCCCTGGCTACTGGCCACTGTGACTGGGGATGCTGGGAGTTGTAGTCCAAAACAGCTGGAGTTGTGCAGCCCTGCAGTAGTGTATATTCTGCAGCCTGCATCTTCCTGGATTCACCCTGTTTCTCTTGCTGCAATACAAGCTCTGATGTATTGTGGCACTGCACTGTGAGGAATCTTCTCATGTCCAAGCACAAGGGAATCCTCAGAACAGCACTAAAAGACGTCTGTCTGTTTCCGCTCACAGTTTGTTGGATCAAAGCCAGTATTTCCCAAGCATTTAAAAGAAAATGGGGTGCTGTACAATATAAAATATAGAATTAGCCACCATCAAATCCTGCTTGCAGGCCTCATGTGGGGCGTGTGTGAGTGTGTGTTCAGTTTCTGTATTATATGTCTACTCAAAAGTGCCAGCAGGATATTGGATTTAGAGTCTGTTCCCTCTTTCTATCCCCCAAAGATCATTCTGGACACCAAAATTACTAGACAAGCTCTAGATGAAATTGAGTCTCGACACAAAGACATCATAAAACTGGAATCCAGTATACAAGAGCTGCATGAAATGTTCATGGACATGGCCATGTTGGTTGAAGTTCAGGTAGGATATCCAAGTATAAAGTGTGCCGTTGAGTTAGTGTTGACTCCTGGCACCCACAGAGCCCTGTGGTTGTCTTTGGTAGAATACAGGAGGGGTTGACCATTGCCTCCTCTTGCGCAGTATGAGAGGATGCCTTTCAGACTCTTCCTGTTTTGCTTCTGCCCGATATAGGTGTTTCCCATAGTCTGGGAAATATACCAGCGGAGATTCGAACTAGCAACCTCTGGCTTGCTAGTCAAGTCATTTCCCCACTGCACCATTAGGTATAGCTGTTTTAATACATCATTTTTGGTTCAAGTTTTGCCACTAAAAGAACTTTGGATTGTTCGAGTTGGCCACACACAACTCTCAAAGCACTTGGTTGAAGTCTGTGACTTCTTCTTTCACAACCTCCACTAAAATAGAAAGGGGAGATGTAGTTTTGGGCTCGACATTGAACAGATTCAATGTCGAGCCAGTTCGGTTCAGTGGTCCAGGGTCGAACCGAACCACCCCCTGTTCGGAACCCCAGACCAAATCCCCGCACCCGACTTTTCCAGGGTTCATGAACAGTATGGCCCGGGATGCTGGGAGTTGTAGTCAACAACATCTGGGAATCCCTGTTAGAGAACACTGGTCACAGTGTTGTGGACCTGAAAGCATCTGTACTGAAAATGATCCACTCTGGTCGCCCTCTGAACTAGAAAATAACAGCAGGAGTTCATCATCAAGTTTGATTGTATTGAACAGGGATTAAATAGAGTATGGTTTCCTGTTGCAGGAAGGCTGTTCTCATGTGCAGCCTAACAATTGAAAACTGCCAGGGTCAGGCCCAATCCCAGCGGAGCAGTGCCTTTTAGTCGAGGTTAAGGGAGCGAGTGTTCCTTTAACTCAGGCTCCAGAGTCATGTGTCTCCTCAGGCTGCATGGAGCCCAAGGAGACACAGAGATGGGTGCCTAGAGCACCCCTCCCTCCTTGCAGGAATCCCCCAGTGCACCATGCATTGTGGGATACCCGGAGGCCAGGCACAGTGCTGCTCATCTGGGAGCACAGTCTGTGCTCCCAGCAACATATGAAGGATCATCTGTGGGAAGGAAAGGTTCTTCGTGGTCTCTGTGCATCACACTTGGGTATGCACCTGTGCAGAGCCACAAACTCCGAATGTTCCTGAACGAAGTACCTGCTGTATTTTAAACCCTGCCCCTTTAGGAATCTTAGAATGTTCCCATCCTGTGACTTCAACTGCCCATTTTCCTGCATTTCTCCAGGAACAACTCAGCATCTGAGAAAGTGGGTTGACTAAAACTCCCATAATCCCCAGCCACAGGTGATTGGAGCTGGCGATGATTGGGGTTGTGGTCAACGTCCTCTGGGAATCCCTGTTAAAAGGAACACTGGTTGTTGCCCACAAATGCTTGTGCTATATTAAATCATCGTATAATCCTTTCAGTTAGTCTGAGTGCTACCTATTTCAAGTACTTATTAAAATATTAATTTAAAAGGCACTGCCTTATTCTGTTTTAATCTATATATTTGACTTAACGCAGCATATCACATTTGTTGTCAAGTAAGCTAGTGCCATATTTGTTCCTGTATCCTTGACCCGCTTTTCCTGTTTCTTTCCCCCTGACGTTCACAGTGAAGGGGGTAAACTTAGACCTTTCATCCCTTTTCAAAGTGCAGTATATCTGCTGACTGTGTTTCGGCATCTACCACATTTAGGGAAATACTATGCAAATTTTGTGAGCAGCGGTTGACTGAATATTCAGTTTGGCTCTAGTCCCCTGTTCTGAGAGAGAATTCAGTTGCCTGGTCTGCCTTGAAGCTTGTATAAACGGTCATGTGTCAGCAGGTATGATTTGCCTTTTCATGATTAGCTGAACCTTTGCATAAAATGAGTGTGTGTATGTTTTAACTGAACTCTAAATCTGCACTGAATGTGCTATTTTGGGATGGGCTTTGTAGCTTAAAAGTTAAGTGGATTCCTTTGTGGGCTTTTAAGTTATGAAACTGATTGCCAGGAAACTTGGGACTGACAAGGAAGTACTTAGTGCATACTTCATCTATAGAATTCTCTGCCAAGGGATGTGGTCATGGCTACCAGCTTGCATGGCTCTAAAAGCAGCGAAGACACATTCATGGAGGACAGTCTGTCAGTCCTGAGGGCTATAGGCTACCTCCAGGCTCGGAGACAGGATGCCTCTGAATCCCAGTTGCAGGGGAGCAACAGTGGGAGAGGGGGCACACCTTCATCTCTTGCCTGTGGGCTTCCCAGAGTCTTCTGGTGGGCCTCTGTGGGAAACAGGATGCTGAACAAGACAGGCCTTGGGACTGATCCAGCAGGGCTGTTCTTAACTTAACATAGAAGTGAATGTTACATGGGCATCTGTTTTAACACTTTGCTGTTTAATGCTGCTGATGTAATGTCTTCTGATGGACAGAACCGCACAGGTAATACTTCAACATTCCCGTGTTTCACATACATCATCCCCTAGGTCTGTTCATCAAACCCATGAGAGTCCTGTATAGTGGCATTGCAACTGGGTACATCCAAAAGCATGCACATCCAGGGATACTGCATGCTTCCAGCCTGCCTGTAGAGCGACGTCACGTGCTCCCAGTCTGTTCATCCATGAATATCCCATGCCCCTAGCTGAGCCAGCTCACTCTAGTGCATTGCCTAAGGTAGAAAACCCCAAGGGTATATCTCCTCCTGCTTGTTGACATGCAACCTAGACCACTGGGAAGTTCTCCTATTTAGCCGCCTCCTTCATTTTAGTACCTGTGCAAGAGCACTTCCCAGCGGGGCCAGATTTTTCTGTCTGCAGCTTGTCCTTAACATACTCCAGGTTTGTTTGTTTTGTTCTTTCAATAAGAAGGATTGTTCTTAATAAAAAGTGTGAGCTGGTGGCAGTGCTGGGTCCTTAGGAGGAAAGTGGGCCAAGTGTTGAAAGAGAGAAGTGGTATTTTACCAATTTTAATGTGCACTCATGCCTAATATGCACTCAGTGCTATGATAGTTTGCTGGCATCCTTGCTGCATTAGTAGCTGAGGAAAGAGCCCTCTTGTCGCCCAGCTGGCCTTTGTTGCATGCCCATCAGCCTGCCTGGTTGATGGATCGGCCCTCCCAGCTGGACTTGGTCACCCTGCCAGCATACGACTCATAGACCTGGCAGAGTGGCTCAGCAGTAAGACGTCTGCTCTACATGCAGAAGGGCCTGGGCTCGATCCCTGGCATCTCCAGGTTGGTGTGTGCGCCTTCCTCCATGTAGGATTCTGCACATTCTGCCTCTTCCCCTGCCTTTGTAAAATGTATTTCTCCATGTTTTATACACATCTTGTATGGGAGGAGAGCTGGTCTTCTGGTGGCAGGCATGAATTGTCCCCTTTGCTAATCAGGGTCTGCGCTGGTTTGTATTCTGATAGGAGACTACATGTGTAAGCACTGTAAGATATTCCTCTTAGGGGATATAGGGCCGCTCTGGGAACTGCATCTGCAGACTTGCACGCAGAAGATTCCAAGTTCCCTCCCTGGCATCTCCAAGATAGGGCTGAGAGAGATTCTTGCCTGCTAACTTGGCAAAGAGGCACCTTTTAACATGGTGATTCTCTTTATTGAGCAGGGGGAGAGTAACTGGCCCTCTCCACCCCCAGCACAGGACCTCCAGGGACTGTTGCTGGTGTCTGTCTTATGATTCTTTTAGATTGTGAGCCCTTTGAGGACAGGGATCCATCTTATTTATTTATTATTTCTCTATGTAAGCCGCCCTGAGCCATTTTTGGAAGGGCGGTATAGAAATTGAATTAATAATAATAATAACCTTGGCGAAGCCGCTGCCAGTCTGAGTGGACAATACTGCGCTGGATGGATCCATGGTCTGATTCAGTATATGGCAGCTTCCTATGTCCCTGTGTATTATAACTGAGAAAAGACAATATCTCCTTCTTATTGTATGCTTTGTGGACTGAGATTGTTATTAAAGAGGGGAGTATATAATTATTGGGGTTAAAGGTGTATATACCATTTTTCAATTTTATAAAAGTTCTCGGTGTAGTTTACAAAGCAAAAGGGAAGTTTCCTTGCCCCCATATGCCACAATCGTAAAAGAAGCAAAAGGAGACCCCATCAACAGCCACTGGGAGGGATGCTATTGCTCTCTTGCTTGTTGGAATGCCAGTCTGCTTAAAGCATATTTCATTCCCGTAACTATGCTTCCCATTTTCAGTATTTCCTCCCCTGCCTGGTTTTACTGTTATGATTCCGCCTGTTGTAGGTTAAAACATTGAACGCTGAAAAAAACCTGCTGTGTGTTTTTAAAAAACCCTCCTTTAAATTCATATGCTATCATAAAAAACAAATTGTGTTCACACTGCCCTTGTGCTAAAATTATTTAAGTACTTTTGATCCCAATCTGGATCATTCAAATGGCTCTGAAACCTTCCAGTCATGGTAAAACTCTTGCTTTGGTTATATGTTGTTCTTGCTCTAATTGTCAGGGCGAAATGGTCAACAGCATAGAGAAGAATGTGATGAATGCAGTCGATTATGTAGAACATGCAAAAGAAGAGACCAAAAAAGCAGTTAAATACCAAAGCAAAGCTCGCAGGGTAAGTCTTTCTGCTGGGGAACAGGGCTGGCTTCTTAGTGCTGCTTGATGCACGCAGGGTTCCGGGGGCATTTGGACCAACATGTGAGACCAACATGGTCACTTTCTCAGGATCAGTCCCATAAATCTTCCTAGCAGGCCTTCAGAGAGAAGGGTCTGGGGAATGAAGCCTTTGAGCCAGGAGTATAGGGAGCTTGCCAGTGGCTAGGGGACGAGCTCTCGCCCTCCACCCCTACCCCAATTGCAGCTGGGCCCGTGTGCACTAGGGCACTCCCAAGCCACATCCTGCCCAGCTAGTGCTTTTTTCAAGTTCTGGCTGGCTGGGTGCCTCTTTCTCTGCCTTGCTCCCGATGAGGCAGAGAGAGAAGCCTCCAGAGCTTGAGCAAAGCACCATCATTGCGCAACAAAGCACCGGTTGAAGCCAAACGGTAATGCTCGTTTTGGACAATGGATACTAGCAAGGACCCACAGCCGTCGCTGTACATCAAGCGTCCTCAACTTAGCCGCCCCCTCCCCAGCTGTTTTTAGACTTCAACTCCTATAATCCCCAGCTACAGTGGCCAATAGCCAGGGATTATGGGAGTTGTAGGCCAACATCTGCAGGAGGGCCAAAGTTGAGCAGGCCTGCTGTACATGAAAAGGGGTGGATGCAAGCAAATTGTGCAGATAAGTCACAATAGCCTTTGATCAGTATCCATCCTGCACTATTGCATTTATTTATTTAAAAAATTATATAAATATTTACATTTACTTAAAATATTGCCTGTATTACACAGACAAACTTGTTGTCTATTGAAATTTACAAGGAAGTTTTAAACCCATTTCTGGTCTGCGAAAACTGCCTACATTGTCTTTATGTCCCAGTCTTCCTCATGGGCACTCAGAGCAAAATACATAAGGCTGTCTCGGTTTATCATCACAACAACCTTGTGAGGTGGGTTGGCCTGAAACGGTGCCTTGCCTGAGAGAATTTGAACCTAGACCTGTACCCCACTCCTTAGGGTAGAGGTAGTAGAAGGTTTTTCCTGAAATAAAGCATAGTCAGGCCCTCGTTTTAACAGCGTTTTGCGAAATGGAGATGACCACCTTGCTTTCCTTTGGCAGAAAAAATGGATAATTCTCATTATAGTGCTGGTGGTGCTTGCCATAATTGCTATAATAATTGGCTTGTCGGTCGGGATTCGGTGATGCTCAGATAACTTCAGCGTGCACCTTGCTCTGTTGCCGTGGCAGTAAGTACTAATACACTAACTTGCATATTCTGCAACAGCTTAGCTTGGTTAACTTGCCTTCCCTGCTAACTTGTACCCAGCAGCCTCCCCTGCTGGAGCAACCCTTGCAGCATTCAGACTTGTTTGCTTAAACCAGCGGCTCGCATTCAATGACCGCATAAGCCCTGAGCTGCATTTAAGAGTGGAAGTCTTCAAATCCACTTGACAGCTCGCCAGTGGCGAGTGCCCTCAGCCCTGTGGCGAGCAGGACATCCAGCACTGCACAGGTCTCCTCCCCAGAGGTCTTGTTTCCGCTTCCATTTTTGAGAAGATCAGAAATGGCCGTAGGAGAGGGCTCCCCCTGTTTCCTGACTTCTCCAAATCCCAGTGCAAATGACAGAAGACCCACTTCTCTCCTAAGACCTCTGCCTGTGTGCCAGAAGAGGATCTGAGAGAAGAGAGGGGATGTAGCCACAAATAATGACTGACTAAGCCTACGTTTGTGGGTCCCTGAAGTCACATATGTTATGCGTACCGAGACCCCTAGTGACCAGCTACTCAGCAGGCTCTTGTTACACAGAATGTGTGTGTGTGGGGGGGGGGGGGACACACACACCAATTGGGCGTCTAAGTGGCGTCTGCGTTGGCTCCAGAAAGAAAAATGTGCAAAGTAGGTGATGTGAGATCCACACTGTGCATCACACAACTATGCAAGCTTTGGGGTTTACAGATTCTTCATCAATACACAGGGCTGGTGACTCAGAACTACAGTCTGTTAGCCACTTTTGGACCATATACTGTATATTTGAAGGGATGAACACCTCGTGCTAAAAATGATCTGTTCTGAAGGGACTCGAGAATTAATGCTTGTGTATTAATTCTTGCCTCCTCTCTCTCAAGTCCCTCCTTGAAATACAAGCCCTTCTTAAAGCTCTGAGAAACCTGGGAAGGCCGCCTGTTCATTGGAGCCCCCCTTCCCAATTCGCATTGCACCTTGTGTCAGTCTCAAGTTTCCCCCTCAGTTCACATATTATTCTCTAACCCCAACCCTAACCCCAGTGTGGCCCCCTCTGTGTGGTTTGATTTCTGCCCCTGCAACTTTTACAAGTACTATCTTACAAATAATGTGGCACTTTTTAATCAGCCTAATATTGCTCGACAGATGCTTGATTACTACATAGTTTGATGGCCCAGTTGGTCTCCCCACCCCCTCCCACCCCACATACACACATTCTGTGTATTCATATGTGAAATGTATTTGAACCATTAGATACAAGTGTAATTTATTTTGATCTGGAGTATTTGGTTAATTGGATTTGCTCCATTTGTCTGCATAATTTGTTTGGCTTACTTAGTCTTTTTGGATCTGGTTATTTAATTCTGTTAGTTATATGAGCCAGCTGGGATGGTCAGTACCATGGGTGGGGGGGACAAATGCTCATTGTGACATCTGACAAAGTCTACACCCCTGAAAATAAATAACACTGCAATACTGTCGACTTCCAGGGTGGTGTTTATGCTTTTATTGTTCGGACCACCAGGCCTGCAGTGGCCACATTTGCAGTCATGTGTTAAAAGCTTTTAAGGGTTCTACCCTAAAATGCCATTGATGTTGTCGGAGGAATGGAAATGAAAACTGGCAAGAATGTTCTCCAAAGATTACTCAGTGGAAAGGGTACAACCATTTGTTCATTGTTGCCTTAACCCTATGTTCTTATAGGTGAATTCATGGAGGACAGGTCTGTCAGTGGCTACTAGTCTGAGGACTACAGGCCACCTCCAGGCAGAGGCAAGATGCCTCTCAATACCAGTTGCACGTGAGCAACGGCAGGAGAGAGGGCAGGCCCTCACCTCTTGCCTATGGACTCCCCAGAGGCATCTGGTGGGCCACTGAGGGAAACAGGATGCTGGACTAGATAAGCCTTGGGCCTGATCCAGCAGGGCTGTTCTTATGTTCTCTGTGCAAAAATGACTGCAGTTTGACCCTAATCATTTTGGGGGTGGAGATAAAGAAGGGGCGATAACACAAATAAAGCTGTAAATGCAACAATGTGATCACCTGTCTTGGTAGACGTTGCCAAAAATTGCTATGAGCATTTGTCCCCTGAGATGCCACCCATGG
The DNA here is from genome assembly GCF_027244095.1 of Hemicordylus capensis. NCBI lineage: Eukaryota > Metazoa > Chordata > Lepidosauria > Squamata > Cordylidae > Hemicordylus > Hemicordylus capensis. Next base: position 9,855,117 of record NC_069671.1, read on the forward strand.
TCAAAATTTGTGGGCCTCGCTCATGGACTATGTTTTACTTGACCGCTTTGTTTGACTTGTACACTTCTAAATTGTAGTGTTCTATTTGTTGGGGTCTGTTTAAGACTGCCATCTTTTGCATACTCACACGTTCTTGGGAGTAAGCCCCATTCAACACATTGAGACATGAGGGGATGAGCATAGAATTGTACTCTAGAAATGTTTCTAATCCATTTTAACCTATTAAGCATTGCAGTCCTCGTTAGGATTGGGGTGTGAACGTGTTCTGAAATGTTCTGTTGGAGACAAGCTTCTTACAGTTTTTCCTTTCTTTGCAGAAATTGATGTTCATAATAATATGTGTAACTGTCCTGCTTGTAATCATTGGGATTGTCCTAGCAGCAACCTTCTCCTAGCACATTCCAAAAGTTCCGAAGCTTCTGAATCGTATGTGCAGGGAAACCAACCAGCCTAGACCTCGTAAGGTGCCTCATCTTGCCATAATGAGATTTTTCTCTTTTCAGGACTGGCCAATTGCTAGCTCTTTCAATGGCCAGTAAAACATAACTGTTTCAATACCTGCAAGTTGGAACCAACATTGTAACTGATGTCACTTTTCTTCCTCCAAACAACAGACAGCTGCAAAGCCTGTCATATGGACTTAGAAGCTGCTGAATTTTTTCTGTACTAACTATTTTGGTGATGAATTCTATCTTTTGGTATGTTGGCGACTAGGATAATTCATTATCCAGAACCAATGAGCTTTTGCAATGTGAATTTTCCCATTATTACATCATCTTATTAACATAATAGTTTAATCTTGTTTAAAATTAAAGCAGCTGGTTCTCATATCTAACTGCAGCCTTAAGTGCACTTACTTTGGAGGCAAGTTCTGCTGAAAGCAGCAATTCTACTTTACAGGTAAATGTGGTTGAAGATGGAGATGTGAAGTGGCTTCTTGTTTGTCTCCAGCTTTAATGTTAAAAATAATTTGTCTTTAAGATGTGGGATTTTAAAATTGTGCGTAAATACCAATAAGTAATTTTTAAAAGAAAAATTGAGGAGAGTTGTGTAGCTTTCAGATAGCTTCAGTGCAACCAAGTAGCAGTTAAAGTGCCTTTTTTCTCTGTAGTGACCTCATACTATTTTTTAAGGCTTAAACACTATTATGAATATTGTACCTCTGCTTCTCATACAACACTATTCTTTTTTCAGAGGATCCACCCTGCTGTGAAGTTGACTATGCCATTCTGTTTGCCTGCCCCCCTTTTCTGATTAGTTTTAGAAAATGCTTACAGGGCTCCAGGTTTCTAGAGATGAATGGGAAGTGCACACTTACACCCTGATCCGAAGCTTCATATAGTTCTCTGCAGTGTACACATAGACCTCCAGCACATATAGGCTTCCCAATTAACTTTAATAGAAGAGGAGGATTTATACACAAATTTTGGGGGGAGTGTCCTCCATTGGAGTAAATGAAAAAGCCATTATGTGTGAAGCAGCTTCAAATATCTCTTGGCGGAGGGGACCCCCATTGCCCTACAAAGGACCGCTGGGTCAGAGTTCTGTTCTCTCACACAGCTCTCATTGATCTTGGTGGGGCTCATGCCTGTGGCTGATTTGGCGCAGTCTGCTAACAGAGAAATGTGATGAAGCAAAGAGATGGGCATTTTAGAGCATGTGGCTTGGATCTGGAACACACTTAAGCTGTGGTGCAGATCAGGAGTCCCAACTTGCCAACTGGATCTGTGTCGTCATGCTGATTGTCGTGCAGTGAGCTCCGACTTCCTTTTCACCAAGGAGCAAAAATCAAGGTTTTGCTCAAATGTCCGCTTGGTCTTTGATGGATAGGCAGGTATTAGGCAGAAGTAGGTATTCTTGTTAATCCAGACGCGCGTGTGTGTGCGTGTGTGTCTTTTGTCTTAAGTAAAAACACTGACTTTGTTGGGGGATTTGCATGCTGTGAATGCTTGTAACATGAATGAAGTGTTTTAAAGGCAAAGACTCTGATCCAAAGAAAATTGGTTCCACTGAAAGGCAGGGGACTTCACACACTAACTTCCCCTGGGTTTGGGTCAAAGGTGTGCAGCTATTAGCAAGTTCTAAGCATTTCAGAAGCAACACAAGCAGTTGAATTTTACGTTGCTGGTAATATTTTATATCGTGGTGTTCCTATGTAAAATATGTGTAACTATATTTTGATTACTTATTGTTTATATTAATGTAGATATTTATGCTAGAAGTGAAATAAATAATGGATGCCTTTTTAAAAAAAAATTCAGTGTGTTTTGTTTTAATCCACAGTTCTATTTTATTTATTTAAAATATTTATACCCCACCCCTCTAGTACATTACTGCTCGGGGTGGCTGACAACATCTATAAAACAGTTACAATATAAAATCAACCAAATTAAACAAGTTAAAAATTCAAGCTAAAACCACAATCATAATTAGCTTTTAAAATTACAAATTAAAATCTTAAAGCTAAAAACTAAGTATTATTAAAAACTAAAGAACCTACTAGACATATGCAACAGGTTAAATATTAAAAAGCCTCTTTTAAAAGAATTGTGTGGTGGTGTTTCTTCTTAAAAACACTGACAGAGGGAGCAGGGCAAAGCTCTTTAGGGAGGGTGTTCCAAAGCTGAGGGACCACAACCAGAAAGGCCCTGTCTCTAGTCCCCGCCAACTGGATCTCTGTTAGTGGCGGGGCCATGAGCAGGGCCTAAGATGACGAGTGGAGGGCTCTGACAGGTTCATATGGGTGAATGCGGTCCGACAGGTACCCTGGACCCAAGCCGTGTAGGGCTTTAAAGGTCAATACCAGCACCTTGAATCTAGCCCAGAAGCAGACTGGTAAGCAATGAAGCTGATGCAGGATGGGTGTAATACTCGTTAAGCAACTTGTACCCACGAGTATCCTTGCGGCAGCATTCTGAACCAGCTGAAGCTTCTGAACCATCTTCAAGGGCAGCCCCACGTAGAGCTCATTGCAGAAGTCTAATCTGGACATTACCAAAGCATGAGTGACTGAGGTCAGGTCCAATTTCTCCAAGTAGGGTCACAGCTGGCGCACCAGCTGTAACTGGTAAAAGGCACTTCTGCACACTGCCGCCACCTGTGCCTCCAAGGACAGTGTTGGGTCCAGAAGCACCCCCAAGCTGCAGACTTTGTCTTTCAGAGGGAGTGTGACCCCATCCAAGACCAGGTTTACCTCACTACTTGGATAATCAGTTTTTAAAAGCCCAGAGCACTTCCATCTTATCTGGATTAAGCTTCAGCTTGTTTGGCCCCATCCAGAACGGCCTCCAAACCAGGTTCAGAGCATCCATGCCTCCCTGGTGTCTGCTGACTTAAAAGATAGGTAGAGCTGGGTGTCAGCAGCATACTGATCACACCGCAGCCCACACCCATGGATGACCTCTCCCAGAGGTTTCATGTAGATGTTAAACAGCATGGGGGACAGAATAGATGCCAGTTTTAACGCATAGTTTGATTTTACATATTTACACACTTTAAAAACATGCATGTGATGGGCCAAAAGACCCACTGCTGTTTACCAAAGGCCTCTGCATACCAGTTGCAGGGGAGTAACAGCAGGAGAGAGGGCATGCCAAGCTGTAGGCTTCCAGCGGCATCTGGTGGGCCACTGTGTGAAACAGGATGCTGGACTAGATGGGCTTTCTTGGGCCTGATCCAGCAGGGCTGTTCTTATGTTCTTAAATCTGGACCATTGGCCACATAGTAAAAGCTAGTACCCAAGGGGGCAGTCTACTTTGTGTGTGCAAGGTGGGGTGTTTTCTCTTGCAGTGAGCCCCACTGGAGCAAATTGTATCTCATTTCAGTGGGCCTTGCTTAGCAGAAACTCATGTGGATTCTCCACCAGAGTCTGTACTGAATTCCGCAAAACTATTCTATAGCTTGTGTACAGTCTGCCTGAAAGAAGTGAGGTGACGCTTAGCAAACACTGTGAATGAATTTTTAGGAGACTTAAAAAAACAAAAAACTTATCAGGGGGCAGGGGGAGCAGAGGCCTATAAAAGATGTTTGTGTGCAAAGTCTTCTCTCCAAATGGCATCAGCCTGAATAGATTACTCATTACATGTTACAATATCCTTTCCATCAAATATTTAGGGAACACTTTCAGTGGCTACGAACCATTGACTTTTTGCTGTCAAAATGTGTTTATACATGTGCATTAGGAACGTGTGTGTGTACATGTACGTACATACCTCTATCTTATGTTCTAATAAATACATTGAAACAAAACTGTTCATTTGATTATTATATTGGTTAACAGAATGAACCATTGAGAGGAGGGCTGATGGAGAGATGTATAGCAGAATGCATCTAATGGCACTTGGCACTGAGGACTGTTAAAGGTTTAAGTGCTTAAAAATCAAGCTTCTAGTCCTCATGGATCAGCAACAGAAACTCCTCAAGGTGCTGAAGTATATAGTGAAGTCTCCAGTGGCTGGCTGGCTGGCTGGTAGTGGTGTGCATGGAACCGCCGCGGCACGGTCCAGCACTGAGGGGGGTCTACCTTTAAGGGCAGGGAGGTAGTACTTCCCCCTCCCGCCGCTCTTCCCCCTCCAACGCTGCATTTAAGAACGAAGTTTCGGGGGCAGCAGCGTTCCTCCCTGCCCCCGTCGTTGCCCAGAAGTCTGATAAACACAAGCACACATGCGCTCGGTGCGCGCGCGCCTGCTGCATACGTCACACGCACGGTCCGGTTCCAAACCGGTTCGGGGGCCTCCAACATAGCCTCCGAACCGGTTCATGCACATCCCTACTGGCTGGGATTTTCTTTTTCTTAGAATATTCTTACTCTGCTTCTCTGAGTCATACTTTTGCTCTAAATGAGCCGTCTGAAACCCCACAGTCTTCTGATGGTGCTGAACATATCTTCTTACTTGATCCTCTTTGTGTGTGCCTTCCTGATGTTGCTGCCAGCTTGGCTTACTCGCTGTTCGCGTGCCTTCAGAGCGGTTCCTATGTATGAGCAGCTACAAAAAGTTACCAGTCGATTTAAGATTTGCCTGCAAGCTATAAAGAGGCGAGGCGTGATCAGGGCAGGCATCTGTTGAAGCTCTGGCGTGCTCCGTGTCTGGCCAGTCTTCTCCTGTCAGTCACTGGAGCCCCAGGTGGTTGGCAGGATGACTGTATCTCTTGTTTGCTTCACAAGGCCAGCTGCATATTTGTTCCTAATCCAGAGGTTCTCAAACTTGGGTCCCCAGATGTTGGACTACATCTCCCATCATCCTCAGCCACAATGGCCATTTTGTCTGGGGAAGATGGGAGTTGTAGACCAACAATACCTGGGACCCAGGTTGGAGAACCCCTGTCCTATTGTATGCTCCTGAAGTAAAGAGAAGTTGCTGGAAGGGGTGATGAGGATATTCTAGCTTTAGGTGTGTGCAAGACAGCCAGGAAATTTAGGACCAACAAAAGGAAGTACTTTTCCCCCCCACACAGCACATAATTAAGCTCTGGAATGTTCTGCCATGGGATGGGATGGCCACCAGCTTGGACGGCTTTAAGTGGGGCTTAGACAAATTCATGGAGGACAGGTCTATCCAAGGCTACTAGTCCTGATGTCTATCAGCCACCTCCAGCCTCAGAGGCAAGATGCCTCCAAATGCCAGTTGCAGGGGAGCAACAGCAGGAGAGAGGGCATGCCTTCATCTCTTGCCTGTGGGTTTCCTGGAGGCATCTGGTGAGCCACTGTGGGAAACAGGGTCCTGGACTAGATAGCCCTTGGGCCTGATCCAGCAGGGCTGTTCTTAACAGTCCTTTCTCCCCTTAGACACACTTTTTTGGCTTTTCTTGCACTCCTTCCTTTGACATTTTGGTCTGAGCACAAATAAAAAATGGAGGTGAATAAGAATTGGGGCCAATTAGCACTGGACATGTTTTAGCCTACGGTCAGTCCAAAACGCCCTTTGTGAGGTCCCCATGATTCATATACTCTGCTAAATATAACCATGGCACCCGTCCTCAAACGCAGGCCATTTCTCTGCACCTGTGAAGTAACTCTAGCGACGTACCATGATCAGCTTCATGAGTTGCAAACTCTATTTTGGTGAATGATGTAAACGCCCAAAGTCTGATGCAGAGAAAGGACATCTGAATCTCGGGCATTGATCAGAGAAGCAGCTATTCCAAGTGTTGAGAGGATTCACCTCGTCATTTCTAAGTGGTTAGTGGGGGAAATGGAAGAGGTGAGTAAAGTTGTTTTGCTGTTTTGAAAAGGATTTCACAGTGGCTTAAGGTGCTACGTCCAGGACAACCTGAAATGGAAAGAGGCAAAAACAAACCGAATTATCTATCGAATCAGGATAGTGAACTGGATGTATTTGTGTTGATCTGTTGGAATCCAACCTGCTGCTACCTCTATAGGATAATTCTGGCTCCTGTTCCTTAATCATGGGATGTTTTAACTGATCCGTAGATCCTTCCCTGCAAGTCGCCTTTTCCTTCAAGGCAATTCCTTCAGTCTCAGACGTGGGCCTAATAATGTTGCCTTAGAACAAAGTGTTCAGATCTAGCTTACATATAATATTGTCTGCTTCTTTGAAAGCATGGACTATTCTCTGATTTCCAGTGTTGTGTTAATTTCTCGCAGGTTTTTTTTTTTTTTAAGGGGTTGTGGTCCCATAATCTCTCTAAAGGGGGTTGAGAAATGCAGCCAAAAGCATGTATAATGTTTCATTGTGGTTCCCCAACAGCCATGCTATTCTCTCTGATGGCCTGCTGACTACTCTAATTGATAATCACGAGTTTATAATGAACTTACAAATGCCAGTGATTTGTAACGATGGGATGGGGGTCAGTGGGTGTATGAAAGCGAGAGGCAGAGATCTGGGAAATACGCTTCTGAAATGGAGAGCGCTGGAGATCAGCTCAGGGGTGTAGCTAGAGGAGAAGGGGGCCGTGTTCTCCCCTCTCCCCAGTGGCCCCTCGGAGTGAGGGAGATAATGAAGGAAATAGGGAGGGGTGGAGCTGGGGAGCCTGGGGTTCTTTGAAACCATCCGCTCAATTATAGCGACGCCACTGGAGCTGCTGCCTGCCCGAGTCGGCAACACAGTGCAGATCGATGGAGCAATGCTCTGACTCAACAGACGGCAGCTTCCAGTGCAACGTAATTGGCCCTTTTGGAGATCCAGAGGGGCCCATAGACTACCCTGTTTCCCCGAAAGTAAGACCTACCCCGAAAGTAAGACCTAGCAGTAATTTCTGATGTACCGCTAATTGCCCTAGTGCATTTTTGGGGGCTAAAATTAATATAAGACACTGTCTTATTTTCGGGGAAACACGGTAGGCTCAACCCAAAGCTAGCTCCAATTCGAATCGATTCCCCGACAGTGTCAGACTTGAGCCCTGTCCGAACTCGGGTTGGAGGAATTCCAGTTCCAAAGCGAAATCTGAAAAAGTCAAGGGTTCCTCCGATGCGGGGACGTCAGAGGATTTCCTCAGACCATTGCTGCACACCCCTAAACCCCTGCAAACTCCAGCTTGGCCCAGACCAAGGCCTGAGTGGCAATGTTCGTTTCCATTTCTATCCTGTTCTTCCTCCCCTGGCGCCCCGAGCAGTCAATAACTGCCCAGAGATGTAAGTTTGGGGGGGTATGAAAATAGGTATAAATGAATAAATAATATGGTTATGTTTCTCCTCACAACCACCCTGCGAGGCAGGCTTTAAAAAAAAAGTGAGTGGCCCTGAGTCACCCAGTGTGTTGCATGGCTGAATGGGGATTTTGAGTTGGGTCTCCTAGTCTGACACTCTAAGCCAGGGTCAGCAAACCTGGAACTCCAGTGGTGGTTGGACTACAACTCCCATCATCCCCATTCTGCCTGGGGATGGCGGGAGTTCTAGCTCAACAACAGCTGGCAGACCGGGTTTGCCCACCCAGGCCTGCTGAGGTTGGCCTACAACTCCCATAATCCCTGGCTATTGGCCATGGTGGCTGGGGATTGTGGGAGCTGTAGTCCAAAAAACAGCTGGGGGGGCAAAGTTGAGCAGGCCCGCTCTAACCATACACCATGCAACAGAATGAGGTGGGAGCCTGGACTGCACCACTGTAGGCAGAAGGTGCCATTTTAAAAACCCTTTGGAGTTAAAAAATGCCTTGCAAGCAAAAAGCCAGCAGATTGGGGAGAATCCAGGGGCTGGCCTAGCTCAGTCCCGAACCCGCTTTCCTGTCGGCCACAGACGTGCTTTGGTTTGTGTTTTCCTCTCATGCAAGGGATTGAGTTCAACATGGCGTCTCCCAACTGCTGCCGGACGCAGAAGCCTCCATTTTGCTACCTCAGAATCCTCCCGTTTTCATGCTCGCCTCAGTCAGCAGCATGGGGTCACCTGGGCCCAAGAAACAACACCAAGACGAGCACTAAACAGTCCCCTAACAGACACTGAAGATGGTAATTTTGTTTAGGCCAAAGCAAGCAAACAAACAAACAAACAAACACCACCGAAACCCTGAACCATGTTGACAAATACTGGCATTGTAACCCGGCCTTCTCTGCCTGACCTCATTCATAACTCCTTCATTGCCAGAAAAAAAGGGTTACGCTGGGAGAAAATGCTGAAACTTGCAAAGGGTAGCACAGTCGCACAACCTGCGGGGAAATATGGTGGCAATGCAAAGGGAAATGCCGAGACACAATTTGGAGGGAAATGCAAAGACACAAATGGGCAGGTTTCACGGCTTCAGAAATAACCCCCTGTGGGACTGAGCGTTTGCATTCAGGATAAAGAAAGATTCCTCTAGTTTGGCAATGGTTTTTTTAAAATCATGGCAAGGAGAAACTTCCAGAAAAGATTGTGAGGGCCACCAACATGGTGGCATCAGCTGAGGCCCTTCCTGCCATAATTTCTGTCATCAAACCATTGGGGGCCAGACCAGACATTGACATGAACACAATATTTTTGTTTATTTGTATACCACTTTTCAGCAAAAATGTGTCCATGATAGTAGCTTCCACTTCTGGGGCAAAAATAATTAGCTTTGGGAAATTACTCAGCAGTCCCACTGAAATTAAAAAGACACTTATTGAAATTAAAAGGACGAGTTAGGGCTTTTAAGTTAGTTTCAGTGGGACTACTCTGAGTAACTTCTGCTTGTGTCAGAAGCTCCCAGGTTCACTCCCAGGCATTTCCAGGTAGGGCTGGAAGAGACTCCTGCCTGAAACCTTAGAAAGTGGCTGCCAGTCAGGGTAGACAATATTTAGCAAGCTGGACCAATGGTCTGACTCAGTATAAAGCAGCTTCCTATGTTCCTAAGTTTTCTCAGTATGTCAGCCATTTGTGGGAAAGGGGCTGTTCCACTGGGACTGCGGTGCAATGGGAAAGGATTAGCTTTCCTTCCTCATGCCTCCATTCCCATGCTTTCATTACCCCTGTGGCTGTTTGGACCAAGGTGGTGTTTGTTTTTTAAAAGTAGACAATGGATTCAAAGGACCATTTAGTCTGGCCTTCAGAGTAACATATTAAGTGCATGTTTTGGAAGTGCATTTTTGGAAGGGTGGTATATAAATCAAATAAAAATAAATAAATGTAATGCTTCACGACAATTCTGCATGAAGAGAGCTCAAATGTGGTTACCCCCCAAAAAACCATTCATTTTGTGGCCTCCGTAAGCTACACACATTTGCAGGATTATCGTTTGCATATTCCTCTGGCCCTTTAAACACTGCTTTGCGTAATTTTAATGCTTTAGTAAATTGCTTCTTGGATCTCGCCAGGTCTGGCCTGCACACCTTGAAGCCACATCCTTTCAATCATAAGAGCTAGAAACCTACCTTGGTCATTATTTTTTAGATGTGAGTTGAATGTGTGATCTGTTGAACCTTGATTCAAATATTCTTGTATCTTATAAAGTACTGCATAGATACTGATCCATCTGTACCTTTTTAAAGTAAAGTGAAGTTGTGCCGTCAAGTTGGTATCGACTCCTAGCGACAACAGAGCCATGTGATTTTCTTTGGTAGAATACAGGAGGGATTTACCATTGCAACCTTGCAACATCTTCCTATATTGCTGCTGCCCAATATAGGTGTTTCTGGGAAACATACCAGCGGGGATTTCGAACCAATGACCTCTTGCTCCCTAGGCAGGTTACTTTCCCACTGTGCCATTAGGTGGCAAGTACTATACAGGTATTGGTAAGCACTTGATCCTAGTACTCTTGTACCTTAAAATATCAATATAGGTATTGATAAACATTTCTTAATGGGTGGTGTGGATGGATGGATGGATCGGTAGAAAGTTCACTGGTGGGACTCTAACACAGGTCTCCAGCAAAATTACTCCTAAACCAGGGGTCTCAAACTGCAGCCTACTCTGCCGTTGCAACTGGGACTACTCTGCTGTTGCAACTGGGATGATGGGAGTTGTAGTCCAACATCATCTAGAGATCCAAGGCTTACAATCCCAGCCTTAAGGGAACAGTAGTTAATTTGCTCTGCCTGAGTACAGTTGAATTTTCTGACAGTACCACATTTTTCATTCCCCTGGAGTAACGATGTTGGATATAAGGCACATCCAAGCAGCACTGCTTCTTGGGAAGATAACGTCAGTCTCTCCTGGACTCCTGTAACAATTCTGAGATAATTACCTCTGTAAAGTAAAGGTAAAGTTATGCTGGTCAAGTCGGTGTCGACTCCTGGCGCCCACAGAGCCCTGTGGTTTTCTTTGGTAGAATACAGGAGAGGTTTACCATTGCCTCCTCATGTGCAGTGTGAGATGATGCCTTTCAGCACCTTCCTATATCGCTGCTGCCTGATATAGGTGTTTCCCATAGTCTGGGAAACATACCAGTGGGGATTCAAACCAGCAACCTCTTGCTCGCTAGGCAAGTCAATTCCCCGCTGCTCCATTAGGTGGCTGGAATTACCTCTGTAGCCCTAGAGAAATCAGATACGGGAGTTTTATAAAGCACTCGAGCAATGTCCACAACCACTGGAAAGGCAGCTCAGCACTTTCCCTGACTACTTAGATTCAGCAACCGGAGGAACTAGAAACTTGGTGGGCTTTGTTTTTTGTTTTGTTTAAATTTAAATCGAGCTTTTGAGGGGGTTTTAAGAGGCAGATAGATAAACAGGCACTTCTTCTGAACTGTCCTGAACAGATATAACCAATTGTGCTCCACAGCCTAAAACACAGAATGGAGGAGGGAAAGGAAGCTTGTTGACAAAAAACCTGACTTACAAAGGTGAAGTGAGAAATGCCAGGAAGACCAGAACCTCTCTGAACCCAAAGATGAAAAGCAAGGTAATGTTTACAGTTCAGTGGTGTCTCATAGTTATTCACATGTCAGGCAAAGTTCAGAACATTTTGTGTTGTGTCCCCGGGAAGAAAAACACTTGAATGAACCAAGAACTTGGTTCATTCAAGTGATTTTCTTCTAGGGACAAAATGCAAAATATACTGAACTAACAAATAACTTAGAGAATTCAGAGAGATTTTTTTGCAGTTCTAGGAGGTTTCCCCATTACCCCTATCAAAGACTGGCTGCCTTAAAAAAAAAAAAAAAGCTCAAGACACACCACCTTGTTCATTGACAGTATAAGACAGCCTTGCATCTTCAAGTGGAGGGTCTCTCTTTCAAGGTCTCTTTAGTCATGTGCCCATTACAAGAATTCATTGCATATACATATTTTAAAAATCAATATATATCCAAGCATTTTGGCAATGCTTGCCCTCTTTCACTCTGCCACTTACTCGCAACATGTTAATGCTTAATAGGAACCTTGCCTGTTAAATATTCATGGGCAGATCTAGCAGCGGGTAACACATCACAGTTTTATTCAATTTTCCTTGTTCATTTGTCCATGAATTAACTCTTTTGAGTGAATGAAAATTGTGTTCGCTGAAGGAGTAACAACCAAATTACTTATTTTTCAGGCCAGTGTCATGGCCTATTTGTGAGAAGCTGTTTAATATCTCAGTGTCCAAGTGGTGTAATGATTGGCATTTCAGTGGGAGACCTGGTTTGTAGCTTCGGAAATGGAGGTTCGTTGAAGATAATTAAATATGAGTGAACCTGGAGTATTTACGTATGACCTTTTCGTGTTATCTTTTGGTGACTATTTACAGTCTTGCAGTAGCAAGCAGGAATTATCCCCTTGGCTAAGCAGAGTCTACGCTGGTTTTCATTGGGAGGGCTGTAAGATAGTCTGCAGATGGGCCGTAGCTCAGTGATGGAACATCTACTTTGCAAGCAGAAAGTCCCAGGTTCAATCCCTGGCAGCACCTCGAGGTAGGGCTGGGAGAGACCCCTGCCTGAAACCCCGGAGGACCACTGCCAGTCAGTGCAGACGATACTGCAGCTTCCTATGCTCCTTGCAAAAAACAGGGTGGGATTGTTTCTGTACTCTTCTTAACATTGCTTATAAAAGTAAGATCAGGAAGGAGTCGTCAATCTGGATGAAGAGAGATGCAACGTTTAAGCGTGGTGGAAGTATTTCAACATAAGAACCCTGCTGCCAGGTCTGTTCATGTAGTTCAGCATCCTCTTGTCCAACCAGATGCCTCTGGAGCTCACAAGGTCAGGACCTTTCTGTGCCTTTGCCTATTCAGCCGCTCCATTTAGCAATGCCAGATTTTCTTTCTTTCAACTTGGCCTCCTTTGACCCTGGTTTTCTGACTCTTCCATGTGCTTTGTTTTTGAATCTTGATGAGCCTCTTGGCTGCAGAAAACGTGGCTCAGCAGCAGAGGGCAGTTGCTTTCTGTGAAGGGGCATCTCCCTAAAGGGCTTTTCAAGAGGTGCTAGGATGTAGCCTTATTCCTTTTGATAGGGGGGTGGGGAGCAATTGTCTATCCATTCTACATCAGGCAGTGTTTTGAGGTGAACTGGAAGATTCCTATTGGGGAGTTTTGTAGGAAGATTCAAGAGTTTTGATAAGACAAGTGAAATTTTTTGAAAGGTGGAATTTCACACACTTGAACCCTTTCTCTTATGGCCTCTTTGGAAGAACATGAAAAATAACTATTTGGGACTCTTCCAGGAAAGTCCAGCCGTTTGTGTGTGTGTGTGTGTGTGTGTGTGTGTGAGAGAGAGAGAGAGAGAGAGATTTGTATACTGCCTTTCATTAAAATAATCCCAAGCAGTTTACAGTATCTTTTGTACAAACACACAATACAAATATTAAATTTCAATATTAAAAACTGTACAAAACTACATACAAACAAACAAACAAACAAACAATAAAAGAATACTATCCAGATGAGCAGCAGCAATACAGCACTCATCTTAAAACCCTGGGTTAAAAAAACATGTTTTTACTTGCCTTCTAAAAGCTGTTATGGAAACGGAAGCGCAGATGCCAATCAGGAGAGCATTCCCAAGGCTGGGGGCAGTGGCCAAGGAGGCCTTGTCCCGAACACATGACAGCCGAGCCTCCCTCATCAGCAGCACACGGAGCAGAGCCCTCTCTGAAGACCTTGTCAAGGGGGCAGAAACCCTTGGGAGCAGGTGGTTCTTCAGATATCCAGGGCCCAAACCACTAAGGGCTTTAAAGGTCAACAACAGCACCTTGAATTGGACATGGAAACAAATTGGCAGCCTATGGAACTCTTTCAGATTGAGCACAATATGGTCCCAAGGAAGAACACTGGATAAAAATCCTAGCTGCAGTTTCTGAATATTCTCCAAGGGGAGCCCCATTTGGAACATGTTGCAGTAATCCAGCCGTGATGTTGTTAAGGCATGGGTAACTGTGGCCAGATCTACCTTCTTGAGAAAGAGATGCAGCTGGCGCATTAACTGAAGTTGTGCAAAGGCACCTCTGGTCACCACCTCTTGCCTGACCATCCAAAAGCAGAGCCAGGTCCAGCAATATCCCCAAGCTACACACTTGCTTTATATGTGGGGATGGGATTGCAGCTCAGTGATAGAGCATCTGCTCTGCATGCATCCAGGTTAAATTTCCAGCATCTCCAGGTAGGGCTGAGAGAGAAACCTCCTGCCTGAAACCTTGGAAAGCAGATAATACTGAACTAAATGGACCAGAGATAATACTGAACTAAATGGACCAGTGGTCTGGGTATGCACCATAACCCAGTCATAGAGCATCTGCTTTGCATGAAGAAGGTCCCAGGTTCACCCCCTTGCAGCATCTCCAGATAGGGCTGGGAAAGACTCCTGACCTTGGAGAACTGCTGCCAGTCAGTGCAAGGCAACACTGAGTTAGATGAAGCAAGAGTTTGACTCTGCAGCTTCCTATATTTCTAAGCTGGCAGTTTGGGTTGCTGATTCTCCAGCAGGGGAGAGAAGTGCATCTGACAACGGGTTGCGCTCTCCCATTTGCTCCTAGACAGGGCCAATCAGGCTTCAACGCTCCCCAGAGAGTCTCCTCCTGCGAGTGCGAGGCGCCTCCCCTGAGAAACCCAGTTCTGCCCTGTCTGGCTCTGAAAAGGCAGGGTAGGGATGTGCATGGAACTGGGCAGGGGTGGCTCGAGGAGGTGGGGGGTGCCACTTTAAGGGCAGGTGAGGGTGTACTTACCCCTCCCCCAACCGGCACTCGGTTTCCATCAAAGCCTTGGGGGCAGCAGTGTACCTCCTTGCTGCCCCTTTCCCCCTTTTTGGCCGGAAGTGGCCAGAAGTGACCGGAAGTACTAAGTGCACGTGCACATGCCAGACAGGCACATGTGCACACGCACCCAGTACTTCCGGCCACTTCTGGCTGAAGAGGGGGGAAAGGGTGGCAGGGAGGTACACTGTTGCCCCAAAGGCTTTTACAGAAACAGAGTGCCGACGGGGGGAGAGCGGGAGGATGGGTAAGTGCACTCTCTGCCCTTATAGTGAATCCCAATCCCCCCAGGTTTGAACTTCAAACCCCCCACCATGTTCGAACCTGTTTGGAGGCCTGTAAAAGGTCTCTCATCTGCACTGCGGACGTTTACCAAAATTATGGTGGCACTGGTGACGCACTTGAGGACCAGGGGCATCCATGTTTATCCCTTCTTGGACGATCTGTTGATCAGATTGTCATCCATTGGGCAAGGGCACAAGTTGGAACTACTGTCCACTTGCTTCAAGAACACGGGTTTGTAGTGAATTTCAAAAAGAGCACGCTGATTCTGTCGTGTCATATCACTCACATGGGGGCTTGCATAGATACAGAGATGGGGGTGGTTTCCCTCCCTCCCTTGCTCCCTCAAAGGCAGCTTCCATATCACAGGTGTGTTTGAAGGCAGGAAGGGGGTTGAAACAGGATCTAGCTGCCCTGATCCATGTTCTCGGGAGCCTGCTCTGGAAAGACTCCACAGTATAAGCTGGCTGGAGCTGCGGGCAATCCGCCTGTCCCTCTTGGCCTTCCAACCATCCCTTCTCCAGTCTAATGTGCTTGTCCAGACAGACAATGTGACCACGAAGGTGCACGTCAACAATCAGGGAGGCACTCGATTCAAGTCCCTTATGTCGGAGGCCACTCTTCTGTTCGATTGGGCAGAGGGCCACCTCTTGTCAATATCAGCGGATCATGTCTGGGGTGTAGAAAACATCCAGGCCAATTGGCTCAGTCAACAGAGCATGGATCGGGGGAGTGGTTCTAAACAACAATTCAGAAGGATTTGGCAGAGATTCAGGTCCACGGAAATCCTTTCTTTCTTGCAAGATGGGCTAGATAGGTATCTAAAGACAAATACTCTTAGGAGACAGGTGGCGGCACTTTCTGTGGTGCTGAGGGTCAATGATTCCATGTCACTGTTGAACCATCCCCATGTAAAGAGATTTTTGAGGGGGGAGACCCCGTTGAGTCCTCCAGTGGTGCACAGATTCCCCACATGGGATCTAAATTTGGTGCTACAGGCTCTAACCAAAGTACCTTTTGAGCCCTTGAGAACAGTAGACATTAAGTTTCTATCCTGGAAAGTTCTGTTTTTGATAGCCATCACCTCGGCTCATAGAGTTTCTGAGCTGGGGGCGCTCTCCATTAGGCAAGAGCTTTGTCAAATCTTTCCAGATCACGTATAGATCCTTCTTTCATTCCTAAGATTAATTCAATTTTCATAGGAAATTTTCTTGCTTTCCTTTCGTCCTAACCCTTCCAATGTGAAGGAGAGGTCCTGGCACACGCTAGACCTTAGGCGGGCCGTAAAGATTTACATCAGACGGACTAGGTGTTTTCTCCAGTTGGAGACTTTCTTTGTTTCCTTCAGTGTCTGTGCCCTGGGGAAAAGGGTTTCATCCTCCACTCTGGACTGTTGGATTTGTGTATGCATATCTCAGGCCTATGCATCCACTGGAGTCCCTTCACCACCAGGTATGCTGGCTCATTCCACATGTAGCGTGGCTACATCAGCCGTGTTCTCTACTCAGGCTCCCCTAATTGACATTTGTCGGGCAGCGACTTGGTCCTTGTCCAGACACTACAAGCTGAGTTCTCTAGCATCAGCCGACGCTTCATTCGACAGAAGGATACTTCAGCAGGTAGTCAAAACTTCGGAAGCGGAGATTTTCCCTCCCAATGGGACTGAGGCTCATGTAGGTCCCACTGTCGGATGCACTCCTCTTCCCTGCTGGAGAATGGAACATTGTACTTACCCAAAGAGTCCATTCTCAGCAGGGAAGCAGAGTGCACCCGCCCCGCCTGCATCTCTGCTTCCTTGCCTGTCAGGCCAGTAGTTATGGTTTGGGTTCACAATATATCCTTATGATTCCTCCCTTGGGGAAGTGGCAGTTTAGAGGTGTGGAATATTTATGTTCCTTTCCTCTCTTGAGTTATTGGTTTCTGTTATCTGTTGTCAACGTATTTATCACTGTATTGTCATGGGCACTGTTGGCTTAGTCAGTCAGTACTGGGTTTCTCAGGGGAGGCTCCTCCCACTCGCAGGAGGGGGCCCCTCTGTTGAAGTCTGATTGGCCCTGTCTAGGAGCGAATGGGAGAGAGCAACCCGCTCTTGGATGCATTCCACTTCCCTGCTGAGAATGGACTCTTCAGGTAAGTACAATGTTCCAATCCAAGCTCCCATTATTTTATTTTTATTTTGGTTTTGGTTTGTTTGTTTTTAAAGAGTTCTCAATTTCGTGTTGCCACCAACTTCCTTTATCCCCAAAGGTACTTTGGTCCTAAGATACAAAGTTACCAACATAATATAAAACAGTATTTTTTTTGTTTTAAAATTAAAACAGAGGGAAAATAATAATGAACTCTGGTTCTCGCCAAATGGATGCATAACAATCGGCTGTAAAAAGTTTATAACCAGAGGGAAATGGAAAGAGATGCAATTAGTTTAATGGCATCAATGATTGTTATAAAACTGTCAGTGATCAGTAAAAGCAAAACAAATGAAATGTGGATAACTTTGCCATGTGTGCATTTGGATTATCTAGATGAGTTGCAAACCAGAATCAGAAATTAATGAAAGCCTGAATTAGAGATGTAGGGTGGGGTGATTTAACAGTAGAAGTAATTAATAATAATATTAGCAACTTCTTTTTTAGCAGATTAGCAGTCCATCTTCTACATCCACTTCCTGTCCATCCACTCAGCCTTTAAAAACAATGGCTAAAAAAACTCAGTCAAAGAAGAAAACTGACCTGGCTCCTCTGAAGAAAGAAAAGGTTAGCTGCCAGTTCCCTACTCCCAGCTTGAAGGACTTGGAGGTTTGTCTGCTGCAAATCGAGTGTGAGGAGCTCAGGAACCGGCTTGGGTGTCTGAGGGTAAATGTGAAACTTGCACTTCTGGTAGAGGGGCTGTAGCTCAGTGGTAGAGCATCTCCTTTCCATGCAGGAGGTCCCAGTGCAATCTGTGGCTTACCCTGCAATTAGGGCTGGGAAAGACGTTTTCCTGTCTGAAGCCCTGGAGGGCCATTGCCAGTCAGCATAGACTGCACTGAGCTACATGGATCAAAGGGTGAATTGCTTCCTATGTTCTAAATTGTAGCTGCGGGTGATGGGAGTTGTAGTTGAGCAACACTGGGAAAACCACAGATTGGGAACCCCTGTTCGAGAGGGTTGCTAATTTTGGATAACCAAAGTTCTGTAAGTTGGGGAGGTCAGGGACTGATCGCTAATAGCAAAAGCTTTGTGTTTGCTCAGAAAGCTGGTAATGGCAGGTATGGTGGACAGAGCCTGTGCTTGGTTTGGAAGAGTAGCACAGGGAAGAGGGTCTGAGAGTGGCCTCAACAGCTGTCAGTCCACTCCACCTCCTTCCCCCTCGCCTGGATTTTCACTCCATTGCCTCCCTTTGTTCAATAGAGTCTGTGTAGTTCTATGAAGAAGGAACCACACATACACATGTGCTGCAGAAACACAGCAGGGTGTGAAATGATGACTTTAGCAAGACAGCCCTTGAATACACTTGCATGGGACCCAAAGTTCAATCATTTCTGTTTGGGCCAAATGACATGTTAATAACTTGACCCTGACAAACTTAGTCTCAGGTATTGTCCTTTCCGCACTCAGAGTTCAGCATAGTCAGTACTGGGCTAGATGGTCTGATTCAGTAAGAGACAACTCCAGGTGATCATAGATATATTTTTAAAGCATGTCAGTTACTGAAGGCAACCTTGTTGGTGTTACAGGAAGGTTTGATGGGTCAAAAGCCGAGTGATGTGGAGGAGCTGATGAAACAGTCTCAGAAGGAACTCCTGTGGCTCCAAAGGCAGTTGTCCTTCTTCCCTGCTGGGACCCCTGGGTATATTTTGTCAGCAAGCAAGGTAAGAGTTGTGGTTGCTTTGGGTATGAAAAGAAGGGAGACAGGGAAGAGACTTTGGGGAAGTTATCACAACTATAAATTGAATTTTTGGAAATATAAACACCACACTGACTTAAATATCTATGATAGTTAACATGTTGGTTACAAATCTCTCTCTCTCTCTCTCTCTCACACACACACACACACACACACACACACACACACACACACACACCCCTACCTACCTCCTTTTTAAAATTTCTGCATGAAAACAAGTCTGTTTTTAATTGTGAGTGTATATAAAAAATATTTATCTCTGAAAAAGAAGAGCTAGTCAGATCTCACCAAAGTGTTTCCAAGATGCAACAGACTTTTTCAGGGTCTGGCTAGACCTCCCACCAACCTGCCAGATTTTCATTCATTCATATACATATTTATATGAATCTCTCGCTAACAATATATAAAAAGCAACTATAGTATAAAAACAAAGAAATCAAACAAGTAAAACAATACAACAGCCAACATTAAAAATAACATAAGTTATAGCAGGGATTCTTAGCCTTGGGTCCCAAGATGTTGTTGGACTACAGCTCCCATCATCCCCAGCCATATTGGCCTGGCTACTCAAGACTGGGAGCTCCTGAGTTAGAGAGATTAGAATTAGTTAGCAACAGAACCAAACTTAGCTTGTTAGAACAGAAAAGCCTTCAAGCACCAGCAGTACATTGGTAGTAAGGGTTGATCTAGCTTCTTGAAATCCCATGTAGTGGGTGCCACCAGAGAAAAGCCCCTACTGTCTTGTCTGTCTATCGTTGATGGAACTGCCTAGAGGATGATTGGTCAGCACCCCCTGATTCGGATGAATGTGGGGAATTTAGCTCAAAAGGGGAGACAGTTCCAAGCAGTTTTAATTTGTGCAAGCATCTGAACTCAAGAAGCTGGCTAGAGAGAGAGGTTTTAATTGAATAAAAAACAGTTTATTGGAAGAAAAATAATAAAAGCAATAAGACTAAGTTACTAGGTGGTACTAACATAAAGGCAATACAAATATGTTTACAAATAGACTATTGTAAGACACATTTAGCTTAAAGTTCCAGAGCATGTGTAAATTCCCAGGCAGGCAAGAGAGAGATGCTAAGAGAGGGGGAAGGGGGAAGTTTTTAAAAGAAGTTATAGATTGGGGTCATGAGAGTTGGACAACTGCTATAATGTACTTGTCTCTAGGCAACAGGGCTTTGACCAGTGGGAGACTCAGTCCTTCAGGGACAGCGAGGTGGAGAGTAGGAGGGTTGCAAGGATTGGTGTAAGGAGGGATGCCCACGAGAAAAGTGTCTCTGTGGACCCAGCTTCCCACACCTGCTAGGTAAGTTGGCTGGATTGGCACACGGACCAATCCAGGTAGTAATTTCCGCTCTGGTCGTGCCAGCTAAAGTACAGCATACGATGGCAGAGCGGCTGATACCCAATTGAGAATTGGGGCACAGAAATATGTCTTCAGCATGAAGATTGTTCACAACTGGAGTCTCCAGTAGGATGGAGAGGGGAATGCAGAATGGAGTCTCCAGAGGAAGGTCTGAGAGAGCATGAAGGTTGCTTGCCATTGGAGTCCCCAGTGTAAAGCACAAGGGAGCACACTGGGTCATGGAGTTAGGGATACTTATATCCCAAAAAGTGCCTTGGGGCACCTTTCTGCTGTCATGCTTTGCTGAAATGCCCAGAGCCCAGACATGCTTGTTCGGAATGCATTGTTACTGATTGTCCTCCCTGGGTAGGACAGTGTGTGAATAGCCTATTGTATGCAAGGCTGATTGAGCTGAAAATTAGAGTCTGCAGGTGTGTTAAAGAATATCCTGTGCTGGGAAGGGCTTTCCAATAATTCTGTCAAAAGTTTCAGTAGGCACACTTCCAGATGAGTCACTGACTCATCTCTTTTTGTGAAGGAGGGTTGTTGCTGCACTTGTCTTATTTATCTTCCCTTACTAAGTATAATGGTTTCATTAGCAAGTTGTGTTATCTCTCTTGTGAGAGGAAAGAGGAGTCTCAGAGTTCACTCTAAGTCCAGAATGACCTTGGATGCCAGACAACTCGCAGTAGCTAGTTCTGGAGTCTGCTTAGCTGGGGGGCCACATCTAGACAGAGGGGGAGATGGATCTAATCACATTGATTTGTGTTGTTTACTGCCAAATCTAGAGGTGACCAGCCTATCACCAACTAAGTTACTTGTCCCCATGTACTGTAGCATAAACTGTGAGCTCACATTGCGGTGCAGTTCCCGAGCATAGCCAAAATGCAATCATCAAGCCTGGAGATGCAGCTTCAAACAGAGAGGTTTCTGAGAGCCAGGTAGAATAAGCTCAGCTGATAACACTATCTATCTGATTTGTAGACCGCCCCAAACTTCCATCTCTGGGTGGTTTCCAACATAAAACAAATTAAGACAAAAATGAAAACCTTAAAACACTTTAAAACCACAGTCAAGTTAAAAAGCTTGGGTGAAAAAATAAGGACTTTTAAAAAGTTGTTAGACATGGTGTAGCAGATTACCAGTCTTTGTCTCAGAGCAAGCCCACACGAAGGGAAGAAAAATGCTGAATCATCCCTCTATGCTTTCCAAGCAAAGACTTCTTCCGAAACTAGGATCTAGGCTGCCACCCCCCGCCCAATAATTAACAGAGTTTAAATCCCCCCTGGGCTTGAGTGGCAATCCCAGCAAAACTCTCCTTTTTTGCTACTGGGAAAGTATACAAAAACATTCCACATGCAAGCTAAGTCCCCCTCGGCTGGCGGCCGCCCCCTGAAGCTCCCCAGAGGTCCCCCGCCGCCCCCTTCTTTCCAAATCTACCCCCATTACAAGAGGACGGCAGGAGAACTCCCTGCCGTCCCCTTCCCCCTTGCCGGCTGGGCTGCAAATGGCTTCTAGGAAGCCTTTCGCGCGCGCGAAAGGCTTCCTAGAAGCCATTTGCAGCCCAGCCGGCAAGGGGGAAGGGGCCGGCAGGGAGTTCTCCTGCCGTTCTCTTGTAATGGGGGTAGATTTGGAAAGAAGGGGGCGGCGGGGGACCTCTGGGGAGCTTCAGGGGGCAGCCGCCAGCCGAGGGGGACTTAGCTTGAAGGGGGCGGCAGGGACTGGGAGCGATCCTGCCGCCCCGATTATGGATACGAGGAGCCCGCGCCGAGAGGAGATTGAAGCGGGTGGCACCTTGCCGTCCGATTACTACAAAAAATACGGGACTTTAATGGAAGGGGTGAGTAAAGCCCCCCCTGTTTTGAGTGGAACCCCCCACCCGAACCAAAATCACCCCGTGCCCGGACCGGTCTGGAGGCCTTTAGAATGGCCTCCGAACCGGTCCGTGTGCATGACTACAGCTGGTGTATTGACCGAAGCTGATAAAAAGCACCTCTGGCCACTGCCTCAATCTGGGACACCAGGGAGAGGTTTGGATCCAGAAGCACTCCCAGACTACCTGTTCCTTCTGGGGAAGTGTGACCTTATTCAGATCCAGCAGATCAAAATAGTCTCCCAAGTTCTGACCCCACACAATAAGTACCTCTATCTTATTTGCATACAGCCTCAGTTGTTGTTTTTTATCCCTCATCCAGCCCATCACTGCCTCCAGATAGGCATTTAAGGAGGTTATGCCTTCAGCTGATGAAGTTGACATGAAGAGAGATTTGGGTGTCATCAGCATACTGAAAACAACCTGGACAAAATCTCCTGATAATCTCTCCCAGTGGTTTCATATAGATGTTAAAAAGCATTGGAGAGATTTGGAGTCCAGGGGGACACCATATAAAAGTTCCAGTTTTGAAGAGCAACAGTCTCCAAACGTTACCATCTGGAATCTGCCTGAAAGGTAACAGCAGAACCACTACAAAGCTATGCCTCCCACCTGCAAACCCCTCAGGCACTCCAGAAGGATACTATGGTTGATAGCAGGGGTGTAGCAGGGGGGGTGTATTCACTCCTTTCCCCAGCAGCCCCTTGGAGTGAGGGAGATAATGAAGAAAATAGTGATGGGTGGACCTGGGGGACCCATGTTCTTTGAACCCATCCGCCTAATTATAGCTACACCCCTGGTGATAGTATTGAAAGCTGCCAAGAGATCCAAAAGGACCAACAGAGTCTTACTCCCTCTGTCAGTTCCTAATTGGAGATCATGCATCAAACTGACCAAGGCAGCCTCTAATCCATAACCCACCAGAAAGCCAGTTTGAAATGGGTCTAGATATTATATTGCTACCAATCAAACTTTGTAAGGCAGTGGACTACATAAGAGGGCTTCACTGGATAATCTTGAGGACAGGCAGCTTTGTTACATTCCATTTTAGCTCCACCATTAAATACCTCCACCCTTGATCTGCCAAATTCAGCCTTGGCTGTTCCCACAGGCCAGACTCAGAAGGTTAGTATATTTGAAATAAAAACTTGGCAACCCTGGCAGGAGAAGGATGCTTTCCACATTCCAGTGGCTGTATTATTACGTGACGTGGAATCCCATCCCCCTGTTCTCCCATCCAAATTTGGACGTAACTGAGAGCTCCCTTTCTGCAGCCAGTGAGAGTGCAGAGAGGAGGGGGATCTGGCTGTGTGGGCTCCCTTATTCCATGAAGGACAGCCAATCACAGCCTCGTTGAGGGAGGAGCTTTCTCCCTCAGCTCCAGTTCCATGGGACGCAGCTTGTGGTTCCACATTCAGATTAAATGCAGGCTGCGTCCAACCTTGTGTTGAAGCAACAAAACTCACTACAACTTGAGAGTTCAGATCGGAGGCAGAAAATCCAAACTTTGGGTACATTGCCACACGGAACCTCTGTTGCATGCATTTGAATGTAACACTCACGGAACCTCTGGCACTTCAACTGTGGTTCTGCGTTACATGCGAATGCGGCCGGTGTCTTCAGTCATGCTGGTCTCCTCTTGCCATAGGGCTAGTAGAAGCCATTGCTAGGGTCTTGTGAGGAAGATCTGCAACTGAAGCTAGCAAATGCCACAAGGCCTGAAAATAGCAAAACTTGGGACTCTGGTGAGGGAAATCAGACAAATATTCAACTTTTGTATCGCGGCTGAGCACAAGAAACAGTTGTGACAAACCAGACCTGCAGGACTTATCTAGGTCTCTGATAGGATAAAGTAGATCATGTGATATTTCCCCATAGGCAATGCCTTTGCTCAAGGCTGATCTGCATGTTCAGAAAAGCCCTCTGGTAGAGGTCAACTTGGATTGTACCATGTGAGATTGGAGGAGATTCAGCACGTATTTGAATAATGCTACCATAGCAAAAGGTCCCTGTATGTAGTTAGCTGGCACTTCAGGGAGAAATATTATCCCTGATCTGGTCGCTTTTTAAATGCAGGGAATATTTGACATGGAGGAGTGTTAAAAATATCGATTATTCCCTCTACCACCTGCAAACCAAAGTGGCACAGTCTGGGAAGGATTCTATCATATGAGTGTGTGTGTGTGCGTGTGTGTGTGGGTGTACTCACACACATACGGTGGGGTTTTTTAAAGCTGCCTCTCTGCAGTGTGAAAAGAATAAACTATTTATGAACTTAATCATTGCAGTGAACATTAACTATTTAAAGGAGCTTTGGAAATATAAAATGTCCAAGGGAGGAAGAGGATCCGGAACGTATTTCCAGATCCTTTTTTTTTTAATAGGGAGAGTTTAGTGTGCCCTATAACCAGGGGCATAGCAAGGTTGGAGTGGTCCCTGGGACCACAAGTGAAGATGGGTCAATAACAATAACAATGGAACAATAACAAATTGTTCTCTGGGCAGCTCGCAGCAACACAAAGAAAGGTGCGAGGGGGAGAGTAAAGAGCAAGCTATCACCAGCCAGTATTGCCCCCCCCTTCAGGGGCCCAGGGACATTTGTGTCCCCCGCCACCTTGTCCAGTTGCTGCTATGCCCCTGCCTATAGCATTTGTTTTACAGAACAGTTGCCTTGGGGGGGGGGAGTGATATGTTTGGCCTCCTGCAAGGAAATCCAGGTGTTCATTAGGATTTATATATTTAATTCTTTCCACCACCACCCCCCCCCGCTCCTCTCTTCCCAGTTGCTAGGCAGCTGCCTGACCACACAGCTGGAACCTGAAGTTGAGCGTGTGCGTTTGGGTTGCAGTTGTCTTCTGCAAAGGAAGGGGGTGGGGGAAGCCGAATGGTTGCTTGGGACGTTCCAGCTAATCTGCCTCTAATACCTCTCTGCCTTTGAATCCCCTAGGCTTCCAGTGGCAGAGCGAGGGAGGCTTTAAAAGGGGGTGCGTGCGTGTGTGTGTGGCGAAAAGGTTGCAGCGCAGGTTTCCAGTTCATTGGCTGGACTTGCTGGGCCTCAGCTGACCTGCCGAGGCTGTCCTATGATGGCCTTTCCTGGGAGGAGGTAAAACAAAATCCACAGCCTTTGCCTCTCTCTCCCGCTCCTCCATCCTCTGCATTGTAACCCTGCCTCCCTGGCCTCTTCCCCGGCCTCCTGTCAGTTCCCATCAACACCGCCTGCTCCGGGTGTCAGGGCTAATGCTATGCGAAAGGGAAACTGGCAGGGAGGAGAGGAAAGCCATCTTTGTGTGTGTGTGTCTGTGTGTGTGTTTGCATGAGTGTGTGCTTCTGTGTGCGGGGTGCGCGCGCCAAAGCACTGCTGTTTCATAGGCTCCGGCAGCTGCTGCATGGCCGATGATGCTCTCTCCATCGCCTGCCTCCCTGCAGGCAGCCACAGGATCATTTGGAGCCTGAACCGCAAGCCGTGCTAACGTGCGCGCTGCTGCCGCCGCCGCCGCCGCCGCCGCCTCCTCCTCCTCCTCCTCCTCTCAGGACCAGCCGGTAGTCTAACCAGACTGCGGTCTCTCCCTCCCTCCCTCTCTCCCTCTCTCTCTCTGCTTTGGTGGCAGAACCTGGAATATGGGGAACGCTCCGTTCTAAGGTAAGGCGAGAGCTTGTTCATTTCTCCCTCCTCCAGCTTCCGAAAATAGCTGTCTCTGCTTAACTGGCTTAGAGGCTAACCCATCTTTGGCCTTTCTCGCTTTCTCTGCACCCACCCCCATCCCTCTGCCTCTCCACATTGATGCAGGAAAGGACACCATCCCTGCAGGCAGGCAAACTTTATTTTGATGCTGGGCTGTGAGGAGGACTTTGATGTCCTTCAGGTTTCCCCCCCTAGATGGGGGGGAAAGGGTTGCTGGAATTGCCACAGAAGCCGTCACATCCTGTGTGCATAAAATATAAAGAGCGGAGGAGATTAAACCCTCGTGCAAGACGATTCTATCCTCTTTTCTTCTTTTCCTATTGCTCCCCCTGCAATCTTGCTGATGTTTTGCTTCTTTATGGCGTTTTATCCATATGTCATTCCTTAGGCAAGAGCCTGTCCTCCTCTGTAAGATAAGACAGGCGTCTGGCAGTTGTTGACGGTGCTCTGCTGTGTTTCTCGGCTTCTGTGAGGGGCGAACTTAGTCACCATCCAAGCGAGTGTCTCCCTGTCTCCCTCCACCACCACACACACCGGCTCCTTCTTCCTCCTTTTCCATTAACACAGTTCAGCTCTACGGTATCCAGTTGCTTCTCAGAGCAACGCCGGAGTGTCATAGCAAAGTCGTTGGTGTCATTATGATTCCCTTGGAGATGTTGTTAATGAAATTAGCTGTGCCGTTTCCGTCGGCCTTTTGGGCTGCACATCCAGTGCATCCGGTGGTGGTGGTGATGTGGCAAGAGCTTGTTTGGGGTGGCATTGGCAACTCCTTCTGTCCCTGCTTTAGATAGCTGGAGTGTCTTATTTTCCACAAGGAAGACTATATATGCACAAGTGGTGGCCTTCTGGGTATGTTTCTGAGGACTATCCCTGAATTGTATGGAAACATTTGTGTGCAATGTGTGTGTCTATGCATGTATGCATACAGAGAGTTGAATGGTGAGTGTGCATTAACACTGGCGATTGTATACTTCTATTACTTATGTAGTGCCTTTAATATATATTCCTCTTCCATATCTTTTCCCCTACGTTTCCCCTGTCTCTTTTGCATTTTTGTTTCTTAACTGGTAAGCTGTGGTCAAGGAGCCAGCCCTACCCACCTACCTATAATATGTACGGCACCTAGCACAGCATTAGGCACTTTGTAAGTAAACTGTTATGAAGAACAGTACCTGGTGCTTTAGAGAGTGGCAGTTTAAGAAACCATACATATCTCTGCCCCTAGGAGCCTCCAATCCAAATGTTGCCAGTGGGGGAGAGAACAGAGACAGAAGACAGGAGGGAAGTGGCAGTCATGGGTACAATGAACAGCAGAGTGATGGGGACTTTGTAAGAAGACTGGGCAATTAATGGCTGCCATATACTGAGTCAGACCATTGGTCCATCTGCTTCAGTATTGCCTGCACGGACTGGCAGTGGCCTCTCAATGTTTTAGGCAGGATTCTTTCTCAGCCCTGCCTAGAGATGCTGGAGATTGCACCTGGGACCTTCTGCATGCAAAGCAGGTCCTCTACCACTGAGCTACGGTCCTTCCCCAGACCCATGGTCTATCTAGCTAGCTCAATATTGTCTGCACTAACTGGTAGTGGCTCTCCAGGGTGTCAGCAGGGGTCTTTCCCAGCCCTTCTGGGAGATGCTGCCAGGGAGTGCACCTGGGACCTTCTGTATGCAAAGCAGATACTCTACTGCTGAGTTATGGCCCCTGCAAACCATGAGACTGTGCACACACCAGGAATAATAATGCTTAGCATTTGTGTAGTGTTCTGAGTATTCAGAACATTTCACATGTCTTGTAATCCTGACAGCAACACTGTAAGGTAAGTAAGTATTATTATCCCCATGTTGCAGCTTGGAAGCTGAGAGGCTTGCCTAAGGCCATCTAGTGAGCTAATGGCAGAGGCAAGATTCAAACCAGGGAAGTTCTGATCCTTAACCACATGGCTATGCCAGCTATCAACTTAAAAGGTCCATTGATGCACCTTCTCATTGCCTTCATGTGAAAGTAAACAAGTATCTGTTAGGGCCATAGTCATGGAGTGTGTGGGATGCCTGCAAGATACTGGTCCCTTTGGGGATATAGGCTGCTCCATCTCTGCGTTTACCGCATTCATTGTTTTGTTAAGAAGGAAAAGGTATGGCTCTTCTACTTATGAAAATATAAGGAGGAAAGTACAAGCAAAACACTGTAAATACTCTACTCAGTTGCTGACTATGAAATAAACTCCCTCCCGCTTCCAGCATTCTGACCAATGAGAGAGAGTGTCTCTATAAATTTTTAAAAATGGAATTTCTTATTGTAGGAAATTATGAAGCAGCCTTATGGTGAATCAGACCCATAGCTCAGTGCTGCCTTGGCTGACTCTCCAGGATGGCTCTCTAGGGTTTCAGAGGGGACTCTTCCAGACCTGCCAGAGAATGTACCTGGCAGCCTCTGCAGGCAAACCAGGTGCTCTACCACTGAGCTATGAATGCCTTGCCACAGGTTAATGTTGGAAGCTGTTTTATACTGAACCAGACCACAGGTTCATCTAGCCTAGGATTGCTTACACTACCTGGCAGCAGTGCCTCTCCAGGGTTTAATCAAGGGTTTCCTAGCCCTATCTGGAGATGCCTGGAATTAAACCTGGGTTTTTCTGCATGTAAAATGGAGGCTCCACCACTGAGCTCACTAACATTCTTCTGGCCTCCTCCTCCTCCAACATCTCCTCCTCCAGCATCTGGTCATGAACTTGCCACTGGTGTGCATGCACATTCTTTATTCAATTAGCATTAACTACAACTGGGGGTAGTGGTGTGTGCACACACAGACATAGACAGACACCTATATAGATCCTGATGGTGTGCCAACTCTCCCATCATCCTCAGTTGCAGCAGTGGATAAGTTGGTGCACAGAAGCCATGTTTGACACTGTCTGATCTTAAGAATGAAAGAAAAGGTCACTGGATCAGATGAAAAATCCAGCTGGTCTAGCAGCCTAGGAAGATCAGAAGTTGCCTTCTACTGAGTCAGACCACTGATCCATCTAGCTCAATATTATCCACACAGACCGGCAGCAGCTTCTCCAAGGTTGCAGGCAGACATCTCTTTCAGCCCTATCTGGAGATGCTGCCAGGGAGGGAACTGGGAACCTTTTGCATTCAAGCATGCAGTTGCTCTTCCCAGAGGGCCCCCATCCCCTAAGGGGAATATCTTCCAGTGCTCACATGGTGGTCCCTCATTCAAATCCTGCTTCCCACAGCAGCCGGCCCAATGCCTCTTGGAAGCCCACAGGTATCCCTTTGCTGGTGATGCCCTCTAACAACTGCAGCTCAGGGGCACACTGCCTTTGAATGTGTGCCTCATCCATTTTGTAAGAGTAGCCCTGCTGGGTCAAGCTAAGGCCTGTCTAGTCCAGCATCCTTTCCCCTACCACTACAGTGGCCAACTAAATGCCTCTGAAAAATCACAGGCCTTCAAAGCAACACCTACAGAGCTTTATCACCCATCAATGGATCCCCCCCCCCCGCATAGGGCTGCCAACTCTGACTGAATCTGTTCCCTGATGGATGTTTCCTCCGATGGATGTTTCCCCAACTAACGGTTTACAATATATCAAGCCTGTACAACTTTTCTGATTGCTTTCAATAGTCATCTGGAAATTAATGGCTGTGCCACTGAGCCCCTGGTGGCGCAGTGGTAAAACTGCTGCCCTGTAACCAGAAGGTTACAAGTTTGATCCTGACCAGGGGCTCAAGGTTGACTCAGCCTTCCATCCTTCCGAGGTCAGTAAAATGAGTACCCAGAATGTTGGGGGCAATATGCTAAATCATTGTAAACCGCTTAGAGAGCTCCGGCTATAGAGCGGTATATAAATGTAAGTGCTATTGCTATTGCTATTGCTAATGCCCATTCCTGGAGATTCTGGGCCAACCCTGGAGAGTTGGCAACCCTATCCCCAATCCAGCATATATATATATTTTTAAAAAACAACACCACCACAATTGGCTTTCATAATACCCAGTTCAGTACAGCAATTTATCCACATGCAGTATGCCAGATAAGATGTGGATTATCATTGCATCTGCCAATCAGAAGGACAGAGTCTTAGAGCAATCACTTATTTTTATATATTTACACGTACATGCACACACACACACACACACACCCCTCTACCTGGCCACAGAAAGGAAGTGTTAAGGCTGTGATCAATAAGAGAGGAGGCTAAACCAGGACTGAATAGCTGCAAGGAGAAAAGATTCACCTTAAGAGGCAAGCGTGGAATACAGAAGTGCAGAGCAAGCTGGAGTGAGGCATAGAAAGGAGGCTTCCTGATAAATAAGCATGTAAGGAACCTGAATGTTGATGCTATTGCACCGGCCGCCTGCAATCTTAGAGATGGGCTCAGGTCTGATTTACACAGGCGTGCACGTCACTTAGTAACAATGACAGCTCTGGGAGGGGGACAAGCACCCCCTCAGACAAGTAGTTTGTCCCCCCCTGCACCTGCCCCCCATTTCAGTTTCAGAAATCTAATAAGTGGGACATAGCTCGCCCACCCATAAATGCACTTTGCCCCTTCTGTGCTCCCTGCCTCAATTTTATTTTTATTTTTTGGTGTTATCTCTGCTTAGTAACACAACACTTAGGACTGGTTCATGTATGCATGTACATCATGTGACTTCTCATTGTGTGATTGCTTTCACTACCTCGCAGCTCAATGGAAGTGGGAAAGACCTCCATTGGAAAGCTTTGGGTTTGAAGTAATACTGAAGGTTCCCTCCATGGTGCTGGATCCCTCATCCAAGCCTCCAAATCACCATTTTTCATGCCACTTGATATCAAGTGCTAAAATATGCATGCTTTGAACCAGCCCACAGCTGTTAATTTGTGTCATGGTTCTAGTGATGCAAGGGAAGTGATGTAAGGTGATATGGGCACTCGGTCCACCGAGTCTGATCTGTGGCTTGTTCACACATGCAAACACAGACAACTGCAGTTGTCTGGTGACAAACATACATGTGCAAACTGATCATGGGTGCCTCACAATTCGCGTATCTCAGTTGAGCGTATTGTAGGAACATAACCCCTGCTAACTTGGCAAAGAGACACCTTTTAACATGGTGATCTTCTTTATTTAGCAGGGGGAGAGTAACTGGCTCTCTCCACCCCCAGCACAGGACCTCCAGTGACTGTTGCTGATGTCTATCTTATGTTTCTTTTTAGAATGTGAGCCCTTTGGGGACAGGGAGCCATCTTATTTATTTATTATTTCTCTGTGTAAACCTCCCTGAGCCATTTTTGGAAGGGCGGTATAGAAATCAAATAAATAAATAAATAAATAAATAAATGAATGAATAAAAAAATTAAAAAAAAGGAAGCTGCCTTCTACTGAGTCAAACTATTGGTCCATCCAGCTCAGTATTGTCTACACTGACTGGCAGTGGCTCTTCAGGGTTTCAGGCAGGAGTCTTTCCCAACCCCACCTGGAGATGCCAAGGAGTGAACTGTAAACCTTCTGCATGCAAAGCGGATGCTGTACCACTGAGCTACAAGCCCATATTGCCATCCTCTGTTGGAAAACACAACTATGCAGTTAATGAGAGTTTTATATATGACGTATATTAGGGGTGTGAGAAGAAACATTTTCTTTTTCATTTGTTTTTCATGTGTGTGTGTTGTTTATCTTCATTTGTTTTGATTTTTAATTCATTTTTGTTTTTTAAATAAAAAATGAACAACATTTCTCACTTAACTTTCTTAATTCTGGCTGGAACTCCACCATGCAGCTGTCTGTCTGTGACAACCTTAAAAAACACACCACCACCACCACCACCACCATCATCATATTTTTGTTTACACAGACAGGAGTTATTGACTGGTTTGTTTTATCCAGACATCGAGTCCTTCCCAAGGACCTGGGAAGGCTGAATTTTATTATCAATGTTGTTGCTGTTATAATTATAGATATTGTCAAATATAGGCTGTTCCAAGTAAAGTTGCTTTAATTGGTTGATGGTGATTTCTTATTATTGGCTGATGGTGATTTCTTCTTCATCATCATAATAATAATAATTTCTTTTCAACAACCAAGTTCTCAAAGCAGTTTACAGAAAAAGGGCTAAGATGATTTCCTGTCCCCAAAGTGCTCACAGTCTAAAAAGAAACACACAGAAGACACTAGCAATGGCCACTGGGAGGGATGCTGAGCTGAGGTTGGAGAGGTTCAGTTGCTCTACCCCTGTTAAAAATAAGAGAGTTATCACTTTAAAAGGTGTGTCTTGAGCTTGTTGGCATATTCTCCATGACATAGTGTTGTTGTAGGGTATTGCAGGTTAAATAAATGGCTACTGCCATGGTTTTTGGATCTCTCAGTGGCTTTCAATACTATTGACCATAGTATCCTTCTGGAACGTCTGAGGGGATTGGGGATGGGAGGCACTGCTTTGCAGTGGTTCTGCTCCTACCTCACAGGCAGATTCCATATTGTGTCCCTTGGAGACTGTTGTTCTTTCAAATCTGAACTTTCCTATGGTGTCCTTCAGGGCTCCATATTGTCTCTGATTATTCTTCACATCTACATGAAACCGCTGGGAGAGATCATCAGGAGATTTGGTGCAGGGTGTTATCAATATGCTGATGACACCCAAATCTACTTCTCCATGTCAACATCATCGGGAGAAGGCATAACGTCTCCAAATGCCTGTCTGGAGGCAGTAATGGGCTGGATGAGGGATAACAAACTGAGACTGAATCCAGATAAAATGGAGGTACTTAGTGTGCGGGGTCGGATCTTGGGAGATGATTTTTATCTGCCGTTTCTGGATGGGGTCACACTCCCCCAGAAGGAACAATATGCAGTCTGGGGGTGCTTCTGGATCTTAATCTCTCCCTGGTGTCCCAGGTTGAGGCAGTGGCCAGAGGTACTTTTTATCAGCTTCGGCTGATACGCCAGCTGCGTCTTGTTTCTTGAGATGAATGACTCAAAATGGTGGTACATATGTATTACTGGCTGGATTATTGCAATGCACTCTATGTTGGGCTGCCTTTGTACGTAGTTTGGAAACTGCAGTTGGTTCAGAATGTGGTGGCCAGGTTGGTCTCTGGGTCATCTAGGAGAGACCAAATCACTCCTGTGTTAAAAGAATTACACTGGCTGCCAATACGTTTCCGGGCAAAATACAAGATGCTGGTTATTACCTATAAAGCCTGAAACAGCTTAGGCCCTGGGTATGTAAGAGAACGTCTTCTTCACCATGAGCCCCACTGCCTGTTGAGATCATCAGGAGAGGTTCTCCTGCAGTTGCCACCAACTCGTTTGGTGGCTACTCAGGAACAGGCCTTTTGTGTTGCTGTCCCTGGACTTTGGAATGCGCTCCCTGGTGAAATAAGAGCCTCCCCATCTCTGGCAACTTTTAAAAAGGCACTGAAGACACATTTATTCACCTAGGCTTTTAATTAGATTTGTAGTTTAAATTTTCAATTCTGGTTTTAAATGATTTTAATGCTAAAATGTTTTTAATGTTTAAATGATTTTAATTGTTTGATTTAATTTTGGTTTTAACTGTTAATGATTTTAATTGTTTTTATTTGTTGTAAACCACCCTGGAGGGGTGATATATAAATCAAATATAAAAATAAATAAGAAAATGACAGCCATCCATTCCAAACCCAGATCCCCATTAATTGCCTTTTGCTTCCATGGGGCATTTGCTCTGGAATGAATGGAAATGGATATGACTGGTGCACATTTTAGACCAATTTCCATTCATACAAAAAATGAATGCACATGCTTAGTGTGCATCTATAATGGGGTTTGCACTGTGTGCCATGGTGACTGTTTTCACCCATAAGTCAACGCTGGGTGCATAATAGGTCTTCTCAAGCATATTATATGAGCATATGAGGTCTTCTCAAGGCCTATCTGTTTTGCCAGGTGTTTGCCCTTTAATTTTTTTAAAATTGTTGTTGGTATTGTTGTTGTTCAGTGCTTAGTCTCTTTGGAGGAGGCGGTATATAAGAAATTTTAAATAATATAATATATAATATAATATAGTATAATATAATATATAAATTAAATGACAAATAAATATTAAACATGTCTTGTGGTAACAAGCATGAATTGTCCCCTTTGCTAAGCTGGGTCTACCCTGGTTTGCATTTCAATGGGAGACATCTGAGCACTGTAAGATATTCTTCTCAGGGGATTGGACTGCTCTGGGGAAAGTTGCTGCATACTTGTATGCAGAAGGTTTCAAGTTCCCTCCCTGGCAGCATCTCCAAGATAGGGCTGAGAGAGATTCCTGCCTGTAATCTTGGAGAAGCTACTGCCAGTCTGTGAAGACAATACTGAGCTAGATGGACTAATGGTCTGACTTCCTATGGCAGCTTCCTATGTATTATTTTATTTATCACATTTTATTTTTTATATTAATTCCTCATCGAATGAGTTCTCATTCATCAAGCAATGACTTAATGCTGTTGCCTTGGTTGGTGTTTTTATGGTTGTGTTTAACATTTGTTAAACATTTCTTTCCACTTCTCATGCGAAAAACTACTCCTGGTTTCTTTTGAGCATTCTTTGCTCAAAGAGAGGAGAGCTGGTCTTGTGGTAGCAAGCATGACCTGTCCCCTTAGCTAAGCAGGGTCCACCCTGGTTGCAAATGAAAGGGAGACTAGAAGTGTGAGCACTGGAAGAGATTCCCCCCAGGGGATGGAGCTAATCTGGGAAGAGCAGAAGGTTCCCAGTTACCTCCCTGGCAGCATCTCCAAGATAGGCTGAGAGAGATTCCTGCCTGCAACCTTGGAGAAGCCCGGGGGCATAACTATAATAGGGCAAGGGGAGACAGTTGTCTGGGGGCCCACTGCCTTGGGGGGGCCCAGAGGCAAGTCACATGACTGACTCCCCCAGCTGCACACCCACCCAGGCTTCCTTCAGTTGTATTCATCCTCCGAAATTGATGTGTGTTAAGACCTGGAGCTACCATAGTAGGAATTTCACTTCAATTTCTTCACCTTTTGCTTGTATTTTGGCTAGTTTGTGTTCCTCTGTTCCCTTTCTGCGCCTTCCCTGCGTGTCCAGTGCTAGTCTGGGAGGGAGCCAGGGAGAGACAGAGTCGCTAGCGTTTCCTCTGCTTCTGATTTTAGCAGGCCCTCTGAATGGCCGCCGAAACCTTTGGCAGCAAGAGAGGGGCTTCTCCCTCTCTCTCAGGACTCTCTTGCACACTCCATGTGCCGGGCTGAGTGGGCTGCAGCGACTACTTCCGTGCCCATCACTTACCCTCCTAAGTCCAAGTGGGATAAAAAGAAGGATAAAAAAGACAAGAAATCCCTGGCACGCTCGGTGCAGCCCAGCAGGTCCTAGGAGGGGGCAATATTGCACTCCGCAGGGTACTGGCTGTGGGAGAGGCCAAGACTTTGCCCCCGCCGCAGGCTGCATCGGCGGCCTCGGCCATAGCAGGGGGTGACGGCCATCAGGGAGCCACGCGGGCCTCAGAGCTTGAGTCAACAGAGGCTCCGTCTGCCAAGCGTGCTGTCACCACAGAAGTTACTTGTAGAGCAGCCGCCCCTGAGAGCGGGGAGGAGGAAATTCCTCCGAGATTCACCGCTTTGCTGCATCACGTCGTTTCAGAAGAACTTGATAAGCTGGTCCCTATCATTGCTAGTGCCATTCCCACCAAAATCTCCGGGTCGGCCATTTTGTCTACCATGCTTCTGTCCCTCAGCCGTCGGGCTCTCGCCCATCTAGGCAGGAGCTGGGATCTCCCCGCTCTCCCTGTGTGATTCTCCAGCTCCTTTGCATCCTGTGGACTCCTCACTGCCTATTGTTGATGTTGCTGATCAATCAGAAGCCTCTGACTCCAGCAGGGAGGAGGGGGAGCTCTTGGGGGACGATGCAGACCCCCCCCCATCAGCCTCCTTAGCGTCTTTTTCCACAAGCTGATTATCCGGTCCTTTTACACAAGGTCCGTAAGACCCTGAAATTGGAGGGACAGGTTCAGCCAGTGGCTGAGACCCCAGAAGGGGTTTCCTCAGTGCTCCCCTTAGGGTGCCTGAGGTGGCAGTTCCGTGCCCTCAATTATTTTTGGACCTAATTCAAGCTGAATGAGATCGTCCCACTGAAAGGAAGGGACCCCCTCCGTGGATTAGACATCTCTATGAGGCCCCCAAGAGTGACAAGCTTAAAGTGCCACCTGTGGATGCTGAGGTGGCTGTCTTACGCAGGGACGGTGATGAAGTGTTGAAGAACTTGGATGATGAAAAAATGTGACGCCACCCTGTGTGGGTCTCATGAGGCTACTGCTTTCTCTCTACATGCATCCATGTCAAATTCTGTGTTTGCGAGGGCGGCTATCCTCTGGGTTAAAGAGCTGTCTCCCATGGTGCCTCCTGAATTAACTGCTCTGAGGCAAGGTCTCGACAAATTCGGCGGGGCTGCTGCCTTTATGGCAGATTCCTCTTGGGATGCCACTCAGCTGTCAGAGCCCTAGCTTCTGATGTCACCGTACGCCGCCTTCTGTGGCTTAAAATCTGGAAGGTAGATCAGAAGTCCAGAAGCAACCTCGCCAACTTTGCCTTTAAGGGCGGCAAGCTGTTTGGTGAGGTATTAGAGCCTGTATTAATCAAAATGAAGGACAAAAAGAAGGCTATGCCTTCCGTGGCTCAGAGGCAGGAGCGCAAGTCTTTTGCTCCTTTGTCGTCTTCCTCTAGGGGCTATAGGCCTAGTTTTCGTTCCTGCCAGGGCTTGTTCCTGGAACAAACAGCAGCATTCCTTTTGAGACCATACTACTTCCAGGGGTCAGCAGTCTGGACAGCAGCCCAAGCCCGGCTTCAAACGTCCAGCCAACCAATGACTACCCCCAGTATTCATGCCCACTGGTGGGCGGCAGGCTGCAGGAGTTCGCACAGACCAGGTTGGAAACATGCATAGACCACTGGCTTCACCAGACTGTGTACCAGGGGTACAGCCTGGAGTTCCTTTCCCAGCCCCCAAATCATTTCCAGCCATCCCCATGGTCCCAAAGGGCGCTGAAACACCACCTGATGCTGGAGGCCATTCTTCACCTGGCCAGCATACGGCGATAGAACCGGTTTCCCCAGGGGAGGAGAGGAAAGGGATATAGTCCATCCTCTTCCTGGTGCCAAAGCAGAATGGGGAATGGAGGGCCATACTGGACTTAAAATTTGTCAACCACTTCATCAGGAAACAGAGTTTTTGTATCGAAACCTTCCAGTCCGTCCTAATAGCCCTCCAACAGGGAGATTTTTTGGCATCAGTCGACCTGAAGGAGGTGTATCATCATGTCCTCATTCACCCTCAGGACAGGTGCTTCCTCAGGTTCTCCTGTCTCAACTCCCACTACCAGTACTGGGCACTCCCCTTTGGTCTGTTGACTGCGCCCCGGATGTTCACCAAGATCATGGTGGCATTCGTGCAGTACTTGAGGACCGGTGGGGGCGGGGAGGGGTTCATCTTTACCCCTACCTAGATGATTTGCTCATTTGGTCTCTGTCGTTCCAGAAGGCCCAGGAAGATGTCAGGACTACTCTGACTGTGTTGGAGGAGCACAGGTTTGTAGGGAACTATATCTATCAGAAAAGCTCTCTTGTGCCTCAAACCAGCATTCTTCACTTGGGAGCTCTGATCAACATGCTTGAAGGGACGGTTTGCCTCCCCCCAGAATGCAGGGTCAAGCTAACCTCTATGTGCTGCTCCCTTCTCTCTTGCCCCAGGGCGGATATCCTCAGCCTGAGTCAGCTACAGGGATTAATGGTGTCCACCATCAGCATAGTGCCATGGGGTCACTTCCACTCTCAGCCCCTTCAGTGGCTGCTGCTCCCTCACCAAGATCTGATCATGGGCTTGTCAAGGCACAAGATCTCCTTACCAGCCCATGTGCAGCGGTCCCCGGGTTGGTGGTTATCACTAAGCAAGGGGGTCAGATTCCTTCCTGTGTCCCATGTCCTTCAGGGCTCGGGGGCTCACTGTCAGAACCTAGTGGCGCAGGGACTGTGGTCCAGGGAAGAGTACCAGGTGTTGGTTGGAGCTCCAATTGGTTGGAGCTGCAGGCAATAAGGCTTGCTCCTGCTCACTTCCTGCCTGTTGTTCAGAACCAGCATGTGTTGGTCCAGACCAACAGTGCAATGGCCAAAGTGCACATCAACAGGCAGGGAGGGACCAAGTTAAGGAGTCTGATTCGGGAGGCATCTATCTTGTTGCTCTGGCTGGAGAGCAACCTTCTCTCACTAGAGGCCGATCATGTCAGCCGAGGTCTCGAACGTTGTCACAGACTGACTGAGCCGGTCCCAACTAGACCCCGTGAAATGGTCCCTGGATGCTTGCGTGTTTCGCCGAATAGTAAGGCAGTTGGATCCTCCCATCATGGACCTGTTTGCTGCCCCGAACAACTCCAAGCTGGACTGCTTTTTGTCCAGGTACTGGCCTCCCAGGGCTGAAGGTATGGATGCCCTGACATTCCCTTGGCCCTCGGGGCTGGTATATGCCTTCCCGCCCATCGCCATCCTGCCACAGATGGTTTGGCGAATACACCAGTTGCGAATGGAGATCGTTCTGGTGGCTCCCCATTGGTTGCGCCAGCCTTGGTTCTCGGATCTGGTCACCTTATCCAGCAAGCCCCCAATGTCCCTGGGTTGTCACCCTCAGTTACTCAAACAGGGCCCAGTTTACCATCCGGAGCCAGAATGGCTCAGTCTCTCTGCTTGGAGATTGAGCAGGGGTCTTTAGAGGCCTGTGGCTATTCTGTGTCTGTCTGTGACACCATCCTAGCCTCCCATCGTCTGTCGACAAGTAAGGTCTACCAGTCCACTTGGAAGGTCCCCCCCACCACTGGTGTTCCTCCCAGTGTATTTTTCCCCTTTTGGCATCAGTAGTGCAGGTGCTAGGGTTTTTGCAGTGGTCTGGACAGGGGGTTATGACCCAATACTCTCCGCCATCAGGTGTATGTAATTTCTTCTGTTTTACATGTGCAGGGTCTATCTTCTCTGTCCGGCCATCCCCACGTTCAGCGGTTTTTGAAGGGCGCAGCTGTCCTCAAGCCTCCTATTATACATCGCTTCCCCACTTGGGACTTAAACCATCCTCAGGGCTCTGGTTATGCCACCATTTGAGCCCTTGAGGTTAGTGCCCCTGAGGCTCCTTTCCCTGAAAGTCCTATTTTGAGTTGCAATTACTTCTGTCAGGCAGGTCTCTGACTTGGGGGCCTTGTCTGTGTAGAAGGAGCTCTGTTTAATTGTCCCTGATTACGTGCTCCTGCGCACTAACCCAACTTATCTTCCGAAAATCTATCTGAAAATCTGTCTCAGGTGCACCAATTCCTTTAGGGCCACGGAGTCTTTATTTGTTTCTTTCAGGGACTGTACTTTGGACAAGAAGGTTTCTTCCTCCACACTGGCCCGTTGGATTTGCCAGTGTATTCAGCTGGCCTCTGCTTCTGCTGGTGTGGCCGCACCCGGGGATATTACAGCCCACTTGACTAGGAACACTGCTGCATCTGTAGATCTCTCTATCCTGGCGCCTGTGGGCGACATCTGCCATGCTGCAACATGGGCCTCCTTATCCACCTTTGTGTGGCATAAGATTCACCACTGGACTTCGGCTGACTCTGCCTTTGGACTCTGGGTCCTGCAGCAGATGGTGCCTACCTAGGGATCAGACTCAATAGTTCTCACCCTTGGGGTCTTAGTTAAGGGCTGTGGTATGTCCCATGATCCTCCGGATACAACCCTCTTCTGAGGGAGAATGAATCATTGGCATTTACCTGAAAGGTCATTCTACTCAGAAGTATGGGTTGTATCCACCCCACCCTTTGTTGTTCTGATCTGCTTACTTTTCTCTGTCATTACTCTTGGGCGGTTTCATTTTGGCGGAGGTTTGTCTCCCCGGAGGGCGTTGTGTTTGTACTAAGGATATTTCCTTGGGGTTTATCCTTCCCCTCGTGACTGATATCTATTGTTGATTCTCTGTTGGTGGGTTCTACTTACCTTTGTTATCTGACCTGTCTTCGGAGCACTAGAGAGCTACCTACTAACTGAGGGATGAGGGGATTGCCCCTTCCTCCTGGTGAGGGTAAAGCTCTCTGATTGGCCCTGTCTGGAGCAGGAGGTCGAGGCAACCCATGATCCTCCGGATACAACCATTCTGAGGAGATTGACCTTTCAGGTAATTGCCAACTATTCATTTTAATAAGATATATATGGGGTCCATGGAAAAGTAAACAGTACTGCTAATATTTCCATTCCTAACCATTTCAAGAGTGGTTGTCATCGATGAGTGTATCCATTTTGGCAATCTCAAATATTTTTATCAACAATATCTCCCCACATGGATTCTGAAGTGATATAATCCAATCTACTCCCTTATTCACACACACACACACACACACACACACACACACACACACACACATGAATGAATTTTATGAACCAAAAATTTTCCAAGGACAAGGCCGGCCCACCCCTAAGGTGCACCAAGAAGGATTTCAGGATTCAGGGTGGGGGTGGTGACAGGCATCCTTGTACACTTGCACCAGACAGAAGCCTTGGTACCTGAGCTCCGCAAGGATCTGGTACTTCCCACACCACTGCACTATCCGATATCTGCATGGCAGGACAAGCTAGGCTGAATGGGAAAGGGTGTGGATGGCCCAACAGAGAAGATAGACCCTGCACCTGTAAAACAGAAGAAAGACTTCAGAGCAAAAGGTGCCCCTTAAGAATTTCAGACAGGAGCCCAGAGGGGTAGACTGAGCTCAGAGGTATTTATGGTCTCTGTCTACCTCTAACCACTCTTGGAGCAACCTGTCCCAGAGAGCTGTCCTTGGTACTGCAACCTGCCTTGCCTCACTGCTTTCCAGACTTCTTGGGTTCTTGCCCACAGGACAGGAGCCCTTGTCACCCATTTAACCTACCCACACTCTCCAAAAACCCACCTTATTTTCTCCACTGCTGTTTTTTCACTACCTGCAAATGCAACAATGAAAGTGGGGAGGCATTTCAGCTCAGATTTACAATTCATTTCTTATTTGTTTTGAAGATGTGTACCCAGTTGAATGATCTTTAGAGCAGCTGACAAGAGATTGCAATAATTCAAAAAAGAGACTCAACCCACTTATGCTCATACAACCCAGAAGCTCTTACTTCTCTGGCCAATGGCAGACACAAAAGTGTGCTTCCCTTCAGTTCTGTAACATCCAGACAACTAGCAGCAGCTTGTTGTGGACCTGACCTCTCAGATAGGACACACAAGGGAAGGGGAGTAGATGTGGGGAAACTAGAGGAGGGGGAACCAGACTGATAGTGCCAAGAGAAAGTGGTGATTTGGAAACAGGAATTTATATCCAGCTGGCGATCAAGCTGATCTTCTCTTGCTGGCATGGAGGGGTGCAACTCCCCCACAGCCTGTGGCTGGCATCAGGAGCAGTGTAACATCCCCCTTGCTACCACAGTTAAATTTGATCAGTTAAATCAATTGGTTAAAATGAAAATTCAGCAACTGGCAGTCATTCTTTTTTTGGAATAAGGTATATGCAGATTACTTTCTATCTGTTGCATTCCTGCTATCTTTAGGACATATCCTGTTAACCTGGTTTATCTTCCACCGGGATTCAACCCGGTGTGTATATATATCTACCACCTTCGCAAGTTTTCTTCATTGCATCTCATGACATTTCGTAGACTTTCCCTAGGAAAATACAGCCCACAACCAGTGAGTTTTTCAGGATTCCACTGCACCATTTGCCTTTAGTTAAAGAGACCCCAAAAGGGTAGGAAAAAGAAGCAAAGCAAAAAAAACCCAAACACTAATAAAATAATAATAATAATAATAATAATAATAAATAATGTATTAATGAATAATATATATTTAACATATTAAAAAATATTCCCAGGTAAATGTGTATAGGTTTGCAGCAGGCAGCAGAGTTCAGTTGTTCTGATCATAAAATTTGGGCTACCATTTGCAGTGCCACTTGCCAGTCAGCTGTAGCAATCCAAGAAGAGCCTACTACTACTTTTGTGGTGACTGGGTGAAATGATGGATTCTGCAAAAGCTGGACAGTATGTGGAGCTGTGAAAATTGCGCCAGCAAACTCAGTACTAACTCCCCCCCACACACACACACAGACATAAGAACAACAGAGTAGAACAACAAATATTTATATACTGCTTTTCAACAAAAGTTCCCAAAGTGGTTACGTAGAGAAATAATAAATAAACACACAAGATGGCTCCCTGTCCCCAAAGGGCTCACAATCTAAAAAGAAACCTAAGACAGACACCAGCAACAGTCACTGGAGGTGCTGTGCTGGGGGTGGAGAAGGCCAGTTACTCTCCCCCTGCTCAATAAAGATAATCACCACATTAAAATGGTGCCTCTTTGCCCAGTCATCAGGGGTTCTAAGCCTATGGCCAGAGGGCGAGATTGTGCTAGTAAGGAGCATGGGAGCTTTTGCAAGCATGTAAGTAAGATGACATTGAGGCTGCACAAGAGCTTTGCAGATCCTACATTTTGTTGTCATCTGGAAGGGTCCAGACCAGAGATGACTAGAATAAAAGCTCCCATTTCTGCCATCTCATTTGCAGATGGTGAAAATAGCGGGACATTTCAGCAATTTTCAGGAGACCTTCAGACATTATTTGAAAGTTTCAGGGGGTAGGTCAATTGTTGTTTGATGGAGATGGTCCCTTAAAAAAAAATACAAACTCAGGAGCCTCTTGGGGACTGGGTTTTTGTTTTGTTTTTTACACCAAAAAAAAATGTGAGGACTGGGGTTCCCAACACAGAGTTCTCACATCATGCTGAATTAGGCCCTCAGATCCCTTTGACTGGATATTCCAGGGATTGAATTCAGGACCTTCTGCATCCAAAGCAGGTGCTCTGTTGCTTAGCGATGATGTCCTTCCCCCATGGAAATGTAGTCACCAAGGTCTGTAGATCCACCATGTCATGTCTGCATAGTGGTTAGGAACATAGGAAGCTGCCCTGTAATGAAACAGACCCATTGGTCCACATAGCTCTACACCAGTGGTTCCCAACCAGGGTTCCTCCAGACGTTGCTGAACTACAACTCGCATCACCCCCAACCACAATAAATTATAGCTAGGAATGGTGGGAGTTGTGGTTCAGCAACATCTGGAGGAACCCTGGCTGGGAACCACTGCTCTACACAGACTAGCAGCAGCTCCCAAACTTCCGAGGCAGGCGTCTTTCTAAGCGCTACCTGGAGATGCCAGGTATTGAATCTGGAACCTTCTGCATGCAGAGCAGATATTGACCCTTGTGCTATGGCCCATACTCTAGTTATGACAACCGATGATAAGTTAGCATTGCAATTGAAGTGCCTGATTCACCTGCTTAATGTTTGAGGTTCAGTCCCTGGATCGCCAGTGAAAGGGATCAGAGGGTATCAAGGCTGGAATAGACCTTGGAGAGCATCTGCCTGTCAGATCCGACCGTACTGGGCCAGGCAGACCCATCACACCTGTCTTATAAGTCAGCCTCTTCTCAGTAACAGCTTCTTAATTAGCCTTTCCCCAATTGGCTGTATAACTGTGCTGCTTGCAGATTTATCTACTCTCTCCTCCTCTTGCCTTTTTTAAAAAAAAATAAAAGGGAAAGATAAAATCCCTATGAATTTTGTTTATAGCATTAAGAAGCATGTTATCTCTTGATCCTATGAGTGTTTCCACCCCCACCCTCTCTTGTTTACCGCCTGCTAATTAAATTTTGTAGGTGGCGGCTTGAAATCTTACTGGCTTCTGTCATGTGATTGCTAATGCCCTCGCAGATCTGTATTACGTAACCTTTAAGTAGTGGCAGGGGGGAAGGGAGGAGCGGGAGAATGGAAAAGCGTCGCAGAAGGCTTCATCTCAAGCTTGCAGCCCAAGTGTTGGTTGTGCAGAGGCTGGCTGTAGAAAGCTTCCGGATGTTTTGCAAACTGTGTGTTACATTCTCAGTTTCCCCACCCCTGATGGCCTTTTGTCATGTCCCTCAAAACACTTGGCAGTCTGCACATCTGCTCCTCCTCGCTAGCCAGATGGCCCTTTACCTTAAGGATGTTCCGTATTGAATCTTTTTGTTCATTTGGCTTAGTAAGAAATTTAAAGAATTGTAAAACATTGATTGTCCATGACAAGACATAACCTCAATAAAAACTTGAATCAGATCCAAATATTTCATGTCACTTTTTACAATGCATAACACCATCATGATATAGTGTACAGTTGAACTCCACACATGTTCCAATATTGTACTGGAGATCTTGGATAAGCAGTAAGCTTAATCAAAATAAACAAATACCACAGTTTCTTTAGCCATTCGATTTTTTTCATAGTGCAGAAATTGCTTTCCAGTATCCTGCAAATACCAGTCTTACTGCAAACAGTACAGTATTGGATCATCTATTTCCATAAAGGATACAATTTTTATTACGTAGTTAA
The DNA here is from genome assembly GCF_027244095.1 of Hemicordylus capensis. NCBI lineage: Eukaryota > Metazoa > Chordata > Lepidosauria > Squamata > Cordylidae > Hemicordylus > Hemicordylus capensis. The sequence continues at coordinate 9,899,129 of NC_069671.1, forward strand.
AAATAGTTTATTTTACATCAACCAATTTAGCTCTTGGTCTTGTGAATGCTTATACCCTCACACTATCTTCCTTACTCATGTAAATCTCATAACCACCACATGTGGATGACATTAATCTCAAGAGTCTATGCAGTACCAACACCTTCTATTACCATGGCCTTGTTCAGACATAACATTCTTGGCCTCACACAGTTGCCCATGTGAAGGTGAAACAGGAGACTGGGGTTTGTTCCAAACTACAAATGGAAGTATTAATTTCCTCTCCCCTCCTTACATGCAAAAGAGGGAGCAACAGGAGAGAAAACTGTATGAGGCCAAGATTCGCCATGTCTCATGCATTTAGCAGTTGCCACCAGCTACTCAGAGACTGGCCTTCTCCGTTGCTGCTCCAAGGCTTTGGAATGTGCTCCCTGTTGAAATAAAAGCCTCCTCATCTCTGATTACTTTTAAGAAGGCAGCAGTTAAGACACATTTGTTCACCCAGGCTTTTAATTAGATGTACAGTTTTTAGCATTGTGTTAAATTTTAAATTGTTTTAATGTTTTAATTTGTAAACTGTAAACTGCCCAGAGACATAAATTTTAGGCGGTATATACATATGTTAAAATAAAATAAACCATGGCTTAGCATCACATTTGAACCAGGCCTGTTTGAACAGATTTCTTTAATTTATATTAAAAGAGACCTGGTTCAAAGAAATACATAATACAAATTATGGCAGTATAAACTAAAATATACATAATACATATAAACAAGTTACATTTTTTAAAATACACCTTAAATAATCCAGCAGGGCTGTTCTTATGCTCTTATGTCTATAATAGTGTCTTCAAGTGTACTATTAACTTTTTCCGTATAAGTATAACTGGTGCCCATTCAGTTATATGGAGTGGGAAGGGGTGCACTTGACAATCTTATTATGATGGGGGTAAACCTGTCCCTGTGACCCCTGCCACTAACAATCAGGCATTGTCCTCTCTGCACAGCTTTGTTCTGTGTTGCATCTCTTGGTCTCTCTTGAGTGTGACAAGACGTTTGAAACTCAATTGTTTGTTGTAGAAAAGCAACTCATCCGTCTTAAAACAGAAGCAAACATCTGTCTTTCTTTAGAGCTGTAGATGTATTGGCACGTACACCCAAGCAGAGAGCAGCTCAGAAATTATATTAAGATGAGGTATGTAAACTGGGGCTGTCACTCAGTTAAATAAATCTTAACTGTACAAGCTTTAGTCAATTACGTCTGCATAGGTTTAACAAGATCATTCTCGAGAAAAACCATTCTTTCTTTGCTTTTAGCTGCAGGCATTCTTCTCAACGGAGTTATCTCTTCCTGTGTGGGACAGGAGGAAGAATATCCCTTCCAAGGCAGCACTAACTGTATTTGCCTTAAAACACAATTAAGCATTTGGAAGGAAATGTCTGTCATCTGATTAATTAGGGGGGGAACACCTTTGTAGCAGACCAAAATACTTTTATTATTTTTATTTATTTAATTAGTTAATTATTAAAACTTTACACTGCCTAGCCTAGAGGCTCCAGGCAGTTCACATAAATTAAAAAATAAGATAAGTAAGCCATTAAAAACAATTAAAAATTAAAACAAAAACCATTTCACTGAATGCCAAGCTTTTTAAAAAGTGTCTTTTTTTTTTTAAGCTCGTAATGTTTTGCTTCAGACATCTATAGGGAGCACATTCCAAAGCCCAGGAGCTACTACAGAGAAGCCTTGACCCCAAGTTGTTACCAGATGAACTGGCGGCAGCTGGAGAAGGACCTCTCTTGGTAACCTTAATGTGCAGCAGAGATCATGCTTAAGAAGGTGCTCTCCCAGTCGGTGGCAGCACCAGAAAGAAATGGGGGGCGGGGCGGGGGAGAGAGCCACTTTTTGGGCAGAGTGCTTTCCCACCCATGCCCCACTTCTGGAGCTGCCCTTGCTCCCAGGTCCTGAGCCGTTCAGGGCTTTAAAGATAATTACAAGTACTTCGTATTTTGTCCGGAGACCTATTGGCAGCCAGTGCAGTTGTTTTAAAACACATATAATATGATCTGTCTGAGAAACTCAGGAAACCAATCTGGCTGCCACATTTTGAACTAACTGAAGTTTCCGAAGTACAAAGATATCCCCGAATAGAGTACATTGCAGTAGTAAAGCCTAGAGGTTACCAGAGAGTGCACCACAGTTTTGAGGTCCTAATCTTCAAGGAATAGATGCGGCTGTCATATCAACCAACGTTGATGGAAAGTGCTCCTGGCCATAGCCTCAGCCTTAGAAACTAGGGCAAGGCCTGGGTCCAGAAGCACTCCTGAATGATGTACTTGTTCCTTTGTGTGGAGTGCAGCCCCATTCAGAACAGGAAGTTCTATCACCTCCCTTGAATTATGACCCCTTACCATGAGTACAGCCACCTAATGGCACAGTGAGGAAATGACTTGATTATCAAGCCAGAGGTTGCTGGTTCGAATCCCTGCTGGTATGTTTCCCAGATTATGGGAAACACCTATATTGGGCAGCAGCTATATAGGAAGGTGGTGAAAGGTATCATCTCATACTGTGTGGGAGGAGGCAATGGTAAACCCCTCCTGTATTCTATCAAAGACAACCACAGAGCTCTGTGGTTGCCAGGAGTTGAAACCAACTCAACGGCACACTTTACTTTACTTTACCATGAGTACCTCCATCTAAGTTGGTTGCAGCTTCAACTTATTATTCCTCATCCAGCCCATTACCACCTGTATAAAGGCATTTTGGGGACTATGCAATTTCCTGATGATGATGATGTCATGGAGAAATAGATTTGGTTGTCATCAGCATATTGATAACACCCTGCTCCAAATCTCCTGATGATCTCATCCAGTGATTTCATGTAGATATTATAGGGAGATAAGATGGAGCTCTCAGGGACAGTGTTGCTCTCATTCAATGGAGCAACTATCCCTGAGCAACACCATCTGGAATCTACTTGATAGGAACTCAACCACTGCAGGGCATTACCACCTATTCTCAAATCTCACAAATGATCTAGAAAGATAACATAGTTGAGGGGTGTAGCAAGGTTGTAGTGGGCCCAGAGACAAGATTTTAAAATGCCCCCCCCCCCCCAACTGAAGCTCAGCTCAAGGTTTTGTAAATTGTGGATGATGCAAGTTATTTAATGGTACTAAAGAAAGACATGCTGTTTTGGTAACTCCAGGTCTTAACACTCACATCAATTTTGGAGGATGAATACAACTGAAGGAAGCTCGGGTGGGTGCATGGCTGGGGGACCCCTCCAAGGCAGTGGGCCCCCAGACAACTGTCTCCCCTTGCCCTATTATAGTTATGTCCCTGACATAGTTGATGGTACTGAAAGCTGCAGAAAGATCCAAAAGAATCAACATAGTCACACTCCCTCTGTCGATTCCTTGGTAGAAATCATCCATCAGGCTCACCAAGGTTGTCTCCACCCCAGAGCCTGCATAATGGGTTCTGTATTCCAACATCATCTTAGGATCCAAGTTTGAGAACCCCTGATTTAAATGATTTATTGATGAAACCTTGCGGGCCTGGTGTACATGTGTTGCATTTTTTTTCCTCACCAGCCTCTTCCCAGCTTGTGGCTGAGACTGATTTCTGCAGGCCTTTTCAAATCCCTTTTGGATTACCAGCTTCGGTTCTCTTTTATTATCATTCTAATGGCTTCTAAATAATTACAGCTAAGTGGCTCGTCCACCCTGTTGTCAGCATTTGTCAGCATACTGTGGCCATGGGACGGATGCATCCATTGTTGGCGGGCATTCCTGTTTCCAGGCAATCTTAGATAATGTGTATAATTAAAGCCAGTGTAGACCGACTCAGCCAGATGCGCCCATAATTTCGCTCGGTTTGACTTCAGTGGAGTTAGGCCAGGGAGTAAATCCTGCCCGATACTTTGGCCTGCAGTATTAGCATAAACGCCTTATGGATTTTATTTATTTATTTATTTATTTATTTATATATTTATTTATTTATTTATTTATTTATTTAGAGAGCTAGCCAAAACCACCTAGTACATGAAAAAAAATTTTTTTAAAGTTATTGTTAATTGCACCCAGCATGTTCTCTAAGAACATTTAGAATTGCCTTGCTGAATCAGACTTAGGGACGATTGAGACCATTGTAGTTTCCAAATGTAGCCAGCGTCTGTGTGAGTGAGAGAGAGAGAGAGACAGAGACAGACAGACAGACACAGGGTTCATTTCAGGACTCATACTGACCACAAATGAGTATACTGGAGATTATCTGGTAATATGTGGAAAACGTGTCAGATTCAGATATACAGTGAGGAGACCATTTTTCTTTGGCTGTCATGTCCCATTTCTGACAGAGCTGGTGGCTCTAGAGTCCTGGGCTTGCAAAGTTGTTCTCTGGGCTAAAAGGGAACATAGGAACAAAGGAAGCTGCCTTATACTGAGTCAGACCCTTGGTCCATCTAGCTCAATATCTACACTGCCTGGCAGCAGCTTCTCCAAGGTTTCAAGCAGGCACCTTTCCCTATCTGGGGGAGATGCCAAGGAGTGAACCTGGAAACCTTTGCATTCAAAGTAGAGTAGAGCTAGGTTCCAGGTTCTAGGATATGACTGCTGAAATAGCCGGAAGCATCTCCCATCCTGTGCAGGAACACCCACTCTGGTTATGATGTCATCATGCTGAGAATTTTTCCACCCCTGTCAGAAGCCGCTAAAAATATGAAACGGCAGGAAGGGAAACTCACATTGTGATGACATCATTGCAAAGGATGAGGGTTCCTACACAGAACAAAAGCAAAGGGAGAATGCAAGTCTTCTAGAAAGGAAAATTCAGACCTGCACAATGCTGAATGTCTGTAGCAAATGCCACTACAACACAGACCTGGGCATTTGCCTTTTCTGTGCACACATCCTTTGTTGCCTAGAGTCACCTTCCATGACATTTAGAAGCCTACACAGAGTGGGAGAAAACCCTCAGAACTGGGAATTTGGTGGCATTATTGCAGAAGAGGGTTATATTCATTGGAGTAGACTGTGGGGACTGGCAGTGGAGGGGAAGGGGGAAGATCTTTTGCAGGCAGAAGAGAAATAAGTACACTTGATCAGGGTCTAGGTAAGAGAGGAGCCTGGTCTACTCATTTTGCTTCTCTATAGGAAGAGAGCAGGTCTTGTGGTAAAGGTAAAGATGCGCCATCAAGTCAGTGTTGACTCCTGGTGACCACAGAGCCCTGTGGTTTTCTTTGGTAGAATACAGGAGGGGTTGACCATTGCTTCCTCCCACACAGTGTGAGATGACGACTTTCAGCAAATTCCTATATCGCTGCTGCCCGATATAGTACCAACGGGGATTTGCTGGCAACCTTCTGCTTGTTAGTCAAGTGTTTATCCACTGCGCCACTTAAGGTGAGCATATGGTCTCGTGGTAGCAAGCATGCATTGTCCCCTTTGCTAAGCAGGATTTGCGTTTGGTTGGGAGACTACATGTGAGCACTGTAAGAAATTCCCCTTAGGGGATGGGGCCGCTCTGGGAAGAGCACCTGCATGCTTGCATGCTTTCCAGATTGTGAGCCTTACTCTGCAAAAAGTGGTGTAAACTGCAAGTTTTTGTGGCGCTGAATTCAAACTGCATTAGAGATCTGTTGTAAGGGGGCAAACCTCCTACAGCGGGCAAATGCAGCTATTTTTTTGCAACACAGATGTGATGTCATAGGGCTGTGACGCAGCAATAAAATCCGAAAGAAGGCATCAGAAATATGAATGGCACATTCATTATAATGCAGGGGCTGCGATGTCAAAACACAGGTGATACAGAATCACACTTAAGGGACCCATTGTGTGACACTGTGATGATGTGCAATCTGGAAAGCACCCAGAAGTTTCCAAGTTCCTTCCTGGCATCTCCAAGATAGGGCTGAGAGAGACTCCTGCCTGTAACCTTGGAGAAGCTGCTGCCAGTCTAGACAATCCTGAGCTAGATGGACCAATGTACTGTAGACAATACTGAGCAAGATGGACCTATGAACTGACTCGGTATAAGGCAGCTTCCTATGTTACTAAAAGGAGCTGGTCTCCCTGTATGTAAAAGGAACCTGACCTGTGTCGACGTCTGCTCATCAGGGCCTGAAAGATGGGTGCAGTATCTCACAGCATGGAGAGGCAGCAATGAAGAAGGTTGCACCTACTGCATTTGCCTCACTGGAGGCACATGCTAAAAGCATTGGGGGGCTGCCACAAAAGAAAGGTGGCAACCCTAGAATTCCATAAAGCCGTAGAGAGGGATGAGGGAGGACACAAGCCAGCAGGCTGTGTGTGGATGCTTTCAGCAGCCTTGGCTCTCTATGATGAGATGACAGCCCCCAGAAGCCACTGCATAGTGTGGCAAACACCTGTGCGAATTTCTCTGAATCACTGTTGCCTTTTCCATTGGCCCCCGAAGGTTTTTCAATGGACTGCTCTCCAAGGGGTGCTTTATTCCTCCTCTTTATCTATCATTATTCTTGGATAGATAAAAGGCTACAATATAAATCATACAGCTCTGGTATAAATATTTCAGTTGAGCTATCGCAACAGTCCATTGTGTGTTACGCATCAGTTGGACAATTACCACCTTCCCCAGGGAGCAGGTATTATTTAAACAAAGGCAGAGATGGTACAACAGTCACACTGTCCCCATCGCTGGTAGAAAGAGCCATGTGTGGCTGAGAGGCTCGGCTCTGGAATTCTCTGGTTCAGTTCTTAGCTCTGTCATAAATTTGCTAGGCGATCTAAAACAAGCCATATTATCTCCTAAGAGGAAATGGTTATACGCAAGTTATGAAATAATTAATGAGGATGTTAAATACATTTTGCATGTGAGTTCAAAGCCTCCCATCCCTGCACTGACCCAACTTTACAGGAATGTTATCAGGATCTTTGACACAAAGGAAGCCACTTTGAGGGTCTGGTTGTCCAAAGGGGACTTTGGAGAAATAAAATGGATGCTAATTTTTGTGTGTGAATACTCTAAGATGCTATATAAATCCCAAGTGCTGATGGTCTTAATATTTTTCCAGATTCTCATACTGCAGACAATGTGAATGCTTGGATGCTCCTAAAGTGACTTTTCTTCTGTTGGTAGTCGCCTACCATTAAATCGAGCACAGTAGATTTAAAAAATAAGAGAGAAGTACAGCAGCTGTTTTCCTTTTGCTGATCTTCAAAAACAGAAAAATTGCACTCTGACAGGAGACCAGTTTAAGTTTACCTGCTAGCAGCCTGTGCTTCTGGCTGCATTGCACTGGATTCTTCCCCAAGCATGGCTAGGAATAGTGATTTCTTAGTTCAAGAGGCTATTCTTAAGGGACAGAGTGCAGTGGGCTTTTTGTCCGTGCTGTCCCCAGAATACCTTATAAGCTGTTTAAACTCTATGCTAAATGAAAGTCCGTTGTCATGTGGGGGCAGAGAGAGAAAGAAAGAGAGAGGGAAGGAGGAGAAATCTGGTGGGAAGCTTGCATTCTTCAGAGCAAGCCAGAGGGGAATAGATTTAATTGGAAGAAGTCGTAAAGGCAGATGGATGCTTCCCCGTGATGTCTTATGACTTGTGCAAGACGTTTCCCATAGTTTTGCCCAGTTTGAGATGGACAATATTGTTTGCTGATAATGTCAAGAAGTTTCCCTTAAAGCCAGTTACCAAAGAATATCCATGCATAAGATGTGCCGCATCTTTCAGTGGCATGCTTCTAACATGGTCGCAGATGAGAAATCTCAAATTTCCCACCTTCCTCCTCTAGTGCTCACTTTCCCTATCTCCTGCCTCATGCCCCACTTTTCTCAACCCTAAAAAAGTTCAAGGTGGTTGACCCAGAATAGTCCTGTTTGAAGTCAAGCCCTGCTTATTACACTTATTTAATCTTTTATTGGGCTGGGAACAGAGTCGTGTGTGATTCTCAACCACTAATAAATAGGAACATAGGGAGCTGCCATATACAGAGTCATACCTTTGGTCCATCTAGCTCAGTATTGTCTACACAGACTGGCAGAGGCTTCTCCAAAGTTACAGGCAGGAATCTCTCTCATCCCTATTCTGGAGATGCCAGGGAAGGAACTTGGAACCTAGATGCTCTTCCCAGAGTGACTCAATCCCTTAAAGATCTGACAGTGCTCACACTTCTAGTCTCCCATTCATATGCAACCAGGGCAGACTCTGCTTAGCTAAGGTCATGCTTGCTACCACAAGACGAGCTCTCCTCCCTGTGGAGGAGATCTAGATGTCTTGGTCTGTAATGGTAATCATAACAGGGCCTTGTGTTACCTAAAGACGTACAGATTCGTGGCAGCAACTTTTGTGGATCTGTGGTCCCTGAAAGTTCATGCTTCAATAAATCTTTAAGGTGTCACAACCCTTTTAAAGTGTAATTAACTAAGGGTTTTTGTTTAATATTTGTATTTAAGATGGCTATTTCCATTATGCTCCTCTTGTGAGCTTCCTAGAGGCATCTGGGCTGCTATTAGAGACAGAATGCTAGACTTATAATTAATTATTTATTTATTACATTTATAAACTGCCCCATCCAGAGGCTCTGGGTGGTGTACAACAACTTTTAAATAGACATAAAAGCACACAATTCAAAACACAGTGCTAAAAACAATTTAAAACAAAACAAAACAATTTAAAACAATTTAAAACAATTTAAAACAATTTAAAACAATTTAAAACAATTTAAAACAATTTAAAACAATTTAAAACAATTTAAAACAATTTAAAACAATTTAAAACCAATTACAATACTCTTTAAAAAAACAACTTTTTACAAGCCTTGGAAGCTCAGGCCAAACAAATAAGTTTTTAGGGCTTTGTTAAAGGCTGACAGCGAGCCTAAACTGCGGATATCTGCCGGGAGTGCATTCCATAGACCAGGAGCAGCTACAGAAAAGGCCCGGTTCCAAGTCGCCACCAGATGTACCTGTGGTAACTGGAGACAGACCTCTCCAGATGACCTCAATGAGCAATGGGGATCATACCGAAGAAGGCGCTCTCTAAGATAGCCCGGACCCAAGCCGTTCAGAGCTTTAAAGGTAATAACCAGCACTTTGTATTTCACCTGGAAACACATCAGCAGCCAGTGCAGCTGTTTTAAGAAAGGCATAATATGGTTTCTCTGGGTTACCCCAGAGAACAATCTGGCTGCCGCATTTTGAACAGACTGAAGTTTCCGAACAACATACAAAGGCAGCCCCACATAGAGCGCATTGCAGTAGTTGAGCCTGGAGGTTACCAGCTGATGCACCACTGTTTTGAGATCATTCTCTTCAAGGAATGGACGCAGCTGTTGAATCAGCCAAAGCTGATAGAAAACACTCCTGGCCATAGCCTCCACCTAAGATATCATGGTGCGGCCTGGATCCAAGAGCACTCCCAAGCTGTGTACCTGTTCCTTCTGAGGAAGTGTAACCCCGTTCAGCCCAGGAAGATCTCACTCATCCCTTAAATTCCGACCCCCCACAATGAGCACCTCCGTCTTGCTTGGATTTAGCTTCAATTTGTTATCCCTCATACAGTCCATTACTGCCTGTAGGCAGGCATTTAGGGAGTGAATGCCATTTCCTGATGATGATAAGGAGAAATAGATTTGGGTATCATCAGCATACTGATAATACCCTGCACCAAATCTCCTGATGACCTCACCCAGCGGTTTCATGTAAATATTAAAAAGCATTGATGACAGAATGGAACCCTGAGGGACTCCATATAATGGCTCCCATTTTAAAGAGGAACTGTCACCAAGCTCCACCATCTGGAATCTGCCTGAGAGATAGGAGAGGAACCACTGCAAAGCAGTACCTCCTATCCCCAATTCCCCCAGGCGATCCAGAAGGATACCATGGTCGATGGGATCGAATGCCACCGATAGATTCAAAAGAACCAACAGAGTTACATTCCCTCTGTCGATTCCTCGGTAAAGGTCATCCATCAGGCTGACCAAGGCAGACTCAACCCCATAACCCGCTCTAAAGCCAGTTTGAAATGGGTCTAGATAATCGGTTTCCTCCAACACTGCCTGGAGCTGGTTAGCCACCACTCTTCTCAATCACCTTGCCCAACCATGGGAGATTGGAGACTGGCCTATAATTATCCATCACTGAGGGATCTAGGGAAGGCATCTTAAGAAGTGGTCTAATCATTGCCTCCTTCAAACAAGGAGGCATCCTACCCTCCCTCAGCAATGAGTTAATGGTATTAACTAAGCCATCCCCAATAATCTCCCTGCAGATTGAAACTGATCCAATCTAATACTGCAAGAGGGATTGCTGGACACCACCTTAAGAGACTCTACAGAAACAGTGGAGTCCAAGTCAGCCCAAATACAGGAGATTTGTCCGCAAAGAACCCATTAAGAGCATTGCAGCAGAACAAAGTCCCCGGGGATTGGTTTGAATTGGAAGGAGCCTGAATCAAACTCCTCACAACCCAGGACAGCTCTGCTGGACGCAGACCCGCAGAAGCAATGCGTGCAGAGCAAAATTGGGATTTTTGCCACGCGCAACACCTCCTCATAAACCTTCAAATGGGCTCTATGCTCTGTCACATTCAAGCCAAGTTCTCCTCCACTTGCACTCCAGTCGCCTACCTTGCTGCTTCAGACCCCGTAACTCCTCTGTATATCAAGGGGCCACTTTTAAAGCAGATCGGAAGGGATGCTTAGGAGCGATCGTGTCTACTGCCCTGGTGAGTTCCCTATTCCAGGTTCTAACCAGGGCATCGAAAGAATCACTGGCAGGACCAACATCTAACTCCCCCTCCCCAAGGCTTTTTGGAATCCTACTGGATCCAACAGCCATCTTGGGCGGACCATCTTAATAGGTCTTCCACCCCTGCAAGGCTGGGTTGTGGCTGTGAAACCAACCTTAACTGGGTAGTGGTCTGTCTATGACAATGGGGAAACCACAGGATCCCGCACCCACAGAACACCCTCCTGATCCGAACAAAAGACCAAATCAAGTATGTGGTCGGCAACATGAGTTGGTCCTGGAACTAGTTGCGATAGGCCCATAGTTGTCATGGCTGCTATGAACTCCTGAGTTGTACCAGACAAGTCAGCCTCACAATGGATATTGAAGTCACCCAGAACCAAATGTCTTGGTGTCTCCAACACCAGCTCCGAGACCAGCTCCGTCAGCTCAGTTAGGAAGTCAGTTGGGCAGCGAGGTGGACGGTACACCAACAGAATCCTCAATCTATCTCTAGTTGCCAGCCTCAGAAAACACACTCAATGTAAGTCAACTGTCACACAGGGTCCCTGGTAAGGGGAATGGTATGCTTATGGACCACAGCCACTCCAACCTGCTGCCCACATCCCCTAGCCTGCTCCACAACAGAGTAACGTGGTGGAAGAAGATGGGCCCAAACTCGGCCACTAGCCTCCCCCATCCAGGTCTCAGTTATACAAGCCGAGTCGGCTTCCTGATCCATGATCAAGTCATGGATGGTTTCGGTCTCATTCTGAACCGACCTGGCATTGCAAAGGAACAAGGCAAGGTTCTGTGGGAAGTTGGAATTGCTCCCCGAGGCCAAAGAACTGACAGGGCACCCAGAAGTGGAACCAGTTACTAAATTACTGGTTTCCCTTCCCCTATAATGGCCAGCTGCTCTGCCAACACCAATTCTTCTGTTCCCCACCACAACAGTAGTAGCTGCTCCAGAGCCACGGGACACACACCCGGCATCTTTCTGCCCAAGAGACCCCAAACACATGACTACAAAAGGCCTGGCATAGCCCAATAAAAGGGAGTACTAGCAACATTCAACCCAGACCTCCAACCCCACCTTATAACTCCCCCCCCAGTCCCACACCAAAGGCCCGGCCTGCCCCCTTTGGTGGCCAGCTTTGGCAGCTACCTACAGGTGATCTGTCGGCTATGCCATCAGCTATGCCTCCAGTGAGCCTCCGTCCAATATATGCTGCCAAGGACTCCAGAAATCTCTCCTCTCACAAGAGATCTCTGCTCCTTGGGGACAGGTGGAACAAGTCAAGCACTCAGATAGAAGGCACAGGTGGAATAGGGCAGCAATTAGGCTGTTCCAAGCCGGTCCTTCAGAAGGTCTGGGGCTGCAACAACAAACCTTTTTGGCTGAGACAGGTATGTGCAGGCAGGGTGAGAGGGCTCTTGTTCGTCAGGAGAGGTCAGGGAGACTAAATGGACATTTGATCTTGTGTAGGTCTTATGGTTTACTTCATAGCCCACCCTATACTGGTGTTTTAGGATGGATTAACAGAATGCTCTGTGTGTGTGTGTGTGTGTGTGTGTGTGTGTGTGTGTGTGTAAAACCTTTCCCATAAGAAACTATTCACACACTTGAATAGGTTCCACAGCATGGTCTGAGAGCACAAGACACAGCCACTTTGATGAAGCTAAGTAAGTCTAGTTCTGGTCTGATTCTGGATGGGTGACCTTTTGGAATTCCATGTATGCCACTTTGTGTCCAATGGTGGAGGAAAGGTGGGATATAAATTTAAGATGTATTGGGGGGGGGGGGTTACCTACTTCCATATGAGCCCGGTAGCACCTTAAGATCCTTGTGGCGAGTGGACAGGGGGTTCTGCTCTGGCTTCTGCCTTCGTTTGATGCATGCCTGGTGGTGACCTGGGACAGAACCTTCTCTATGGTGGTGCCTAGATTATGGAATTCCTTTCTACTGGACCCACAAGAGGCCCCTATCATTGCTTCCTTGGGCCACCAGGTGAAAATCTTTCTCTTTTGTCAGGTCTTTTGTAGTCCCTGATTGTGCATTGATGATCTTAGTGGGTCACTGATTTTACCTATAGCTGCTGCTGTTGTTTTTTCTTCATTTTCTGACAGCCACTTTTGTACAATTGCTTGTTTCTTTTGTTCTGTGTTTTAAATATTTTGTACACCACTTTGAATGCTTTTAATAAAAAAGTGGAACAATCAACAGATGCTGAAAAGCAGTCTATAAATATTCTTACTAATAATAAATGTTAACAGAGGAAGAAATCAACAGGGAGGAAAAGGAGAGCCCAAATTAAGCATGCATGGATGTGAGCAAGAGAAGTCTAAGGGCAGAGCCCTGTTTCAGTGAGGAGGGCCTGGGTATTAAGCAAAAAATGTCATGGGAGAGTTGGTTTTTCGGGAGATGTTTGGTAAGGTGAAAGAGAGCCTGGAGGGTATAAGGAGGGAGAAGGCATGTTGGTTTATGGATACTGACATTGCAGAGCTTGGATTCTCCATGGTGCTTCACTGCATGTACACATAGGAGAAAACATTTACTTTTGGCTTCATATCATGTGAAGTGCCCCCAAAGTATCTTTTAGTAATGATAAAAGAGTGACATGTGTAACACACCTTGCTTAAGTGCTTTGGTTTTCCTTCTCTTGCTCAAGGAAGCAGCCGGAATCTTTATGATGCCAAGTATAGGTGATTTCCTCATGTACCACTTCCATGAGGATCTGTCAGATTACTACTTTATATACCACTCTTCAACCAAAGTTCTCAAAGTGGCTTACCTAGAAAAACAGATACATAAATAAGATGGTCCCCAAAGGGCTCACAATATAAAAAGAAACATAAGGCAGATACCAGCAACAGCCACTGGAGGGAATGTTGGAGAAGAGAGCTGGTCTTGTGGTAGCAAGCATGACTTGTCCCCTTAGCTAAGCAGGGTCTGCCCTGGTTGCAAATGAATGGGAGACTTGATGTGTGAGCACTGCAAGATCTTCCCCTCAGGGGATGGAGCCGCTCTGGGAAGAGCAGAAGGTTCCAAGTTCTCTCCCTGGGTTCTCCAAGATAGGGCTGAGAGAGAGATGCCTGCCTGCAACCTTGGAGAGGCTGCTGCCATTCTGTGAAGACAATACTGAGCTAGATTAGACCAATGTTCTGACTCAGTATATGGCAGCTTCCTATGCTCCTATGCTTCCTATGATGCTGTGCTGGGGTTGGAGAGGGCCAGTTTGCTCTTCCCCTGCTAAATATAAGAGAATCAACACTTTAAAAGGTGCCTCTTTGCTCAGTTAGCAGGGGTGTCCATGCAATACTCTGATGTAATTCTGTATATTGGTCCCAAACAAGGCTTTGGATGAGCATTCTTGGGTGCCCGCCAAGATGTATGTGAAGTGTCTGCGCTTTCTTCTACTGGCTGAAAAAATGATTCCGTTTTACAAAAAGCTGCTTGAGAGCCAAATGGACAGATTACTCACCTGTAGGTTTAAAGCGATGGACTGCAGCTTTGCTGGAAGACCAGGAGAAGCCTGTAGTGAACTGCCATCCTTGCTGTAGGCTAGACTGCCTGCCTGGCTAAAGCTTTTGGCTGTAGGTGGTGGCACAGATCCAGTCCTCCTGCTGACCAGGCTTGCATTCTACTGGGCAGGAAGGTGGGTGGAAAGTTGTTCTACAGCCTCCTTTCCACATCCCATAAACACCCTTTTCAGTTTGTAGGCCCATGTATGCTTCCATGGGACTAAGTCTCACTGAATTTGGCAAGGCTGATTTCTGTGTCAACAAGCCTCAGAAGGATGCACACTTCCTTTCTAGCAGCTTGCCACCCTGTGCAAGGAAATGAAGTAAGACTTATTTTATTTGTATGTCCTGTCTCTGTCCTGTCCCCTAAAGTTAGACATCCAGGGCATGCTTGAACCCCAATCCTGAAATCATTTTCCTGGAGGTGAGGCTGGGGCTCAGGGAGGGAGTCATCCTAGGCAGCTCTGGACCCAGGACCTTTGCGGTGGGGCATTTATGGAGGGGGCCTCATCCAAAGGTATGGTTTAGTATTTATGGTGATCAGATTGATGCTTTTCATTCAAGAGACTAGGACTACTCAGTTAGCTCTTGTTCCTGGGATTATATCTTATTCAGTATTCACACGGTCTGGCTGACATATGACATGATGCCGCATAGTGGAATCAAATGTGAGTACAGTTGAACGAGAACACTGTGACACAAGTCCAAGAATGGCTCCAACCGAGTTGCATGATAGTGCGGCCATTATATATAACAGCTCCATTGTCACAACTCTGCAGCCTTTGCACTTGTCCAACAGTGTTCTTGCACAACTGGGCAAACATTATGTTCTGCAGCATGTGTGACTTTATGCAGTATGTTGGCCAGAGAGAAGGAAGTCTCGCAAGAGGGCTCACATTAAACATTTTACTCCCAGGCTTCTCAGATTCTTAAAGCCCTGTGGTTTATGGGTACTTCATACATTGATATCTAACATGTATGGAAAAGTGCGGCTCAGTGAGGTAGTTTGTGCAGCAGCAGTGGTGGCCCGTGGCCTCTGCTGCCTTCTCCAATCTGCTGACTGAGGGGACCATCTCACTGGGCCTCATTGGCAGACTGGCTCTGCCCCTCTCTTCTGGGAGTTCCAGGATTCATTAGAAACCATCCTGTTAATCCAGCCTTTGGAAGGTGATACAGAGCAGGTGCTGTATGGTGGCTTCTCCTTTCGGTTCTCCCTGTGGGTGGGGATCTTTTCCTGGCTGTTCGCTTTGGCTCTGATTTTGACTGCTTGTTGATTCTCGGTGTTTAGGTGTTATGGTTTTTTATTTTTATTTTAAACTATAGATAGATAAAGTTTATTATGGTCATAGACCAGTTAATCTTTAGCTTTTAAACTATGTTTTTAGGATGTTGTGTTGTGAACTGCTGTGGGGGCCTAGGAGCAAAGGTGGTTCAGAAATATAGAAATAATCTACTCCTTCTCTGTCAGAAACCCTTTCTGCTTGGGCTGGAGTCCTATGAAGCATCCCCTCTTCAAAAGTGTTAGGGCAGCTGGGCTGTGGGCAGCAATATCTGTGGACAAGGGTCCAGAAGCCAGGACTGGGGGGTAGGGGGAAATGCAGGTTGCAGAGGGCTGAAAGATCACGCCAGGCAGTTGAGGCAGAAGTTGGAGCCTCAATACATGCCAGAGGGTCAGACAAGCAGCTCAGGGGATTGGAGAATCCATCAGAGAATCAGAGGGTTACAGCAAGTAGCAGGCAGGAGGTCAGAACTGTACTAGCAGTCAGGAGGTCAGACACCTGCTATCTTGGCAAAGAGGCACCTTTTAATGTGGTGATTCTCTTTTATTTAGCAGGGGGAGAGTAACTGGCCTTATCCACCCCCAGCACAGGACCTCCAGTGACTGTCGCTGGTGTCTAGCTCATGCTCTTTATAGATTGTGGGCCCTTTGGAGACAGGGATCCGTCTTCTTTATTTGTTATTTCTCTGTGTAAACTGCCCTGAGCCATTTTTGGAAGGGCGGTATAGAAATCAAATTAACAACAACAACGACAACTGATGGTTTGCCAGATCTGGAGGTCAAAGCAGAGGCGGTAGTGAGAGTCACACCAAGGATCAGTCAAGTGGAGAGTCAGGAGTCAATAGGGCAGACGGGAACCCAAGAAGAGACAGGCCAGGAGTCACAATGGAAATTGCGAGCTAGAGTAAAGTACACCAGATTGGGGAACCTTAATACTCAGGCAGTGAGTGCTACTGACAGAAAATCTCTTATACTCTTACTGCCTGTAGTGAATCCAATAGTAGCAAAGTGTTTGGGGGCTGGGAGAAGCTGAAATGTGCTGGGTTTCCATTGGGGGCAATAGCGAGTGTAGAGCCTATTGCCAGGGTTTACGACACTTTTGTTGAATCTTCTGCTGTGATTAGTTCCACCTAATTCACAGGCCATTGCAGAGGAAGCATAGATCTACAGATGTCCCTATCATCTCCTACCACCACCTCCTCTATCGTCTGTTCCATTATCGGATGGCAGATCCATCTTTTGGAGTTGACAGGTTGAATCACAACTCAGTGGAAAGGACAGCAGCAGATATTCTTGACAAGGTTGCAACCCGCTGAGCAATATAAAACATTAGAATAATTCAAGAACATTCTCCATCACTCAGTGTGTTTTTAATGGGCCTTGCTGTGTCTGGTGGTCTGTGGAGCATGAAGTCTCCATATCTCATGGCAAGGCGTTAAGGGGCCTTTTTTGCCTGCCTCCTCTTAATAAATGACACAGCTCTAGCAAGCAGAGACTCTTGTAAGGTTGTTGACTGGAGTTGAACGACATGGTGGTATCATTATTAATTATGGTTGCATTAACATTTGTATGTAGAGCGAAGTAGTGTAGTAGCTAAAAGGACATTCCTCATTAAAATATCACCTCTCAGATGGACTTGCTAGATGGTCACAGGCTGTAGCTGTGTGCAGGTTTTTGGAAACTGTGGGTAAGGAAAGCGGGGAGAGAGGAGCAGGGTTGCATCAGCTGTCCTTGCTCCTGACCTCACCATGTTCCGGGGATCTGAATAGAGCCTATGAACTTAGGTGTACATGCATAGGCTCTCTGTGTGTGATCTGGAACCCTGCAGAAAGCAGAGTCCCAAATCACACACCTACAGGCAGCTTCATAGGACAGAGATTTCAACTTGTGGCTCCCCAGTGAACTAGATGAGCTGCCCTCCCTGCCACCTTGGGTTTTAAGGAGGGGTGATAAACATTTTTTGTTGGCATCAACTACTCTCTTGTGAGTAGGGCCAGTTGGGGGTGGGGGCAGGAGGGTTATTTGGCTCGGGCCTCACGCTCAAGAGGGCCTCAAATTTAGACAACAAATATGGCAATTCTCTCTCACACTTCTTGTTTTCATGTGTTTTCGTTTTAATGTTGATGATGGCTAGGGGCCTCAAAAGCTGGAAGTGGGTCTTGTGGTAGCAATCATGAATTGGATGGGAGACTACATGTGAGCTCTGTAAGATATTCCCCATGGGGGATGGGGGCCATAGCTCAGCGGCAGAGCCCCTGCTTTGCATGTAGAAAGTTCCAGGTTCAGTCCTATAGCCCCTTTGGGGGCTTCCTAAAGGCCATGGGGGAGTGTCCAGCAAAGGTTCCCCCTCACCCCGCTGGCCTCTAGGTCCTCACAGGGACCATTTGAGTATGTGCAGTGGCCATTTTTAAAAATAATTGTGTTTTTTAAAAAATGGTTGCTGAAAACAAAATGGATGCAGCGCATGCTCAAATGGCCTCTGCGAGTCCTGGCATGGCCTAGGGCCTCACAGAGGCCATTTGAGCATAAAGTTAATTTTTAAAAATGGCGCCCCCTTCAAGTGGCGCCCGGGGCATGTGCCCTGCCTGCCCTACCCTAGATACGCCCCTGCCTGCATGTTAAAATATGATGCTTAACTTGCAGTGGAGGTGGGGGGTCTCCAGAGGTCTTTAGGTCCAGGCTCCAAAATTATCTAGGTGCACCTTTGGACCAGTCTCTGGCTAGATGGACCAATGGACTGACTTGGTATAAGACAGCTTCCTATGGTCTATGCATGCACTGATTGTACAGACTCCATGGACCTGATGAGTGAGTGCAATCCTGATCTCTTTCCATGTGTTTGGTATACGTGTGGAGGCAGGCAAATCCTCCGCAAATACTTTGCTACAAATGCAATAAGCTGCATTACAACTGCACCATCGTTTCTTATGCTTTCTGCTGGGAGCATTTTAATGCCATGTCTGTGTGTGGTATATCCAGGGAAGAGGCAGAGCCCAGCTACTCTCACCCACTGACACGGTCTGTGTGCTTTGCACACTCCTGTCATTTTATGTGGGTCAGAAAGACGGAGAGCAGTGCTCCTCTTTCCTGTTCCCGAGGGCCTAATGGACAGAGGGGATGAATAAATCTAGCAAAGGCACAATGCCAGACAAGATGCCACCCACTGTGAGAGCTGAGGGGCATGGCTGCTTCTAGAAGGCTTTCCTGAGATTTGCATTTAGGTTATGCAGCGATAATAGACATTTAAAAAACTCCTCAGAACCTGGTTGCTGACAGCTACCAAACTTCAGAATGAAAAAAATCCAATCCAAATTATTTACACATCATGACAGGTGACAAGGAAAGGAGATTGTGGAAAACAAAGGTCTCCTCAGCTCTGAATTAATTTGCTATATAAAAATGTATTTCCAATATTTATTTTAGTAGGGTTTTAATCTCACTATTTCTCTCTCAAAATACACTCTTAAAGCAGCAAACAGATTTTAAAAGCAACTATAAAGGGAATAAAAACAAATCTTGAGAACCAGAACAAAAACAGCAATGAAAACACAAAACCTGCTTTGAACCACAAATGAGGTTCGTAGACATTATAACAGTTTTCAAATGTTTTGAAGGAAAAGTTGTGGTTTTTACTTTCACAAATTCAACAACAGGCCTCCACTTAATACCTGAAAGCTGGATGAAATCAAAGAGTTTTTACACATCTGCGCAAGGAGATGGTGAGAAATAGAAATGTGGCTTTGGAGCCACAACCAAAAAGGTCCTGCTAATAGCAGAAACCCATCTCCATTATCAAAAAGATGGGAGAGCATGTTCTTGGAAGTCTTCCAAAGTGTTCATTCGAGTCACCATTCCACTAGGAATAATCCCCAGATTGTTCTCCTTTGTTTGTTTATACTTCTGCTGTTCTCCAGCTGTTTGCTGCTGAATCAGCAACTGCTTTAAATACTAGGGCTTAATGTTGCTGGGGAATTATCTCCAGTTAGGAATCACAATTGTGAGCACACCACAAAACTAATCATATGAATCTGCCTTCTGCTACATCAGATTCTTGGTCCATCTAGCTCTGAATTGTCTATACCAGTGTTTCTCAACCACTGGTCCCTGGACCGCTGCCGGTCCCCGAAGGGTTGAGTGCCGGTCCCTGACTGGGAGTCAACCCCACCCCACTCCAACTGAAATCAAGGCACTCACTTCCTCAATTTTGCACATGGTACGGAAGAGGAAGAGTATCACGGAGACATGGGACCCTTCTTGTGCCTTGCCTCCACGTGCTGCTGAGATCTTCCTACAGCTATCTTATTCCCTATCTTTACAGCTTCAAACTGTATGCAGTGCGGGGGCATGGAGGAAAAAGTATGGCAGTGGGCGCCACTTGAAGGGCTGCTGGTTCTTGCATGCTCATTGTTTGCAGCCAAAGGTTGGTTGGTTGAAACCCAGCTGCCTGTTGTGATCGAGGCGCCTTGAGAGGGAACGCTGTTTCTCTCTTGCATCAGTGCGGCTTGCTTGTATGTTGTTTTCATTGGCCCCATGTAGCTTTTGGATTTTTCTAATGGCCCAACATCCCCTCTCCATTGAGTAATCACAAGCACCTCCACCCCCACCCTGCACATACTGAAGACATACTGGAGACAAATTTGTTCACCCAGGCTTTTAGATTCAGGGGTTCTCAACCTTGGGTACCCAGATGTTGGTGGACTTCTACTCCCATAATCTCCAGCCATGATGGCCAAATGCCATTGTTGTTGGGGGTTATGGGAGTTTAACTGAGGGACCCAAGGTTAAGAACCCCTAATATTCCATGTTTGCAAAAGATTCCAAATTTAATTATTTTAATGCTTATATTATTTTCATTCTAAACTGCCCAGAGATGCAAGTTTTGGGCAGTAGAGAAGTCTGATAGATAGATAGATAGATAGATAGATAGATAGATAGATAGATAGATAGATAGACTTGAAACCCCTTTACTAACTGCTGGTCTGGGAAACTGCGCATGAAGAATGTAGCGGTCCTTGAAACTCTGCACGAAGAATTTAGCGGTCCTTGACTCCAAAAAGTTTGAGAAACACTGGTCTATACTGACTGGCAGCGGCTTCTCCAAGGTTTCAGGCAGGAGTCTCTCCCAGCCCTACCTGGAGATGCTGCCAGGGATTGAACCTGAGACCTTCTGCATGCAAGCTTGCAGATGTTCTTCCACTGAACTAAGGCCCCACTTGAGAGAGGGAGAAAATCTTCTCTCAACCCACTTTCACTGCAGACTGAATTGGGAACACAGAAACATAGAAAGCTGCCTTATGCGTTAAGTCAGATGGTTGGTCCTTCTAGCTCAATTTTGTCTACACTGGGTGGCAGCAGCTCTCCAGGTTTTCAGACAGTGGCGTCTCCTAGCCCTACCTGGAGATGCCAAAGATTAAACCTGGGACCTTCTACATACAAAAAACAAGTGCGTGCACTCCCATGAAGCCACAACCCCGCTGTTGCCCATGCTCTTAATGGTTAGAAGGGAACAGGAGGAACATGGCCATGTCCTTCACTGATAACACATGCTGCAAACCCCTTTGCTTATTTCAAATCCCACCCCACCCCGCTCCCGTCCTGGCCAGTCAATGCAAAGAGCCTTTTGGATTTTCTGAGCTGGTCTGGTATGACTTAAGTCCCAACTGAATTCTTGGGCGCATATGCAGTGAAGGAGGCTGTGGCCGTTTGCATCTGTTTGCCCTTTAAGTCTGGACCAGGCCCCCACCCTGACTCCTCTGGTTTCCTTTTGTATGCAGCAGTTTGCATAGAGAGTGATTTCTTTAGCACCTTTCACCTTGTGGCTGCAGAGCGACCCTGTAAATATTTAAAACCACAGCTCTGTTTTCATCCTGAATATACCGACGAAAGAGATAAAAAATACCTTCTGTTAAATCTTCTTCATGAAACATGATGCTCTTGAACCCTTTTTAGCATTTCAAGCAAGAAATGGCACATTTGGGGAAGGAGGGTGATCTTATTGTGCCTAAGGTATGGCTGAGCTATAGCTCAGTGGCAGAGCATCTGCTTTGCATGCAGAAGGTCCCAGGTTCACTCCCCGGAAACTCCAGGTAGGGATGGGAAAGACTCCTGCCTGAAACCTTGGAGAGCTGCTCCCAGTCAATGTAGACTAGGGCTGCTCAAATTTGGCCCTCCAGCTCCCATAATCCCCGACCACAGTGGCCAGTAGTAGCCAGGGATTATGGTAGCTGCAGACAGACAGCTGCAGGAGATCCAAAACTGAGCAGCCCTGGTCCGACTCAGATTAAGGCATCTTCCTATGTGAGGCTGACTCTACACAGATAAATGCACAAGTAACATTTTGTGCCCCAAGAGAACTCTTACCTGCATCCTGTACCCCAGTAAATACAACAGAGTCTGGGTTTCAAGAATTGCTGTTATCCATTGTCGCCCCAGTCACCCCAGAGCCCCTTGTGTTTTGCTTAGAACATGCCAGTGGGTGCAAGGAAGGTTCACTCCTTACCCCCTCCTGCACCCCCACTGGGTCAAACCAGGCAAGACACTAAACATAACACTTGGGCTTACCCCCCCGCCCCCCAATTAAACTAGCAGGATCTACATTATCAGAGCATGTGAGCACTGAGAAGATATTGCAGAAAAAGCGATCTTGATATGGCAGTGGTCCTCCATGTGTAGTTCAGAACCTCTGTGAACTGTTTATGCTGTATTTTGGTTATACATACATAGAAAAGGCTCTGACCACTGCCTGTAAGCACTTACCAAGTAAGAGGGAGAGGAACTAGAGGTTGTGGGACTCATGTATGCCTGTCGGGCGTATCATCTGAGCATGCCAAATCCATTTACCAAGATTCTCTGCATGACATTTTACCAAGATTCTCCACCCAGCTAGCAGATCTTGGGGACAGAAATTGATCAAATGTATAGTATAAGTACAGGTGAAACTCAGAAAATTAGAATATCATGCAAAAGTCCATTAATTTCAGTAATGCAAATTAAAAGGTGAAACTGATATATGAGACAGACGCCTTACATGCAAAGCGAGATAAGTCAAGCCTTAATTTGTTATAATTGTGATGATCATGGCGTACAGCTCATGAAAACCCCAAATCCACAATCCCAGAAAATTAGAATATTACATGGAACGAAGAAGACAAGGATTGTAGAATAGAACAATATCGGACCTCTGAAAAGTATAAGCATGCATATGTGTTCAGTACTTGGTTTGGGCCCCTTTTGCAGCAATTACTGCCTCAATGCTGCGTGGCAGGGATGCTATCAGCCTGTGGCACTGATGAGGTGTTATGGAAGACCAGGATGCTTCATTAGCGGCCTTTAGCTCTTCTGCATTGTTTGGTCTCATGTCTTTCATCCTTCTCTTGGCAATGCCCCATAGATTCTCTATGGGGTCAGGTCAGGCGAGTTTGCTGGCCAATCAAGCACAGTACACTGTATACTTTTCAGAGGTCCGATATTGTTCTATTCTACAATCCTTGTCTTCTTGGTTCCATGTAATATTCTAATTTTCTGGGATTGTGGATTTGGGGTTTTCATGAGCTGTACGCCATGATCATCACAATTATAACAAATTAAGGCTTGACTTATCTCGCTTTGCATGTAAGGCGTCTGTCTCATATATCAGTTTCACCTTTTAGTTTGCATTACTGAAATTAATGGACTTTTGCACAATATTCTAATTTTCCGAGTTTCACCTGTATATGTCTAAATGTAAGTATAGACATCCCTTGCCAGCCACGGTTTTACCACTCTCTCACTCCATGGACCCCCCCCCCCCGAACAGTCAGGGGGTGTTCATTCTGGGGTCGGACCAAACGGGGTGGTTTTGTTCGACCCCCGAACAGTCGAACCAAAGTGGTTCGACATTGAACATGTTCAGCATCGAACCTGTTTGCACATCCTTACATAAAGGCTGGGGAATGGGGCCATTGAGTACTTCCTGCTCCTTTTCCCACATGCTAGTTTTCCCCAGAAGAGCCTGCAATGGGCTCTTATGTGGCTTCCTTTGTGGGTGTTGGTTCCAATTTGAGTGTGTGTGTGTGAGAGAGCGCGCGAGAGAGAGCGGGGGGTAGTATTTGCAGAACGTGAGAAGACAAAATCCCGAATGACTTTATATAGTCTAGCTTTCCCTTATGCATTGATTAACTATATGAAAGCTTCTCCTGTTATTGACAAATTAATGCGACTTCTGTCTTTAAAACCCCCAGGAACTACTTTATCAGCCAGCAGGAACTTAATGCACTTTCAGCCTCTGTGTGCTTAGTTTTAGTGCAGTTCCTATGACATACATGAAGCTGTTTGCTGAATCCATTCAAAGGGTTCTCTCCACCCCCCCACCCCCGAAAATGCTGTCTCGAATCTCTTATCTCTGTGCCTCCCAGGGAAACAGGGCTCTTTCATCCATTAGTAGCAGATTGTCGCTTGCCCTTTCTTTCTTTAAAAAAGTGGGGAAATGGTTTAGATCTAATGTAAAATGTATAAACAATTGCTTTGTTTGAAAAATGACTTCCTTCCTTCCACGCTTCCTTTTTGTATTTTAAAATAGCGATACTTTTGCTCAAGGGGCAACAATCATAGGCCTTAGATAGGCGACATTACTGATCTGGGGTCTACAAAAGATTAGAATTAAATTTGAGGCTTTTCAGGCTGAAGGATTGAGGTCAGGATTTATACACAAGCAATATCATTTTTAAAGAAGTCATTGGTAATGGTAACTGTTTTGAAAGATGCCAAGAGCTGTAAACAATGCAGATTGCATTCTAGCAAGAATCATAACACCGAAAATGATAACTGTCCGTATTTTTGTTTTCTGGAGAAACCTTTGAATTTATGGGTTGTTGTTTGCATTGTCATTCTCCAAGATTGTGCTCCCTTCCTAGCATCTCTAGAAGCTAGATATCTGATCAGGTGGTTGACTGCCTTTTATCTCTATGGTGCATGTGTATAAATGCAAAAAAAAATATATGTGTATAAGTGCAAAAAAGGTTTTTAAATAGTTTTCTATTTTATTTTTCCTTCTTGTACTGTGATTTCATGTGTTATGTGTTTTTATCAGATGTTTTAATTTTATGTTGTGAGCTGCCCTTTTGTTATGGGGTGGCTAACCAAGTTGTTGCTGTTTTTATTGAGCATGGACATGAATGCATCGTGCATAGGCTGTTGTAAGAGATGTTGAACCAGGCTTGCACAATTTGAGGCCCACCGTAAAGGCTAGGTATGTACTGTGGCTTGCCAGGTGCTCAGTACTGCCTCGCTCCCTCTTCTTGCAATCCCAAGCAGGCAGCAAAAACCAGAGGTTGATCGAGCCCTGCATAACCACTGTACTTGGTGGTGGGCTAAATTCAGCTTGGTGGGCCATAGGTTCCACAGGCCTGATGAGTATAACATCTTGCTCAAAATGCTGGACTTTCCACCTACCTGACAGTATGATACACCCCCCCCCCCCGTTATTTAACCAGCAGCAAACCTTCCAGCTGCCCTTATTTACCTGGGAAAGTCTTAGTATTTCCTGCTCTCTCTCTCTCTCTCTGGAGGAAAACTGTCCCTATTTTGTTCCTATTTTTGTCTTTGAGTTACCTTTTAAAATTGTTGCTAGTGTGAGGCTTGTCATGCTTCAGGGTTCTGAACCCTCCTCGGGGTCCCGGAGTCTTAACATTAGAGAATGAGAGAGCAGATCATGCAGTAGCAAGCATGACTCATCCCCTTTGCTACGCAGGACTTGCCTTGAGAGTTGCCACCAAATGAGCTGGTGGCAATGGTACCTGTAGCTCCCCTGATTATCTTAATAGGTAGGAGGGTTCATGACAAAGGAGCCACTCTCTTAAATGCCCTGGGACCCAAATCGCTAAGGGCTTTGTAGGTAATAACCAGTACTTTGTAGGTTCTCCTGTATTGGCTTTTGAAGCAAGTTGTGTTGGTAAACTGGAGTGAGTTACTAACTTTTATCAGGGTGCTGTTACGAAAACTGCCCCAAGGTGCTGGCTAGTCTACTCAGCTATGCTTTTGGCTTAAAGTGGGGAAATTAGCTCGGATGGGGGAGAAGCTCAGTTCCAGTATCAATTTAAGCAAGTTTGGTGTGTTTGGAAAGGATGAGGAGAGGAGGAAAGGATGAGGGAGGAGAGCTGGTCTTGTGGTAGCAAGCATGACTTGTCTCCATAGCTAAGCAGGGTCTGCCCTGGTTGCATATGAATGGGAGACTTGATGTGTGAGCACTACAAGATATTCCCCTCAGGGGATGAAGCCGCCCTGGGAAGAGCAGAAGGTTTCAAGTTCCCTCCCTGGTAGCATCTCCAAGATAGGGCTGAGAGAGATTCCTGCCTGCAACCTTGGAGAAGCCGCTGCCAGTCTGTGAAGACAGTACTGAGCTAGATGGACCAATGGTCTGACTCAGTATATCGCAGTTTCCTATGTTCCTATGTTCCTATGTGAGGAGACGTACGTGCAGTTTAAAAGCTTTATTATAGGTAGAAATGGGGGTTACAAAAGGCAAAAGGTTAGTTAGGCAAGGAAATTCAATAATTTAGCTAAAGTTTTCAATGACAGTCTTGGTAGTCTTTGGCTAGCGTTCCAAATCAAAGCCTGCTTAGAGACTTGCAGTGAAAAGTGCCTGGAGAATGGGGGAGGTAAACTGGAGGAGAGCTTAGGGGGAGGCAAGAAGTTAGTTATTACTGATCCTTCCTGGGCCCATTCGGTGCTTGATGGCTGGGCAAATGTGCTTCTCTTCAAGTAAGTGTAGGGTGGAAGTGGGGATAAAGTGTGAGAGGGAGTAGCAGCCACAACTCACTTGTGAGATTCTGTAGGCTAGGGAAACTTAGACAAAGTCCCACCAGGGTCCGAGCAGAATCCTTGAGGCCATTGTGATCTGGCTGGAGTATTTATATCCAACAAATGTGTCCTGAGGGGATTACTGTCTTTACCAAGCAATTCTCCCTCCCTGTAGGTGGGGGGATCCATGCAAAACAAAGGTGTTTACTGTGGGCTGGACTCAATCACTTCAGGTGTGCCTTGCCAAACAAAGGCAAGAGCAGCTATGCAAATGTGAACGTGGGCTAGTGAGATGGGTCTTTGTTTGTTTACTTTATCTCAAGCCTCTGGTGTCTTGCAGGTGCAAAGATATGCTCCTATAGTTTGTGAATGAGCGACTCCTCTCTGGCTTTCATCAATCAGTTCATTAATGAGCTGGGATATGTGCTGTTTATCTGTGCTTCTTCTTGAGAGCTTTTCATGTTATCTCTTAAGCAGGAGGATTCCTCCCCAGAGTGACTTACCTTCACTGGGTCTGTATAGCTTGGCTATACCTCATTATCGAGGGGCGAACATGTCATGTTTTAGTCTAGTTGACAGTTTGACCTGAAGGCACACTGCCAGCACAACCTGTGCTACCAACCTGCTTTGAACCGAGTCTTCTAGACTAGGCAGGGTGGAAAGTTCACAAAGATCATGAGCCCATAATCCATTGCTGCTGAAGCATCTAATGGACGGGCGCTTTGCAGTGCTACCCCAAAACATAGCTTACTGGCCACAGTGCCTCTTGGCTCCCTCACAGCTCCTTCCTTCCTTGGCTCTGTGACATCCAGTTGGATGCAATGTAGATGTTACTAGAAATGCTCTGTTTACCATTCAACCAACTGGCAGCTTTCTTTTTTCTGTTCTGGAGTGACCTGAAAGTACTCTGCCAAATATCAGCACAGCCAAGAGAATTTGAAGCACTCCAGGAAAAGATTGTGTCAGTTCTGTAAAGGCCGCTGTTGCCTCTGGAAGAAAGGCAGCAAATTGGCATGGAGCTTCTCGGATAACACAGTTTCACCTTTGCTCTTGCACCTTCCTGAGATGTTTCAGGGCTTTCTGCCCTGGAGATCTCAATGTATTGTGGCAGGATGCACTCTACTGACCTTTCTGTTATTGCAATATCCTTCTTGATCTCTGACCTCTCAGCCTGTCTTGCCTCTTGTGTGTGTGTGTGTGTGTGTGTGTGTGTGTGTGTGTGTGTGTGTGTATGATTGGCTGAGCTGCTGTGATGTCACAGTGGGCTCTAGGGGCATTAGCATTCCTGGCAGTTTTTGCTTTAGCTACTCTGATGTCACAGATGGCCTGGCTAGCCTTGGGCTAGGCAGCAGAGCAGTAAATGAGATCTTGGCATTCTTTAGATGGGGAATTCATAGGTTCATGAGCAACTCTACTGAACTGCTGGCTTTGATATTTATTGCCTTGATTTTGGGTTTCAGATGACTTGGTACAAATCAGTTGCGTGGTTTCAGACTCTCTCGATGGAGACAGATGTACAGATAGCATTTGTTGCTTATGGTATTGGATAGATTGCCTAAAATGACACACGTTCTGAATGTTGTATTGCTTAAATTGCTTGTCTTTCTGCAATATGTATATTTGTTACTCGTTACATTTTTAACATTTTTATATCACTCTCATCCTCCCAAGAGCTCCAAGGGGTAAACAACAACACCTCTATTTTATCCTCCAACCATCCTTTGGGTGTAGAGTGTGTGGGGTCCTCACCTGAGTGGTGATGGTTACCTGCTGCGACAGGGAGTGCAAAAATGAGGTTGGCGGAGGTTTGGGCCTGCACTATAATATTGCCCACCTTTTGCTCAGCTTGCCTGCCATCCTGCTACTCCAGTGTTCTTCACTGCAAGGCCCAGGAGCCTGTGGCAGCACCAGCCAACCCTCAGTGCACCTCTCAGACCAGTTGTTTACTAGATCGGTGTTAAGCTTTGTCCTGAGCTGAATACTCCACACAATGCCCTGGCACTGCATGGAGGCAACATTTCCTATAGCCAGTGAGGCTCCTCTAAGGGAAACCATATGCTCATGGAAGGCAGGGTAGCCTTTCCCAGTGCTTTCCCCACAGAGCTCTATGCAGAAAGTGCTGGGCGGAAAGGCACTTCCCAGTGCTGCGTGTTCACCTTCTAGGATGGTGCTGGGGCTTGACGAGGCTTCATTTTTTCTGAAAGGGAAAAGCACAGCTGTAGAGATCTGAGTTCTGAGGTTAGCATTCAAACTACTGGAAGATTCTCAGAGTATATTTAGTGATGGCCAGTGGCAAAATTACTCTCTCTCTCTCTCTCTCTCTCTGTCTCTCTATAAGCTGACCAGTCTTTTCTCAGAATATTTGCAGGAAAAAGAAAAACCATAGTTATCCAGTGTCTGGTTGTGAAGAAAGAAACATTTTCCCAGCTTCAAAGAGAGACTCCTCGAGTCTCCTCCCGTTCAGATGAAATTGCACAGAATCATCAATATGTTTCCCAAAGGAGTTGTCCACCTGCACAGCTAAAACAGTCCTCCTTGCAGACATCTCTCCTGCCCCCCCACCGCCGCCAAAAGCCATAATCTCGCTCTCCCTCAAATCTGTCTCCCAACACTATGCCATGTTCTCGTGTAGCTAGAAGACGGGAGGAGACTATGCAGGTAGAAGCAGGCTGGAATGACAGGGTGCAGGTTTAGTCAAGTGCTGCAATTCCAGGGGGGCACAGAGGATCGCTGGCCCCTTTCTATGTTGATGCCCCCCCTTTATCTATTGTCTTTACTACAGGGAGTCATGATTTGGCTCAGGGCTGGCTCCAGGTCTGAGACAGCCCTTGGCAAATGCCTTTCAGTGGGCTCTAGTGCAGCACCTAGATCTGGGGGTTCTTTCGTCCTTGCAAGGGTGTTTACTTTGATGGTCTCTTGGGGCAGCAACACAATTTCTGCCAATAAGCACCCTTGGCAACCATGATTTCCCCCCTCACAGTGCCTCCCTGTGGCATCTGAGGCACTGCAGGGGGGAAATGGCAGCCCAGGGCAGCCCGTTTCTCCCCAGAGGGGTCCTGATGGGTGGTGCAGTGATTAGCAGTGAGCCCAGGGACTTCAGCAGCGATCTGATGTTAGGGATGTGCATGAAACAGAGTTTGTGTTTTTGTTTCGAGCTTGAAACAAAACACAGATTACTGAAACATTTTGTTGAAGCAGCAGTCGAACTGGCTGTTTCAACAGGACAAAACCCAAAATGTTTTGAGTGTTTTGTCCATAGGGAACAATAGGGAAACTCAAAACACCCCATTGTTCCTCATGGGTAGCTCCTAGTGACACCAAAGTGGGTTGGGTGGTAGGGCATGATGGGTGCTACCTATCATCCAACCCACAGAAGAAATGGGCAAGTGGGTGATTTTAAACACATGTTTAACCTTTCCAAAAAAACACCCAATGGATCCTATTAGGTTTGGGGGAATGGTTAAAAATGTGTTAAATATCAACCAAACCAGGCACGGTTCTGGCAGGCTGGTTCTGCACAGAACGGGAGGCCCAGGGTGGTTGGGTGAGAAAAGTAGTTAAAAGGTCCTCATACCTTCAGGCACACTGCCCATGGTGACACCGCTGCTTGACCCCTTGGCGCAGCCCATCATGATAGCGTGCACGCTCCTGCCTCTTTTATCAAGCCATCCTCTTGGTGGCAGCTTGGTTCTGGCATCCACACATTTCAAGCAGCGGTGTGGTAAAAGAGGCAGGAGTGTGCACGCTTTCATGATGGGCAGCTCGCTTGGAGGAAAAAGCGCCTTTTAACTGTCTCTCTCACTGCCCCCCCCATTGCCACCCCTTCACAGAGCCAGGGCCCCCAGCCCATACTTGAATCCTCACCGGATTCCCCTTTACAAGAATTGCTGCCAAACTACTGAACCAGTTCAATCGAATGGACTGGACCGGCCGGTCAGTTGGACTGAACTGGTTCGGCCCAATATGGTTTGTTTTAAATGGGTTCAAATTCAAACCAGTTTTTGTTTTTGTTTTTTTGGTTTGTGCACACTCCTACTGTCCACTCCGTTACTGATTCACTATACGATGAACCACTTGCTGACAACATTTTAAGTGTGACGGAAACAGAGTCTGCTTTTCCACATTGTCAAGTTAAACTTAATGGCCATGAAGTGCGGATGCTGGCTGATTCTGGTCCTCCATACACTATTATTCCCCATCTACTTTACAAGAAGCTCCTTACTACATCAGATCTTCACCTGCAGCCTTCAGATATTCTCCCATGGGGATATGGAGGTTTCCCTGTTGCCATACATGGATACTTCACTGCTGTCCTGGAACACAAAGGATGTACTGCAGAAAGGAATGTGTATGTGTCACATAAAGGAGTCTCAGTATTGGGCTGGAAATAACAGAAAGATCTATGAATTGTATTAGACCCAAATAGCATGGAACCCGTATTACAGATGGAGCATCCATATGCTTCGATCTGTAAGTCTGCAAGTATACGAGGCACACAGACAGTGATCTTTGTTGTGAGACTTGCTTGGGTTGTGTATACAAGAGTGTCTCCATTTTCAGCTGTAAAATGTTGCTGGGTGTGACAGGCTTCTGGCTAAATCCGGATTTAACCCAGGAGTCATCCACATAGTGTGTTTTATTCCTAGGCGGCCCTGAATGTGATTATGAAAGACATTTGTGCTTATGCAGCGTGTTGCTACTGAATTGAGTTTCCACACAGTTGGGAAGAGGAGATGGATTTCCAAGCTATAAGATTTGACTTTCCAGGCAGCTTCCAGCCCTAGCATTCCCACCCCCTACTTCTTGAGAAATTAAGCGCTGCTCCTGGAGGCCTTACAGACAGGGCTTCTGCTCTGAATCTCCTTCAGAAGAGGGTGTGTGCATGCACACACCAGCCAAACTAACCCCGGAATCCCTTCAAGATTCTTGGACCCACTCCACACCCAAATCAGGCTTTGTCTTGTGATTTGTAGCTTATCTCAAGTTATTCCGGGTTTTTAAGATGCTGTTTTAAGCTACCTTTTCTGAAAGGAGCAACTAGGGAGAGGCACTGATGTAGAATCATGATTAAAAGGATACTCTCTTTACAAATGCAGATGTAGCTCTTTAGTACTCTCTCTCTCACACCCACCCCATTGGCTAGACTGACTAAGGTAGGAGCATAATAAAAGTTAATTCTCAGTTTATCTGCAGAGCTGATAAACAAGGGCAGCTTCACTTCGCCATCTTAGCTTGGATCCCCATTGGCTAGAAGGAGAACACGGAGTCATGCAACGTGAACAGGCACCAAAATAAAACCCGAGAGCAGAGGGGAGGGGCTGCTTCCCTCAATGCCGGGACTGTGATTCGAAGTGGCTTCACTCACCAATTACCCTGCAGCATGAAGCCCTGTGCGGATAACTCCCCGGGGAAGGAGACTTTGATAGCATCATTTCCACCAGGGGCTTTTACACACAGCAGGCTTTACTGCGAACTTGAAGTTATCAAAAAAAAAAAACCCCACCCCAAAAAACCCCTGACACAAATAGTGGAATTTTTACCCAAATATAAATCAGGGCTTTTAAAGCCCTGTGTGAAAAACTTCCTGCTATGCATTAATTCTCCTCACGTTGGCACCTTTTAAAGAACGTTATCAGTTTCTGCCAGTGGCCTTACCATCACATCTTTTGGGCCACAAGCATAATTCCTGGTTCTTCTGAATGCATCAGAAAAAGACAACCATATTCAGAAGCAGAAAAGGCACTGCTAATGTTGAACCAGGCAGCAGGGTGGGGGTGGGGCGATATGAAATGGCCTCGGAGCTGTGTCTGATTAGTCATCTTTTCCCTTTGTGGTTTCCAGGACTTGAGTCAATATGCGTGAATTCATTTCCACATACACCCCCTCCACCCTCCTTGAGGCTCTGAGAAAAAGGTTATGACAAGGTTTAAAATGTGCCCTGTTGGTTGCTGTAATTGGCAATCTTCTTGGTGGATTTTGCACGTATAAAGAGCCCATGGGTGTTGGAATGTAGGATGCTCCCAGGTAAGATACAGATATAGAAGGCAGATTCAGACAGGTGCAAAATATATTTCATTCTAAGCATATTCCTGAGGTGCTTTGAGCTGGCTAGTTCTTCTTCAGAGGTAAAAACAATGAAAGAAACTTTTAACTTTAGCCAGGCTAGATAACTCTGTGTAAACAACAATTTATTTATTTATTTTTATTAAGAGATTTAATGTACTGCCCAATCCATAGACCCAGGGTGGTATACAAACAAGAGCAGTATACGAGACAAATACACACACACCCCCCAATAAAATCAAAGGGCAAATGCCTGGTGTAAAAGAAATGTCTTCAGTAAGGTTTTGAAGGCTGAAAGGGAGAAGGCAGACCAAATCTGGGGGGGTGGGGGAGAGAATTCCAAAGTGAAGGGGCAGCAAAAGAGAAAGCCCTTCCACTGGCCCTAGTACCATGGACCTCTCGGGGGGGGGGGGCAGAGAAGGGCAACCTGAGAAGATCTTTGTTAATTGTCTCACCCTGCCTGCACATTCCTGTCTCTGCCAAAAAAGTTTGTTGTTGCAGCCCCAGACCTTCTGAAGGACCGGCTTGGAACAGCCTGATTGCTGCCCTATTCCACCTGTGCCTTCTATCTGAGTGCTTGACTTGTTCCACCTGTCCCAAGGAGCAGAGATCTCTTGTGAGAGGAGAGATTTCTGGAGTCCTTGGCAGCATATATTGGACGGAGGCTCACTGGAGGCATAGCTGATGGCGTAGCCAGCAGATCACCTGTAGGTAGCCGCCAAAGCCGGCCACCAAAGGGGGCAGGCCTTTGGTGTGGGACTGGGGTCGGGTGGGGGGAGTTATAAGGTGGGGTTGGAGGTCTGGGTTGAATGTTGCTAGTACTCCCTTTTATTGGGCTATACCAGGCCTTTTGTAGTCATGTGTTTGGGGTCTCTTGGGCAGAATGATGCCGGGTGTGTGTCCCGTGGCTCTGGAGCAGCTACTACTGTTGTGGTGGGGAACAGAAGAATTGGTGTTGGCAGAACAGCTGGCCATTATAGGGGAAGGGAAACCAGTAATTTAGTAACTGGTTCCACTTCTGGGTGCCCTGTCAGCTCTCTGGCCTTGGAGAGCAGTTCCAACTTCCCACAGAACCTTGCCTTGTTCCTTTGCAATGCCAGGTCAGTTCAGAATGAGACCGAAAGCATCCATGACTTGATCATGGATCAGGGAGCCGACCCGGCTTGATGTTGGTCCTGCCAGTGATTCTGTCAATGCCCTGGTGAGAACCTGGAATAGGGAACTCACCAGGGCAGTAGACACGATCGCTCCTAAGCATCCCTTCCGATCTGCTTTAAAAGTGGCCCCTTGATATACAGAGGAGTTACGGGGTCTGAAGCAGCAAGGTAGGCGACTGGAGTGCAAGTGGAGGAGAACTTGGCTTGAATGTGACAGAGCACAGAGCCCATTTGAAGGTTTATGAGGAGGTGTTGCATGCGGCAAAAATCCCAATTTTGCTCTGCACGCATTGCTTCTGCGGGTCTGCGTCCAGCAGAGCTGTCCTGGGTTGTGAGGAGTTTGATTCAGGCTCCTTCCAATTCAAACCAATCCCCGGGGACTTTGTTCTGCTGCGATGCTCTTAATGGGTTCTTTGCGGACAAATCTCCTGTATTTGGGCCGACTTGGACTCCACTGTTTCTGCAGAGTCTCTTAAGGTGGTGTCCAGCAATCCCTCTTGCAGTATTAGATTGGATCAGTTTCAATCTGTGATGCCTGATGAGGTGGACAAGCTGCTTGGGGTGGTGCAGCCTACCACTTGTTCTCTGGATCTTTGCCCAACTTGGCTGCTTCTATCTAGCAGGGAGATTATTGGGGATGGCTTAGTTAATACCATTAACTCATTGCTGAGGGAGGGTAGGGTGCCTCCTTGTTTGAAGGAGGCAATGATTAGACCACTTCTTAAGATGCCTTCCCTAGATCCCTCAGTGATGGATAATTATAGGCCAGTCTCCAATCTCCCATGGTTGGGCAAGGGGATTGAGAAGAGTGGTGGCTAACCAGCTCCAGGCAGTGTTGGAGGGTTAGGGTTAGGGTGCAGGGTGTTATCAGAGATTTGGTGCAGGGTCTTATCAGTATGATGATGACACCCAAATCTATTTCTCCTTATCATCATCATCATCATCATCATCATGAAATGGCATTCAGTCCCTAAATGCCTGCCTACAGGCAGTAATGGACTGCATGAGGGATAACAAATTGAAGCTGAATCCAAGCAAGATGGAGGTGCTCATTGTGGGGGAATCAGAATTTAAGGAATGAGTTATATTTTCCTGTGCTGGATGGGGTTACACTCCCCAAGAAGGCACAGGTACGCAGTTTGGGAGTGCTCTTGGATCCAGGCCGCACCATGGTATCTCAGGTGGAGGCTATGGCCAGGAATGCTTTCTGTCACCTTTAGCTGATTCAACAGCTGCGTCCATTCCTTGAAGAGAATGATTTCAAAACAGTGGTGCATCAGCTGGTAACCTCCAGGCTCGACTACTGCAATGCGCTCTATGTGGGGCTGCCTTTGTATGTCGTTCGGAAACTTCAATCTGTTCAAAATGCGGCAGCCAGATTGTTCTCTGGGGTAACCCGGAGAAACCATATTATGCCTTTCTTAAAACAGCTGCACTGGCTGCCGATATGTTTCCGGGCGAAATACAAAGTGCTGGTTATTCCCTTTAAAGCTCTGAACGGCTTGGGTCCAGGCTACCTTAGAGAGCGCTTTCTTTGGTATGATCCCCATCGCTCGTTGAGGTCATCTTGAGCGGTCCGTCTCCAATTACCACCGGTACATCTGGTGGCGACTTGGAACCGGGCCTTTTCTGTAGCTGGTCCAAGTCTATGGAATGCACTCCCGGCAGATATCCGCAGTTTCGGCTTGCTGTCGGCCTTTAAGAAAGCCCTAAAAACTTATTTTTTTGACCTGGCCTGTATTTTAATTGGTTTTAAATGGTTTTTAAATTGTTTTTGAATTGTGTTTATATTGTTTTTAGCACTGTATTTTTAATTGTGTGTTTTTATGTCTTTTTAGAAGTTGTTATACACCACCCAGAGCCTCTGGATGGGGCGGTTTATAAATGTAATTAATAATGGTCCTTGGGAAGGACTCGATGTCTGGGTAAAACAAACCAGTCAATAACACCTGTCTGACTGTGTAAACAAGAAATAATAATTTAATTTGACCCTAACAGTCCACCCAAAGGAGTGTTAAACAATTGTATATTTGTGAATCAACATGCTGCTGTGTGGGGGGTGTATATATATAAAAAAAATCTAAGCATAGATCTTGCAGTGAGGAACATATCAAAAAGGGAAAGTTAAATTGAACTTCAAAGTGATTCATTTGTTTTTCAGTGCCTTTAACGAAATGCAGCACTTTGTAGTCTCTTTTCTAGAAATGTTGTCTGGGAGAAAAATCTGCTTTTTGAGGCGCTCTCTCTCTCTCTCACACACACACACACACACACACACACACACACGCCCTGCCAATATTGCAAACTTCAGCAAAATAATATTTTGCTCATATACCCTGTTGCCTGCCCCAATCTGAACTCTGAAATTACAGACACTGAAATTATAGTGCAGTCCAAGTATCTTTGCTTGAAACTAACTTCTAGCTTCAGTGTGGCATAGTCCCCAGAGGGTGAGATTAGGTTTGCAGCCCTAAATGGAGGAAGAGTTTTGGAAGAAATAACATTGTGCTTTCCCATCTGCCACTTTTTTGTCATGGGAATGGTCAAGTCATGCTAGCAATAGAAGGCTCCAGGAACAGCTTCAGGCAGACTTGGCAACTCTCTAGAAGAGCTCTCCCATGTCTAGTGACCTGGCAAGCCCTTTTGCCTCTTCAGAATACTGTTGGGAGGAGGAAAAAACAAAGCAGTTCAGAAATTAAAAGGGCTATATAAGCTATTCATAACAGTTGTAAAAATGGTACAGAAGATGCAATACTACGCAATACTACTGCTCAGGCCCAGAGGTTGCTAGTGGAATCTGCCAGGTTTTATCCTCCTGATATATTCTTTGGGTATTACACATCTAAAACTCTGCTGCAACAAATTGCCTGCATACAGCAGATCTTCGCTTTGCCAAGACATACACAGAAACCCCCTGTATATACAAGATTCTGATCTGCTGTAGCTCCTGCTGCTAAATTAAACGAAGACCAAACACAACAAGAAAATTGCAGAACCTGCCTGCTCTGGAAGACGTTTTATTGCCAGGTGGGTTCTCAATGTGTTTTCAACATAATTCTTCCCCAACTGATAAAAATGAAGATGTGGAAGTAACATTTTATTCCAGTCATTTTTTTTTTATCCCTCTTTCCTTCATAAAATATCCAAAGTGGATAGATTACAAATACAGAGCAAGCCATGGCCTATAAAGTACTGATCATATTAAAATATATATATTTGGAATGGCACCAGCATAAAAGCAGCAGCTGAAAAACCAGAGGGCTAAAATCTGTATGTTCAGTGGATCAACAAGCATGTGGCTGTAGGAATACATAGGTCTTAATTGCCCTGTGGGGAAACAAGCTATGATGGAGCCAGGCAGCTTTTCTCTGGGAGGGAGCTTCAGTTTAGGTGCCTCTACAGAAAAGGCTCTGTCCAGGGTCATAGCTGGGGGCCCAAATTCAGCCCTGCCATCTCCAGCTGAAAGGATCTAAAGTAGTAAATTTGGCCAAGACACTGAAGAGGCCCTGCGAGTGGAGAAAGGAGATTATATTGGAAAGTTTCAGATGTAAACACACACACACCCTGCCCCACCCCACACACATCCTAAGCACTACAGCAATTGCCAATAATATTCACTGCATGCAAATGAATTTTAAACATGAACAAATCTGCAAAATTTCAGATTCAGAAATATAGTTGACATAGGCTGATAGCTGATACTTAGAAAGGTGTACATAAACCCATGAAAGATTGCTTCACATATGCTTCACTGCTTGATTTCTCTGCTGTGATTACTGCACTTACTGAGTTAGCTGAACATGCGAATCCATTCCAGTGTGCTGGTGCCAGGTCCATGTGGACCCTTGGTCAAGTACCATTCTGAACCCTTTAGTGATTTGGCATCCCACTATCTATATCAGTAATGCGGTGCTAAAATTACGTGTGAGTAGGCAGGTGAGTAAAACACTTTTTTCATTGGACTAGTAACTTTGCAGAGTTATTTTGTGTTTGTTTTTCTGTTGATGCAACAAGTTTCAAATCCATCCGTGGTTTGAATGACAGTTCCCACACAGTCGTGTAGCAGTGTATTGCAATATCCCACATATCATGTGTACAGCTGGCCCTTTAATGTTTTCAGTGTAGGTTGTGGAAATTAATTGGAGTTTGCAATGAAGGCCCATTGAAATCAGAATGCCACTAATCCCCCATTCCCTTTGCAAACTATACATTTGATTTTAAATTTGTTAAGCCTGTTGAAATGGATTATGCAAGAGGCTTGCAATATTTTTATCTATGGTTAGTTGTGTCTTAAATAATCTGCAAATCGGCAGAATATGAGTCCTGAGAAGTGCTCCTCCATGCTCTATTTGTGTGTGTTCCCATTTTGAGTAGGATCCAGCTCAAAAGATGCTAGACCTGACTTGAAACCATTTTCCTGGCAGGTCTAGCCCTGTTAATTTTAGTAGACATATTTTTATTGGGGTGGAAAAGGTCCTTGGTAGAGAAACGGATGACCTATGGATTTTCTTCAGAACTCCTGTTGGGCGTGGGTTATGAACAGGCTAGGCCAGCTCTCAGACAATGTATCATTGTAGACCATCAAGAGGCTTTAGTCTCCAATAATATTAAGGCTTGGAGGCTGACCTTTAGTTCAGAACCAGTGGGTTATCTCTCAGCTCTTATAATATCAATACACCGGAGAGTATTTCTGATGGCAAGATTTTATGTTCTTTCATCTGCATTTCTGGAGGGCAAGTTTAACAAAATTCCATATAATGAGTGTACTTGCCCATGTGGTGTGGGAGCTGTTGAAACTGTGGGGTGTTTTACTTTATTGTACCTTTTATCATGAGCTCCGTAGCAAGCTAACTACTCATTTTTAATTGCAATTGCCAGGGTGGCATGATGAATGATATATATAATTTTTACTTTGGGACGAGCAGCTAGCAGTAACTTATAGTGTGGCTACATTCTGCATGGTGGCATGAATTAACAATGGATTTTACTAGTTTTATTACCCTCCTTTTAGCTAAATTTCCAGACCACTCAGATTCATTTGACCTTCAATATTTACTGTCTGACCAGAATGATCTAATTTCTTTAAATGTTGCACAATTTTGTTTTATAGTTTGTAAAATTCACCAAGAGTTGGTTAATTTGTCTTAACTTATTGGTTAATGGTTGTTATCTTAATTGCTGTTTGTTGTTGTTAATCTTTTGTAACATTTACTGTGTTTTTCTGGTCATTGACAGTACTAAAGATTGTACTTGTACTAATTCTTGATCGGGTAATCTGATACAATTTGGAACTCTTAGGGATTATTTTAATGTCAATTGTCAAGTTTATTCTGTATGTACTGCATATTTTTGGCTACTGGTCATAGACAATAATAAACATGACTTGATACAGAGTCAGACTTTTCAACGGAGGGAAGTCTATGTTTTGTGCTACTCTCATTCAAAATCTTGCAACATCATTAGCCATTGTTGCTATAGTGTGTGAGAGTCCAGGTGGCCTTCCATCCAGGCTAAGCCAGCTCTATTTAACTTCAGAGACTCTGCTACCTTGGAGATGGTGGATGGGCAAGCACAAAGAGTTGTGTAGAAGGGCATTGGTTTGTGGGTGTGCAGGCCTTAAGTGTCTGAACACAGCTGGGACAGATCCTTTCAGATGTCCAGTTTTTAGCCCGCAGGTTGAAAGAAACGGAAAGGGACAGAGGCATAGGTTTGAGGGAGCCCTGGGACAAAAAGCAAAGACAGACCCCTAACATCCCACTTTCTTCTTCAGAGGGGTGAAGGCGGGGGAGGGGGGGAGCAAAGCGCAAACTGTCAGCTTGACCCACTACCAGTTAAATTGTAGCTATACCCAGGGGCAGAGTTCCTCCAGAACATGTATTTCCCTGACCGCAGGTAGGCAAGCAACATTTCCTCTCATCTTCTTCTTCAAAAGCTCCCACAGCTTAGACAGTCGCATGACATTGTTTTCCTGCCCTGCATCTCCCAGCCGGTGAATTTGTTGCATTTCTACCTATCATGCAGCTGTTAAAAGCACAGGAATTATGCCAGAGAAAAGATGACAGCCTTGTATACATGCTGTGAATGTTTTCTCTTCTTCCAGTGCATGGTTTTAGTTTAGTGTCCCACCCCCACCCCCTTCATTTTATAGTCATTTTATTCATTCATAAATGAATGGGTTCTAGCAAAAGTGATTAAAGATGAGAATTAAGAGTTACAACAGAACTAGGGGCAGAATTTGTGTTGGAATTGTGATTTGAAGACGAGTCCATGTGATGTTAATGGTGTTTAGGTAATATACTGAGATGAGCAAAAACTCTCCTTTTGCAGAACTGGGTGCCAGAATCCCATCTTTCTGTGCAAGTGTGGGTTTGAATTCCAACCACAGTGCCATTTAATGCATGGGTGGGGAACCTTGGCTCTCCAGCTGTTGCTGAACTACAACTCCCATCATCTGGGGATGGTGGGAGTTGTAGTTCAAAAACAGCTGGAGGGCCAAGGTTCCCCACCCCTGATTTAATGCAATCCAGAAGTTTGGGCTAGGTTGTCATTAACATATAGATGACACCCAGTTCTTTCCCAGCAGATCCAAAGGCAGTGGTAGAGGTCCTGAATCAGTGTCTGAAGCCAGTGATGGACAAGATTGAGGGCTCACCTGTTTCAGTGTCCATGATGGACACCATCATGACCAGCACTGACTTGACATAAGCTTTCTAGTAAAACTGTTACTAGAAGTCTATTTTATTGGAGATGGCAGGGATGGAAGGAAGGAGCTCCTGCATGTAAAACATGTGACCTACCACTGAGCTTTCGTCTCACCCACTAATAAAGGTGAGGCTTGCCAGACAAAGATGGCAAACAAATGTCGAGATTGAGTCTGATTTGGTGAGCATGACTTCAGGGGTTCTGCTGTGAAATAATATCCTGGGCCTGAAGGATATAGAAATGTCTGCTAATAC
Source organism: Hemicordylus capensis (assembly GCF_027244095.1). Lineage (NCBI taxonomy): Eukaryota > Metazoa > Chordata > Lepidosauria > Squamata > Cordylidae > Hemicordylus > Hemicordylus capensis. The sequence goes on from NC_069671.1 coordinate 9,939,577, forward strand.
AGATTTATGCAATATATAAACAGCACACTTTATATTGCTTACATGCTGACCTGTTCCAAGAGTCACCCTTGGAGTCCTGGGTTCTCAGTTCTAACCTTGGCAATTTTTAACACTAGGGAGAATTAGACCAGAGTTTTACCCAGACAGATAAGGGGTGAGGAGAGAGGTGGTCTTGTGGTAGCAAGCATGAATTGCCCTCTTTGCTAAACTAAGAAGGGGTTGCCTTGGGTTGCAATTGAAGGAGAATGTTGCAGAGTAATTACTTACCTTGTATGAATGATTACACAGGAAGCTTACTTCTAACTGAGAAACAAGAGTGTGATATTAATTATATGGGCTAAGACAACAATCAACTGTCTCTTATGCAGTGTGAGAGAGAACCTCTCAGTTTGAAATTCAAGACAGGGGCTGTGTTCGCATGTAAAATGAAACCACAGTTAAATGGGGCAGAGTTTGGAATTGGTGAACATCCGAATGCATGAAACCGTGGTTTCGCAGCAAAAGCATTTGAGCACATCCATCTTTATTTTTGCCCAGAATGGTGACTCCACTTTTCTGGGGGCACAGATAACCGGGTTCCCCCTGTCCCATGATTCCCCATGGTGGCAGATCGGCATATGCCACAATGCCAGTCTGAACCTGGGAAATTTGAATGAGATTTAAGATCTGTTTCCAGTTCCAATGTTTCCACAGTCTGACCACGCAGCAACGCCTGTACACATGGAGTATCAAATTTGGCTTCCCTGGAGAGGGGTGGTGTCACTGTGCAAAGGTTTTCTCATTAACCAGAGAGAACAGGGGCTCCACACAAACAGGGCCCACTTCTACTTCTTCTTCTTCTTTTTGATGGCACAATTCATGGGTGTGCAGTCCAATGGAAGACCAAAGGTTGGTGAGCCTAAGGTCCTCCCCAGTAGACTGCCCCTCTCATGAGAGGGCTAATCTCTGGGCAGCAAGCCAGCACGGGGGCAGGACTGTGGTTTTGTCTCCATGGACTGCTTTCCTGGTGTGAGCCATCACAAGAACATCCTTGGTCACAGAGGTCCAGACCCAAGGATCCTTTGCCCCCACTCATATACATATCCCCTCCTAGGAAGTCATAATATTCCATTCCAGGAGTGACATAAAAATAGTGCCCCTCAGCATACCCCCGCTGCCAGAAATTGTGCTTGTACGATTTGTTGCAGGGCACTTATGAGGGTAGCAGTGCAATCACTGTTGGATGAAGGGCTTGCAGGGCGTTTAAAAGGATTTAAATGCCTTTTTCCTGCCATGGGCAGTCCATTCTGAAAAAGCACAATTGTGTTCGATACACCCCATTGAAGATCGTGACCAATGACTGATGCCCTGCAGATGCTCTGATGCCTTGCCCACAGTATGGTGACATGAGTGCTATGGAGCTTGCTGGAATGCGGCCTCGATGGACCAGGAAGAGGGAGGCTCCCCTGCCCTGAAAATAAAGGTTGCCAGGCTGCAGTTGGACGAACTTCTGCGTTGCGATTTACAGCTTGAAAAATTAACTGCAGGTTCGGCAACCTCCAACTTCACATTACATGTGAATGTGGCCAGCAAGTAAGAAGGCTAAATTGAAACTAAGACTCCACCCCCAAGTTTGAACACAGACACATAGACAAGCATGCCCTGGACCAGAATAGAGACAATGTCCATAGGAAAATCCTGGGTGAAAAACCACATGAGGGCACTGCAAGATATTCCCCTTAGAGGATGATGCCGTAGCTCAGTGGCAGAGCATTTGCTTGCACACAGACAGTCCCTGGGAGCATCTCCAGGTAAGGCTGGGAGAGACACCTGCCTGGAACTTTGGAGAGCCACTGCCAGTCAGTGTAGACAATATTGAGCTAGATGGACTCATGCCGGACTTGGAATAAAAGAGTTTTCTCTGATCATAGATGAGTCTTAAACAGAAACAAGTTGCTACCATTGGGTACCTTTTTGGGAAGAGTCTCTGGAAACCCTGGCTAGTATTCATGCCTCACTGTGTCAGCTGCTTGAATGGATCTTCCTCTGAACATCCTTGCTGTTTACCATCTGCTGCTATTTAACACCTCTCCATCTTGGCAGTTTTTCTGTGTGCTGTTTACTTTGCCTTTACAAAAAGGAAAATCAATATGGAAGAGTTATTTAAAGAAATTAAAGCTCTTCAGGAAGAAAGCTGCGCTTCTCTGCATTGAATAGGTTGTGCGGAAGCATCAAATCTCATTTGTAGAGTGAGAGGTTTTGCTTAGTTTAATGTAGGTCATAGCTCAGTTAAAGAACATGTGCTTCGTACACAGAAGTGTCTGGGTTCAGTCTCTGGCATCTGCAGTTGAAAGGCCCTCAGGTAGCAGAGCTAGGAAAGATGCCTGCTGCTAGAGACCTTGGAAAGATACTGTCAGTCCTCGAATAGTGTTGCTATGAAGCTAATGGGACTCTTGGGGGGGGGATCCCCCCCACCGCCTATCAATCACTGTGATTTTTAGGGGGAACTGCTGCCTGAACTGGCAGCGAAAAAGTTAAGCTGATGGGCTATTTGGGGGAAAATATTTTTGCCCCTGGAGCCCCCCCTTTTCAATTGAAAAAGTTCACTGACAAACTTTTGGTTCAAGCCTCCTTTGAATTAAATCTGACAACTCAGTGGCCCTACTTCTCACTCAAATGTAAAAATTGGGGCAGGCTCTGGGCAGTGTTTTTCCAAAGATAAGCACCGGAAAATGGGCAGAATTCTGCACACATTTTGGTTAGCACTAGGTATAACTGAAATGTGTGCTTATGATCAGTTGCCCCTTGGAGTCTTCTGGGGTCCTCTGAATATCTGTTTCTCCTTTTATGGGTGTGGGTCGCTACCTGGAAGCCTAGTCTTTGGTTAAAAATATCTAACCAATCTAAATTATGTATTGTGAAAAGCTAAGTTCTCTGACCCACACAGGCTTATGCAGATTGATAAAAATTGCAAAATACCCACCACACACACAGACACAGACACATTTTTTAAAAAAACCAAGCAATTCTTCAGCTAACCTTGCTCATTTGCTCAGGACAAATGATAATGTGAAATGTTCTGAAATATTGTTGGGGGAGGGGAGAATTCATCTTGTAGAAGGCGAAAAGGCAGCAATGTGATTAGGGTAACGCTTGTGATAGCAACGAAGGCACATCTAGCATAATCTGTTCATTTTGAGAGTGTGATGGTGGAGGGAGGGAGCAGGGGATGTCATCGAGGTGAGATTCTGCTGTGCTGTGCAGAACATTAGAAATGTGATCTGAGCAAGATTTATTCCAATGCCTTTCTGTGCAGATACAATATTTCCAAAAGTGCCCTGGTAGATTGATAGCTCTGTAATTGCTGACATTTTTGTCTGCTTCATTGAACATTGTTCTCTGTCTTGTTCCCCAGTTACTGATTCCTCAGCTGTGATGCTTTTTGTCATGGTAGGAAGCTGGGAGCATGCAGAAACAAAAAGGCACAATCCCCCCCTCCCTCCATTAAATTAGATTAGGGACTGCAGATAATATACAGCAAGATGGCAGCACCCTTCCTCTTAATTCCCCGAGTGGAGTGCCATAATGCAGTCCCCTTGGAGAAATACTGCAATTAGTTATAGAAGCTGTATTTTGTCTTCAAAGCTGCCAGGATATCCCCTGGAGAGTTCATAACTCAGCATGCAGAAGAGAGAGGGGAAACTATATTAAACAAAAACTCTTAGTATAGAACAGATGTTCAGCTTTGGGCTGAACTTAGGGACATAGGAAGCTGCTTTATAGCGAGTCAGACCATTGGTCCATCTAGCTCAGTACAGGCAGCCCTTGTTATCTGAGGGGTTTCCTGCTTGCCTATAGGTGCGAATACAGAAAACACGAATAATTAGACCTTGAGTCAATGGGAATTTGGGGAGGGGTTATGTTCCTTGAGTCTAAATAAGGTCCAAAACAGCAGAAATAAAAGGAATAAAGCATAGCACCTTGCTCTACAGGCCTCCAGCTCTCCAGAAAGCCCACCCCAAAGCCTGCTAATCTTCCAAATTTTTGAGATTGTTTTTGAATATTCTTGGAAAAAAATGTTGAGGGGTGGGGAGGAGCCACAAAATGGCTCCGTACTTCAACATGGTGTCTGGAAATGACATTGGAAGTCATTTCTGGCCACCCAGGAACTGTGGATTGGCAATTTTTGCCTATTCTTAAAACTGTGGATACTGTGTCCCTATGATCCAGCCACAGATACACGGAACTGCGGGTGCCAGGACCGAGAAGAATGAGGGCCAGCTGTATTGTGCACTGGGCATTTTGATCATATCATGCCAGTGCTTCATCCATTGCACTGGCTCCCAGTCCATTTCTGGGCCCCAATTCAAAGTGCTGTTTTTAACCTTTAAAGCCCTAAATAGCTTGGGTCTGGATGACCTGTGAGAATGCCTTGCCCCAAATGTCCTGGCTTGGACCAAGATCTGGAGGTCCTGCTCCGAGTGCCTCTGTCAAACGAGATGAGGCAGGTGGCTACTCGAGAGAGGGCCTTTTTGGTGGTGGCACCAGGTTATGGCTCACCTGGAATAATCACTTGGTTCTTTTACACGCCAGCTGAAGACCTTTCTGTTCACTCAGGCCTTTTAAATTTGATTTTTAAAACTGACAAAAAATTTAAATTGTTTTTAAACTGTATTTTGTATAATTTTGGTATGTGGTGATTTCACATTTTTATGTGTTTTTGCTCATCGTCATGCTGTGTTGTGAGCTGCCCAGAGAACAATTTGTTACGGGGCAGCTAACAAATAAGTGGCGGTGTTGTTATTTTGTTCACACTGACTTGCAGCAGCTCTCCAAAGTTTCAGACAGGGGTCTTTTCCCAGCCCTGCCTGGAGATGCCAGAGATTGAACCTGGGACCTTCTGCATGTAAGCAGGCTTATGCTCTTCCCAGACTGGCAGCAGCTTCTCCAAGGTTGCAGGCAGGAATCTCTCTCTGTCCTATCTTGGAGAGGAGAGCTGGTCTTGTGGTAGCAAGCATGACTTGTCCCCAAAGCTAAGCAGTGTCTGCCCTGGTTGCATATGAATGGGAGACTTGATGTGTGAGAACTATAAGATATTCCCCTCAGGGGATGAAGCCACTCTGGGAAGAGCAGAAGGTTTCAAATTCCCTCCCCGGCAGCATATCCAGATAGGGCCAAGAGAGATTCCTGCCTGCAACCTTGGAGAAGCTGCTGCCAGTCTAGGAAGACAACACTGAGCTAGATAGACCAATGGTCTGACTCAGTATATGGCAGTTTCCTATGTTTCCTAAGCCAGGGCGGGAACTTGGAACCTTCTGCTCTCAGAGATCTAACTGGCAGAAACCTGGTGTTAGTGCCTGAAAGCCCTTCCCTGCTGCTCCAGCCATTGACTACGCTGTTTTGAAGTCATGGAATATTCATGAACATTCCATAACAAATTGCCCCAAGCTGCCAGTGCTGGCAACAGAATTCAACATCGGTGAGAGAACAGTTTGGATGGAAGCAAAAATTACTGTGGGGATTAGGAGCTAGAGGTGCTGGGATAAGAGGAAGGGTGATGGAAGGATAAGGGAAGAAAGATCTACGAAGCAGAGTGAGTGAACGGGAAAATGGAGGGAAGAAGTAGAGGGGCTAAGGAGACGTGAGCTTGGGGACAGCCTCACAGACAAGCATACACAGGGATGTTCTGTTGGTGGGAAGGGGATGGATAAGCAGTGGAGCTTTGCAGGCTAGAGGACTGTGTAGGCAAGGAATCCAAGGGGGCTCTGAGGTGAAAGGAGCAGGGAGCCAAGATTCATGCATTGAATTAATCAGCCAAATATTTGCCTGCAGACCTCAGTTTTTAGAAATTAATAGCAGCAGCTGCAACGAGATCCATCTTCCATATGAAGCTTTACCTGCCTCCTTTCTTTCTTCTTCTTCTTCTTTTCCTGGTACAGGTAAAAGGAACCCATTATTGCTATGAAAGCAGTGTGTCTTTATCTGAATGTTTCATTAGGGCTGAATGGATCCTGGAGATTGAATTACAGTCTTTATTCAGCTGATACAAAAGCAGCCACCAATGAATAAATGAACAACCTTGCCAGCCCGTGCCTGGCATAGAGATGGCAAAAGGCCACCTCACAATATTATTAGAGGAGCTGATAAAAACTTGGCAGGGTCGTCAAAACTGAGCTGGCACCAAGGAAGGAATTGCATGTGGTATCAGCGTGGGGCTAGAAAGGCACTAGAGAGTTGTGGGTTAACTGTTTTGCTAATAGAGACGATGTGTGTAGATATCAGATGTGCCCACTCTCCTTTGGTGCTAATAACCCCCCAAATATCCCCAGTTTCTCCAAGAGTAGAGGCTGGGGCAGGCTGTTGGTAGTCTTTGGACCTGTACAATAAAATCCTCTTCTCTTTTGTGGAATTCTGTTAGTTGGGATGTGCCCAGACTGGCACCACCACCACCCCACCCCCAGTCTGTTTGTCATGTTTGACCAGTAATTTTCACCAAGGGCTGTATTTTGAACTGAGCAAGGACTGAAGGGATGGTAGCGTTAGCAGAGAAGATTTAGGAGTGTGTGTGCTGTCCTTTGGTGGCGATTCATTGGTTGCTGCTTGCAAAGGGCAGGGAAACACTCTGAGCCTGACGGTATTACATCACGTGTTTCCTTCCCTAGACGTGACCAGGAAGATGAGGTGGGGAGAAGAGATGTGCATTGACCAATATTGGGGCTGGGGCTTCTGGACATGGATGGTGGAGTTGCTGGCTCGGGTTCCCCTAGTTGTTCTGAGGTGGAGGGTCGTGGCAGCACAGACTCACCTGGGGCCGTAGGGTCTTCCCACCGTGTTTTATCTCTGAACTGTCTGCCTCATCCTCCAATTTGGGGTGGGGGCCCTGGAACTCCTATGGCAGAGGAGGCAACCTTGGCTTTCCAGCTGTTGCTGAAATAAAATACCATCACCCCCAACCACAACATTGTGGCTGGGGATGATGAGGGTTGTCGTTCAGCAGCAGCTGGAAAGCCAAGGTTGCCTAGCCATGTCCTATGGCAATGGGGGGCAAACTGCTGGGCCTTTCCCACACAGGGCTTTTAGCTCATGTCTGCTCCGGAATGGAGGGTGTGCATTCACATATTGGTCAGTTGAACAAATCTGCAATAGTACCTGACCCCACCTCCCCACCACGGCACTTCCAAGAGGATTATCATGTCCCTGATGGGTTGCTGTGCATGGCTGGCGGCTTGCAGGTTGCAACGGCAGGAGAGATAGCATCTCCACGCGTTTTCGATGTTGGCGTATCATCCTTGCTGATGAAGAATGAAATCTGCCCTATTACTTACAATATTACAATCTAGCCTGCTAATTAAAAAAAGAGTTTCACAATAGACAGCCTATGCTATATGTATGAGATAATTACAAGACATGGTTGGTTGTGTTGTGCACCATTTTTAATTCATCAGGGACAACTTGCAAATAGTAACATAAAGTTGAGTCAACTTTTGCCTCGATAAAGAAATGTATTTACATTCATGAGAAGCCCTCCTGGCAAACAGATTTATTTGGAGAGACATGTGTCACTGCCTGAGCAGGGGTCTCAAACAGTGGCCCTCCTCCTGCGAATGTTCCACCATCCTTGGCTACTGGCCATTGTGGCTGCAGATGATGGGAAGGCTGTATTATTAGAGGCATATCAAAAATTGGTGTTTCTGTTTTCATTTCTTAACAAAAATGCAACACCCTCACTACCAGTGATTCTCTAAAGCAGGAAAGTACAAGGTGGTGTGTTTTGTTTTGTTTTTGTTTGGGTTTTTTGTGTGGCGCGTGCTGGGGTTAGTGGTTTACTTTGGGCAACTTATTTACAAGGCAGAGCACCACATCCCATCAGAAGCTGTTGTTGGTGTCTATGTTCCTTTTTAGAGTGTGAGCCCTTTTGAGACAGGGAACCATCTTGTTCCCTTCCAACTGAGCAAAGAGGCACCTTTTAAACTGGCAATTCTCTTATATTTAGCAGGGGGAGAGTAACTGGCCTGATCTAGCCCGCATCCCTCCAGTGGCTGTTGCTGGTATCAAATCAATATTTATTATGGTCATAGACCAGCATAAAGTATAAGGGGTGATTACATATTGCATATTAAAAGTAAAAGTAGTTATTAAAAGCCTAGGGGTGCACAATATACTGAAAGACTATCATAAAAGACTATAACAATCAGAAATAGAAGTAAAATTTAAAATAAAACTTTGGCTGTCTAAAACAAAGCAAGACTGCAAACTAAATGACCCTTAATGGCCGAGACCTCAAAATTTCAGTTAACTGTCGTTAAGAATGGTAAAAAATGGGCACAAATATTTAGAAAAGGCATCATAAAAAAATTTTTAAAAAAAAAGGCATAAAAGAGAGAAGCAAGGATGCATTAAAAAGTTATATGAAAAATGTGGAGCCATAAAAGGACCTATAAAATCATACACGGGCAACTATAGACATAGTAAGAGTTTTATCAATTAGGGCAAGATAAAAAGCCAAGCAGCTGTGGGCCTGGAGCCCTCTAGGAGCGCTGGGTTGCCAGGAAGTGCTCTGAGGCCGCAGGCAAAGGTGTGCTCAAGTTAGACCATATAGTTGGGTGCTGGGCACGAGCAAGAGGTCCTCATCCGCCGGATTTTAATTGCTGCCACACAGAACCTGGCAACACTGTAAGTGGTGGCAGGGTTGTGCTATCAGCAGTAAAGAGGTGTAAAATTGGTCCGTATGATCAGGATACTTATGTAATAATGGTAGAATGAAGGTGGCACGGATGTCCCTGTAGTACAAACACTGAAGGAGGATGTGCCCTGTTGTTTCTATTTGCCCTGAGTCTCAGGAGCATTGACATTCCGAGAGTGGGATCTTCCTATATTGTCCTTCAAGCACTGCTGAGGGAAGAACATGGCAATGTGCCAGCGTGGAGGCCCTCCTGTGCTTTGGGACTTCCAGTTGTGTTAGGTATGCCACAGGAAAGCTAGTATACCTGAGTCCTTTACTGATGAGGCAGTTCGGGGCTTTGCCTATTGGCGCTCTATGTCAGTAATACGCTGTTTGATAAGAGCCTTGGCTGTGTGCCATCAGGTGTGCCGTCAAGTTGATTTCGACTCCTGGCGCCCACAGAGCCCTGTGGTTTTCTTTGGGAGAATACAGGAGGGGTTGACCCTTGCCTCCTCCCGCTCAGTGTGAGAAGATGCCTTTCAGTATCTTCCTATATTGCTGCTGCCTGATATAGTAGCAGCGGGGATTCAAACTGGCAACCTTCTGCTTGTTAGTCAAGCATTTCCCCGCTACGCCACTTAAAGGGACTGGCCTTATCATAGCCCATGTTAACTAAGTGGGGTGGGGATAGGCCCAGGGACAATATATTAGTCATAATTGACTGTTTCCAGCTGGATTGAAAGTCATCAGTCAGGGTTAGGCTGTTGCTGGTGTCTACCTTATGCTTCTTTTTAGATTAGGAGTCCTTTGGGGACAGGGAGCCTTTAATTAATTAATTAATTATATTTCCATGTCAGCCGCTTTGGAAACTTCTGTTGAAAAGCGGTATGTAAATAGTAGTAATAACAGTATATTTGACAGGATTCTCCTCCACTTTATATCCTGTATAACAGGGGTGCACAACTCAAATGCCCCAGTGAGCTGGAACCAACCACAACATGGTGTTCAGGGGTTGAGGTCAATTTTTAGCATATTATTACATTAAAATTAAGTATTAAAAATATTAATGAAAGCATTTTTTAATTATTTGTGGATCTTCCCCCCTGTCAAGGAGCCCACAATTTTAACTAAACATAGTGGCCAGAAAATAGGCTCTGTCCTTGCTCAGACAGTGGAGTACCTGGAGTGCACCCGCCCCCAAAGAAATGCCAAATCCCTCCTCTCCCTAAATCACTGTTGCTTTCTGGTTGCAGTCCTAGGCATACTTCCTTAGGAGAAAGCCTCACTGGGACCCCTGTGGTAATATTTTCAAGGAAACATGCATAGGGTTGTGCTGTACGGCAGTTTCAGGGAGGACAGAGGATGGAGGGATGGAGAAGAGGGATCTGACCCAAAGAGTAGCCTTTCTGGAGTGCTGTTGCTGCAGGTTATGCCTACCTGGGAGGCAGCAAAAAAGTCCCTTTGGGCCAGGTCTGGCACCTGGGCCTTATGTTTTGCAGGCCTGCCTTATAAACATCAAATGACTGTCTAATGTTCTTAGAGCCATATGTGAAAAATGTTTATTACATTTATTTATTACATTTATATCCCGCTCTTCCTCCAAGGAGCTCAGAGTGGTGTACATGCTTATTTTTATCCTCACAACAACCCTGTGAGGTAGGTTAGGCTGAGAGAGATACATGACTGGCCCAGAGTCACCCAGTGAGTTTCATGGTTGAATGGGAATTAAAACTTGGGTCTTCCTGGTCCTAGTCCAACACTCTAACCACTACGCTATGCTGGCTGTGTGAGGGTGCTTCCACACTAGCCTTTTTATTAGGTAATGATGCTGTTCACTCACTCATTTTCCTCCTGAAAATCTAAAGAACATCCATACCCAAGTGTTACATTTGTATGACCTTCTCCCCCCAGGTATTTTTCTGGTCGTCTGAAACAGCTGCTTTTATATCAATGTTTTGGTGTGCAGAACACACACTTCTGAAGGGTGGGGAGCAAACTTAGCTTCATTCCATAGAACAGCAGCAGTGACAGATGGATAGCTGCACTCAATTTTATTTTATTTTATTGCCACTGCTGCTGCTTGTAGACACTGTACAGACAATTGTGGTGTTTAAAAGCATTGTATTAAACTCCATTGTTTTTTTTAAAAAACACCGAAAAGAGAACCCAGTGTTCAAGTTTGTACAATTTTTCTTAAATTAAAGGTTTTGAACTGTGTCTCCTCTCTGCTCTTATCTCCCTCACAGTCTGGAAATGAACTGCCATACTTTCAGCCTGCAGCTCCACAGAAAACGTTTGGTCGGAACTGTTTTTTAGAGGACAAAACCCATGCGTTTCAGTCTAATGTCACCGCACTAAGCCAAGAGAATTGTCACTGGAGCTTTTTAGTAAGTTTTTAATTTTCCTTTAAAATATATTTCTGTGGCTTGCTCGGAGAGAAATGCAATTTTGTAGTTCATTCGGTTTTATGTATCAGCTTTGAAACTGATGAGAAACCCCATTGACTTCAGGGTGTTTGGGATTCCACATTCCCCACGGTGTAGTTCCATCGACATGAATAATTTGGGAGACGTGCTTCATTCTCCACACCCAATCAGGCTAGTTAGACAGTTGGATAAATGGAAGTGCTGTTTACGTGGAGTTTCACAGCCATGAGATGTCCCAGTGGGGCTGTAGCTCAGTGGTAGAACACCTGCAGAAAGTTCCAGGTTCAGTCCTTGGCATCTCCATATGGGGCTGGGAAATTCATGTCTGAAAGCCCTACACTAAAAGCCCAGAGAGAGCCCTACACTGCCATGTAGACAATCCTGACTAGATTGGCCAAGGGTCTGACTCAATAAAAATCATAATCATATGTTAACAGGCTGCTACAGCCAGAGAGATGATGTTGCTCAGGGTGGAGAAGTGGCCCGGTATGATTTCTATATGGGCCATTTGGTGATGGGGTTTGCTTCAAGTTCAGGATCTAAATGAATCCTCATCCTGTGGAATTGAGCTAGTGACTTGACAGCTTTACCCCATGCATGTGAAGGTTCCTTCTGGACCTTCATGTGGCACCTCCTTATTTGCGCTGGCTTTCTGTTATGGTAAGCTGTTTAGTGGATAGTCTGTGGGTGTGTGTTGGTGTCCTTTGATGTTGGACTAGTCAATGACAGTCCCTTCCAATCTGGTTATTTTGTGTCTATGAAATGGCCATTAAATTATAGGAAGATATATGGAGTAGAGATGTGCAAATCAATTTGAGCTCGTATCAGGCCAATGTGAGTGTTTCAAACTCGAATCGAGTTGCCCTTAGAATAAAAGGCCTGATTCAAGTTTGAGTCAGATTGACCCTGATTAGAGCTCAAATTGATTTGAGTGCCATTCTGGTGGGGTTTTCCCTTTGCTGATTGATTTTCTGGCACTGGCTTCCGATTGGCTTGAGATCTCCTTGTTTCTTGGTTGGCTTGTTATCCTACATGTTGTTGTTGTTGTTGTTGTTATTACATTTATATCCTGCTCTTCCTCCAAGGAGCCCAGAGCAGTGTACTACATACTTGAGTTTCTCCTCACAACAACCCTGTGAAGTAGGTTAGGCTGAGAGAGAAGTGACTGGCTCAGAGTCACCCAGCTAGTTTCAGGGCTGAATGGGGATTTGAACTCGGGTCTCCCTGGTCCTAGTCCAGCACTCTAACCACTACACCACTAGTGTTGTCATGGGCAACTTTGCCCCCACTGGCTGGGTGGAGGGAAGAGGGAGGGAGAACAAAAAAGGAGGGAATTTTGAAATGTGTTCAAAGAGACTGTGGAGGAGGAGGCAGAGACAGCCCTAAGTGTCCCCTTGAAAAGGATACATTAGGAGAGGAGGAAGGAAGGAGTTTGCAGTTTTATTTTCTCAGCACTGAGTACGATATGCAGTGCTATTACTGCTATATTATTAACTATCTGATTTTGCTGGATCTCAGATTGACAAAGGCAGAATTTGGGTGCCCTGCCTGCCTGCCTGCCTTTCTTGCATTGTGGTTTGGTCTGTTTGTGAGATGGTGTTGTGGCAAGAAATGGACAGTGGCAGCTCAGCTGTGTGTGTGTGTGTGTGTGTGTGTGTGTGTGTGTGTGTGTGTAATATTTCTTGGTGAGTGCTATGATGAGTTCCATATCTGGCCTTGAGACTAACTTGTGTGCTTGTGCTTCAATTACTACTTTGCTCTGCTTTGCTATTACTATTCCTGATTCCACTCCACTGCCTTGTCCTTGCATACCACAACTCATTCCCTTGGATTCTATACTGTGGTCCCCTGCTTTGCATGTATAACATCCCACATTCAGTTCCTGGTATCTTCAGTTAAAAACAAAAATATCTTGAGGCTCTAAACATGATCGGTGTGTAGAGCCGGGAGGGGTTTGGCAGGGAGAGCGAGTCAAGCCCACTCTCCCTGCACACAGCTGAGCCCTGGGTGGCCGGATTGGCCACCCACACAGTAACTGGATCCATCACTGAGCCGGTTGGGGAGGTGGGGATCAGGGGCCGCCCAGGCCCCAGAAGTCCCAGCATGCCCCATGCGAGTGCATGGGGCATTCTTGGGAGACCCCTGTGATGGGAGGCTTGTTGGAGCCCCCCAGTTGGGGGTCTCCTCATGAGTCACCGCGGCGTGGAGCCGTGCCATGGTGACTCACAATCAGTGAAATGGGGTTAGTGAAGCGCTCGCTCCACTAACCTCGCTTAACAGGGTTTGTCCTGTATTGTCCTGCAAATCCTGTATTTAGCGAGGTTTGCGGCTGGGAGCTGTGCGGCTCCCGTTGCAGCACACGACCACTGGAAAGAGGGCTGGGCTCCCTTAGCCCGCTTTCCAGTGGTCATGAGAATAGCCTCCTTGTGTAACAGGGCTAAGACGAGAGGCTTCTGTCTGAGGATCTGAAAAGGTGGTGCCAGGATCAAAAGCACTAGTCTAGATGAAAATAAGGATCTTACTTTGTATAAGGCAGCTCCTTGTATTTTCCACTACATAGATCTCAATGGGGGTTGTGGGGACTGGACATGGGGACTGGACAAGAGGCCTATTTCAGTCCTCTGTCACATTTGCCTGCCTCTTGCCCATTGTCCTCTGGTCATGCCTGGCAGTAAGTCCATACGCTGCATCCTTCCATCCACATCTGCCAAATTAGCAACCAAGTGTATTATTATTATTATTATTATTATTATTATTATTATTATTATTATTATTAATAATAATAATAATAATAATAATAATAAAGTATATTTATATACTGCTTTCCGACAGAATTTTGCAGCCTGCACAGTTGCAAGGATGGCTGCCTTGTGGGACACAAGCTGCGTGTTGAGCACTTTTCTTTTTCCTGGCCAGCTTTTCAAATGGAGAATTAAGCTGAATGAGTGCATATTAAATAAGCTAACAAGCCAGTCCTGAAATCCAAATCAGCAGTTTCAGAGTTCCAGATGCAGCCATGTGATCTGCTCAATATGAATAGCTGTACTTAATTTTTTTTTAAAATCAACGTTTCCTTTTTCTCTGCACAAAATGCTATTTCTGCGTCTGCTATTCAGAAGAAGAAAGCCCTGGCAAATAACACCCTTGGCTTGATGTTTTGGGAAAGGAATGCGATTAAGGTGGGGAAAATTATATTGCAGCTCCAACCTAAGTTGAATGAGTTGACTTAGCTGAAATTTTGCATGGTCAATTTTCCAGTGCTGAATACAGCCCAATGCCAGGGGAATTCAGCTCGCCATGCTCAGTGATCACCCTTAAAGCTTTTCATTTACTGGATATAACGAAGGCCTGTGATCTTGCAGTTAGACTTGCGTCAACAGGTCTACACAGTTATACTGCACGGGTCTGATTGCAAGTTGGGAGACTCCAGGAAATCATGTGTGGTCTGAGAACCTCTTTGTCACTTGTAGGGCCACTGGCTTTTCTTTCCCAGACAAAGTGGAGCAGAAGTCTGAAAATTGCAGGTTAATGCTGTATATTTCATGGATAAATCCGAAAGGCTTTGAAGAGCCTTTGCTGTAGGCATTATTTGTGGCTAACGCATCATTATACACCAACTGCAACTTCTTGTAATGTATTGCATACGTCTTTACAGAAGGCCAACACACACCAGCTTCTCAGAGACTGAAGTGAGGACACTCTTGTGGACTTGCTCACAGTCTTTTTCTCTAGCTGGGTTCAGTCATGATACCAAACCGTGGTTGGATTGAGTTACATTTGGGGTATGGGGTTGTGCCAAAGGCATCACGGCGTTTGGTGGATTTCACAGAGGTCTTCTGAGAGGCAGTTCCAGGCATCAGGGGGAGTAGGGAGAAAGGGTGAAAGATTCTGAACTAAGGAGCAGGAGACCTGAGAACAGAGAAGGGGGAAGAGAGTGAATAAGAAAATGGGGGCATGGAGAGAGTCAAAGAGAGAGTCTGTGGGAAGTCTGACCCTCTGTCTCTTTTCTCACCTATGACTGAGGAGTTAAGTGTCAGGCTGGGACATGCTGGGAAAAAGTAAGAGCCTCCTTCTCAACACCTTCCTCATTCCGGGAAAAGGAAGGTTGGGGAGTTGCATTCTCTGCTGTGTCTAGCAGTGCAGCTGACTCAGAGTGAGGGGGAGAAGAAAGAACTGTCCGCACCTCTCTGCTTAGCATTTCGTTCTAGTTTCAGTCATTTGTATCCCATTTTTTCTTCTGAAAGATAACTGGCAAATTTATCTGAAAGACAGGCCAGAGCGATTAATCTTTTGGTCACACTGTAATGTGACAAAGAGATACGTAGGCTTCTATGCCTATAATAATATTCAGTTCTGCTCCCAAACATGGGTGCTTGTCCACATGACCTATAGATTCATATGACTTCCACGGAAGTGTGTGTTGGGTGAACCTTACTTTTGCCTTGTTGGCATAAGATAGTCTCCGCAATCTGATATGGATGAAAAGAATACAATTTTCTAAAGCAAAATCACAATGTGTGTCTTGAGCTTTTTGTATAGGATGACCTTCCTCTGTTTGGATACCGGGGATTCTCTTCTGTTACATCGTCTGGGCAGGCTCTCTAAAGCTAGAGTTAGGTCTATGCAGTTACAGAACATTTGCATGGTCTCTGTGGAGGATTCTGTTTCAGTGGTGTCTGGCTGGAAGATGTGGTTGTATTATTACAGAACGTCATCTTGCAGGCTGCCAGTCCTTGCCTCCCTGCAGAATCCCCAAAGGTTGTTTGTGTATACAAAACAGGAGTAAGAGTGCAGTCTAGATCCATTTACCTTTTTAATGGGAATCCTGCCATTGAACATAAGAAGAGACCTGCAGGATCAGACAGAAGCCGGATTGAAGGGCTTCCCACAGTGATCATCCAGATGATGCTGGAATACACACAAGTAAGGCTTGAAGGTAATAGCTCCCTCCCTCTGTTGTTCTGTACTGTCTGGCATTCAGATACACTACCTCTGAGCTGGGAGGCTCCATTTAACTATAATGGCTAATAGCCAGTGATAGCGTATCCTACATGAATTTGTTTAATCCCTTTTAGCTTCAGTTGGAGGTGAATGTCTCCCTAATGCTGCATTGTTGTTCTTCTAGATCAAGGGGCCAAATTCATACACATTTCAAAGATTTCCTTCCCCATGTCTTATTGCAATCTTGAGGATCAACAAAGTGTACTCTCCTCTCTTGCTTGTAGGAAGAAGGCACAGGAGAGCTTCCTTGCACATCACAGTTTTTAGGTCTGTGCCTAAAAATGTAAAGTACAACAAATAGGTGTCTGGATACATGTTTCATGCAGGGATGCTCGTCAGTGAGCTGAGGTTGGCTGCAGCACCTTGATCATTGTACCTTCTATGGCAGGGCTGCCCAGCTGTGGCCCTTCTGCAGATGCAGGACTACAACTTCCATCATCCCTGACCATTGGCCACTGTGGCTTGGAATGATGAGAATTGTAGTCCCAACAACAGGTGGAGGGCAGAAGTTGTGCAGCCCTGCTCTGTGGAAAAGGTTTGTTTTTGTGTAGAAACTGGGTAACTGCTTTAAAACGTTGTTTTGTGGGTTGTCTATTTTTCCTCCAGTTAATATTATTCAGCATTCATTAAAAAGCTGTATAGAAGCTTAGCGTTGTTCCAGGTGAGGGTCTAGTGTCAGTGGTTCCCAACCAGGGTTCCTCCAGATGTTGATGAACTATGACTTGCATCATCCCCAGCTAGTGGGGATGATCCCCAGCAACATCTGGAGGAACCCTGGTTGGGAACCACTGGTTCTAGCGAATGGGAGCATGAGATTTCTGGAGCTAAGCAGACACGAACCTTTACAAGAATGGAATGGGGGTGGGTCGAGGGGAGAACCACACCTGCATTCCCCAGGATATTTCCCTATGGTGCTCCTGATTTCAAACCATTTGTATCACCTCCATAGGGCTGCTATGGCCTCTGTGGTCCTCATAGTGCTGCTCTAGTTAACCACAGCAGAGATCTGAAGTAGTAATAATATATAGCATCTGTGATGAAATGCGGGTTACTCTTTGCTTTCTGGGAATTTACCCTCAGTAGAGAGAGTGCTCTGATCCCAAATCAAGGAGCACACTGCTGCTTCGAGGTAGGCTGCCACTAGTTGAAGACTGATCTAAAGCCATGGACCTGGCTTAGACATGGCTTCAGTAAGCTAGAACTGTCTGGCTTGGGACTTACAGGCACTGTACAGCCAGAGTCTACACAACCCAGCTCTAAACAAAAATATATTATTCTGAAAACTCCTCAACAATAGCGAATGACCTTACAAGGCACATGGGGAAGGGTTTTGCAAGTAACTCTCCAGGACCTGTTAAATCAGACTGAAGCCACTTCTAAGTATATGAACTTTATTAAGAAACAAGGGTTGCACACAGAATAAGGAATTGGGGGGGGGGGTCGGAAGAAACTGGAAGTAAAAGCACACAGGAATTCAAAAGAAAATACAAAAGCATTTACTAACTGACTAGCACTGAGTTTTACCTTAGTCTATCAGTAGGCAAGCCACCTAATGACGCTGCGGGGAAGTAACTTGCCTAGGAAGCGAGAGGTTGCTGGTTTGAATCCCTGCTGGTATGTTTCGCAGACTATAGGAAACACCTATATCGGGCAGCAGCTACATAGGA
Organism: Hemicordylus capensis; assembly: GCF_027244095.1. Lineage (NCBI taxonomy): Eukaryota > Metazoa > Chordata > Lepidosauria > Squamata > Cordylidae > Hemicordylus > Hemicordylus capensis. Next base: position 9,957,312 of record NC_069671.1, read on the forward strand.
AGATGCTGGAAGGTATCATCTCATACTGCGCAGTAAACCCCTCCTGTATTCTACCAAAGACAACCACAGGGTTCTGTGACTTGACAGCACAACTTGACTTGACTTTATCCATAGGCAGGTCCTTGGCTGAGAGAGCATCAGTCTCTACAGCTCCTTCCCTGGAACACCCATTTGCAGATGGAAAATGGTGAACATTGGCCAGGCCTTTGCCCTCTAGCTTCAAAGCCATGTCAGAGGGGAGTGGGCCCAGGCGACTGTGGGTCACACTTTCCGTAGTTCAAAGAGTATTCTAATTTCTCCCCTCTGTGTGGTGAGATGCAAAGTGGCCCTATCTCCTGTGTCAGATAAGATTAGGGAATTGGTGAAGGACGGCCTGTTAGACATTGTGGATGGGATGCTCTCCCTTCAAAATGATGGAGGTCTGCATTTCTCTGTGGTCCTCATAGTGCTGCTCTAGTTAACCACAGAGGAGACCCAAAGTAGTAATAATACTTAGCATTGTGTAGCATTTTTTGGGTGCGCAAAGGCCTTTTTGTGAATTATCTTGTTATCCTTACAGCAACTCTGTAAGGTCAATGAGTTGTGTTATCCCCTTTATTTATTTTATTTATTAATCATATTTATATACCGCCAGGGGGTATAAAATCTCTGGGTGGTTTACAGTTAAAACCCAATAACAATTACATCTTAAATCATATAAAATAAATTAAAATGAGCATCAATTAAAAAACAACAACTTTAAAACCTTCTACACTAAAAGCCGGAAATAGGTTCATTTTCAAAAGTTGCTTAAAAACAGCCAGAGATGGGGAGGTTCTGATTTCATGTGGGAGCACGTTCCAGAGCCCTGGGGGAACCCTAGAGAAGGCCTGATTTGGGCTTGCCAGCAAATGAGCCGGTGGTAACCACAACCGGACCTCCCCTGATGATCTTAGCAGGCGGCAGGGTTCACATGGCAGCTGGGAAGCCGAAAGGTTTGCCTCAGGCTGCCCAATGAGTTCATGGCAAAGGTGAGATCTGGGGACATCTTGATTTGCATTGGAGCATAGATGCATCCTTGAGGAAGTCTGCGTGGCTTGTAGCTGCTGGTGCCTCACAGACACAGAGTATCACTCCTTAAAGCATTCCCAAACAAGTCCACTCTTTAACCTCTGCTCTGAATGAACTGCAAAAAGCTACACCTGCAACAGTGGCTTTATTCTCCGACATGGTAGGTCCAAAGGTCTGAGCATGGTGAGTCCTCATTTCCCGTGCTGTGTCTTTAGACACCTGTTGGAAGGGAAGCAACGGTGCAATGTCCTGATAAGGAGCAAGGCCAAATAGTCTCTGCAGACAAACATCTTCTTTGTCTCCAGGCATTACGCATGCAATGCACACCCTTCCGTCCCTGGCTGTTGCAGTGCTTACCTGTTAGTTACTAGGCAACTGTGGCATTTACCACTGGCTGCAGTTGTCAGTAAACGACATGTAAGTCTAAATGTAAATGGAATTGCTTGTAGTTTGCAACAGATGCTGATAAAAGGTTGCTAATGTGCCTGCAAATGTTGCTTTCATCATCAGCAGCAACTGTGTCCTTCAGTAGTCTGGATGATGATCCCCACATCTACACTCCCTTTGTTCTCCAGATCTAGGAACCTTTCCTGCCCCATCACCATGCATCCACCCTGTACACTATCCTGTACTCCATGGATGTCCAGAAGGGGGCAAGAGTGCCCCCCCCCATTGAGTCAGTACCATTGAATTCAGTGGGGCTTACTCCCAGATAATTGGGTATTGGATTCCAGGCTTTTACCACCACCACCACCACCACCCTGCTTGAAAAAAATCCGACGGACACCCATGTACCCTATTCTTAGAGGCCATTCTAGCCACTGTGATTCAGATGAGAGGATTTTTCTCCTGTTCCTTTCCTTCCTCTTTCCCCCACCCCCTCATTTCAGGTTTTACCAGGAATTCTACTGCTTTTTTATTATATCATTATTATTATTTCTTGTTTACACAGTCAGACAGGTGTTATTGACTGGTTGTTTTATCTGGACATCAAGTCCTTCCCAAGGACCTGGGATGGCTGAATTTTATTATCAGTGTTGTTGCTGTTATTATAGATATAGTCACAGAATATAGGCTGTTCCCAGTAAAGTTGCTTTTTGTAATTGGCTGATGGTGATTTCTGTCGCCCCTATGGTGTTGAGGTGCTCTTCAAGGTATTTTGGAATTCCACCTAGGGCGCCAGTTACTACTGGGATTATTTTGGTCTTCTTCTGCCACAGCCTTTCCATTTCTATTTGTAGATCTTTGTATTTTGTTATTTTTTTCTATTTCTTTTTCTTCTATTCTGCTTTCCTCTGGTATTGCTATGTCAATTATTTTAACTTGTTTTTCTATCTTCTCGACTACAGTTATATCTGGTGTATTGTGTAGCAGATGTTTGTCTGTTTGTAGTCGGAAGTCCCATAATATTTTTGCATCTTCATTTTCTACAACTTTTTCAATTTTATGGTCCCACCAGTTTTTGGCTACAGGTAGCTTGTATTTTTTGCAGATGTTCCAGTGTATCATCCCTGCTACCTTGTCATGCCTTTGTTTGAAGTCAGTCTGTGCAATCTTTTTACAACAGCTGAGTAGGTGGTCCACTGTTAATAATAATAATAATAATAATAATAATAATAATAATAATAATAATAATTACAATTTACTAGATTTGATTGTGTGCATGAATATATTCTTTGGTTTCCTGACTTGTACTGTTTCAGATGGAGTAGGCTTTTCTTGTAAGCTGCCTTGTGGGTGCACTGGATGAAAAGGCAGAGTAAAAATGGCTAAATAAAAGAATGCATGTGAAAAATCTAAACTAGTTTTTGCCCTCCTTGCCAGATGATAGAACCAGGGTGTTTAATTTTCAGCTCCAAGCAAACCCAGCGAGTTTCAAAGTCCGTGTATTAATGTGTACATCTGTGTTTATTCAAAGTCCGCTCTTTGCTTCTGTTAAATATTGTACAATAACAGATGTTTTCCATGTTTACTCTAACACATACAGTAAATATTTGGCCCATTCAGAGGATGTATTTAAGGAAATCCAAAACAGTCAACCTATAAACACTTTGGAATTTTACACACACACTTCTCCTTGCCAGGTTTTCAGGAAGTAGAATCTGTATTTTTCTGTAGGATTTTGTCAAGAGGTGTGATTTATTTATTTTTTTAAACTGGGGCTTGTTCAGAGTTTTTGAAATCACATAACCATCAAAATGAGCACCAAACCTGAGGATCAGCCATCAAATGGAGAAGCTTCCTATCTTCAAGGGGGAGAAACTGAATGAACAGGACCTCCACACGGCCCTGCAGCCACAGTTCTCCCAGGAAGCCATCTCTGTGCTGAACACCCAGAATTTGTACTTCTCTTCCACCCAACTATTTTGGTGCTGTTCCCAGCTGAATATGTGAACTGGGGCACTGTGTTTAGAGGCAGGCTATTGTGCAATGGTGTCAATTTCTCCCAAGTGGGAATTCTCTCTGCATGTCAGGCTTTCTCCCAAGGAGAAATTTCACAGCATCTTTGAGCTGTGTCTGCCTGCAACTGACTTAGTAGTTCCGGACCTCAGCTCCTTCAGCCTTGACCTTTGTTGGGTCAGAACCTGGTCTGGTACTTTTGCTCGCAGCTGCCTCAAACCCCGATCTCTTTCTTTCCCCCTTGAATTTGGTCAGGTTTCCAAACATGGAAAGTGTTAATTGTGACTTAATTGTGCATCTTTGGACATGCACTCAACCAGTGTTCTCTCTAATTATTTTCACCTGTGTGCAGAATGAGTTTTGTTCCGGGAGGCAGTATCAAGGCAGTGTGTGAGCACGTGCATTCAGAGTGGGGCCTTCCAGATTCAGCCTGAGCGGGATCTAAAATTGACTGAGTGGACATCAAAAAATGTGTGAGTGTGCACACATGCACACTCCTTAGAGGGAACATTGCACTCAACCCCCACAGACGCAGGGCGACTCTAGAACAAATTCGTAGTTTGGCAAATAACGTTATTAGGGGAGTGAGGATTTTGCTATACCTCAAAAACTTACAGAGGTAAGATAAGCTGGTGTTAGTTTGTTTACTTTGTTAATGAAGGTTGCTTGATATTTGCAAACTTATTCAGTAAATGAATCAGATGCCAAACTTTCCCGTTCTTATGAGGCAAGGCTACAGCATCTGGGCTTTTTAGTTTGGAAAAGAGGCAGCTACAGGGAGACATGATAGAGGTGTATAAAATTATGCATGGAGTAGAGAGAGTGGACAGGGAGAAACTTTTCTCCCTCTCTCATAACATTAGAACCAGGGGTCATCCCATGAAACTGAAGGCTGGGAAATTTAGGACCGACAAAAGGAAGTACTTTTTCACACGGTGGCAGCACATAATTACAGGATGTGGTGATGGCCACTAGCTTGGATGGCTTTCAAAGGGGCTTAGACAAATTCATGGAGGACAGGGCTATCATACTGGCCTGGGACTATGGGCCACCTCCATCCTCAGAGGCAAGATGCCTCTAAATGCCTGTTGCAGGGGAGCAGCAGCAGGAGAGAAGGCATGCCCTCACCTCTTACCTTTTGGCTTAGAGGTGTCTGGTGGGCCACTGTGTGAAACAGGATGCTGGATTAGATCAGGCCTTGGGCCTGATCCAGCAGGGCTGTTCTTATGTCTAGGTTTATCTTCCTGTCCAGAACCATGTGGCAGGAAAGACTGAGATGGGGAGGGAGGTCAATATCCGGCCAGCTGAAATCTGCAGGGGAGATGACTGTGCTACTTGGCTGCACTGGCTTCTGCTGCTGCTTCAGGGGTAGAGGATTGAGTGAATGGGGCTTCTTTAAAGAACAAAGACTGTTTAAAATAATTAATTCAAGCTTTAGGCCCGTAATATACTATGACTGTATTGCACGACACTTTGTTGTAAACGTCCAGTCGGTTGGCTGAGAGACCTGGAAATATTTGTGGGCACGCTTGCTACCCCTTAGGGTCATCCCTGCCCCCATGTCTCCTCCTCACTTGACAAATAACAGCACATGTGTAAACTGCCTTTATGGAAACATATTTGTGTTCAAAGAGACACCACGTTGATGTGAGCTCCACCTGTGGCATCTGAGTCTGCTTGGTACATGCCAGCGATAAATTGATGTACCAGCAGAAAGTGGCAGATGTGGGAAACGAGAGCTGCAGCCCACCAAGAAGAATAAAACACCCCAGGGGAAAACGAGTCCATAGAGTGCAAGGGCAGGGGGATGGCCTGAACATTAAAAATCCAGGATGTGCACACTTCAAGCTATGCTTTTTCATGCAGCTTAAAAAAGCATTTTAAATGCTATTTCTTTTAAATGTGTTTTAAATGCTTTTTGGGGGGCGATGCATAGTTTTTAAGTGTTGTAACATTTCTACCACCTAAAGGCTTCAGTAGTGGGTGGTATAAAAATAAAAATAAATAAATAAATAAATAAGTGTTGCTTTTTAGAGAGCTTTTCAAATAAGATATGCTAAAGCTGGAGTGTGCGGAACCCAAAGGAAATAGTTGTGGTATGCAAGGACAAGGCGGCGGAATGGAATTGGGAAAATTAATAGTTTAATGAAATAGATATTATGTATGGAGAGGGAAGTGCAGACTGCTTTTCCATGCTCTTGGTGCTGGCAGTTTGTCAGCCCCATCTCTACCCCAGGACTGGAATACAAGTAACTAAACCTCATTCAGAAGCTGGCCTGGATCACGGAATGGATTAACCAAAAACACCACAGGGTGAAAGTTCTCCTGGGAGAACATTTGGGTCTAAATTTGGGAGTAGGGAGGAATTTGCATAGAAGCTGCCCTCCATGCTCACCTTTCTTTTGCTCCTGGCATTTCTGCAGTGGTTGTGCTGCTCTTCTGGCCAGCTGATGGCCACCCTTCCACCCCCACCCCACGACTGGCATGCCCTCACCTCTTGCCTGTGGCCTCCCCAGAGGCATCTGGTGGGCCACTGTGTGAAAACACTGGACTAGATAAGCCTTGGGCCTGATCCAGCAGGGCTGTTCTTATGACTCTACAGGAGTCCCATTGGAGCAGTGCCACATGATGTTGTGCTATTGCCAGGGGACTTATGAGGAACACAAACGGTGGCCACATGCTGCCCAGAAGAAGAGTGCCACCACTGATGAGGCCCTTCCAAATGGCTAAAATGCCCTCTCCTGATGCTGCTGATTGTGAATGGAGTGGCAAAATATCAGGAAAGGCATTTTTACTTTGCCCTGAAACAGCCCATTATTATTTTTTTTTAAGAAGCACAAATGCTCCAGTAGTTTATTTGTCTGGCAAATAAAGAGATGTGGAGAAAGACAACATATTCTCAGTGTATCAGTACTTTATATTATTTTAAAAAGCTCTGTGTGTGTGTGTGTGTGTGTGTGTGTATGTATATGTGTGTGTGTGTATATCTATATCTATATCTATATCTATATATCTGTGCATACAGTTGTTTTTGTGCACACAGAAACATATGTTTACAGAAACACATGTTTCTGTGCATACAGCCTTTGGACCCCCTCATATGATCTATTTTGGTGTCTGAGTTTTGTTTCTGTGGAAGAGAGAGCTGAGGAGAGACACTTGTGATAGGTGCAAATGGAGGTGGGGCTGCAGTTCAATGGGAAAGCATCTGTTTTGCATGCAGAAATTCCCCGGTTCAACCCCTGGCAGCAGCATCGCTAGACAGGGCTGCGAAATATCCCTATCTGAAACCGTAAGCAGCCACTGCCGGTCAGTGTAGACAATACAGACACAGATGGACTCGTGGCCCTCCTCTGTATAAGGCAGCTTCATCTGTTCAGCAGATTGTGTGGCGTGCCGCAGTGTGGCATGTTGCCCAATCTGTCCCCCACCCAGACACATTTTCTCCCTCTCATCCGTGGGTGCATCTGTGTTGCATTTGCTTTATTTAGAACCCTGTCTCTCTTGAGAAGCCTTGGAATAGAATTGGCTCACACCCTGATTCCTCAAGAAGTCATCTGCTTTGAGGAAACACCTTTTCTTTCCTCTACATAGCCCTGTAGTGATGCTATGCTGGAAAACTGTGAGGAATGGATTATCCTGAGTTTGCTAAATCTGGAACTGGAAAACATGTTCAGGCAGCTGTCTGAAATCTTTACAAATGGTTGTGAATTAGATCTTTTATTTTATTTTTGTTGTTGTTTTAAAGAAAACAACAGTGAAGCAACCCCTCACCTCTGCTTTAGAATATTAACAGTAGTGTTTTTTAAAATGGTATATCTTTCCTCTCCCTATGATCGCCCCACCCACCCATTAATGCAATATTATGGATTTAGCAAGAAGGTAATGGTGAAAAGGTTAGTTTCTGTAGGTTTCTTAACCTTGGTTAGTCCAGAAATAATTAGTCCAGGTGGTCTTAGCATTGCTTCTCTTAGTCGATGTTCTTAAACCATGAGAAGTGAAAGTGAAACTTCCATATTCAGATGCAGTCTATAGAGTCTTATGTACACAACATATAAATGGATAGGAATGTGTGGAAGAGGGACCGAGGCCACATTTTCTGGTTCCACCCCTAGCTGAGGATGTGGCCTCTTAGGAGTGTTCTGGAGTGTATTCTGGAGCAGCAAGTATAAAAGTGAGGAATTAGACATTGGTTTGGAATAACTAGCTGAATCTGAAAATTAGTAATCTTGCCATTACTGGCCCATTCTAAATTGACTTGGGTAAATGAAAAGTTCTTCAACCAAAACACATGAATGACAACAACTTGAAAAGTGAGCAGCCTGATAATCAACTCAGTTGCCTATTACCCTGTGGTTTATTAAGCCGTTATGGTGTTAGTTGGTTGTGTGTGTGTGTGTGTGTGTGTGTGTGTAAGATCCATTCTATCTGCTTAAATAATCAACACTCATCCTTACTTCATTATTAAATTTTACTTCTTGTACAACCAAGTTAAAACACATCCTGTCCATCCACAAAAAAGGAATCAGATTAAATTATTACAAAATGTAATTACATTTCCCCCATTGTGCACCTATTTTAACATCATCTACAGTTTTGCTTATCTACTGACTTGCAAAACAGTAATTCATCCAGAGGTTAACAGTATTTTGTAACAGATATCTCATCTAATTTTGGGGTGGTGGTGGTTCTTATTCCTTCTACAACAGAAGCCATTGGAGACAGGATGGTGCTTGGCTCTGCTGTAAGTAGGATGGTGCTTGGCCCTACAGCATCTGCATCCATGTTTCCTGTGTCCTCTCATATGGGACTGAATCACTTTATTTTGGTTTTGTCCTCTGAGAAACTACCAGCTGAGGTCTTACCCAAGGCCTGCACAACCTGTGACCTACCAAACTGAACTGTGTTCACCAGCCATGTGGCCTAACTCTATGAACCTCCTGCTTTTGCTTCATTATTTATTTATTTATTTACACAGTCAGACAGGTGTTATTGACTGGTTTGTTTTATCCAGACATCGAGTCCTTCCCAAGGACCTGGGATGCCAGAATTTTATGGTCAATATTGTTGCTGTTATTATTATAGATATCGTCGCAGAATATAGGCTGTTCCCAGTAAAGTTGCTTTTTGTAATTGGCTGATGGTGATTTCTGTGGCCCCTATGGTGTTGAGGTGCTGTTCAAGGTCTTTTGGGACTGCACCCAGGGCGCCAGTGACCACTGGGATTATTTTGGTCTTTTTCTGCCACAGCCTTTCAATTTCCATTTGTAGATCTTTGTATTTTGTTATTTTTTCTATTTCTTTTTCTTCCATTCTGCTATCCCCTGGTATTGCGATGTCGATTCTTATAACTTGTTTTTCTTTCTTCTCGACTATAGTTATATCTGGTGCATTGTGTGGCAGATGTTTGTCTGTTTGTAGTCGGAAGTCCCATAGTATTTTTGCATCTTCATTTTCTTCAACTTTTTCAATTTTATGGTCCCACCAATTTTTGGCTACAGGTAGCTTGTATTTTTTGCAGATGTTCCAGTGTATCATCCCTGCTACCTTGTCATGCCTTTGTTTGTAGTCAGTCTGTGTGACCTTTTTACAACAGCTGATCAGGTGGTCCACTGTTTCATCTGCTTCTTTACAAAGGCGGCACTTGCTGTTTGTTGTTGACTTTTCTACTTTTGCTCGTATTGCATTTGTTCTTAGTGCCTGTTCTTGTGCAGCCAGTATTAAACCCTCCGTTTCTTTCTTCAAGTTGCCATTCCTAAGCCATTGCCAGGTCTTTATGATGTCTGATTTTCCACTTATATTGTGCAATTATTGACCATGGCTTCTTTTCCATTTTTCTGCTCGGTTCTTGACTTGTTCTTTCTTGTAGGCCTGCTTTGTTTCATTGGTGTTGAATAGTTTGTCGTTATTGACCATTTGAAGTGCATCTTCTTCACTGTCCTTGATATATTCTTCAAGGCCTCTTTTCTCCTCCTCTACTGTTTGATGGACTTGCAGCATTCCTCTTCCACCTGAGCTGCGAGGGAGGTATAGCCTATCGACATTACTGCGGGGGCGCAGAGCATGATTGATGGTCATGATTTTCCTGGTCTTACGATCTAGTGTCTCTAGCTCTGCCTGGGTCCAGTCTATTATTCCTGCAGTGTATCTGATAACAAGTATAGCCCAGGTGTTTATGGCTTGTATGGTGTTCCCGCCATTGAGTTTGGACTTTAGGATTTTTCTAACTCTCCTGATGTATTCACTTCCAATTTTTCTTTTAACTTCAGTGTGTGCGATGTTATCAGCCTGGAGAATGCCCAAGTATTTGTAAGGTTCTTTCTCTTCCAGGTTCTTGATGTTGCTTCCATTGGGCAGTTCTATTCCTTCTGTTTTTCTTATTTTTCCTCTGTTCATTATTAATGCAGCACACTTGTCTAGTCCAAACTCCATTGCTATATCGCTACTGAATATACGGACAGTGTTTAGCAGTGATTCGATTTCTGACTGGGACTTTCCATACAACTTCAGATCGTCCATGTACAGCAGATGGTTGATTTTACTCGATGTTTTAGATGTTTGGTATCCGAGGCCTGTTTTGTTTAGTATTTGTGAAAGTGGAGTCATGGCGATTACTAACAACAGAGGGGATAGTGAGTCCCCTTGGAAAATGCCTCTTCTAATGCTAACCTGTCCAAGTGTCTCGCCATTGATTGTAAACTGTGTACTCTACATGCTCATTGCTTTTTTAATTAATATCTGAATGTTTTTGCTGACACCAGTTGTTTCTAAACATTTTAGTACCATGTGTGAGGCAATGAATCGAAGGCTTTCTTGTAGTCAATCCATGCAACACTTAGATTTGTTTTTCTTCTCTTGCAATTTTCTAAAATCATTTTGTCAATTAGCAGCTGGTCTTTTGTGCCTCTGGTGTTCAGGCAATTTCCTTTCTGTTCAACTGGAAGCTGTTTGTTAGTTAATAAGTGTTGCATCACTTCATCTGCTATTATTCCAGTTAATAATTTGAACATGGTTGGCAACCTCCTGTTTTTGCTACATTATTATTATTATTACATTTATATCCCGCTCTTCCTCCAAGGAGCCCAGAGCGGTATACTACATACTTGAGTTTCTCTTTCACAACAACCCTGTGAAGTAGGTTAGGTTGAGAGAGAAGTGACTGACCCCGAGTTACCCAGCTAGTTCCATGGCTGAATGGGGATTTGAACTCGGGTCTCCCCGGTCCTAGTCCAGCACTCTAACCACTACACCACGCTGGACTACATGCCTGGGACTACAGAAGCTGGAGGGCTGTGTATCCACAAGGCAGATCACAATATATAATTCTTCTGCTGTAGACTTGTTCACACAATCCCCATCTGGGTAGAAGAGCTGGGCACACTCTTGATTGGTAGACATGAGAACTCCAAATGTCAAGGCCGAGGAGGGAGGGAACAGTGAACATGTAGGAGGGTAGGGTGGCTTTTTGTCCACCCTCAGTAAAATGCTTGGGCGATAATCTGAGTAGGGCGTGCCCATCCAACCCAGCTCCTGCCTCCCACATGATCATTCTGCTCCCCCCTCCTACCTCGATCTTTGGGATTCTCATGACCACCAGTGGGAAGCGTGCCAAGCTCTCCTACCCTGGCTGGGCACTCCTCCCACCCAATGGGGATTATGTGGACAAGCTGTGTGTGTGTGTGTGGGTCAGAATTTGATACAAGAATCATGGAGGGAAGGTGGTAGAGTGGTAGAGCATCTGTTTTGCATGCAGAAAGTCCCGGGGTCAATCCCTGATATCTCCAGGTAGGGCTGGGAAGGACTCATCTGAAACCTTGAAGACCTGCTACCAACCCAGATTAAGCATGTGTATGGAACTGGCTGGCCCAGTTCGGTTCGAGTCCAGACCAGACTTGAACCTGACCAGGCCAGTTTGGTCTGGCACCCCCTCGAAACCCGCCCCCCTCTGGTTCAGTTCTGTCCGGAGGAGTTCATGAATTTTAAAAATAATAATAATATTTATTACCTTATCCCCTTCAGGGGAGTTCCTTGGGGTGGCGGGGGGGGGGGGGGTCCGTGGAGGTTCCCCCTCCCCCCCTGCAGACCTCCATTATCACCCCCAGTGGCCCATTCAGCCAGTTTTTCAAATCATTCAGGCCTTTGAACTTTGGCAACCCAGTATAGGCAACAAAACGGTAAGATTTCTCCCAGGCTGGGCTGTGCCCAACCTGGGTTCTGTGCTTCAGTGAATGCTATATCAATTTGAGCAAAGGAGTCCAGTGCCCTATTTTGCAGCAGACTACTTGATCAGTATGGATGGGGTGTGAGGCAGGGCATGTCATGGGCAGACTCCATAGCTCTCACAATTTCAAAGATAGCACAAGGGCCATCCTCTTATTTACCACTGCTGTTCTCATAGCAATCATTCTACTGCATCATATCTCATGTATGCATGGCTTTGCCCATCCACTGGGCAGAAATGATATTTTCCCAGCCACTGAGTGAGGGCATTCACACAATCAAAAACTGTGTTTTACCCAGGTTTGGGAGCTGTGTGTGCTCCCAATTTTCAGTTGTGTGGAAGCAATGTACGAAAAAAAACCTGGGTAGAAGTGATTGTATGGAAGCAAGGTACGAGCAAAAGCTACCCAGGTTTTCCTCCTACTTGCTTCTACTGAATCAAAAATTGGGAGCACACACAGTTCTCAAACCCAGGTAGAACATAGTTTTTGATTCCATGAATGACCTCAGTATGTGTCTGGGATGGGGGGCATTATTGAATACCTGATGGTTTCCTGCCCAGGACTCTGCTCCAATTGTGGCAGTAAATTCAACCTCAAAACCTTACACACACACACACACACCCAGGCAGTGTGGATGATAGCACTGCTTGCTTCATGCTATGGAACAGCTGGACATAAAAACAAACCCTAGAAGCGGCATCCTTTCAATCAATAGGAAAATAAAGGCCATTTAGCCTAAGGACTAGTTCCTTTCAGTGACCCATTAAATAATTTTCAATGAAAAGTTGGCCTAGAACTCCCTTCGATGCTACTGATAAATCTTGCTAATAGTCTTCTAATTATATTTCATGGCTTTTATCCCTATAGAGCAGAGAAACTTTAAAGCAAATTGTTCTGTGAGAAGCATGTGCAACATGGGTTTGAGAGATGGGCATAACTTCTTATTATATCAGCCTGGAAATATATCAGAAGAAACATATTTCTGCATCCAGATTTGTTTGGGCTTCAGACTACTAGGTTTTGAAAAGGTTCTTCTGGACTCCAAAGTGGAATGCAAAGGTGTTGGTGTTGGTGGTGGGTTAGGGTTAGTTGGCAAAAGGAGTGCGAGGTCTTTCTACATATACATGGAGACCTCTTCTTGCATAGGTCTGTCAGCCATGTTGTCATGCAGTGTGTGCACATATGATGCAGCCAGGGATGTTCCAGAAAATGGTTGACCAGTAAGTGGCTTCTTGTAGGTGTCACAAGAGGTGTTGCTGGCAGTAGGGGTCCCAAATGTCACTGAGCCCCTGCTGGAGGGAGAAAGGGAGGGAGGGCTGGCCCACCAGCTGGGCAATACCACGCTCTCTCTCCCTCCTGCCTCTCCCAAGAAGAAGATAGGAGTGTAGGAACATCACTCTTTCCCAGGGCCCCATCCAACTTTGGAGTGCTTCTTGAAACCACAAATTTTGATTCCCAAGTAGGCCCTGGCCCTTTACTGTATACATACTGGACATTAAATTCTCCCCCTCTTAATTTCTTTCTGGATTTTGGAACTCTGAATTACATGATTTCTGAATGAGTTAAGAATTATCCTTTTAGAAGATTTCCATAATTTGCATGCATGGTTTGTATTCAGTTTGTGCCTCCCTCCAACAGTATTACCTATATGTGTGTGGACAAAGTACTGTAGAAAGACAATCCTGATGTGCTGCTATGCATAATTGCACTGAGATAAGTGTGTTACTAAGTGCATGTACACATCAGCAAAACACTGCACAAAAAGGAACTTTTTGTCTTTGCATGTACAAACATATACAAATCGATAAAACACTACAAAAAAGCAATGCCCACAACCAAATCAGTAGATGAAAGGAAAGAAAAAGATGGAAATGAACTGAAGGCTCTGGCAAACTGTGTGTGTACCAGTTCTGGACTTTATTTTGTAAATTTTCCTAGTTAAACATGGAGCAATGGAGTGCAGGGCAGAGCAAACCCACAGATCAAGAAAGGAAAGGCATGGAGGATAAACTGACTCTCACAGACCCTCATAAGTACAAGTGTGGACCAAAATGGTTCTCTCGGATGCCCTGCTGTTGCTCTTCATCAGCACAGCAGCTACTTTTTTTAAAAAAGTGTTTGATTATCAATTGTCTTCACATCCAGCATGAAGTAGCTTTCCTTTAACAAACTGATCAGCTGCATACCCACCTCTCCTAGGGATTGCACAGTTGGTCTGTGACACATTGGCTGTCACTGGTGGGGCACAAGAGAACTACTGAGCCCCAAAGAAACTGTGATTAACATATTTAAAAAGTTTTTTGGTGCTTGGCTGCTTAAATAAATTTGCATTAATGAAAAGATCAAGTTCTTCACACAATCCTCTCTGGGTAAGCCAAGGCTAAAAATACAGTGGTTAGAATTTTGGCTTCCGTTTTTACAAAATCTGACATTTCATAGCAGGCGGGAGGAATAAATGAGTATAGTTTTTACCTCTAATTTTATAAGGAATGAGCATCATCAAGAGAAGGTTTAGCTGATGGATTTAACCTGGAAGGATGTGTGCACGCACACGTGTGTGTGCACGAGCATACACGAGCAGGGAGAGAGGAATTTTTGGTGTGGAAGACCTTTGGCCTTGGAAATGTCACATTCTCACCTGCTATCTGATCTGATTCTTACGTTGTGGATGAGCCAGATAAGAGACAAACCAAAGGCAAAGCCATCTCAAGAGTAGAGCATTTCTAGCTCATCATACCAGTGAACATGTCTGACCTTGGAGGAGTTCAGACATGCTTTAAAATGATCAGGGAGTATCGTTTGAGAGTCTTCAGCCTAATTCAGATGTTGTTTAAAAGAGACACTGTACCCGAATACAGCATCCACAGTGCAGAATCATAGCCATGCTTGTTAAAGGATTTAACCTCTCTCTATAGAGAGAGCGTAAACTTGCTCATTAGGGAAAACAACCTTGTCAAGCTATTCTGTACTGAAATTGTCTGTGCTGGTTTATTCTAGAAGAGATTGGCTTTGAGGCAGTGAGCCAATGTCAGGGCTGTGGCACTTTAGCTGGTACCTTTGAACTGCAGGAAGGATTGACAGGATGGAATGCTTTTCCAAAATAACAAAATTTCCCCCACATATTAAAAACTAGAATGTCAAGGAGATAAATTCTGGTCCCAGGGCTGACCTTTCCATGATGCTCTTTTGCCTCTGCTTTAAAAAGTGGGTGTATGTGCGGAACCAAGAACCTGAACCGAATCACTGCCAAGCCGGCGGTTTGGTAAAGTAGGGGTGAAAGTGCTTGGGGCCATGCCAGGGAGAGTGAGTGGCAGCGCCGACAGTTGCACTTGCCGAGTTAGCAGCTTATTACCTCTCTCTCTGCCCCTTCCCGGCTGCCCCTTCCTGTGCCAAACTGATTGGCCTGAACCGGGCCTGTTTCAGTTCAAGCCACAGTCGAACCTTCGAACCAGGTTCAAGGTGAACTAGTTTGGCATGAACCATTTGTGCACACCTCTAGTGTACACAGACTGGCAGCAGCTTCTCCAACAGGAATCCCTCTCAGTCCTATCTGGAAGATGCCAGCGAGGGAACTTGGAACCTTCTGCATGTAAGCATGCAGGTCAGCATTCCCTCTAACAGGGAATCCCAGATGTTGTTGACTACAATTCCCAGCATCCCCAGCTGTGATGGCCTTTGGTTGGGAATTATGGGAGTTGTAGTCAACAACATCTGGGATTCCCTGTTAGAGGGGACACTGATGCAGGTGCTCTTTCCCAGAGTGGCCCCATCCCCTGAGGGGAATATCTTCCCGTCCTCACACATAGTCTTCCATTCAAATTCCAACCATGGTGGACCCTGCTTAGCCAGGGTGCTGTGGGAAGGATCAAAACAGTGGCTTCCAGTGCTGTTGTCAGTGATGTGACAGGATCCCAAACAGACTCTGTTTGGGGGGAAATAACTGTTTCTGAGTTGCAGGGAGGAATGGTGATTCATTTGTTTAACCATTTGGAGTCTGACTGGGAGAAGTTTGCCCGTCACTAGTTCTAACCATTTTTGAAACAATACCCAAACCTGAAAAAGCAGCTCACTAGAGGGTAAGATGTCTGTGTGCAACAGGGAAAGCTGTCCCCCTTTCATATTTCCTTCCACTTTCTGAAAATATTGTTTCCCATGCTTACTGAATCCGGTTCACTTTATCTGCTTCCGCAAAGGCTGCTGCTATCTGCTGCTATCTGCTGCTGCTGTTGTTAACATGGGTTGGAAAATGTGACTAATTCTCTCTCTCCTCTTCTCTGAGCAAGGGCAACCAATTCCGTCACTCTCCCAGTGGTATGTCTGGTTTTTTCCAGGCTAGGTTTCAGTAGGGATTGCATCTTTCAGAAAACAGCAAGGTATCAGTTTGTTGGCTGTTTTCCTGGTGTCGCTAAACAGTGTAACAGCTGAGCAACTATTAGAAACTTCTTGGCTCATTAACAGCACTTTGGTTAATGTTCCAGGCACAGCAGCCGTTGGGAGCCCTGACAGTGTGAACGCCCCATTAGCTTGGTCTAAAATGAGCAGTCAGCGATTGGTGCCAAAACACAATATTGCACCACTTTGGAATACAGGTGGTGGATTTATGATTGAATGTTCCCCGTATTAATATAAATTAAATAAAATATGAGGGCTGTCACCCAATTAAGGACACCTTAGTCGATTAATTGTATGAATTTTAGTTGAACTCAAGGGTTCAACTAAAACACTGGGTTCAGCTTCACACATCTGGATCTAAGAAGTGTGTGTGTATATATTTATTTATTATTTATTTTTAAATTTTATTTTATGTATTTTTATACTGCCCAAAACTTACATCTCTGGGCAGTTTACAACAAAAACAAAAAGTTAAACCATTAGTTAAAACAAATTAATAACAAATTAAAATACTGGTTAAAATAAATGACAACAAAAGTTAAATTGTAAGAATTTAAAACCCTAAAAGGTTTTACACACACACACACACACACACACACACACACACACACACACACACACACACACGTTAGATTACAATATGTGTCATTTAATTCTCAATTTGAGCTAAAGAGCTTTCCCTGCACATTACTTTCAGGAAGCCAATTCATCAGTATTTTTAAATTCTGTTCAGTTCTGGTTCAAATGCCAACTTTAAAAAACACACAGTTTGGTAACCAATTCAGCCCTTTGAACTGGTTTAGATTCATTGTGTGCAGAATGATACCAGATTCTTCTGCTTGTAGTGTAACTCCAAAATGAATAATGATAAATATTTAAGTTCAGAAAAAAACATTGTTTTTGGATGTCTATAAGGTTTTTAC
Organism: Hemicordylus capensis; assembly: GCF_027244095.1. NCBI lineage: Eukaryota > Metazoa > Chordata > Lepidosauria > Squamata > Cordylidae > Hemicordylus > Hemicordylus capensis. The sequence continues at coordinate 9,974,299 of NC_069671.1, forward strand.
AAACAAAGCATATACAGCAGAATAAAAAGCAGAAAAATAAAGTGTTACTCATAGAAAGTTGAAAACAGAGTTCTTGGTTACTGAAACACTTATTATGAACTGGTTACCACTTTTCACATTTAGGGTTTGGTTTAGGTTCAAGGCAATCAAGAGAGTTTGGATTTGGGATCAGTTCCAGTTCACTGAAAACCTCTCTACACCAGTGTGTGAATTCAGCTTCACATGCACACTAGGGGCTAGGTGCTTCCACCATTCCTCTCAGAGATACAACTTCTGGAGATCTTGGGGTGGGAGTGGGTTCCTGAAGAATGACCACACTAACTCACACTAGCAAAACCACGAACAAATTAGGGGCAGAGATTTACTGGGGACTATCCCCAATTACTAGGAAAGTTTGAAGCATGTGCCCTACGAGCAAGATATGTCTGGGCCTCGTGAGCTTGTGTGAACATAGGAACATAGGAAGCTGCCATATACTGAGTCAGACCATTGGTCTATCTAGCTCAGTATTGTCTTCACAGACAGGCAGTGGCTTCTCCAAGGTTGCAGGCTGGAATCTCTCTCAGCCCTATCTTGGAGATGCTGCCAGGCAGGGAAATTGAAACCTTCTCCTCTTCCCAGAGCGGCTTCATCCCCTGAGGGGAATCTCTTATACTGCTCAAACTCCTAGTCTCCCTTTCATATGCAACCAGGGTGGACCCTGCTTAGCTATGGGGACAAGTCATGCTTGCTAGCACAAGACCAGCTCTCCTCTCTCCTCTCTTCACAGTGTGTCTTGTGAAACACTGACTGTGTTTCCCAACTGGTGCCTCAGCCATGTTGCGTTGCCTTTTCCAAGTGTTATTAAAAATTCAGCTGCATCTCCAACTGAGGCACTCCGTCATTTTGAAAGCAATTGTAGCTGTTAATAATTGAAGGCAATTAAAAAAGTGTGTTAAAAGTCATGTAATTTTTATAGACTGGCTTGATGCCTCCAAGGTTGTCTTTTGGCGCACCAGGAGGTTATTAAGCAAAGGTTTCTGTGCACTTTGGAGGTTTGGAGGCAGTTAGTTCTGCTATCAGTGTTGATGTCAGGATGGCTTACTCTCAAGGGGGGGGGATATGGGGTAGGTGAGTACACACAGATCAATGCTCACGAAAGAATGCACACGTCTGGCATTTTCTGCAGTTCCACAATTTGAATTAAAATGTATGGATTGCATTTTGAAGCATTGCTTTTGAAATTAATCTCTTACAATATAGTGCTTTCAAAGCCTTGTTGATACATTTTTAAGGCCATCATGTGAAGAATTGGTTTCCCCAGATATGCCATTTTTGAACCCAACATTGCTATAAGGGGAAGTGTGAGGGGAAGGAGGCAAAATCTTCTTACCTCCCGACCTACTTATTAAAAGTTTGTGGTAAATTCAGTCACAAAATCTCCTCTGATCTTGTCCAGCTTCCACTCAAGGACCTCTTGGGAAGGGTTTCTCATCTTGGGTCTCCAGATATTGTTGGACTACAACTTCCATAATCCCCAGCCACAATGGCCACTGTAGGATGAAGGGAGTTCTAGGCATCTGAGGTCTAAGGATGGCCTCTCTGTCTAGCCTACCGCACAGGGTGGTTGTTAAGGTAACTTGGGAGAGCTTTGTGTAACTGCATAAAGCTTTTTGGAGAAAGGACAGGATATTATCTAAACCAGAGGCAGGTAATCTTTGGCACTCTAAATGTTGTCAGATGAAAATTCCCATCAACCCCGGCTACAGTTTATTGCTGGGGTGCCAGAGTTGCCTACCCCTGATCCAAACAAAGGCATAATACAAACACTTCTCGTTTGTTCCAACTGCTGGCCTTTCCTGAACTTGCGCCCCAGTTCACATCCCAGGCGCACCTTGTGGCACATTCGTGTAATTCCCAATGCGTGTAAGGACTGCCTCATTACATTGATCAGGGTTGTCAGATAACATCTGTGCAAAGGAACCACTCATGCGTCTGCTTCCTTCATTGAAACGAAGCGGCAAGGTATTCTGTAAAAGACTGCAGGGACATGGGTGTATAATCAGCCCACACTGAAGATTTAAAGAAGTGGGTAAAGTATATGTGAGCAGCACAGCTCTGATTTCTCCTGGATATGTCTGAGCTTCTCGGATTTGATGTAAGTAAACACCTCTCTTACACATGTCAGCCTTATGTTATCTTGGAATTCACCTGTGTCCACCCCCCACCCTGTGCCAAACAGATGTTTCCAATTCCTCTCTATTGTGTAAAACTGCAATAACACCCATAAACCTTGAGTCTCATTTGTTGAAGGCCTTTTCGGTAGACATCTGCCTTGCACGACTCCCCTGCTTTTTATGCAGTGTCATATCGTCTTTCCTTCCTGAGTAGATTACTCTCATGCAGCAAATCTGGAGACACTGGAGACCAGTAAAAACATTATTGTGTCCCCTATTCCTTCTTGAGTATTCCCCCCTTTAAATTGGCTGAGAAATGTCAACCTCTAACTGTAAAGCTAGAGTCAATGAGGAATTATTTGCCTTTCTGGAACCCTGGAGCTTCAGTTTAAAGTGACCAGTCCTCATAATCTGGGCCAAGTTATTTCTGAGGTATGACTGGCAGTGATCTACGGGGTGAGGAGCCTTCTCCAGGGTGGCCCCAGCTCTCTGGAATTCCACATAGCCTAATCTCTGGATCATTTCCTCCCTGCTAAGTTTTAAATGAAAACCAAAGAGGTTTCATTATTGGTTTCCTGCTGCCCTTGGGTCTTGTAATAACCGGTTTTTATGGCTGCTCTTCTTGAGTTGTAATTCTGTTGCTGCATTGTGGCCATCTTACTGTATTTCTATCAGAGTTTTAATTTATTCTAGTAGGCCATCATGAATTCACTCTGTGGAAATGGGCAGGGTGTAAGTTTAAGTAAGTAAATATAAAATTGATTAATTAATTAATTAATTAAAATAGCTGCATTGACTTGACCAGAATGGAAAATTAAAAGACAGGTGTGACATTTGTAGAGTAGTGGTGTGGAGGTATCCACTCCATATTCACACAGCCCCAGGATGCAGCTCTGAAAAACGTGTACTGCTTGATTTGCAGCAAAGGCTGGCTGTGTGCAGTATGGATTGGATAACACCTGTGATATCACAGAGACATATGCCTGGAAATTCATGGAGCAATGCTACACATTTTAAAAAGTTATCTTTTTTAAAAAGGTTGGCAGGTGGGGGGAGGCTGGAGGGATGTATAAATGAGAAAAACATATGTATGTTGTGTTCAGATTTTTTTTTTTTTTTAGGCGGAGGAACATGTGTAGGGGCTAAGACTTCCAGCATAACTGGCTGTATATCTTGCCTAGGTTTCTTGGATGGCAGAATTACTTTGCTTAAAACTAATGGCAGCTGAGACTGTCATGCTGGCCCAACGCCCGCTTCCTATTTTTGCCAATACTTTCACAGTCAGCAAAAATGGGGAGGGGGGACCGAGGCACTATTGTGGGGAGCCCTGAATGCATATTTATTTTATTTTATTTTATTTTATTTTATTTTTATACCGCATTTCTTAAGGCATTCCAAGGCAGTTTACCAAAGTTAAAATACAGTCATCCCTTGCCAATCGCGAGGGCTCCGTTCCGGGAAAACCTCGTGGTTGGCAAATTAATGGTTGGCAAGCCATTTAAATCAATGGTAGACAGGGGGTTAGGGGAATTGCGGTCATGAAAAGACTGCAAAATACAGCTAAAAACAGGAAACAATTCTCCAAATCTCTATGAGACAGTAAAAGAATTGAAGGGGAACCCTGAAAATCACTCCCAAACCCCTGAAAATCACCCGAGCCCCCCTAATAACTCCCTGAGTTCCCAAAATTGAAGAAACCCCCAATTGCCAAATTTTTTTACCAGCCTGTGGATACTTGGGTTGTGGTTGGTGAGATCTGCCACAATTTCCAATTCATGGATAATTAAAACTACGATTAGGAAACCCGCGGTTGGCAAGGGAGGACTGTACCATAAAACTCCATAAAAATCTCATTTTAAATCAGTTAAACAATAAAAACCATAAAAAATAACACACACACACCTTTTTTTTTTTTTTAAAGACAAACAGAAGCAGGAGAGCTGAGAAACCTGGCAGCCCCTAAGGGATAAAAGCCTGAACAAATAAAAAGGTCTTTAGTTGTTTTTTAAAAGCTGCCACAGATGACAAAGTGCAGACATTCAGAGCCTCGGGGGCAACAATAGAGAAGGCCCTGTCCTGCATGCACAATAATTTAGAGTAGACTCTCTCAACATTAGCACATGGAGCAAAGGCTGCTCTGATGACCTTGCTCAGAGGGCAGAAACCCTTGGGAGCAGGGGGTCCTTCAGGTATCCATGGTCCAAGCCATTAAGGGCTTTAAAGGTAACTACCAGACCTGGTGCAGAACATCTGCGCCCTCTTCCCCCGAGCGCCTGCCCCACCCCCATCTCTGGCCGGCTTTCAACCCGGCCCCTCCCCTCCCCCTCTACCGCCGCCTCACCCTGGCAGCCGGCCCGCTGCTGCCTCCTCGCTACTGCTGCCTCCCCACCGCAGCCAGGCCCACCACTGCCACCATCTCCCCGCCCCTATGGCCGGGCCCGCCACCGCCATCTCCCCGCCATGGCCGGGCCGCCACCTCCGCCTCCCCAACATGGCCGGGCCCGCCGCCGCCGCCTCACCTGCTTCTCGTCCTCACTGCCATGAGTCCGGCGAACAGCAGCCAACAGCAGCCAATCAAGTGCCTCCCTTGCCGGCACGCATAGCTTTGCCACATCCCTACGCATGGCTGGTGGCTGACTAAGAGAATTAAGTATAATGATAATCAGCATCATATTGCTAGTCATTGCATTCTGTTTTGGCATGCCTGTCTACCATGGCAAATTTGTTGCTGTGGAAAAAATGGGACATGAACTCCCAGTCCCAAATTGGGCCTGCGACTCTCTCAGCAGGTTACCTTTGCATCTGCAAGCTCTTTCTCCGAAACCTTTCAGACACGTCGTGTCTGCCTCTCCCCACTTCTCTTGATCCAGAAGAGAGCTGAATTGTACGATAGGCAGGAATATATCACCCAGTGAGGATGCTTTGACAGGCACTTAATCCCATCCATGCCATAATGTAAGCTGTGCCCCCAGACAACCTCATTTCAGAACATTGCCTTGTAAACTGTCACCACCAAGGACTGATTCATGCAGTCATCATTCCCCATGCATAGCCATGATTCCCAAATGGCAGGCTGGACCCTCCCGGCCTGTCAACTTAAAAAAATAAAACTCTAGATGACAGAGACCTGGCCTCCTTCCTTTGACCTTGAAGGTCTTAAGACTTGTCTTTCTGTTCCTGGTGGATAGCAAGTGGCTGTGGATAAAGAACCCAAAATATTTGTGCAAGTTGACCCTAAGACTAGTAAAGAAAGAGACAATTGGTGTACTCTGGATTTTGCAAGCCAGAAGCAAAAACAAGGGATTGCTTGACTCCTGCAGCAGAGGAGTTAGAAGGCCTGTAGGACACATTTCTGCCTACAGGTTCACTCTAGTCTAGGGCAATTCCAAGGGTAACGGAATCAGGCATGTTACTACTTTTTCTATCATTTCAACCATAAGCAAATTTCCAAGTTGACATTGTATATACCCACTGATCAGAGAAGATCACCTGCTATAAGGCTATATTGTATTATAATGAGAGAGAGAGAGAGAATATTATAGTGTCTGAAATGTGCAAAATATGTAACGGAATGAGAAATGGTGTCCAAAAATTCTGATTCCATTACTGATGTGTTTTGCATATTTCTTACACCGTAATATTGAAGGACTTCGTGAAAATATGTCCTAGTAGGAGAAATTATCTTGCCAGTGGGTATATATAATATCAGCTTGAAAAATTGCTTTTGGCTGCAGTCTTTGAAAAAAGTGGTGACATGCCTGATTCTGTTATCCTTGGAATTGCCCAAAACAGGTTCCCTGAGATATTTGTATTGAAACAAGTCTAGGCTAAGGTCTAGGAAAAGATCAGAAATGGCTGAAGGCATTTTGCCATGTGACTTGACTATACCACAATACTACACAATCCAAGAAGTGAGCCCTCCTTTGTGACATTGATTCTGGAACATGCCTCTCAAATTGCACAGGGCTCCTCAGATCTGTGGCTGTGGGACCTCAAAAAAATGTTTTGGTCCAAAAGTGTATCGGGTTTCTTGTGCAGTCAAGCCTGCCCTTGAGCAGACTCCTCCCCCACCCCCGCCAATCCCACAAACAGATTTTGCAGTCAGCTGGAGGTAAATTTTTGCAGTCAGCTGGAGGTAAATTAGGCTGAAGACACACACAATATGAAAAGACAGATTGCTGTGCTGGGAACATGCTGAGTTCTAGTGTTGTGATATTAACGACTTTCTCTGAAACACCCTCCATGCTTCACAGATGAAAATAGGGGGATGCTCTTGCCTGTTCTTACATCTAGGACTGAACCCCTTTCCCTGCTGCTGTTGTCCCAACTGGGTGTGGTGTTCTGGAAGAAGAAGTGAATATTTCAGTGGCAAGAAGTGGTGGATTAGTGAAGCTTCTTTTTAGACAAATGTGTGCTGCCTTTTGGAACAGAGTCCATTTAACAACACACTAGCAGTTTCCCCTTTTTGAAAAAGACAAGGAAATTTAAGAGCCAGTGTCAGATAGGCGAGTGGTGGGCAAATCCACATGGTATAGAGCAGCTGGTGAAAAAATCTCCAGCAACCTGCAGTAGTATTTTGGGAGGGAGCACTTCAGGCAGTGATACTTGGTGTGCAAATAGGATGCATGCAAGCAGGGACAGTCTCTTTGGGAGGCCAGGTGTGCTGGTAGCCTCCAGTGGTTGATTGTTGGGGTGCCTGCAGGCTGGCAAAATGCCCCTCACAGCTGCCATTGGAGCAGCCCTTCAGAATCGATAGGTCTAATCCTTGCAAAGCTTGGAAGAAGCGTGAGGATAAAAGAGGAGACTGGTGGAAACATTCCTTTCCCCCTGCATCGCTTTTGAAGCTTGTGAAGGTCAGTTTTGAATGGGGCATGGCCCAAAGCAGCATGCGACATCTTACCTTAGACTTCCCCAGTATACAAAAATGGCCCCACATTCCTCTGTGAAATGTCAGCAGTGTATGATACAGATTTGCAATGGCTGTAAAAAGGATCTCCCCCATTGGAAACCTCTGCAGTGCAGTAGGGTAGGGGTGTGTGTGTGTGCGTGAGCTCTTCCAGTGAGACAGCGTGTCCCCCTCCCCAGCTAAATGGACTTACCGGTTGATGGATATTCCAGTTCTGCTTTGTCAGTGTTCTCATTGCCTGTACAGATGGCTAATCGACCACAAGGTATCTCTCATGGCCACCACTTAATGAAGTGCGTGCTGCTTTTTCGCAAGCTAGATTTCAGCTTGGGGCTTCCCCCTCGGTTACAGAAGATGCTTTCCCCCCCCACTTTTAAGAGAGAGTTTTGGTATTCCAGCTGGTGACTGAATTCAGAGGGTGGTAAATGGTTTGCACAACAGGGTTCCCCAGACTTTGTACTGAGATCTGTTCTATGTGATTGGATTCTGTTTTTTCTGATGCAAGGGTGTTTTCACTTGCTATAGTAAAAGCTCCTTTGCTGCCCACTGTTTCTGCAGATGTAAAAACTTATTTTTGTCATGGACTGGAATGTACAAGAGTGCAGTTTTCAACTGGGCTGAGCTGAAATCCTCCCACTCCCCAACTTCACCACTCTGTTGGCAGGATACAGAGTTAGGGAGACATTTTTGGGCATTTTGGGAGTTGCAAACAGATGAGAAGTGTGATTGTGCTCCTAGTTGCTGGCAGCACTGTTTTCTCCCTACAAGGCTCCAGGAAACATTGCTCTCAGTCTTATTTAGCTTCTTGACAATGCTGCATTTGCACAAGGTGTTGTCATGCAGCCAGAAGAAAGTGAGGGCAAGTTTCTTGACCTCACTCTGGAACCTTGTGTGGGAAAGATGGCACGGCTGGACTTGGGGCACCGAGAGGGCGGTGGAATGTATGTGGGGAGGGCGCCAGGTTTTGAGCAGAATAGGTAATTAAGGGTGGGGGCGCAGGGGCGCCGCATGGGTAGGGCGCACCGGGAATATGCCCCGTTACCCTGTGGGCCAGTCCGAGCCTGATTAAGATGGTGCCCAGCAGCATCCCCTTCCTGTCCTCCAAAGCTACTTTTTGTCAGCCTCCTCCGCAAACTACCAAATGGTTTGTTTCCCCTCCATTCACGTTAGTTTTAAGCTCAGGTTGTTGTTTGCTTTTCAGGTTATACAGAAGCATCAGTTAACCCCCCCACTAAACTAAGCTTCATTTATCAAAGCTGTTAAATAAAAGGGCCTGGGAAACTGTCAACTCTTCACTCTGCTCAGCGCAACAGTAGATAATAAATCTGCAGTCAGATTTGACTGGTTGTATTTCAGATCAGAATGTGAGCCCAGTCCTTCCTCACCTCAGTACTCCTGGCCATTACTGCACCCCTTCTCTGTCCATTGTCTTCACCTCTGGTTTTGGTGCATATTTATCTCACTCCGCCTTCCAATTCCTTCTTCAATTCCTCCTTTCCTAGCTCCCTTTCTTTGCTTGCCCAACTGCCTTCCACAGCCACCTCTTTTCCTTGCTTCTGCTACACCATCTAATTTTAGGTCCTTCTGCCTCTCCTTCCTCTCTGTAGGATGGGAACAGCACAGACCCACAGCAGTCAGGGTCCCTTCTGCCTGCCCCTTCACTGTGACACGAGGGCAACTCAGCCAGTCACTTTCAGACACTTGTCTGTCAGCACAAAATCTCACTGTACCCTGCAACTGTGGACTCTTGGCCATTGCAGATGATTGTATTGCTCCAGGTACATGTGGTGCCCTTGGCTGATAATCCTCACTCCCCCTCCTCCCTCACCACCACTGCCCCCCCCCCAAGTAGTGAAATATCGTCTGATTGTTTTGTCAACTGCTGCTTCGTGCATATTAAAAGGCACCCAATTCCAACTGTGTTCTCCCTTTGCCTTGTGTATTTTGAATGTGGGTGTCCATAGCAAAATTTAAAACATGAATAGAGAAGCCATTCTTAGCCTGGAGTCCAGCAATGACTAAACAGAAAAGGGGAAAGCCAAGCTTAATCTCTCATTTAATTCTCTATTAGATCTATACAGAAAGTCTGACACTGCAAGGAAATGTGTGTGAGAGCTTTGATATGCACCTCCCCTTTTGCCTGATCCTCTGACTCCCTGTTTTCTAAATGCAGCAGGCTTCTGTTCTGCTGTTTACATCCATGTGGGATTCTAAATGGATTTGCTAATCTGAAGCCCTTTCATTATCTGCAAATTGGATTCTGTGTTGTGAGAAGCACAGCAGCCGCAACTTTGGACCCTTGGAGAGGGATGGGATGGTGAATGTGCAGAAGTTAGTAAGTAGTCTGCCACCATCCCTGTTGATATGTGCAGTTTTAAGTGTTAGGGGGTTTGAGGGGAGATAATTAACTTTTTGTTGACTTGTGTTGCTGCTGCTGCTGTTGTCATTGCACCTTAGCAGGGAGGGATTGATTCAAGAATAGCAATAAACTCCCCTGCTGCCAACATGGATTGAAAGGATGCCCCAGCTTTTTTATCGTGTACAGAGTGCATCATGTACAGGCACAGTTACAGGTTTTTTTGTACCCATCCTTGTGAATTGCTCTGTCTGTCTTTTTTTTAGGAATAACTTTATTAAAACTCTGTTAGTGTAAGATACTAGAGAAGGAGTTCTTATTCAGGGTTCAGTTCCTTTCCCTGAGCATATTAGACAATAAATTGCTCTGTGTGGGTATGCATCTTCTTGTCTCTAGTGCCCATGCATATAAATGCATGCATATGGACAGGAAAGTTCCATGCATTGTACTCTCTTAGGTTTTGCATTGCTGCTGCTGAAGTATGTTTTAAACAACGTATTGTAGATAAAATGATTTCTAGCATATCTTCAATCAAAAGAGCAAAAGTGACTATGGTTTTTAAGGCTGTGGGGGAAACAATACTCATGTAGCTCAGTGGTGGAGCATCTGCTTTGTATGTAGAAGGTCCCAGGTTCAATCCCTGGCAGTTTCTCCAGGTATGACTGGGAAAGGCTCCTGCCTAAAACCTTGGAGAGCCACTGCCTGTCAGTGTAGATAAAACTGAGCTAGATGGGCCAGTGGTTTGATCCAGTATAAGGGAATTTCCTGTGTAACTATACAAAATGTGAGCAAGGCAGCGGATGTCGAGGGGAAAGGTAAGTTCAGGAAGTGGTTATGAAAAGGGCAATTTATGAATATGTCCCTATTTGAATCTGTAAAATGTTGGAGGGCATGGCTGAGGAAGTGGTGCTGTAAGGCAACAAGCAATTTAGGGGGTGCTGCAAGGATGCAGAGGCTTCTGGGACACGCTCTCGTTTTGAGCTAGAGGTAGAACCTGCCAGATCAGAAGTAGTCCACTTCCCATCTGGCCCATGGAGAAATGGAAGACTCAGGATTTTGGTTGGCCATCTCAGTTACAGAATACAGCCTTGAGCCTTCCCATTTGACATGGCAGCAAGTTCACAAATTGAGAAGGAAAGCCCAACACAGAGGGCGTGGGTTCTGAAAAGTTATGGACTTGTCTTTGGCTGCTTGAGTTGCATCAGGGTAGAAGCTGCATCTCTGGAATTAATTGCATTTTGAGGGGCTTCTGTTGTGTTTCTGCTTGAGAAGGATAATTGGGTTTGGCCGTGATTACTGTGGGTAACCAGATTGCAATTTTAATGTTACTGTTGGCTCTATGGCAGGAAATGAGAATATTGATTTTTCAATTACCAGCCAGGGAGTCAGTGCTGGAAGGGTAGAATGTGAAGCATTCACTCTGGCAAATTGACTAAGATTTGTTCCTCTTGATTCTCTCTCCTGGTTTGGAGCTTTTGTTCTGGGAATAGCAACAGGAGGTTCCTGGGGGACTCGTTAGAAGAATGATGATTATAACTCTCAACGCCAAGAAGGTGGGGGGAATCCTTTTCTAGCTTTGACATGTGGATGAAAGGTTAGACAGAACAACTCTCTGTGTGTTAGCATCTTGGCTCATAGAAGGAGGAGCGTGGGAAGAAGAATGAGCTTGCGTCCGTAGGTTGCAAGTGCTGCAAACACTGAAGAAAGAAAAGACAATAAAAACTCAAACAATCACTTTTATATATTGATAACACCTTGTTTCATTTACTATGTGCTTGAAAACAGTTTGTCAACTCTCTGGATACTCTGTTTCCAAATTGTTTGCAGCAAACTGTGTACCCCAAAAGACTTGCTAGTGCCACTGTGGGAAACAGGATGCTGGACTGGGTAGGCCTTGATGCAGCAGGGCTGTTCTTACAGGGGTGCTTGCAGAAGCAGGATAACAGAACAGGTGCCGACGGAAGCATTTCCCTCTTTCAGGGCCAGGACTAGTTAATCAAATAGCAATAGCAATAGCACTTACATTTATATACCGCTCTATAGCTGGAAGCTCTCTAAGCAGTTTACAATGATTTAGCATATTGCCCCCAACATTCTGGGTACTCATTTTACTGACCTCGGAAGGATGGAAGGCTGAGTCAACCTTGAGCCCTTGGTCAGGATTGAACTCGCAACCTTCTGGTTACAGGGCGGCAGTTTTACCACTGCGCCACCAGGGGCTGTGGTCACAAACTCTTGTTATGGATTAAGTAAGTGAAGCACCTATCTTGCCGACTAAGCCTTCCCTCTGCCAGTCATGAACTTTTATGTGAAGCATCACTGTCCTATGGGATACAAAGAACCCCCTCTAAAAGTAAATGTTTCGAGATATGTATATGAAGGGAGCATCTACTTGGAATTTATTTTTTAAATTGTGTGCCTCAGAAAACTGGAACTTTTAGAAACACTGGTTTACACATCCAAGCGAATTTAGGAAATGAGTTAACAACCCCTGGCAATATTTGGGGCTCTGGCCTTAACTCTTATTCCTTAATCCCTCATGTGAGTTGTTTCAACCATGTCAGGGCTGTTTGTTTCTTGTCTAGATGGGCACAGAATAAAATCACAAAATGAATCAGTCTGTTCACTCTTGTCATCAGACAGGATGGAAGCACACAGGAGTTCAGACAGCTTTTTGTGAAGTGCGCACTGACAGCTTGCCTGGAGTTGGAAACTTTCTTCTGAGGATGTGCTTGTGTCAAATGGTTGGCGGTCAAGTTTGTTCCTAGCATGGCTGCCGTTTGTCATGACAAACCCTGGCCAGATGGATTCTCAGCAGCCTGTGGCATGCTGTAAGAAGCCTGAGCCACCGAACAACATCATAAAAGCTTTAAGGGGAGAAACAGATGAGTACTGTTGTGACCCCTGCCCTGAGCAGCCATTCAGATCCCAACCCTGATGAGAAAAGACCATCCAGATTGCAAAGGCCAGTGCTGGAGCCAGGCCCTGACACTGGGTCTCAGAGCCTGGAGTCCACGTTTCCTAAACCTGATCCCTCCAGGAATTGGTGCCATCTGCACTAGGAAACTTGCACTGCCCTGTGAGTCTGCACCCGCACCAGCAGTGATTGGAGGCAATAGATGGTGTAGATGCAAAGAAGCAGTAGATGGAGAAGAGGAGTGTAAGGTTCCAGGCTAGGGGGCTGTCCCTTGAGTGCTCTCCAGGTGGGGGGCAGGCTGGGCTGGAGGCATTTAAGGCCTCAGTCAAGCTCTGGACCTCTTTGAAGCAAGTTGCTCAGTCATAGTTCTCCAAGGTCCTGAAATTGGAGCTCTCCAAAAACCTGAAACTCCTGCCTGCCTTCCAGAAAAGGTATCCTGATTAGGAGTACAGTATTCCAGTGGGGGCTTGACCCCAGTGTCATGGGACAGAACTGGTCCTAGGAAGAATATGCAGCAGGTGTTCCGAGGTATAACCCCTGCTAACTTGGCAATGAGGCACTTTTTAACATGGTGATTCTCTTTATTTAGCTGGGGGAGAGTAACTGGCCCTATTAACGCCCAGCACAGTACCTCCAGTGACTGTTGCTGGTGTCTGTCTTGTGTTTCTTTTTAGATTGTGAGCCCTTTGGGGACAGGGAGCCATCTTATTTATTTGTTATTTCTCTGTGTAAACCACCCTGAGCCATATTTGGAAGGGTGGTATAGATATCAAATAGATGCTGCTGCTGCTGCTTCTGTTTAGCTGGCATGTCTACCAGCCATTGAGATTTCTTCTTCATGAATGTGTGGACTCGTAAAGCCATTTAAGCTTGAGGCCATGAGTACATTTTGTGAAAATGATATGGAAAGGTAAAGAGAAGAGAAACAGAGTAGGCCAATTCAGAGATCACAAATGCAAGAGTTATCACAGTCAAGGAGCTCCATATTGTTTTAATATTTGTTTTAACTGTTTTAATGAAAGGCGGTATATAAATTTAACAATAAATAAATAAATATGCAACCAGCCTGCCAGCAGTATCTTCCTGCTGCTTCTGTGGGGTCTGGGTCAGAAGAGATCAGGGAAACTCCTGGGACTTCTAGTAAGCTTGCAGTCCAAGGGCACAATAAGGTGAAGGATTGGTTCTTACACAAAGGAACATAGAAAGCTGCGTTCTTCTGAGAGAGATCTTTGGTCCATCTAACTCAGTATTGTCTACACTGACTGGCAGTGGCTCACCAAGGTTTCAGGCAGGAGTCTCTCCCACCCCTAACTGGAGATGCTGCCAGAGATGGAGCCTGAGCCCTCTGCATGCAAAGCAGATGCTAAGCTATGGTCCCATCCCTAAAGCATGGGTCTCCAGACACTCACCACACCAAGACCTAATTTACTGTAGCAAGGTGACTATACTGTGTACCCTTAGGCCATACTCTGGGACCCACTTGGGGGAGTCAGCTTGGCTTCTTAGCTGTGACTGATTCTCATGTGCCAGCCCTGAGAAAGGTCACTTGTGGAGAAAGAGAGACAAACCAGCAAGCGGGGAACTCTATATCACTTCCAGTTAATAGGCATTTCTAGAAGCTTGTAAAAACATACCTTGTCAATGAATGACATGAGCGTGACTCATCACTTTATTTTATTCACTCTCCAAGCCTTCTAAGGGTGGTGTGTTCTAGGGATGTGCATGGAACTGGCTGGCCTGGTTCGCTTCGAGTCTGAACTGGACCGGACCTATTCAGTCTGCCCGCCCCCACTCAAACACCCCTGGTTTGGTCGGGGGGGGGGGTTAAGTGGACCAAAAAGTTTTTAAAAAATTATTCAACTTACCTCCTCCAGCGGGCTTCTCTGAGGCAGCAGGTGTGGAGGAGGTTCCCCCGAAATGGTTGATGGGTGCATAACGGAGGCCAGTTAAACTCCAGGAAGTTTTGGATGATGCAGATTATCTAGACCCATTTCAAACTGGCCTCCGTGTGGACTATGGGGTCGAGACTGCCATGGTCGGCTTGATGGATGATCTCCAACTGGCTATTGACAGAGGGAGTGTGACTCTGCTGATCCTTTTGGATTTCTCTGCAGCTTTTGATACCATCGACCATGGTATCCTTCTGGACCGCCTGAGGGAGGTGAGATTGGGTGGCCCTGTTATATGGTGGTTCTGTTCCTACCTCTCTGGTAGATTCCAGATGGTGTTGCTTGGAGATTGCTGTTCTGCAAAGCGAGAACAAAAGTGTTGAGTTCCACAAGGCTTCATACTGTCTCCAATGCTTTTTAACATATACATGAAACAGCTGGGAGAGATTGTCAAGTGGTTTGGTGCTGGGTGTTATCAATATGCTGATGACACCCAGATCTATTTCTCCATGTCAATCTCATCAGGAAATGGCATATCTTTTCTAAACACCTGCTTGGAGGAGGTAATGGGCTAGATGAGGGATAACAAACTAAAATTGAATCCAAATAAGATGGAGGTAATGACTGGGGGGCGGGGTCAGGACCCAAGAGATGGTTTAGATCTGCCTGTTCTGGATGGGGTTACACTCCCCCTGAAAAATTAGGTACGTAGCTTGGGAGTGCTTCTGGACCCCAAGCTCTCCCTGGTTTCTCAGGTTGAGGCAGTGGCCAGGACCGCTTTTTATCAGCTTTGGCTGATATGACAGCTACGTCCATTTCTGGAGGTAAATGACCTTAAAACAGTGGTACATATGCTGGTAACCTCCAGGCTTGACTACTGTAATGCATTTTATGTCGAGCTGCCTCTGTATGTAGTCCAGAAACTACCATTGGTACAGAATGCAGCCTCCAGATTGGTCTCTGGGACAACTCCAAGGGACCACACCACATTGGTTTTGAAGGAAACCACACTGGCTGCCAATATGTTTCTGGGTGAAATACAAAGTGCTGGTTATTACCTATAAAGCCCTTAATGGCTTGGGTCCAGGGTATTTAAGAGAGCGCCTCCTTTGTCATGAACTCTGCTGCCTGTTATGCTCTTCTGGAGAGGTCTGGTTATGGTTGTCGCTGGCTCGTCTGGTGGTGACTCAGGACCGGGCTTTCTCTGTGGCTGCCTCAGGTCTTTGGAATATGCTCCCTGCTGAAATAAGAGCATCTCCTTCTCTGTTTATTCTCAGGAAAACCCTCAAGACTCACCTGTTCTCACAGGCTTTTAATTAAAATTAATTTTAATAATTTGTTTTAATAATTGCTTTATGCTACTCTTTTAATTGTTTTGTGTATTTTAATCTGTGCTGATTTTTAAATATTGTTTTACATTTTGTACACCGCCTAGAGATGTATATTATCAGGCATGCATATATATATATATATATATATATATATATATATATATATATATATATAATCTTTTGGTCTGAGAACGGCCAGGGGAAGGTTGGTCGAGCCGAACCAGGGGTTGTTCGACTCAACCCCAAACTGTCAAAATGCACTGGCTTGAAGTTGAACTGGCTCGGTTTCAAACCTGTTTGCACACTCCTAGGGTGTTCCAGGTGGTGGGAACAAAGAAGAATTGCACAAATGAAGGGCTAGGGATGGGCCTCGGCGATACTTGGTCCAGATCATACAGGGTTGTTGTGAGGATAAATTTGTGAGTTCCTTGGAAGAAGGGTGGGATACATATAAAATAAATAAACATTAAGGATGATGGATTTTAACTGGTGGGGCCACAAGTTGAGAGCGTGTTTGTGTGTGTTTATGTTTTCAGGCAAGTGTATTTTATATGAAAATAAAAAAGGAAGTATTTAAAGACACCCGTTGCTTGTTCCAAATGCTAGCTTCCATTCATTAAGTTGTAAATGATCTCTCACTCTCTCCGGAGCCTCAAAGGCACATATGGTGAGGTTTTGGTAAGGTACAACTGTATTTGCATGTCTTCAGTGAATGATTTCAGTTGAAAGGCAGGTAGTGAATCAATTTACAATCCAGTTGGCAGCCCAAGCATTTTGCACAATTCAGAGAGCACTTGACAAAAGCTGTGCTGGCAGTGCTGTAGGAAGGGATGATCCAGAGAGAACTCTGGACTTTCACGTGACCGCCTAGGTACATGGCACCTTCAGATGAGTGTCAGGGTGCTGGTTCAGACATAACACCAAATGACGGGTTGGAGTTAAACGGGGCCCTTGAGTACACACTCTCTCCCCTTTGCATGTGACAATGACTATCTTTTCTTCTGGTTCTTAGACTGTTGTTTCATCCAGACAAGCAACCTAAGTGCTTGCCTTACAGACCTGAAGTGGAAACCAGGATCAAACCCTGGATTCCAACCCTGGTTTGCAGGATGAATGAACAGACAAGAGAGCAAATGATGATGTATCCCAAAGCAGAGAAATGCTGTCCATGAAGAAAGGAGGGAGTTCATGAACCTGATTACTCTATCAAGCTGAACCACTGTACTGGGTACAGTGGATATTATGCTTGTAGTGGTTGTGACTCTGAGCTGTGACTCTGATTTTTTAATTAATTAACAAAGCACACACCAGTGACAAATGTAATTTCCATGATCAGCAGAGACTGAGCAGTTCAGCTCTGCAGAATTAAATGAACATTTCAGACACACAATGAGTTTGGGGCTGTCCTTATCTCGAGGCAAATTCTCCCTCTCCACCCAATCCTGCACTGACTCTGCAATTTGACCGAGTATGGGTTTTTCTCCTGCGTTCTCACTCTGAACTCCTAGGAGGCATAATAACCCAATGCTTTGGCCTTGGGGTTATTGCTGCCTGCTGATCCCCTAGACTTACAATCAGATAATGAGAGGAATAAATATTTAAAATGAAGCACTGAGAGTTCTCCTTCATGTCTCAGTGTTTCATATCTATCAGCGTTCTGCATTTCTTAAGTAAGGAGTACAGACGGAAGGTCATTCCTGGTTGCCAATTGTTCTAGCAGTCTGATTTTTAAATTGCCTTGCGGTTGAAAGATCTTGTCCCTCCTTGGATGAGAGAGGGCAGCGAAGTTTCAAGTTGGCGAGGAATGAATCTATAATTCCTTTCTACAAGGAGAGAAATATTATTCAAGGGGCTAGGGAGGTGGACAGCTTTCTCATCTGTTCCATTTAAAATGGGTGTGTGTGTGTTTTTGTCAGACACAACATCTTGTATTCATAATATTTTGCCAGGCTGGCAAACAAGAAGCTGTGTTCTCATTTATGACGGGGCTTAATTTAATCTGTTTCATGGATTTCTTTTCTCATTTTGGTAATTTGCTTCTTTATGTCCATTGTGATTAACTGTGAAATTCTATGATGGAGGAGAAAGGAATATAAACGGTCAGGATTTACCTCTTTAGCTGGGGGTTGGCCGCAGCTTCACAATATATCTATTTACAATATATCTACCTACACATATACATACATATACAGTGTATCTACCTACAACAGGTGTGTGGTCCCCAACTAGGCAAGGGTAGAGTTTCAGAGCAGCAAACTCCAAGGCCAGGTCTTAAAAGGTAGACAGAGCACTTTAATGAGAAGGCTCTGTAGCTAACAGAGCTGATTCGGAAATCCAAAATATTAATTTCATTTCAGTTGAGAACTACCAGCAAAGAAGCAATTTCCCCCTCCAGTTTAGCTTTCAAATGATTAACAACTGGAAGTGGGTGTTTGAGCCAATTGCTCTTTGACAGAGGCTGTTTCTTTGGTGCCCATTTCACTGGCTTGTATAGCAATCATTTCCCTAAATTTAGAAGCTATTCCTTATGAGATTGTTATTACAGCCACTTCAGACAAGCACTATTTGGCCTTTGAACTACTCCAGAGAATTATTTTCAAAGTCCACAATACAGCTGTTGAAATAACATTGTTTGAGCCAAACATGTAGAGAAGAAAAACAGCAAAAGTAATTTTTGTATCCTACTAATCAACATAGGGAGGAAACTGGCAGATTTCCCTGTAAAATTGCTAGGGCAAAGGAAAGGGGTTTATTCTGTGTAGATACTTTGTCAGGAAAGTTATGTTTCTCAGTTAGCTGAACTGTTAGTTAATAGGCAGGAGTCTCGTGGAGAAACATACCCTCTAAGCCAGGGGAGCACAACTTTGCCCCTCCAGCTGGTGTTGGACTACAACTCCCATCATCCCCATTGGCCACTATGAGGATGATGGCAGCTGTAGTATAACAGCTGGAGGGTTAGTTCTTGCACAAGTCACAACAAATAAGATAGCATACCTGTGTGCAGACTGTTGTCCTTCAGACACCTCACATAGTGGTCATGTGGTAGCAAGCATGAATGGTCCCCTTTGTTAAGCAGGGTCCACCTTGGTTTATTTATTTTATTTAAAATAGTTCTATACCACCCCAAACCTGCGTCTCTGGGCGGTTTACAATTAAAATCATTTAAAACATTAAATCAATTAACAATTAAAATCATTTAAAAGATTAAAAACATTTAAAACCCAGTATTAAAAATGATTTAAAGCTATAAATCTAATTAAAAGCCTGGGTGAACAAATGTGTCTTCAGTGCCTTTTAAAAAGTTGCCAGAGATGGGGAGGCTCTTATTTCAATAGGGAGCGCATTCCAAAGTCCAGGGGAAGCAACGGAGAAGGCCCTTTCCCGAGTAGCTGCCAGATGAGTTGGTCGTGGCTGCAGGCACACCTCTCCAGATGGTCTTAGCAGGCAGTGGAGCTCATGGAGAAGATGATGTTCTCTTAAATACCCAGGGCCTAAGCTTTTTAGGGCTTTATAGGTAATGACCAGCACCTTGTATTTTGCCCGGAAACATTTGAATGGGAGATTACATGTTTGCATTTGAATGGGAGACTACATGTAAGATATTCCCTTCTACTGTAAGATATTCCCCTCAGAGGATGGGGCCACTCTGGCAAGTGCACCTGCATGCTTGCATGCAAAAGTTCCCAAGTTCCCTTGGCAAGATAGGGCTGAGGGAGCAGCCTATCCAAAAAAGGGCTGAGGGAAACTCCTGCCTGCAACCTTTGAGAAGCTGCAGCTGCCAGTCTGTGTAGACAGTACTGATCTAGGTGGACGAATGGTCTGACTCAGTATAAAGCAGCTTCCTATGTTCCTATGTAGTGGAATGTTCCTCCATTGGGTGGGGGGCAGGCGGAATTGACACACACAAAATGACCACATCAGGAAGAAGCTTAGATTAGAATCCTTGTCCCCATTATTCCATTTGGATTTGTGAATTCAAAGCTGCCTTTTACTGAATCCCGTCTTTGATCTGTCTAGTCCACTCCTGGCAGCAGTTCTCAGGCTGTGACTCTTTTCTAGCCCTGCTGCCAGAGTTTCAGAGTTTCATAACACCTGCTAACTGGGCAAAGAGGCACCTTCCAGGTAAGGCACTTCCAGTTGATTCCCAGCCCAAGGCTGTTAGTCTCCCCTTTTCTCACAGTAGTTGCTGATCAGACCTCACGCTGAGGCCTCCAGGGAAGAACTGAATTCCAGGGAAGAACACACCCTTCCCTTCTCCTCTGTAGGTTGTTGTCCAGTAAACCCTGGCCCTCACTCTGGATTGGGCCACAGGGATTTGATTCTCCTGGGCTTTCTTCCTTATTTCCTGCTAATTGGGCAAAGAGGCGCCTTTTTAACATGGCCATTCTCTTTATTTAGCAGGGGGAGAGTAACTGGCCCTATCCACCCCCAGCACAGTACCTCCAGTGACTGTTGCTGATGTCTATCTTATGTTTCTTTTTAGAATGTGAGCCCTTTGGGGACAGGGAGCCATCTTATTTGTTTTATTTCTCTTTGTAAACCACCCTGAGCCATTTTTGGAAGGGTGGTATAGAAATTGAATTATTAATAATAATAATAATAATAATAATAATAAATAATAGGAAGAGGTGGGCATGTTTGTGAAGGGCAATGTGCCTGCAATGCTAAGGACTCTCAGGGCCCCTTCAGATCTCTTAAAGAGCCAGTGTAGCATTGTGATTCGTCTGTTGGGCTAGTACTGAGGCAGCCAGGTTCAGATCCTCCCTTGGCCATGTAGAGTGCCCTGGGCCAGTCACTCTCTCTCTCGGTCCAACAGGGTGGTTGTGATGGGTTCTTCACATCAAAATGGATGGGGATGGAGAGACTGCCTTGAGCTCCTTGGATGAAAAGTGGGATAAAAATGTAATAACGAATATTCCTACATCAAAAACATTATCATGCAGAGATCTATGTGCAACTTGAGCTAGTAATCTACTGTATGTGTATTTAGTGGTTGGTATACATTACTGGGAAGCTGCAATGGGCATGCGCACCAATGTGCACTCTGGACATGTAATGAAGTGCATATGTGGATCTGCACAGGAGTGTGGTGGTAGTAAGTTCCACTGCAACCACAGAGACTTCTTTCCCCAGTACAGAGAGATTGAATTGAATAAATAAATAAACAAATAATTTCATCCTTTCCCTCTCCCTGCTCCCCTCTCCTTGTTGTAGCTATTCTGCAGAGAAATGCACTTGTGAGTTGGTGGTTGTTGAACAAGGTTTTCCATAGCTGCATGGACCCGAAATGCAGGAGTGATAAGGAATGGATTAAGCAGATAATCTCTTCCTGCTTTACACTTCAGAGAGATCAGAAGTGTGAGGAGGACTGCAGTGCTGAACTGAAGCAGCAGCAGCTTCATCAGCTGGAAATTTCATGGAAAGCAAAGGATGATCTTCCTCCTACTTTCTTTAGATAACAATGCTGTTTCATTTTCAAATAGCACTGTGGTGCCAGGATCTCTGAGTTACCACAGACAGAAATGGGGGTCAAAACCCCTCCACCATGTTCCATGTATACATAACCTGCCCCAGAGCAAACCAAAATACTGTTTTTGCAATTGTTCAGTGTAGTTTATATTTGGAAATAGTCAACTGTAGGTGACACCTAGTGTCTATGATCTCTCCCCCCACCGCAGAAAGATGTCGTAATAATCAAGGGGTGTGTGTGTTACAAAATCCTTCATGGTGGGTAGACTGCCAACCTCCACTTTTTAATATGAGCAGATTCATCTTTCCAAGGGAATATTCTGGGAGACTAAAGTGGAAAACCTCTCCCTACAAGAAAGGCTTGAGCAGTCTTAGGCCTTCAGGAGTGTGTGGCTAGGGCAGAACCCAATAAGGAGTGACACTATATAACATCAATAAGGATTTTTTAAATAATTGAATGATCAGGAAAACTATAGAGGCCTCAACAATTGCTGCTTCCATTCAAGTAAAATCCTTCCCCAGGAACTACAAGAACCATGCAGTCAGGTCCAAGCACTTAAACAAGAATAAATTCCCTGATGCTTCTCAATTACTTCCAGGTAAGGCACTTCCAGTTGATTCCCAGCCCAAGGCTGTTAGTCTCCCCTTTTCTCACAGTAGTTGCTGATCAGACCTCATTGGGCAAAGAGGCACCTTTTTAACATGGCCATTCTCTTTATTTAGCAGGGGGAAAGTAACTGGCCCTATCCACCGCCAGCACAGTACCTCCAGTGACTGTTGCTGGTGTCTATCTAATATTTCTTTTTAGATTGTGAGCCCTTTGGGGGCAGGGGACCATCTTATTTATTTATTTATTATTTCTCTATGTAAACCACTTTTGAAACTTTTGTTGAAAAGTGGTATATAAATATTTGTTGTTTGCTATTTGGAGAAGCCCACCTTCCAAGCAGTTACTCTAATCCAGGCCGAGTCCTCCCTCAAGCCTGACTATCACTGCAGATGTGAAGGGGTGTCTCAATGAATGTTTAGCAAGGCAGGCTGGAACTGCAGGACCTTGGAGAGCTCCGATTGGGCAACTTGCTTCAAAGACTAACAGTGGACAGACTTGACTGACTTACTACTACTATTTATATACTACCAATATTTTTCAATGAACAAGTTGAAAAGTTCTCTTGCATAAGAAGTTCTCTTGTAAGAAGAAGATGTTCTTCTGGGTGGTCTCTGTCCACCACACAGATGGGCTTCAGCTGGAGAGCAAAGGCCGAGTCAGAAGTTTTACAAGCTTCTTTTTTTTCACTCCTGATTGGCCACCCCTCCCCTCCAGTACATATAAGGTCAGCTGACCACCCTAACTGTCTCAGTTTTTCGTCCTCCCGCCAACAGGCTAGTTGGAGAGTTTCTTCCTTAGCGTATCCTGCTTCTCTATGCTTCCTAGAAGAAAGAAGCAGATATTACCTTCCTCTATGGTTTTCTTTTTTATTGTATTTTATTCTGTCTTTCCTCCTTCTATCATCCTCTCAGTCTCCATTTTGCGTGCTCTTTTCCCTCGGTGCCCCCCCCAACTCTTCTCCTCAGGGGAAGCCTTAGCTGTCCCCACCCCACTCAGTTTATGGCAGCAAATATTACTTTTAAATGTTGCTCATGCTGCCAAAGTCCCCTTCCTTGGATGGGCACCAGTTGTGTCTCTTTTGCCTTGGGGAAGGGCACGTTACTCAGTCCTTTGTGCAATGCCAAAGGTTTGCCAGACAGGCATGCCAAAACAGGACTGCTAGACTGAGGACTGTTGTGTGGGGAAAAGCCCTGCTCAATGTGTCTGATATGATAGACTCCCCCACTGGGCTTACCCTCTACTTTGGACCCCCCCCCAGGTGCAGAACCTAGAGCCCCTCCAATTGAGCACACCTTGGCAGCTCCAAACTCTATGGTGGCTCCACCTTTACCACCCTTTTCTGAATGGGCCAGCCCGGCTCCCTCAGGACCGGCAATTTCTGTTTTGCGGGCACCCCTGGCCCCCGCCGTGTCTGTGTCTGTTGCAGCCCTGCTGCCTACCTCAAACTCTAAGCGGCCACACTCTGAGGGAAAGCAGAAGCACAAACAAAAGAGAGCTGCCAAGCGCTGTGCCACACACTCCTCCCCAGCCTCGTAAGCGTACGTGCAAGGAGAAGAACGTCCCTGCTACCCAGGTGCTGCCTCCTTGGGCCTGATGCTCTCAGTATCAGTGCAGTCGGTTCCGGCTGAGTCTGCTACAAGGAGCTGCAGCCCTTCCCCAACCCAGGCCTTCTCTCCAGTGCCGGGCGGGGCTTCTGAGAGCTCCATTTCTCCCATTGGCCAAGACTCCCTGCTCTCAGAGAGGGAAGCCCCTCCCCCGTCAGCTGCTAGCAGGGTGGCTTATGTTCCCTCTTGGGACCAATTCTATCAATACTCTCCTCATGCCCACTATAATTATGGGCCCTGTGGGGTGCCTATTCACCCTCCTCTTGTTCTCCAGATTGCTGCTACTTTTACTGGAGAGACTGTGGATACTGTCATGACAATTTCTACAGTCCGGACCTCCCTCATCAGCATCACCACTGTGAGTCTCAAGGCAGATCCCGCTTCTCCAGATCCTGCTTCAGGTCTCGCACGCCTCCATGCCATCACGCCTGGTGCTCTCCCTGCAGGAGCCATTTTTCTCATGATGCCCGCCTTTTCTCCTCATGCCCAGCTCGGGAACTCAGGCTGCAGACCCTACCAGCAGCATCTGCCTGCCAGCCAGCCCCACCTGCTGGATCGCCTCGTTCTGCAGCACTGCTACTGCTGCTTGCTGCAGTGCCTTTGGACCATGCTCTTGCTCTTGGACAACCAGGGGACCAACTTGCCCTCATCTTCTTGGATGTGCCAGGCCCTGCTCCCCCAGATTGCATCCTCCAGTCCTCAGACTCTGACTCAGATCCAGGAGACATCTTAGACAATTTAGACGCATGCACCTGCAGTAGCCTCTGGCTCTGCACCATCCAATTGGGTTGAGGACCCAAAGCCTCCGCCTCCATAGGAAGACCTTTGCTCCTTTATTGTGCAGGTGTCCTGAATGGCTGCTGCCTTAGGTCTTCAGGTTCAGGACCGGTTCAAGCCCTCTTCCAATCCAATTTTTGATCTCATGGATGCTGATGTGCACACTTCTGTATCTCTTCCTATGAATACAACCTTGTTGGACATCATCTCCCACAAGTTGTGAGAAACCATTTTCAGTTACTCTAACGTCTAAAAAAAATTGAGAACTTGTACAAGGTTAAGCTGACGGATTGCCCCTTTCTCCAGAAACACCCAATGCCAAACTCAGTTGTGGTTGAAGCAGCTCAGGCTAAGTCCCACAACCGCACCTTGTCTGCCCCCATTGACAGGGAGAGTAAGAAGCTGGACTCCATCGTCAGGCGCCTCTATTCCACCACCTTTTTACTGCTAAAAATTGCCAACTACCAGGTGTGCATGTCATTATAATCATCTCCTGTGGGAGAAGCTTTCACCAGCTCTTGACTCCTCTTCTGTCCACAAAGATGCATTACTAAACTTGCAATGGGAGGCCTTCCACCTCAGCAACCATCTTCTCCATACCTCCAAACATGTCACTGACTCCGCAGCTCAATCCATGGCCAACTCAGTAGCCTTGAGAAGGCATGCATGGCTGCGCTCCTCTGGCCTCAGCCCAGAGGCCAGAACGAGAACTGAAGATTTGACCTTTGATGGGCAGACCCTCTTTGGGCCCAGTGTTCCCTCTAAGGCATGCGCATGTGCGCACACTCACACGTTTTTCATTGTCAGCTCAGTAAATTTTACATTCCGCTCAGGTTAAATCAGGAAGGCCCCACTCTGAATATACGTGCACACACACTGCCTTGATACTGTCGCCCAGAACAAAACTCAAGTCTGTCCTCAAGTCTTACCGGGTGAAATTGACACGGTTTATGCACTTCGCCCTCCGCCGCAATTTCCATGAACCATTTGTGGTTCCACTACCCTTAATCCTCTCTTACCTTCTAGACCTAATGAAATCAGGCCTTTGTAAGATTTCGGTAAGAGTCCAACTAGCAGTCATCACAGCGTTCTGGTCTAATCCTGACTGCTCCTCCTTGTTCACACTCTCAAAAATGAAGCGTTTCTTGAAAGGCCTGACCCATCTTTACCTGGATCCTCTCGCAATCTCCCCAACATGGGACCTTCCCTTGGTTCTCAACCACTTGATGGAAAAGTCCTTCGAGCCACTTGTGATGCATGCCTATTTACCTTCAAAACAGTTTTCCTAGTGGCAATCACCGCCCGGCAGGTGAGTGACCTCCGCGCACTTCGGTACAACCCTCCCTGCCTGAACTTCCACCCTGACAAGGTCACCCTGTACCTAGAAATCACCTACCTTCCAAAAGTAGTTTCAGTTTTTCATAGGTCTCAGCTGATCACTTTACCAGTCTTCTTCCCAAATCCATCCCCGGAAGAGGAAAGGTGCTGTCACACCTTTGATGTCCGCAGGGCTGTAGCCTTCTGTCTCACCAGGACTTCATCATTCAGGAACTCTCAGTCTCTCTTCATAACTTACAGAGAGCCTAATAAGGGTCTTCAGGCCTCCTTGCAATCAATTTCTAACTGGATTGTTCATGCCATAAAGCTGGTGTACAAATTGGCAGGGGTGCAACCCCCTCTTCTATTAAGGCACATTCAACTCATGCTCTAGCAACTTGTACAGCATTTGACAGAGGACTGCCATTGGACTCCGTATGCCGAGCTGGTACGTCTCTGACATGTGCGCACACAAAGAACTACTGGGAGTTTTTTTAGAGCAACATCAGGGAAGGGGCGGCAGGGAGGTATCCTGCCGCCCCAATTACTCGTAACTTTACGGCGCCAGAGCAGGAAAGCGGCGGGAGGGGTAAGTAAACCCTCCCGCCGCTCTTAAAGCTACCCCACACCCCCGAACCGAACCACCCAGGTCCGGACCAGTCGGGACTGGTCCGGAGGCCTTTACAATGGCCTCCGGACCGGTCCGGGCCCATCCCTACAAGCCGCACAATATTAACTAACAAAACTAATAGGCTAATAATATGAATAATACTAGACTGAAGCTCACGAAGAGCCATTTTAGCTTTAGATCCGAATTAAGTCCACTCAAGGCTGACCAGAGAAACAGTCTTAGAGAACAGCTTTAGACTTTGAAGAGAGCAGGAAGCAAGAGATTTCAGAGCAGAGATTAGTATACCTAGTTCCTTCCAATTGTGTGTTCGGACATTTTGTTGTTCAGCCAATGCTGAGGGGCCTTTCTCTCCAGGAACAAGCAGGAAACAGGATACAAGAGTGGGGACCCATGTGCCATTCTCAGGTCAGGAAGCAAGTAAAAGTCCAAAGGTGGTCTGATCCCAAGAGACCAGTTCTTTGTTGGAGCCAAGGAGGTGCCTTTGGAGTCTGATGAGCATCGAGCCCAAGCTGCAGTACAGTGTTGCGTCTTGGGACTGATTCTGGGGCTGACCCTTCTGGACCTCCAAACCCTTCTGGACACCCAGCTGGAACTCCCTCAGGACCTCTGACCCTTCTGGACCCCCAGCTGGACCTCCCTCAGCAGAATCAAACTCAGGATGGGAGTCATGATCAGAGTCAAGGCTCATATAGGTACCATTGACAAAGAAGCTCCAATATTAGGCACACTTTGAGACTATTTTCATGACCGCTGGAAAGCAGGCTAAGGGAGCCCAGCCTGCTTTCCAGCGGTCGAGGGAACCACTGAGCTTGCAGGCAAGCCCAATGGCTAGCCTGCCTAAATATTCCTCCTCTAAAACAAGGTTAGCAAAGTGAGCGCTCTGCTAATCCCATTTTTGTGGTCATGAGTTGCTGCACCGTGGCGCTGCACTGTGGCGACTTGCGAGGAATCCTCTTGGTGTCATGGGGCTCCCCAGAAAGCCCCGTGCACTCATGGGGATGGAGCCGGTTGCACTGGTGATGGAGCTGGTTATCGTGTGGATGGCCAATCTGGCTGCCCAGGAATGGCTGTATGATCATCTGAGGAGAGAGTGGGCCAAGCTCGCTCTCCCCACCAAAGCCCATCTGGCTCTTCACACTGCTCATGTGGAGAGCCTCATTCAGTGCAGACCATCAGTCAGTGCACACTCAATGGGAATTTCACTATTCTGTTAAATGGATACAGCTGAAGGTGTGTTTTGTAGACAGTCTGCAGTTTTGCCAACAGACCACGTTCAGGAGGGGGTAGTGAGCCAAGCCTTCCCGCATATGTGTTAACTCTCCCCCTGTTCTTTCCACCCTCAAACACCACACATTTCGAGGAAAAGAAGCCATCTTGAGATACTGCCTTGGGATAGGTTTTATGAAAAGTGGTATGTAAATTGAACAAATCAATAAATCTATTCCTCCTGGGCTATTTTAGCTGAGAGGAGGGAGAGAAAAGGGATTGTTGTCAGCTCTTTTTCTGTGTATGCCACATCTCTCAGGGTGCTAGATTTCTCCTTATTAGGCTAGAGGCGTGCTACTGGTGCTGTATTCTTATGTTTTGGCTAAAATTGGGCTTTGCACAAGTAGGTTTAGCTTCCTTAATTATGGCGGATAATTTTAAATTTAAATGGAAGTCTTTGGTGTCTAATAAATTATCCCATTATGTGCTTTCTCCAGCGGGACTTATTAGTTTAGGACTGGATCAGGCCAAGAAGGTTGTGAAGCAATGTATCTTGGATATGGAACTTCAAGAGGCAGTGGTGGGCATTAGAAGCAATATCTATATAGGGAATCAATTTATCAACTGCAGACCAGCAAATTACCTCGGCAAGGTTCTTGTCCCTAAATTTAGACACGCTCTTACACTAGTGTGGGTTGATGCACTCCCCACAGTGGTATTAGAGGGTAGATTTAAAGGCATTCCACTTTCCTTGAGACTTTGTCTGTGTGGCTCCGGAGCTATAGAAACCACTTCTCACGTTATATTGTGATTTTTATAGAGATATACGTCAAAGATTAATTTCTCCTTTTTTGGAAAATTCCCCTGGTCGTACCGATGATTTTTATCTTAACTTTCTTTTAACTAACGCCAATGTTGAGATCACCTTTGGAATGGCAAAGTTTTGTTATATTATTTGTAAAATGCGTGTGGATGTGCTGTAAACATTTTATTTACTGGTCAACAACTGAAATAAACTTCTTCTCTTCTCTCCTGGGCCCAACTGGCTGCTGACCCCTCTTTTAGACAGACACACACCAATACTTTCTCTGTTTTCTAAACATGTTCAAGAAGAAGTGCTTTCTTGTTTTAAAAAACCCCACTGTTACTCAAAGGAATATTATATCCTCCAGAGGAGATAACGATAAAGTGAAGCAGAAGCTTTTTCTCAATTGAATAGAGCAGTAGCAGAAGATTACATAAGAGAGATGCCAGGAGGAACTGTAATGTTATTTTTCTATCAAATTCAATTTAATATTAATTTAGCAGGTGCTGGCATTAGTGAGAGAAAAGGACACTACAATTTCTGTCAGGGTGAGGAAGAAAGAATGTAAATGCAATGGTCAGACAGGGATGGCAGGAAACCACAAGTCATACCAGAATACCCATGTTATACTTAAGCTTAGTGACAAACATAGACAAAATAGTTTCCAGTACATGGGAACTGATGTTCCTCCAGATCCCTAGCCCTTCCTGGCCATCCACTTACCTGACTACTGTTTCTGTTCCATCAACAAGAAAGAAGAAAGGAGGGAGGTCTCTTTGTCCCTTCTTCTGAGACTTAGAATAACTCTTTGGAAAAGGGTTAGTGCGGTTGGTGGGAGAGGAGAAGGAATGGCATTATTTGCTGGGCTGGAATATAGTCTGAACTGGAGAAGAGTTCAGGGATTGAAGTGTTCACCTCTAATTTGGGATTAACTTTCTGTGTCCCCAGAAATATGGGTTAGCAGCATCTCTAGTTATGAATAGCAGAAGAGATAAGCAAGATCTAAGAGGAATGTCTGAAGAAGGTTTAAGGCAAACACATTCAAATCGCATGTGTAACAATGTCACCTTGCTTACAGTACTGGACTGTTACAATAAATGTGCTAATTGGTGACTCAACCAAGAACCATTGGTAATCAGTCTGAAAATACAAACTGTGGATGAACAAAAGAAGATCTTTGCTGGGTCACACCTGAAGTCCATCTTGATCTCTGCTCTGAGGGGTTGCAATCTAAATATTTGAAGGGAGGCAGGGGCTCTAGCGTTACAAGAGAGGGAGAAAAAGGTCACACTTGCCATGCCATCCATAATTACAGAAACCTCTGTCATCTTACTTCTAAGTTGTTTTTCTTTTTCTTTTTTTAAACATAGCAGCCTCAAATGTGTTAGCCTTGCTTTGTAGGGAAGGTGCGATGATCCCTTGATCCTTTTGCTCACGCTTTATCTGTGCCTTTTCCTCCTTTCACGGTTTCCTTTTTAAGATGGGTCACCAAAACAGTGTGCTCTGTTTGCCTGCTTTGTGATGTACTGCCAAATTAAACTCCAGCATGTTTTAAATGCTTTCCATTTGCTTCCCCAAGTCATGCATCGTTCATTTTATTTTATTTTTAATGCATGTTGGTTGGGAAGCAGCATTCTGTCCTGCTCTCTTTCTCTTCCTCCAGCTCACACATGGATATCATTTACTGCAAGGACCTTCGAAACTGTTCTCATAAAAGTGCATTCTTGTCAAAACATTTATATCAAAGACAGAAGCTGGTTCGGCACTAGAGGGAATGGAAATGCTTTAAATAGCAGCTCAGTATCGGGAGAAGTCTGGAGAAAAAATTCATGTTAAGTGTAAATGTGCCCATTAGAATGACAGACATTTTGATTGCCAGTGGAGGCATGGAAACTGTTTGTGTGTGCGTGCACACACATACGCCCTTCCTCTAACTTGTATACCTAAGGGGAAAAGAGAAATGAAAGAAGTTCCTTCTTTCTCTCCTTCATGTGTCACTCCTCATTAGAAACCAGGTTCTCATTTGAAACACCAACTTAAATCCTATGGCATCCAGACTGACTTTTATCAGCTGGGGAAAATGCTCTCAAATCCAGCATACCAGACACTTGAGCTGTGCAGGCAGCAGAATGAGGTGGTAGCCTATTCTGTACCACTGCAGGTGGGTGTTAATGTGTTCAACTATTCCTTGCATTTAAAAACAAAACAGAAAAGCTTCTATGCAATTGAAAAGCTGTGGTAGTGCACATGGGTTGTCCCCTGTGCTAAGCAGGGTCTGCAGTGGTTTGCATTTGGCTGGCTGGCTACATGTAAACGCTGTCTGCTGTAAGATGTTCCCCTTAGGGGATGGTGGGGGCATAGCTCAGTCGAAGAGCATCTCCACGCTTGCGTGCAGAAGGTCCCAGGTCCACTCCTTGGCATTTCCAGGTAAGACTGGGGGAGAGATGCCTGCCTGCCTGAAACCTTAGAGAGCCACTGCTAGCCAGTGCAGATAATACTGAACTAGATGGACCAAGGGTCTGACTCAGTATAAGCCTGCTTCCCATGTCCTGTGAGTAGGCTGGGGCAGGACCTTCTTCCCACTGTGCTAGTTTGCTGCTTGTATAGAGTTTTGTACATTGGGGAGAACTGAGAAATGTGAACCTCCACCTGTAGTGCACAATAACAGGCCATTCTGCCACATATGTCTTGAGGCCCCGTGTGGTCAAACAGGCCAGTGGATCAGGCCCAGCAAGGCAGAGCTCCAAGAAAGAGCTGTTGACGGAGCACAGGCTATTTCCAAATGAAAGAGTGATATAGTAGCCAGGAGCCGAACCCTTCCCTGGGGTTCAGGCTGGCCCCAATCCAAAGCCTGAGGAGACCCATTGGGGAGGGAGGCCTTGAGCAGCAAAGGATTCTCCTTCTGGAGCTGGAATGGTGTTACCTCTGCTCTTGGCATCCAGGGGGCAATGGTGGGGGTTTGGGGGATAGGACAGGAGACCTCCTGGGAGACACCAGATCCCCAGAGCTTCTCCAAGGCACCAGCTGAAGGAGAGATGACAAGCTCTGGCTGCTCAGGCCCTCATGGATCTGAGGGGATCACTTGGGGGCTGGAGGTCTGATTCAGGGTTTGCTTCTCCTCCTCTGAAACGTTATCTGCTGAATTGGAATCTAGGTATGTCCTGACAGGTTCCAGAGAAGACGGATGATAGTTTGAAGGGCCAGAAGAGCGGTGTCAGGGTGGATTGGTCAGTGGAAAGTCACTGGCAGTTATTTGATACACTCTGCTAAGCATGATCGGGTGTGTGTATGTACGCTGTTAACAAAAAACAGGTCCCTGCTAACTGAGCAAAGAGACACCTTTTAATGTGGTGGTTCTCTTATATTTAGCAGGGAGAGAGCAACTGGCCCTCTCCAACCTCAGCACAGCATCCCACCAGTGGCTGTTGCTGGTATCTGCCCAATGTTTATTTTTAGACTATGAGCCCTTTGCGGACAAGGGACCACCTTATTTAGGTATTCTTTATTTTTCTATGCAAACCGCTTTGAGAACTTTGGTTGAAGATCAGTATATAAATATTTGTTGGAGAAGTACCCACACAGTGCCCACACAGTGCCCACACAGAAGACTATTTGAGGGCCGCCTGCAAAAGCCTGTTGAGCCTCCCAAAGGTAGAATGGGCTAGAAGTGTAATGGAATTAATATCAATTGTAGATTGACTTCATCTGAAGGCTCATCATTTCTGTCTCTCTTTAGAAATGCATGATTAAAAGCGGGAAGGGGGATGTAGTCGTGATTTTTTTTTTTTGCCTGTTATGCAATTTTGACTTGTCACAGCTGTCTCTTTCTGGGCTAACTGCAAATTCAAGCTCATTATGACATCTCATTAAAACCCTGGATCTGTTACACTGGTATCTGACACTTCTTTTCACAATGTGCACACACACAGGCCCAAACGACTGTTTATTCCCTTGGGTTTCATCTCCTATCAGGATTAGTAATTGGAGACTACTGAGTAAATAATCTTCTGAATTTCAGCCAGAGGCATGCAGTCACTGAACTTCCATGTCATCTGGACTAAACTGATTCACTGTGTGTGCATTGTGCTCTGTTGGCCAGTTGGGTGCTGTACTGTGTACTGTTGTGCTGTGTTGGCCAGTAACTCAGTGGAAAAGCATCTGCTTTGCCTGCAGAAGGTTCAGTTCCTGGCAGCATCTCCAGGTACGGCTGGGAAAGACCCCGGTCTGAAACTCTGGAGGGTCATTGCCAGTCAGTGTAGTCAATACCAAATTAGATAGACCAAGGGTCTGACAGGCAGCTTCCTATGTAACCTATGTATGCCCAACTACCTGTGGTGGTGAATGCGTACTGTAAGTGTAAGAGAAGCCCTCTTGGATCAGACCAAAGGTTGACCTTATTCATCATCTGGCTTCCTCTTGGGGCCAGCCAAGTGTCTCCAAGTCCAATAGCAATGTCTGAAGGCAGTAGTTCTCCTCTGCGGTTGTCTGCCTGCAGCTGGTATTCGGAGGCATATTGACTCCGAACATGGAGGTACCAAGGGATTCCATTATGACTAATATCCACTGATAGACCTCCCTCCCTCCATGAATTTGTCAGATAACTTTTAGAACCTATGTAAGCTAGAGGCAATCACCAGGCCTTGTGGGGGTGAATTTCATACATTAATTACACATGGTGTGGACGAGTATTTTCTTTTCTCTGCCTCAAATCTACTGCCGATCAATTTTATTCAATTACCCCGAGTTCTCTTATTAGTATGAGGCCTGACTGGGCACAAATGGGCAGAAGACACACAACATCAGCTGCTGGTAGCCAACAGTGGAAGCAGGTTGGAGGAAAAGAGCTAGGAGCAAGAAAAGAGCTAGGAACAAAAAGAGAAATCCTCCTATCTGAGGCAAGACCGGCCAGGACCCCGGACAGCTCTAAAGAGCAGTCCACAACTTGCTCCTGTGAGCTTTGTTTCAAGCTATTTCACATCAGGTATCCCATCAAGTGTGCACTCAAAAGAGAGGGATAGCCAATGTCAGTTTTTTAATTGCACAGTTCACTTTGTGGAATTCATTTTCACAAGTGTCAGATGAAGACCACTGGCTTCCTTAGATGGGTTGGAAAGGAGTTTAGACAAATACACGGAGATTGTATAAATGTAAGGGGAAGGCCTAACAATAGGCATTAGCCATTATTGCTAAATAGAACTTACATGTTCAGAGACAGAGAATGATTGAATATCAGGTGTGGGGGGGCAAGCAACCCATGTTTACACTGAGGCCTTGAGCTTCTTGAAGGCATCTGTTAGGGCACGTCTGGAATCAAGATGGCTAAATAGAATGGCATTGGGATGTTATCTGGCTGGACTCCTCTTCAAAATGGCAATGGAAATGAGACCTCTGAGGAGAAGATCTATGTGGTGCTGGGTGTCCTTCTTGCCAGACTGCTGGGTAAACTTGCCACTGGTGAGCTGGCAAGTGGATTTGTAGAAGCCTGCTTAAAACATGCCATGTGTATAGAGGCCCCAAGTCAGATTCTGATTAATGCCCCAAGCCTTGATTCTGCAGTTCGATGGCCCATTGACCTGACATTGCTGAGCAAGATCCACAGTTGGGCCTGATCCTGCATGTAATGGAACGTCATGATCTCCCTTAACTTCCCACTACGTTCAGTTTCCTTATCAGGTTAGAATGCTATGGAAACAAGTTCCTTGATCAATCTTCCTCCCCTATGTCCTTAATACTTGGTGCTGCTGGTTGATTTTATTTTATTTCTAAACAATTAAAACTTGACAGACTACACCCCGAGCACTTCTCATTACCTATTTGTTTCTGTTCTTGAAATTAAATTGGAGAAGCCTGTTAGAGAATTTGAAGAAGGCCTATGCTTTGGAAACTGACTTGACAGTCTCTATTTCATGAGAAATGCAATCAGGCACTAAATAATTTTATAAACGCCTCCCTAAAGCCAGATGGAATTAACCTCAGAACCAATTATATTCTCTTTGATCTTTCATTCCTTATGAACAACATTTCTTTTTGGTGAAACAAAGACAAATTGTAGGGTTGGCATCTTTCTCCATTTTAATCACCTGAGTTGATGATTAAGCAATTGACTCTACATAAACGTGCATAGGAACAAAAATGATAACTCTAAAAAATAAATCCTTTCTTGGTGTTCAGGAAATGCACACACATATTGAAGTAGGCATCTTAGAAAAAGAATTCCCTCCTATGTGAGAGAAGAGGAAATGTTCCCTATAAGCAGCATTGTAGTGGTTGCATTCCAGAATTCTTGTTGATCTTTCAAGGGATTTTGGAGAAGACAAGAGCTGGGATACCCAATTGACCCATTAGAGGTGCACTGATGAGTTTTGACTCTTTAAAAAAAAAATAATAATAAGCCTTGTTTATGTTGCTGGGCATCTTGCTTTGCCTTACTCAGGGACAAAGGAGGTGTTGCCCTTTCCAAGGCCCCAGGGGGTGATGTTCTGTTTCCAAGCATTTGTTTGGATAGATCAGCACCAGCCAGCCAGTAAGGATGATTAATTTTAATTTAACAGCATGTGCTGCAGTACACGGCACAGGAGGAAGAGAATGAACCTCTAACACTTGAGTGTTTTTTTCAATGAGCAGATGATGTGGGCAGCTGTGTACAGATATGGGGCTGCTTTTGAACCAGTCCAAATGCTAGGTGATTTAATCACAGCTGACGGGTGCCGTTGTAAGAATTTCTTTTTCTGCTGAAATACAATGAGGAAATAATCAGGCCAGACTGATATAACCTTGAAATACTTGATTTAAAACGTTAACTGTATTTCCTGTCATGCTTTCGATATGAGCTGCTCCTAAATAAGATAACTTGTTTGCAATAACCTCAAGAGAAACAGCATTTTCTCCAGCTCCCATTGTTCCAGTTCCTCGCAAGAATGCTCCAAGATCTCTTTGTTGATGTTGAGAAGAAAAGTTGTTGTGCAAAGTTCCATTTGTTCCAGTGTTGGAATACTGTCCATGCTGCAGACAAAAATGTTGATGTACTGGAAACATCTTGGAGACATTAAGAGCTGTCATCAGGGCCGCACCTAGGAAAAACTGGCACCTGGACTGCCCCTGCCGTGAGGCCCCCCCCGCAAGGCCCCCTGCCATTTTTTGGCGGGGGGGCTCCATTCTGCTCCGAACCACCAAAAGTTACCTTATTTTTAGCCACCAATATGCACGCCTGGGGGGTGGGGGTGAGCCGAGCAGGCCTCCCCCCGCCCCTTGGCAGCGGTGGTGGGAAGAGCGGCTGCTGGGCCTGCCTGTCTGGCCCAGTGGTCCTTGAAAACTGTGAGGTGCTCTGGCACCCCTGTGCAGAAAGGAGCACCTAGCAGTTTTCAAGGACCGCTGGGCCAGACAGGCAGGCCTAATGGCCGCTCCACCCACCCCCACTGCCACGGAATGGGGAGAGGCCTGCTCAGTTCACCCCCCACCCCCTGGCCGCACACACTGGCGGCTAAAAAAAGGTAACTTATGGCGGTTCGGTGTGGTGGGGCAGCAGTGGGGCGGGTGCAGGATGGCAGCAGGAGACCCCCCTGGATTGGAGGCCATGGGCCGGGCTCCCAAGGAAAAACATAAGAACAGCCCTGCTGGATCAGGCCCAGGAAGGCCCATCTAGTCCAGCATCCTGTTTCGCACAGTGGCCCACCAGATGCCTCTGAGAAGCCACAGGCAGGAGTTGAGGGCATGCCCTCTCTCCTGCTGTTGCTCCCTTGCAACTGGTACTCAGAGGCATCCTGCCTTTGAGTCTGGAGGTGGCCCACAGCCCTCCAACTAGTAACCGTTGATAGACCTCTCCTCCATGAAGTTATCCAAGCCCCTCTTAAAGCCATCCAGGTTGTTGGCTGACACCACCTTGTGGCAGAGAATTCCACAAGTGGATTATTCATTGTGTGAAAAGGTTCTTCTTTTTGTTGGTCCTAAATTTCTTGGCAATCGATTTCATGGGATGACCCCTGGTTCTAGTGTTGTGTGAGAGGAAGAAGAATTTCTCTCTATCCACTTTCTCCACACCATGCATGATTTTATAGACCTCTATCATGGCTCCCCGCAGTCGTCTTTTTTCTAAACTAGAAAGCCCCAGGTAGTGTAGTCTTGCCTCAGAGAGCCTCTGGCAGTCATATTAAGAATCAGGTTAGTATTCACAGTCTGGTATTGCAGAGCAACTTGAAAGGGCATATATGGATATGACAAATATTTATATACCACTTTTCAACAAAGTTCCCAAAGCAGTTTACATAAATATAAATAATTAAATACAATGCTGCTTAAATGGAACATTTCCCCTTCTCTCATACTGGAGTGAATTCTTTTTCTAAGATGCCGAATTCGACATGTGTGTGCATCCCCTAAACACCAAGAAAGGATTTATTTTTTAGAGCTATCATTTTTGCTCCTTTGCACGTTCATGTAGAGTCAATTTCTTAATCAACCACTCAGGTGATTAAAATGGAGAAAGATGCCAACCCTACAATTTGTCTTTGTTTCACCAAAAAAGAAATGTTGTTTATTTGGAATGAATATAGTTTCTGTACAGTCTATTGCCCACATAGAAAATTGGCATGGCTGATGGTGTTGACACTGGAGGAAACATGGTGAATGGTACTAGAATAGGTGGTTGGTGGCAGTTTAGTAGAAAAGCAGTCACTCATATTCCCCAGAATTTGACTGATGAAGTTGACAATTTAAATAAACAATTGGCAGACAGCTATTCAAAAATTGAAAAATGAGGGAAACAAGCATAACATTTACAGTTGCTCAACTCACAGCTGTCCACACAAAACCAATCTCATAATTTGATCCACAGGAAGGGTTGAAAAAGGACAAAATTGTAAAGGAGTTAGAAGCTCCATTCATGGTGAGGTTGGAAAATAGGGACTTTTCTGCTCATCTGACACCTGTATCCCTTTGGTGAGTTTTGTTTTGTTTTGTTTGTTTATTTAAAATATTTATACCCTGCCCCTCCAGTGCACTACTGCTCGAG
Organism: Hemicordylus capensis; assembly: GCF_027244095.1. Classification (NCBI taxonomy): domain Eukaryota; kingdom Metazoa; phylum Chordata; class Lepidosauria; order Squamata; family Cordylidae; genus Hemicordylus; species Hemicordylus capensis. The sequence continues at coordinate 10,011,280 of NC_069671.1, forward strand.
GTGGCTCACAACAATAAGATAGACACAAGATACAATAAAAGTAATAAAATTAATTAAATTAAACAAAAGGGTTGTCAGATTAAAAACTACAGTCATTATTAGGTTCAAATTAAAGTTTATTTTAAAAGCTAAAAACTGAAAATTATAAAAAGCTAAAGAAGCTACCAGATACAATATAACAAAAAAAAAGGAGCATTCAAAAGCCTCCTTTAAAAGGTGTGTTTTAAGGTGCTTTTTAAAAACACTGAGGGAGGGAGCATGGCGAAGCTCTTTGGGGAGAGCGTTCCAAAGCTGAGGGGCCACAACCGAAAAGGCCCTGTCTCTAGTCCCCGCCAGCCGGATCTCTGTTAGTGGTGGGGCCATGAGCAAGGCCTGAGACGATGAGCAGAGGGCTCTGGCAGGTTCATATGGGAGAATGCAGTCCGACAGGTACTCCGGCCCCAAGCCGTGTAGGCTTTAAAGGTCAATACCAGCACCTTGAATCTAGCACGGAAGCGGACTGGTAGCCAATGAAGCTGACGCAGGATGGGTGTAATACTCGTGAAGTGACTTGTACCCACAAGCATCCTTGCGGCAGCATTCTGAACCAGCTGAAGCTTCCGAACAGTTTTCAAGGGCAGCCCCATGTAGAGCGCGTAGCAATAGATACGTTATTTACGGCCGATGGCCAAAACAAAGCAATGGTCCTATCTGGATGTTACCAATGCACGAGTGACTGAGGTCAGGTCCAACTTCTCCAAATAGGGTCGCAGTTTTGGGGCCCATTCCAAACTGTTTTCCATAAGCTATGCTGATAGGTTCCCATCATATTTGTTAGCAGCATGCTTTTCTTCCACGGAACTAAAGACAGCATATGGAGGATTCCTATCTGGTCCTCCAACTTGACACTGGCCAGCCCTAGATGTGCTTTGCTTCAGTAGGCTGACTACACCTTTTACCTTCAGACCATGCCCTGGTAGTTCTCTACCCCATTAGTTTTCGTTGCTGAATTTGCTTCTGTGATATAGGATTGAGTGACTTCTTGTGCAGACTGGTTATATGGCAAATGGCCTGTTGTGATACTGTGTCTATCCACAGCTTAGTAATGTGGGTGTGAGTCCCAGGTGAGCCATGGGCTCAGTGAAGAGCATTGGGCAAACTGAGTGTCAGTTTTTCAGTCTATACAATGGAAAGAACTGCAAGGGGACTGAAGACCACCATTAGTTTTTCAGAGAGTTAAAGCGGTCAGATGGAAACATACTACACATATACTGAGGAACATATACTGCTCCTTTTGTCCCACAGCCAGCTCTAGTTAAAGAGGTGTTGCAGGTTTTTTGAAATGCAAAATCTGATTACCAGAGGTGATAGTGGAATTAATGTAATTAACATCATGGAAATGAGGCTTCTGCCTTGCGCTCCGAAGGCAACACATCATCAAACATCTACCTCCAGTCAGGAGGAAAGCTTGCAGGGGGGGTTAGGGATCAGTTTTGAGTGTGCTGAGAGAGGAGCAACACACAGGTGAGAGGCGTGGCATCCCCTGCCGGGTCATCCCAGCTCACTCCTGCTCACTCCTCTGGTGCTGCACTCGTTGCATCTCCAAAGATCTCAGCCTCCTGAGTAGCCCTTTGGAAATTAATTGCAAAGTATAACTTGCCAAGAATGGTCTTAAATTGGTTTTATAGGTTTCATCCTGAAAAACTGCCTTCATTTTGAAATAAACTGGAGGCACATGGTATTTTTAGAGGAGTTTATGGCATATTGGAGGAAAGAAAGCTGACCGAGAAATGCTTCAATTAAATATCTCAGGGTGTTAAAGTACCTTTCATTAATAAAATATTAGCCTGTATCCGCACAGCTTGCTCATTAAGTAAAGGGCAAATGGCAAGGTCTATCCCTAGGTGTGCCACTTACATATAGAAATGAAGAAATCTTGTAGGTGAGAAATGGTGTTTTGCCAGTCTTACACTATCACCCCACCTGGCGTTAGGGTGTGTTCTCCAGCCCAGGACCCTTGTGATCAAGGGCTGGAAGTGGAGTGAGAAAGAAAGCTGGTCTTGTGGTATGGAGCATGGATTTCCTCCTCTGCTAAGCAGGATCCACCTTGATTTACTTTTGGATGGAAGACTACATGTGAGGACTGTAAGAGATTCTCCTTGGGGAGTGGGGCTATAGCTCCGTGGTTGAGCATCTGCAAGCTTGCATGCAGGAGGCCTCAGGTTCACTCCCTGGTATGTCTGGGGGAGGTATGAGAGTACGAGGGCTGGGAGAGACTCCTGCCTGAAACCTTGGAGAGCCACTGCCAGTCACTGTAGACAATACTGAGCTAGATGGACCAATCATCTGACTTGGTATAAAGCAGCTTCCTATATTCCAGTATAATGCAGGCAGAAGGTCTTGCTCTGCTGACCAGACAGAGGGGAAGGATTCTGCTATGATCCATCCGGAGATTTCTTATCTATTCTCATCTTTAGAGACCTAAATAGTTGGGTCCAGGACCAGTCTTTTCATAGTGTCACTAATGACCTGGAACAGTCTACAGTTTATGGTCTATGCCCCTTGTAATAGCTGTCTGTACAGGTGGACCTCGTTATCCATGTGGGTTCTGTTCTCGGCTACAAATGCAGATTAAGGAATTGTTGATAACGAGGTATTGAAGCAATGGGAATTGGGGGGTCAGGGTTAGGTTCCTCAGGGACAGAAAAAGAGCAAGCAGCTAAAAATAGAAGAAAAAAAGATAAAGTACCGTACCATGCTCTGTGGGTCTCCAGCAACCAACCCCCCCACCCCCAATTTGGCCAATATTCCATGAAAAAGTGTATCCCCCCACCACACACAAAAGAGCCACAACATTCCTTTCAACAAAATGGTGGCCAGAAATGACCTCTGAGGTCATTTCCGGCCACCTAGTAACCGTGGATATGTGGGTATTAAAGGTAAAGTGTGCTGTCAAGTTGATTTCGACTCCTGGCGCCCACAGAGCGCTGTGGTTTTCATTGGTAGAATACAGGAGGGGTTTCCCGTTGTCATCTTCTGCACAGTATGAGATGATGTTTTCCAGCATCTTCCTATATTGCTGCTGCCCAATATAGGCGTTTCCCATAGTCTGGGACACATACCAGCGGGGATTCGAACTGGCAGCCTTCTGCTTGTTAGTCAAGCATTTCCCCGCTGTGCCACTTAAGGTGGTCATGTGGGTATTAACCCTTTATTTAATCACATATACCGAGTTCAGGTCTCTATTGTCCGACTGTGGATATGCAAAACTGTGGTTGTCAGATCCTCTAGTGACGAGGTCTCCCTGTACTGTGTTCCTGTTGTTGCCTTGCCTTGTTCAAATTTTGTTAGTGTGAATTGCTAGCTTTTTCATGCTTTGGGATTCAGCTCTCTCCCCAGGGTCTCTCAAAGGCAAATATCTAAGCGGGGAGTTAGGGTGTAAGCATCTTGCATCAAATATATATGTATGTGAACACACACACTGAAGGTTCTATATGGTATAAAGCCATTTCACACGTTGGTGAGACTCATTCTGGATGGTTGATAACACACTGTAAGGCAATTAAATTTTTCCAGACTCTCTTTAACTTAAAGAAGAAATATCTCCTTGCCTTCTAAAGCTGGCCAGAGAGCAAATGAATTGCAGAGCAAATGAATACTGTATATAGCCGACAGAGCAGAACCGTCTGCTAAATTGATGGGGAAAGCTGAGCAGAAGGAGAGGTGTCAATATTGCTCCCCTCCCAAAACCTGCATCGAACTTTCTCTCCTGGGCGCTTTCCAGACTAGACCCTACAATGGGGTCAGGACGAATCTCGCAAGTGTGCTTCCACACTCCTTGTGTCATGACACCGCAGTCCCTACACGGACAGCAGGGTGCCGTTCACATTTCCAATGTCTTGTTGCGGATTTAATTGCTGTGATACAGAGCAAGGACGTTGTATATCCGGCGTGGAAAAGTTGCTGTTCTTTCGGATTGTTAGTTGCTGCAAGACTGCTCCCCCTGCCGTTTACGATCCTAATGTGACTTGCCCGAATGGAGGCATTTTGCTGCTGCTGAGCAACCTGGAGCATCGTGCAAAGGCCTCTGTGTCCGAAAAGGTGTCAAAAATTATATCAGGGCTATAGGGTGAAGTTGCTATTTTGTTGTTCCTACAAAATATCCAAGGCATTTCTTGCTCCTTAAATATGAGCTATGGGATTGACACCTGCTGGACCATGTTACCATGACAACCACAGATCCCCTCCCCTTCACTCACCCGCCCCCCCCTCCTCTGTGCATTGCATTAAAGCAACCATGTTGAGGAATATGTGGGAATGCTGATTCTCTTAACCACATTTTCATTATCCGTAAGAAAAAGGATAACTGAAGTTGAAACTGACTGTTTAATCAAGGTTGATTCATGTCTGGCTCTCATGTCAGCCCACACAGAAAGCCACCCACCGATCTGGCAGATATCATCATTTTAACTTGTATCACCATGACAATGTGTGTGAAAATCCCCCAAATCCATTTGGATGGTTCCTTCTTTGGGGCGGGGGCGCTTGGCCAGAACGTTGGCCTCCAGTTAGCACACTTCCCAACATTGGTCACATGAAAATAGAGGTGTGTGTGTGTGTGTGTGTGTGTGTGTGTGTGTGTGTGTGTGTGTTTCTGTGGCATGAGAAAATAGCTCCTCACTGTGGAGTAGGAGGTAAATAGCAAGGTCAAGTGATACACTTAGATGGTGGTTGACCAGCAGCACACAGCACTAGCATTTTTTAAAAATATCAGTTTCGAAATGTAGTCCCCCTGCTCTCCATTTGACACAGAATTTTAACACATTCAGACGTCTAAAATCTTGCTCTCCATTGTAATGTCCAGATTTAGCTCTCCTGTGCTATAAGGTTCCACACTGCAAATTTCACAATATTCTGGTACAAGTGTTGGATTCAGAGACTTCCTGGTTCATATCTCATTCTTAAGGCTACAATCCTATGTACAGTTGCCTGGATGTAAGCACACCCATACCCAGCACTCTCAAAATCAAATCTGCAGCCCTCTGCAGTAGCATTTTCAATACAAGCAGAACACTGGGAGACTCATCACGGATTTCTTGCATCACTTAGACTATGTCCCACTGTCCTGGAACCATATAACGGGCGGTGATATTACTACTGATCAAGTACAGGGTTTTTCTCAGGATGACTGCGAATGAAAACTTGTGATGTGCTTTGCAGGCTCTAAAGCACTGTCATTATTATATAGTCAAGCGGTGACTGTATTTATATGCAGCAACGTGGAAGTTGTGTTTACTGAACAGAAAAAAAATGTACACATTAAATGTAGATAGATTCTGTTTTGTGATGCTCTGTGTGTAAAACTGGTTTGCCTTTTTAATTTCCCTTGGGGAGCTCCAGGGCCTCCTTTTGGAACATTCCAGTTCTCCATTTAATACCTTGTTTCATGTGCAAGATGCGCACAAAGGAGTATGTGGGTCCAAATTCAGGGTTCTCTTTTGGATTGCTCGTGATTTCCTTACGCACAGCGGATTCCCTCACTGCGCTTGGGAGGCTGCACTATTGGAGTTGTTTTAAAAATGCAGCCATGCCATTAAGTGCATTGGCAATTTGATTAGTGGCTGAGGAAGTCCCTGAGAAGGTGTGTTGTTTTTTTAAACAGTAAGGAACATTGATGGTTTTCTTTTCTGTAAAATGAAATGAATTCCCCCCCCACTGCAAATACTCTGCCTCTGCTGCCTTGAAAATTCCAGACGAAGGCACTGTGTGTCCAAGATCTCCAAGGTCCCTTCCAACTCTCACATTCTTTTATATGTTACTTAGAATCCTTAGGGCCATCATCCAAAGCTGAATGTAAAAGAATGGCTTGGCGGAGAGGATCAAACGGGCATGCGCTTAGAACTAGGAACACGGGGCCTTTGAGCACATGCTCAGCTCAGGAATTTTTCATTATGCGGTGGGGGGACCTTGTTAGTTGTTGCTGCCATTAAATGATTCAGAAACTGTCAGCCACCAGAGATGTAGTAGTAGAAACTGATCTACCATCTGCCCACTCTGACCATGGCAACTAACCCACTGCAAACTGGAAGCTCACAGCATCTCAGGTTGTTTCCCTCCCACCACAGAGCCCTTGTGAGAATCTGCCCTGATGCTCCAGATGAAGATTCTTGACTGTTGCACTGTTCTGCCTGCCTGCCTTTCCCCCTCCACTGCAGTAATCCCTCTCTTAAGAATAGGCAGCCTATTAGATTTCCAGGCTGTTGTGCCTCTCCAGCCCCTGGGCTAGTTTACATGCTGCTGTTTTGGCTGGAGCTATTCCCTGTGTGCATCCGCTAAGGACCTTCTCTTGGGAAAGCTCAACCAGGCTGGCACTCCCTCCCTCCCCCCTCCCCTCCCCCCAGGATCAAATTGATTGCCATCTTTAGGACCAGAAGCAAGGGGATGTTTTTACTGTTTTGAACAGGGGGCTCTCCCAGACGTATATTCCTCCCCAGCACCCCAGTTTCTATGTTCTTTAATTGCTCAAGACCCAACATCTAACCCTGTCTTTGCCCCAAAGACTTCCAAATCTCTTGGAAACCTCGATCTAGGGAAACCAGATTTTGACATATTTCTGCTCCCCACCCACCCCCGCCCCGATAAATCCCTGTCTTCATTTTAGCTTGTTAAGATGACTTTAAGAGGCGTCTCTGTTAGGAGTCTAGCTGACCACTCCTTTGTTAGGCAGATTACTAGCTGAGAGTCCAGAATGGTTTGTAGACGTAGTGGGAGCAAATGGCTAGGAAACAGCCTCCTGACAGGTGGGAAATTTCACTGCATGTTTGAAGGAGAGACCCATCAGAACTTGCACCACATACGTGTAAAAATGAAGCATCTTATTGTCTGTATAGGCCGTTTCCTGTTTCATGTGAGGAGGCATTTTAGTGTCCCATGGAGCAGAAGCAAGTCATGTCTCACAAAAATCAATGGAGAAATCTGGGGTTTTACTGTAACTGTAATGGGGCAGTACTAGTAGCATGTTCTCCTCACACATCCTGAAGGAAACGTACCGGGAAGCAGTGAGTGCCTGTTCTTTCTAACTCTGGGCCTTATTTTCTGTGAAAATATGTAGGAAACTCTTGATTCAGAAATCGACACGGGACAGGCTGCTGCACACCATGGGCTCAAACTGGCCCTATTCACCAGAAACTGCCCCGTTTCTTCTCCCTAATAACTGCCTATTTTGTCCCAGTTGTATCCTTTTAGGGATACCTTATTACAATTTTGTTGGTTCTCCGGGATCTCTAGTCTTTACATCTTCATCAGGGAATGCCTCTTGTAAAATGCAGTGTATGAGAACTGCGCTCTATACATGGTATATTTTTGTTTCCTTAACTCTATTGCACATGCACCTAAACATATGCGCACGAACGCTTAGGCACTATGAATGGCACAGCCTGCCAGTTCCTATACTACAGTTGCTGTGGTATGTATTTTAAATCTTTTGAAAACATATTGTAGGGCAGCTTCTATTTTTCTAATATGTAATGTCGCACTGGCTTTTAAGTCTGCAGAAGACCAGTTGTGGCAAAGTAAATAAATGTAGCATACAGCTAATGTAGTGGAGGTTTCAGCCCTGTGTTGTAGCATCTGGGAGAGACCTTGGGCAGTGACTCTTGGTCAGAGAAGAAGGGTATTAAAAGTATGTCTCTATGTGAAATGTTGGCAGGTATATGAACAGCTGACAGAGAATTAGTATTATTTAAAGAATCAGTATTATTTAAAGGGGGAGGGGTGGTCTACTTGATGTATGCTTAGGAGGTATGGAAAGTATGTAAGGATGCCTCTGTGGTTTTCTGTGAAGTGTTGGAAGGTATGCAGACAACCATTTGTGGGAGAAATGGTCCTGGTCTTTCACTTGCCCATCCCTGATTTAATGGAGTAAGGAAAGGAAAAGAAATGAGAGACTGAGAGATCCCCAGGTGCCAACAGAGCATATGGTGGTTAGCAATTTAAATATAAACTCAAGAGAGCCTTTACAGCAACATTTTTAAGAGCCTGCATAAATTTAATCGTCTTCTACTGTACTTTAATTACCAGAGAGTGAATTCCCATGGTCCCTGCTGCTCACAGTTCCTTTCACAGCGCAAAGGTAAGTTTGTAGCTGCTGTTCTCTGTGCCTCTGCTGAGATTGCCAGGAAGAGCAAGAGACCACTTGTCTGGAAGGGAAGGGCTTTTGGTTCCTTGGTTTAGAAATAAAGAAACCAACAATAACAAGGAGACAAGTTTCTAGCCTTTGTGAATGCAGGGAAAGGCCTGGAAAAAGCTCTAGTGAAATTGTACCATGGCTGTCTGTGGATCATGGGGTAGGGCTTCATGGAAGCACGGTTCCATCTGCAACCTGGAGAACTGTAGATGATGACACTATATATGTGAATGGTTTTTGATGTCGTCTGATGACAAGTGCCTTTGCTCAAAACTCAAAATGCATCAAGATGTCATTCCCCCCACCCCCGCAAAGACACTTGACTTTTTCTTGGAAGGAAAAAAATAATTATTTGGTAACAAGATACTGATGGCACTTCAGAAAGCAATTGTAGGAAACAACCCTATGCTTTGAAGGGATTATTAGCAACTGGTTTATTCGGGTTTTTTAAAAAAAGCATACTTGCTATTTCTATGTACTGTAGATCCCATGATCTACTTTAGATTCTCTTGTTGAGGGATGAGCATCAGTGGTGCTATGCTGATCCTCTCCCTTATGAGTATATGTTTCAATTTGCATCTTAAAAGAAACCCTGTGGAATGAGTGCATTTGAAATGCAGATGGTTTCTAAATAAAAACATACACATCAACCCTGCAGCAGCAGAACAGTCTTTTTGCTCAGCATTTAACTCAAAGGCTTTTTAAGTGGCCCCTGTGACTGGGAATGATGGGAATTGTAGTCCAGCAACATCTGGGGAACCAAGTTGGAACCCCCTGGACCATTGCATTCCTGTTGGACAGCTCCTCAATAGGTGGAGGCCTTTTGCTCTTGCTCCTGGGGAGCTCCCATGTTACTGAGGGTTGACGGAAGTGGTAAGCTTGTGTGTAGATAAGGGATGCTCGACTTCTGCCCTCCTGCATATGTTCACCTACAACTCCCATAATCCCTGGCTATTGGCCACTGTGGCTGGGGATTATGGGAGTTGTAGTCCAAAAACAGCTGGGGGGAGGGAATTTGAACAAACCTGCTGTAGACTTTTCCACTTCCTACTGCAGCTGGGAGCTTGCATGATTGGATGCCCCTCTATAAAAAATAAAGCCCTCACCATAGTAAAACTAGATGTTGGAAAGAAGGCAAGGCTAGAACCCTTCTTCTTGACACCTGGGAGGGAGAGCCTAATACTTAGCAAGTGGACTACATTTGGTTTGGCTATAGGGGGATGTAGAAATATAAGTAAGAGAAATCCTAGTGTGAACAATGATTGACATTATTGGGTAGTGTGTTCAATACAGAGAATCTATAAGGCATATCTTCTAAGCATTCACAAATGACAATGGGGAAACACTAGTTATTGCTCTGGTTTTCGGACCACAGACCAAAGACTGCTGCAGAAGGCCTTCTCCCACCTTCATTACTCAATGCTGAAGGCTCTCATCTGTTTGCTGTATGTTGTCTTATTCCTTATTTTTGGCAACAGCCTATCCTGCACTAATTTTAAAAGCACAAAAAGTGGTGGTTCTTTTGCTCTGAGATATTCTAGGGGGGAAATTGTTCTACCATATGTTGACAATAACTCAAAATATACCTCAGCAACTTCAGTGTGTGAAATGGCAGACTGAGCATTCTGTGGTGCCTTTGGTGGTTCATGCTCACACATTTAAATCTGTGCAGACTAGAGATGAGAGCCATTCCATTGCTTTTCACCCAGAATATACCTGCAAGACCTCATTTGCCCATACAAATTCACCAGGGCCCTCTGTTCTACATCTCAGGCCCTGCTCACGACTTCCACGCTGACTGAGATCCAGTTGGCAGGGATTAGAAATCGGGAAATTTTCAGTTATGGCCCCTTGGCTTTGGCATACCCTCCCAAATACACTTCAACATGCTCCCTCCCTCAAGGTTTTTTAAAAACTCAAGATCCATCTTTTTAAAGAGACTTTCTGGTTTTTATTCTTTGTACATTTCCAGTAGGAGTTTAATCTGTAGATCTGGTTTTAACTGGATCGAGTTTTGAACTGAATTTTATTAATTTTATATTGTTTAATCTGTTTTTGTTGTCTTTGTGAGCTGACCTGAGCAGCATCGCACTGGAGGGGTGGGGTGCAGATACTTAAATAAATAACTGTAGTTGCCACGGAAGGAGGCTGAACCTTGAAATCTAGCAGCTTGCACAAATGAAGTTATCCCCAACAGGCAGAAATAGGGACAGTGATTTACCAGAGGGGCTGGGAAACAGAGGCAGGTGAGGCATGTCATATCGCCTGAGAAAGAAAAGGTAAACAAATCACGCCAAACAATGTTACAATCCAGTAGTGCATGGATTTTGTTTTCAGACACAAAAATTGATGCATGAGCTAACTAGAACACAGGACAACAGATGCTTGACTCCGGGCGATGTAGAACCTTGCTACGCAGAGAGTGGTGTCAGATCGCATTAAACCTACCAACATCACCTCCCCATTGTGAATTCTCGGAGTCCATCAGCCTTGTATCCATTGAAATATGTATACATTTTAATGTTGCATTTGTTTCAAACCTCGGAAGAGAATTCTGAAACTCTCTCTGCAAAGATGCAACTGATTTATAAGGTAACTTTTAAAAAAAATTTTTTTAAAAAATAACATTCATTCACAAATAAGCTCTCTGAGTGCAAGCCCCTAAGAGCTCTTCAGTGGCCTGGCTCCCTGCTGAACTGGAACACTGCCGGCAAGAGGAGGAAGGGGGTTGCTTTTCTGAATGGTTGTCTCACACGGATGCCAAGAGGGTTGCATATCAAAATATATGGCTTGCGGGGGGAATTGACTTCTTTCTCTCTCAGCATTTTCACTGCCGACAGTCTCCAACACTGCTTGCATTCATTCTGGGAAATAGGTTTAAAAAAAAAAAAGAAGAATTTGGCTCAAGCAGATATGATTTAAAGCTTGGTTTTGAGGTGTATTTCTGGGAATGGATCAACAAGCATTTCTATATTAGCTACGTGCAGATTTTGTGTGTTGTTTTAGCCAATGGAGAACTAGAATCTTGATATCAAGGTGGTGTGTGTTACGTACGTAGACAGATAGATAGCATGAATTTTGGATCTAAATTTCATTGGAAAAATTACTGAGCTGGTGGATTCTCTTGTGACATTTTTAATCTGCTAATTAGCCCCTTAGTGTTACTGTGTCATTTCATATGTGGAATTTCATTTTTAAATTCAGCCACTTTTTTCATGCACATCTCTGTTAGTATAAAATCAGGGTTAGGATCAGGCTGCAGGCATGTTGGTTTTCCTTACATATGTGTTTTAAAGAAGAGTCAGCACAGCTGTATTAGCCGATAACCAAAACCTTACGACCACTTACAAGTTTCTGTCTGTCAGTCTGTCTATCTGCATACTAGCTGATGTTTAAGCAATGGCTTTACTTCTTTTTGCACCATGACTGCAGTATCTGGTTTAATGAGTTCTTAAATATCTCAAGTCTCCTTGCCTTTTTCAACAGCTGCCAGGGAAGGCAAGAGATTGAGTTTAATAGGTTAAACAGCAGCCCTCATTTTACTTGGGAACTGTACACGGAGATATTAAGATATAATTAACTTCTTGAAAATAGAATGGATGTTGTCAATCCATTGCTCCAAGAGGTAGGTAGGGGTGTGTGTGTATATTGAGAGCCCTCTGGGAACAGTGACTATCTTCTCCTTTTAATTCTTTTTCTGTGTAAACTGCTTTGAGAATTATTTTTGTTGGAAAGCAGTATATAAATAATAAAAATAATAATTTAATAATTGGAGGGAGCACGCGCATGAGCCAGCCATTTTGGAACAGGCAAGGAAACAACCTTCCATTGAAACAAAATGGTTTATCATTTGAGTTAGTGACCCATTTTAGAGCCTTCTCCGGAAGACCACTGTCTCCCATTTGGAATTCCCCTCACTTCCTGTTGTTTACTGAAAGCTCTATTCAGTTTAGGATGGCATGACCCTGCTTGCAGTGACCTGCAAGCTGTGTGTGAAGGCACTGTTGCTCCAACTCTTGTCTCTTGCTTCTGAATGTCAGAATGCATGATGAGCCTTGTGATTGGGCCAACCGGCAGCACATGCTGTAACACTCCTCATTCACCAGGCACAGCCCTTATTTCCTGTCCACGCTCTCTATTTTTGACATTCTTGAAACACCTTTAATGTGAGTTGCTAGAGTTCAGCTGCCTCCCCAGGGTCTCTAGAACTGAAGTGTATGGCAATGAATGCATCTTGTGCCTCTTGTACACCTACATCCCAGGGCACGGACATGAACACTACAGAACTGTGCAGCAAACACTCAGCTGTTTCACATGCTGGTGCAGCTCATAGCTTTAGGCCTTCTTTTGCTTTTAAATCAGAGGAAAGGGGCAGGCTAGTCCAGAGAAAATGAATACAACATGCAGGAGACCAAGCAGAGTTTGTGGCAAGGTATTGTGGGAGACATCCACAGGAAAGTACTCACAAGAATATTCCTATTTTCATATGTGGAACCCTGGAGGTTATATACTGGAAGAAACAGTGGACTCATTCTCATGACCCTAATCAGGGTTGGAGAGCCATGTGTGCGCCTGATCATTGGTTGTGTGAATGCAAAGATCAAGGTAGGAGGAGGGGAGAGTGGTTGTGTGGGAGCCAGGCACTGGGTAGGATGGACACTGCCAACCCACATTCTGTCCTCAGGATTTTTTCGAGGGTGGATGAAAAGCTGACCTACCCAGCTCCTGCCTCCTACATGATCACTCTCTCCTCCTCCTACTTGATCCTTGCAAACACACACCTGTTGATTGGGAATGTGCATGGATCTCCAATGCTGTCTGTGTGCTCTGCCTACCCATATTAGGATCATAAGCCCCGTAACTTGCTCAGCTGCACCCTCCCATTCTGCATGGTGGATAACCCCTTTATTATTAAAAGAGATACCTGACCATATGACCTGTTCTGGTCTGCTGTGGTTCAAGAGGCTGGCATTCTGCTTCTCCACCCAGAGTTTCTGGGTGGTGTGGATGGTCAAGAGCTGCTGATAGACCTACCCTGCAGTTCCCTCCTTTGGAGGGAGTAGGAGTGGAGTGCAAGCTATATTCATGACTCATAACCCTCCAGGGACTTTTACACACAGCAGGCTTTATCGCAGGTTTACTGGGAGGCTTTACTGTGTACCCAAATTTGCCCCCCAAAACCAACACGAATAGTTGATTTTTTTTACCCCGGATATAAATTGGGCTACACTCTCATGCGCTGTGAAAAACCTGGATTGTGTGTGAACTGCTCCTCAATAACTCACAGGGACTTCGGGATAAATATGGCGGATATGTGAGCGCACCCCCTTCATTCCGGAGGAGGTGCGAGTTAAAGGGATTTAAAAGCCCCATGTGAAAAACTCCCAGCAGGTTTGACTTCTTGGTAGCAGTGCCAGTGTGGAAAACTACTTTTCCAGGCATCTCCCAAGTGACTCTTTCATCCTCTTTTTGTTTGGAGGCATCTCTATTTTCGGTTTTAATTTCTTCCCATTTCTCTCAGTGTTGCAAAAAACATCCCTTTTGACTTGCAACATGTCAAAGCTCAAATCTGCACTACAGATTTAAACTGGTTTAATAATCATTTCTTCTCCCCCAGGGAATATTGATGGTTTTAATTCTAGAAGGGTTCACGGCTCAATGGCATAGTATGTGCTTTGCATGCAGAAAGTCTTGGGCACAATCTCCGGTGTTAAAGGGATCTTGGGTAGCTGTAGTAGCCCCTGCTAGAGCAGACCATCCTGGACTAGATGGACCCATGATCTGACCCAGGCCCAGGATAAAGCAGTTCCCTAACATTTCCATCTCTGAGAATTTTCAGAACCCTCCCAGCACGTCAATATCCACAGTGCTCTGTGTGCATTCGAGGCATATCCACTGGATAATTAAGGTCATATTAATAAGATACCACACTGTGCTTTTTTAATACTGTTTCTTTTTTCTAGGAAAATGAACTGAAGGATGCTGTACATGAAAAGAACCGCCTGAGCCTTCAATATGCAAGCATATCCCACAAGGCCCTGCAGTATGACCAGGTAACATCTTCATAGGCAGAGAAAATCTTTTTCATGTTGAATCCATCTCTACGCCTTAAACACTGGTCCCCTCTCATGCAGGCTGTTTAAAGTCATCAAGGCATAGTCCTGGGAAGTGGGGCTATATTGTTCATCACCAGTGATGAACAATATAACAAACAATATATTTGTGTGTGCAAACACATTCCAAATGTCACTCTTCTGTCAGTTCCAGAATGCTCCGGAGAGAAGGAACGACTGTTTCAACCAGTTTATGGCTCGGCTGTGCCCTTGAGGAAGTTCTATGCAACTGGGCAGCTTCTTGCACATCTGATTAGGACACAGGGGATTAGAGCTGGTCTTGCAGTAGTGAACATTAATTGTTCTCTTTGCTAAGTAGGGTCTGCCCTGGTTTGCATTTGGGTTGGTGACTACATGCGGGTGCTGGCTGCTGTAGGATGTTCCCTTTAGGGGATGGGGCTGTAGCTCAGTGATGGAACATCTGCTTGCCATGCAGAAGGCCCCAGAGTCAATCCCTGCCAGCATCTCCAGGTAGGGCTGGGAGATACTCCTGCTTGAAAAGCCACTGCTGTTCAGTGTAGACAGTACAGAGTTAGACCAATGGTCTGATTCAGTATAAGACAGTTTGCTATGCTCCACACAGTATCATCCTGGAGCAAAAAGAAAAGAGTCCTGTGGCACCTTAAGTCTAACAGATTTATTATGTTTCAAGCTGCAATAAATCTGTGAGTGCTGAAGATGTCACACATTCTTTCTCTGTGTGTGTGTTTGCTGTAGCAGACTAGCACAGCTACCCATTTGGACCTCATCCCAGAGCAAAATGTTTCATAAGAAGTTGGGCTGCACCTTCAAACTAGGTCAGCTGTCTCTCACCACCATGGGGAGTGGGAAGACTTCGGTACTCTGATGTAATTTCATTTCACGTATGGCCCATATGTTCCCAAGACAGCAGCTTGCTGAGGCGATCATTAGATCCACTTGCATAAACACAAATAAATGGGATTGACAGGCTCCACAAAGCATGTTGGTTATGGGACAAGCATAATCAGTCACAGCTGTGCACCTTGCTCAAGGCAACATTCAGAGGGACGGCGAAAATAAGGTTCCACTGATAGCATGCTGTCTTTATGTGTCAACCACTGACTGTGGGTACCCACCATACCAGATCAATAAATAAAAATTCAAATTCTGTTGAAGGAAACGCAGAGTCCAAGCTTGGAAACTGGAGTTGCTTTTTGTCCTCTTTGCCAGCAGCAGTTGGGATTTGACAATTTACCCCTTGGTTCCATTGGTTCTCTCTGCCCTCTGTTCCATTCCTCCTGAATTCTGGTTGGAGCAATAAAATTTTTAAAAAATAATTCTAAAATTGGCACAGGTGCAGTTTACCATTCTGACACTCCCAGTTTCTGCATACCACCAGTAGCAATAGGTTAGATGGAACTTGATATAAAAGAGAAGGAGTGCAAAACACCAAACCAGAGGGATGCTCCTCTAAGGTTTCCACTCCCTAGGTGAGGTGGTAGAGCCCATGAGAGGTTGTCTGAGTTGTAGGGTACTGATGTCTTCGGGAGACTTCATGGGCCCAAGAGACGCTCACTAGACCTCTGGCCCTTGTTGGAATATGTTGCTCCCTTGGAGCTCTCTGTGATGCTGTAAATCTGCCCTGCCAGCCTATGCCACCATAGATACTCCTTCATGCGTTCCCACCCATGGTCTTGTCCAGGGCTGCACAACTTAGGCCCTCCTGCTTCCCATCACCCCTGAGGATTGGCCACTGTGCCTGGGGATGAAGGGAGTTGTAGTCCAAAAACATCTGGAGGAGCTGAAGTGGTACAGCCCTGATCTATACACAACAGCTGTATGGTGCTTCTTCTGTGTTCATGACATCTGTTGAAAGACTATTTGTGATCTCAGCTCACAGTTTTTTCCATGTTGTTGCTCAGGTGAAAACAGACTATGATCAGCTTAGAGAAACCCTCACCACAGTGACCAAAGAACGAGATTTGGCTGTGAAGGAGAAACAGCAGCTCCAAGCCAAACTGGAGAACTTAGAGCAAGTCCTAAAGGTATGCAGAGATCACCAGAAAAAAGCATTTATGAATTACTTTGAACATTTGACATGTGAGGCACAAATTATTGTTTAGAATGTTTTACTATTTATATCATGATCTGGAAGCATTTATGGAGGCCAGGCAATACCACATGAGGTTTCTTTAATGGTTGGACTGGTTTCCCCATAGTTCCTTTTTTTGGGCAGAGCTTGGAAGGCCTGGGGGGAAAACTGAACACCCCCACCCTTTTCCCTGTGTTTTTCCTGGTTTTCCCCCAGGTCAAATCCCTGCCTGACATCCCAAATTCAGGTCCCATATTCAAAGCCCACTGCCAGCTTGAATCCCAAGACCTGTGGTCCTTTTGGCTCTTGCCACTGCTGCAGATGAGGCTGAGGCTGAGGCTGTGGCTCAGTGGCAGGGCATCTGCTTGGCATGCAGAAGGTCCCAGGTTCAATTCCTGGCAGCATCTCCAGGTAGGGCTGCATGAAAACCTGCATGAAACTGTCTAAACCCCTTTTAAAGCCATCCACTCTGGTGGCCATCACCACATCCCGTGGCAAGGAATACCAGGAAGATTAATTATGTGCTGTGTAAAAAAAAATACTTCCGCTTGTCTGTCCTAATTTTCCCAACCTTCAGTTTCATGGGGTGACCCCTGGTTCTAGTGTTGTGAGAGAAGGAGAAAACTTTCTCTCTGTCCACCCTCTTCACTCCATGCATAATTTTATACACTTCGATCATGTCTCCTCTTAGTCACCTCTTTTCCAAGCTAAAGAGCCCCAGATGCTGTAGCCTAGCCTCTTAAGGAAGGTGCTCCAGTCCCCTGATCATTTTGGTTGCCCACTTCTGCACCTTTTCCAGTTCTACAATCTCCTTCTTAAGATACGGTGACCAAAGCTGTACGCAGTACTCGAGATGTGGCCGCACCATGGGTTTGGATAAGGGCATTATAATATTAGCATTTTTATTTTCAATCCCCTTCCTGATGATTCCTAGCATGGAATTAGCTTTTTTCACAGCTGCCGCGCACTGAGATGACACTTTCAATGAGCTGTCCACCACGACCCCATGATCTCTCTCCTGGTCAGTCACCGACAGCTCAGATCCCATCAGCGTATATGTGAAGTTGGTGTTTTTTGCCCCAATGTGCATCACTTTACACTTGCTTACACTGAACCACATTTGCATTTTGTCGCCCAGTCCCCCAGTTTGGAGAGATCTTTTTGGAGTTCCTCACAATCCGTTGTCTCCACGTATGGAGACCCCTCAGCTCCACCTGTCTCTCTGTCCCTGCGCGTGGAACAAGTAGCACTTCAGAGAATGCTACCCTGGGGGCCATGGACTTCAGTATGGTACCTAGCAGCCTAAATTTGGCTTCCAGGACCTCCTGACGGCATTTCCCAACATCGTTGGTGTCAACGTGCACCACGACAGCTGACTCCCCCCCAGCACTGCCTAACAGCCTACCTAGACACAGCGTGACAACTGCAACCTTCAAACAAGGCAGGCAAGTGACTGTGCGGTCTACACACGGGTCATAGACCCATCTCTCTATGCCCTTAATGATCAAATCACCCACTACTAAGTCCCGCTTCCTCATTGAGCTGTAATGGTTTTAATTTTCCCTTTCATATATCAAGATATATTAACTTGGCAGAAGAGCTGGGGTTTAAATGTGCTGACCCAGCTTAACTCTTTGAAAAGTTAAATATCGCCACTCAAAGAAAATAGCTCTCTCTCCCCCTCCTCCACTGATGCAAGCCAGTGGCCATTTCTCTTCGTCACTCCTCTGGTGTCAGTACTGTGTCTGCCAAGCAGACGACAAACCCTTTGATCGCTCGCTCTAGCATGGAATTAAATTTGCACCGCTTTCTGTGTCGTGTCCCAGTTATCTTTCTGAAGCTTAGGTGGAGACTTTCAGAAAGCTGCTCGAGTTGCAGTTAATATCGGCAGGCGATTTTATAAATACTGTATTGGAACTTCTAAAATAAGTTTTTCCCCGGGGTAAGTTTTTCTGGATAAGGTTCTCTTGCAAGTTGCTCTTGGGTCAGTTTGTGCAGTCGCCAGATCTCACCCGCTTAAACAAGCCATTTGGAGGGAATGGGGGTGGGATAGTGTTGACAATGCCATGGCCAGATACCTGGGCAACCTTTTAGACTGAAAAAGATAGCCAGAGGGTAATTCTGGGAGCATATCTCTAGCACGATGCTCTTCCCTCTGACTGTGAGCTGGTAGTCACCATTTTTACCTGGACATAGAGAAAGATACTGTAGAATGGCATAGTGTCATTATGACAAGAGGTTCTGTGGGGAAAATGGTGGCCCTCAGGCTCCCAGGAGGAGTGCTGTGTCCAACTGTTATTTTTGCCCCATCTCCAGAATAGCTGAATGCCCCCTATTTTTGCCACCGGCCAATAGGGCAGCAAAATTGTGTGTGGGCAGGGTCAGCCCTACTTTAAAAACCAGGAAACCTGTTTTTCTATCATTAGAATGAATGCTGCATGAGGAATATTTGCATATACTGGTTTGGTTTTGCAAAATGTATTTCATTCATTGTCTTTGGGGTTTTCCCTAAACCTTTGAAATTGGTGGGGCAAATAAAAAAATGACATGCAGGGCAGAACATGAAGATGTTTTTAACTTCTCTTCAGCTTTCTCTTCAGCCAAGAGAGCTAGAAATGTGGATTTTTTTAAAAGGGAAAACTGAGGCTCTGAGGTAACTAGCTAGCAAAATTCTGCACTTTTGCCACAAACTAGAGGGTATGCAGAACACACCAAGGTGTGTTTGTAGGGATACAAATTAATAGGTATATACGTTTCCAAGTTAATGCTGCTCTAAAAAGGTTAGGTTGGATTTGGGTTTTTTTTTGTCTTTTACAAAAATGTTGTATAGGAATTTCATTTCCCCCCCTGAGCTTTGTTCGCTTTTGTCAACTCACCAAACCACAGTACTAGCACCAGCAGTCTCTTTTAGATCAACACAGAGAATTTCAAACGCTGCCTTAGAATCTTAACTTTGTTGGGCAAGCAAAAAGGAAGCCGCGGAGGGCACAGCATGTACATTTGAGGGGGAACAAAAGAAGCTGCTCTGCCTTTGGTTTAACCGAAAAAAGAAAAATCCCTTTCCCAACATTTGCCTTCTGCCCTTTACAAAAAGACATTACACAAAGCAAGCCTGGATACTTTCATTCCTATTTTAGTCCTTCAAAGACATGCAGAATAATAACAATAAAAAAGTTTCATGCAGCTTTTGATAACTAATTCTGGAAATTCTCAAAACAAATCCAATATCTATAAAGTTGTTAGAATCCTTTTGACTACACTAAAGTACTTAGATGGTACCAGGTACCATCAGCACTTTCAGTGAGAGTAGGCTGCCTTTGTCCTCCAACTCAGAGGGGTTCCTTAAGGACCTGACATTTTAGATGGAGCCCCCCCGCTCCACCATTGAAGTCAGTGCCTGTGAAATAGGGCAAGGCCTATTTAATCCACCAAAGCTTCTCCAGAGAAGAGGTGAGTCCAACAAGCCAACTAACCAGCAATCTACAGTTAACTCCAGGGCTTTGCTGGAGCAACATCTTCTCTACTCTGGTGCTATTCTCCAGCTTAACCTCCTGAGATACTTTGACTCCCTTGTTTGTCTTCTGTTCTCTCTTGGATCTGTCCAAGGTCTGAATCCTTCCCCAGGGACGCCCCACCCAGAACTCTGTCTCAGCTGTAACACCGATCTGGCCAACAACCCACCTGGAATAGGATACATTGTGTCTCTGCATGAGTTACTGATGTGGGCCTGCCTCCTCTTTGGATGTGTGCTTTGGGATTCACAGGAGCCTTGAATTTATTTCTCACAGCACCACTAGTAATTTCCTCCATGGCACACAGCTGAGCCCAGAACCATGTTCTAGGTACATCCTGTGGGAATCGCTGTGCTATCCATGACAGCACACTGGCTCTTTTTCTCCACATGCAAGTCCAGAAATTAGTATGAAGGACCTCACTGGCTTGTCACTCAATCCAGCAGGATTCATGAGCAAGACTAGACCCAGCTGTTGCCCCAAAGTATGCACTTTATTCCAAGCAAGCCCTTGCATGGCCACAATCAATCAGTTGGAGATGCCTTCCATCAGGTTATGCACAGCTTTTGCTTAATGCCAGTGGCTTCCCAACTTGCTGGGCATAGACCTACCCATAATACGTGCTACCTAATGGGGCAAGAGCCTGAACAGTCCCAAGGCAAAACAAGCAGCTATTAAACAAAGTGATTTATTTGGGAACACACTGGGTAACTCCTTGCATTTCAAAAATAGCATAAAATAGCATTCTGCCTAGCTAGTGATGTCACTGAGGACAGATGTTAGGTACTAGGAATTAGGAAGCATCTTTTAAAAGATTCAAAGGAACTCTTCAAATCACCAGGGGTTTATCTTGGTATTGTAAAATCAAACCAGAACATAAAAGGGCCGTGTATTTTCAAGAACTCACCTTTTTTACAGTTAGACATGACTTCACCCAGCTCCACTTTCAAACTGTGCCTACAGAATTTCTCGTGGGAAGATTTATTCAGTTGTCAGTTAATACATACCTTTGGGTTTGTGGAGCTAACCAAAGTGAGGACATAACACATTGAGCCGGTTCTCACAATCAGTGAGACCCGATTTGCGAGAGTGAGCTGGGAGAGCGGGCTAAGCCTGCTCTGCTACACACAAGCAGGGTGGGAGCCCTGGGCGGCCGGATCGGCCACCCACACGATTGCCGGCTCCATGTAGGAGCCAGTGGGGGCTGATTGGTCCCCGGAAGCTCCAGCATGCCCTGGGCATGCTGGTGAGACCCCCAGAGCCGGGAGGCAGCTTTTCGCCTCCCCTCCGGGGGTCTCCACGTGAGTAGTCACACCGCGGAGCCGCGGCTACTCACGATTAAAAAACCCAGGTTTGCAGAGCACTCTCTCCACAAACCCAGTTTTAGGAGCGGGCTACTTGAGCGGGTTACCTACTCAAGATCCAGCGGGCTCGCAGCTGAGCTCGGTGGTTCTCACGACTACAGAAAATTGGGCTAGCGGAGGCTAGCCTGATTTTCTGCAATCGTGTGAATAGCCTCGTTATATCCTATATTGCCCTCTGTATATTTCACCTAGGGAGCAGTTAGTTCTTACTTTTCAAACACTTCTAGATGGACAGTCAGATAACTAAGATTGGAAGGCTGTTGGAAGATATGGACAAATTTGTCACCTACAGGGATGCATTGTTTGTATTAGCAGAAAGAAAATGGAGAGCTTTTTTGTGTCCTAAATCTATGTTGACTGCCAGGCTGTGGTGGCTGGTGGTTCCTGGGATGGTGGGGGTGGACCTAGGCAGAGCAGGTGATGGGTGGAGCCACAGGTAGTGAGAGGTGGAGCTAATTGTAGGCAGCTGCAGAGGTGGAGGACTAGATGGGTGACTTAGTAATAACTGGCAAAGTGTAGAGTTGTTGCTGAGTGTAATCAACATACAAACACACACGCACACAAATCTCAATTGCTCATCAGCAGAGATACAGAGAAATATGGAAAACATTGGTTGCTTTGCAGTGCCTATTAGGGCTACAGTAGTGTGTAGATTTGTATCTAACACGGCAGGATCAAAATGAAAAGAACTGTACAAGCCACAAGTAAAGCACAGTCCAGCTAAAAAGGCTGCTTCTGTTGATGCAGAAGAGAGTTGATGCATTCTGAAGTCACCAGGGCTTGATTTAAAAAATGAAGGCTACTAATAATAAATAACAACAAGAAAGAACTCTGAGCCAGAGTGGTACAGTGGTTAGACTAGGGGAATCCAAGTTCAAATCCCCATTCAGTCACAAAACACACTGGGTGACTCTAGGACAATTACTTCTCTCTCAGCATAACATTCCCCATAGGGAGGATGAATGTAACCATGTGCACCACTCTGGGCTTCTTGGAGGAAGCACAGGCTATACATGTAAAAGTAAATAAATCTATATAAGCCACAAGTAAAGCAGAGACTAGTTATAAAACTGGACAACAAATGCATTCTGAAGTTACAAGGGCAGCTCTGCCTGTCTGTTTCAAAAATGCATACATAAATAATAGAAAAATCAACGATTTTTCAGTGATGTTTGCTGCAGCTATGAACTATCTCCTGTAACTTAGAGGACACCATGGGAAGCAAAGATGCATGGGGACAACCTCTCCCTACTCCATGTCCACTGAACAGCTGGGTACACTCTCTGCCTGCCTTGGGTGCCCACCACTTAGCCTGGGTGTCCATCCCAACAAGCGACAGATTTTTTTTAAATAGAGGTCACTTCCTTGATCTTTGCCCAATGAACCATAACCCCCAGTGAACATAAAAATCTTATAGATCCTGGTCACAACCCAGAGGGGAAAAACTGGTTAGCTCTCTGCATATTTTCCTTCCAACAGAATCCATTCCTTCTCTACACCACACCCACATGGAAAGCCACTTCTGCAATTATTTGAAAAGCAGTATGGACTCAGAAATCCATGCATATGCCTTCAAAGAACTTTCTGGTTTCTTATGCCAGTTTCTAATCTAATTAGTGCAGTCTTACAGTTTGCTGTTCCTTCCAAGGTTTTATGGCATGTCATTTTGGGAATGGGCCATAATGCTTTGCATACAGATCAGATCAGAGAGCAAGGGAGAGAAAGCAGAGGTTGCATTCTTCACCTCCAAACAAACATAAAGAAACGAGCAAAAGATCAGACTTCCCAACAGCCAGCCAGCCTACCTGCTCTCTAACCAAAATGGTGATTGGATTCTTCTTCTTCTTAGCTAAAAGCAAAAGACTTCCCACCCTCCGGGCACTCTGAGTGGCTGCCTGAGGAGTCAAACAGCTTGGTCCCTCTCTGCTTGGTTTATAGGGTGTTCCTAGGTCCACTCACTTTGCAGAAGAAGAAAAAAGTGAGCATGCCTATTGGCTCCTGCCTTATTAATATCAATATTTTAAAAGATCTGGGGCTTTTAATTTAACATTCTTTATGTATGCAACCACGGCAGCCAGAATAGTATATGCGCAGAAATGGAAGGATAATGAATTGCCCTCAAAAGAAGATTGGTTGATAAAAATTTTGGAATATGCTGAGCTGGCAAAACTTACAGTACTGATAAGAGATCAAAACTTGGAATGTTTTAAAGAAGATTGGAAACTATTCTTATTATACCTAAAGAACTATTTTTCTAATATTGATTTTTCAACAGGGTTTGAAATTTAGTAATATTAGCAGGTTGAGTAGAGTAAAATCGAGTTTGTAAGGTATAGGATATATGTTTTGAATTACTATAGCAATGGTTGAATTGTATAGTTAGTGGTTCGCGCGGATTGGTGAGCGGGAAGTCAACATTTGTTTAATTGGATGTAACGAGATTGTTAAGATATTGTAAAAATCAATAAAAATTTTAAAAGCAAAAAAGATCTGGGGCTTTTCATTTGTTCTTTGAGGTTGGTGCTACCGTCGCCCACCTCACAACTCTTAAAGCAGCAGCAGGCTGCAGGCAAGAGCAGCAGGGAACAACAGAGGGAGGCAGTAGGCACACAAAATGGAGGCAGAGACAACATGCCTGACTGAGAAATTTAAGGTGAGCGCCACCCACTTTGCCCATAGATTAGCTCCTGCTGTCATGGGGTTCTCTTATTTAATTGTAGAGTTTTTAAAAATGGTTTTATTTTAGCAACAGTCGTTTATAATTTTAAGCTGTTACATCTCAGTATTGGGATTGTCTGTGCATACGTATTTATGTTGTGACGGCCACTGGCTATACAAATAAATAAATTGACAGCAGTCTTCAAATCTGGGGGCCAGGACTGGCTGAGAATTGGAGTATACATCCAAACGATACTAACATGCTTTGGCAAAGAACTTTGCACTGTGAGATGAGATTCCTCTCTGGAGCTCCTGCATCTGTGTGCTCCTGCCATTTGAACATGTGCTGGAGAGCTAAAATTCGAAGACCATGTGTCAAATGTCCCACACTCCTCAGGTTCCTGCTGCATTCACTTGGCATCACTCCAGTGTGTCACTCCACTCATTAAGGATTAGCATTGCTCTCCTAAACATTGATGTCCTCATCTTGGGAAGGAAACGTGCAGCTGTTTCTTTGCCTACTTAATGGATTGCTTCCCTGTCTACTCCACAGCATATGCGAGAGGCTGCTGAACGGCGGCAACAGCTGGAATTGGAGCATGAGCAAGCCTTGGCTGTTCTCAACGCAAAACAGCAGGAAATTGAACTCCTGCAGAAGGTAAGGAATGGGGCAGGGAGAAGCCACAGGCAAGCAGCCAGGCCAGTTGCACAGGCCACAGACCACAAAGCAGACCAGTTACTTTGCCCACCACACCAAGGCATATGCTGTCCGTCCTTGTGTTTTCAGTGTAGGAGTGAGCAACACACACAGGCAGACCCAGTTCATACTGCTACACTAATGCAATGAGTGTTCAGAGTGTCCTAAGAATGTTCCAGTGCAATCTGTTCAGAGGGTTTGCTAAGCTCTGTAGCTCTGGTGAGTCTTCCAGAGGGGTGTGTGTGTGTGTTGCTTGAACCAGCACTCAGGCTCCATAGGAAGCTGCCTTCTACCGAGTCAGGCCATTGGTCCATCTGGCTCAGTATTGTCTACATGGATTGGCAGAGGCTCTGCAAGGTTTCAGGCAGGAGTCTCTCCCAACCCTGCCTGGAGATGTTGTAATGGGTTGAACCTGCGGCCGTCTCCATGCAAAGCAGATGCTCTACCACCGAGCTATAGCTTCAGTGCTTTGCTGCCACAAGTGCTCTGTTTGCCCCTCCAACTATTTCTGGTTTCCTGAGATTCTGAAGCTCTGCTTCCCATTAACAAAACTAATAACTGCTGTTTTCATCTTAGCCCCTGTGACAGAACAGTCACTCTGATTATGCTATTTTCAGGATATAGAAAGCGCCTCTCCCATTCAAGCAGCCCCTATCTAGCCTCCCCATCACAGAAAGCAGAACATAATATTGTTCTTCCCAGACTTGATGTGGATACTGGAATCTGATAAGATATCAAACTTTGTCATGAACCTCGGTTTGCAGTGGCGGCAACTGATTATGGGTATCGCTTTCCACATTGTTATTGTGTACTTTGAATTTATATATGGGAGAAAGATAGGAAATTGGGCCTGGCTGCAGGAAGACTGCTTTTTCACACTCTGCATTTTTAAGCAGTCAGAGATTCAGAGCAGCCACTACAGGATCAGTCTGTTCTGCGGCAGAGAAATGGATCTTGATCTGGCAGGATTTGAGCTAGGAACCTCTTGGGTTGTCCTCTGGCGACTCCTTTGGTGAACCACTTCAGGCTATAGAGTGAAGAAAGAGTGGGGCAGTATTCCCCTCCTTCAGGAATACATGAATGAGTCCTGTAACTTTACATCAAGGGTGGGCACACCTGGCCCTCCAGCTGTTGATGAACTACAGCTCCCATAATTCCCAGCCACAATAATCTTAGTTCTCCAGCTGTTGTTGAACTACAATTCCCATAATTCCCAGCCACAATAAATTGTGGCTGGGAATGATAGGAGTTGTAGGTCAACAACAGCCAGAGGGCTCTTTGACCAACCCTCCTTTACATGCACTCAACCCTTCTGAATCCGAAGGAAGGTCCATCTAGTTCAGAATCTTTTCCCCCACACAGGTGTTCCAGATGCTTGGTCTCATAAGCAAGGCATGGAGGTAATAGACTTTCCCCAACATGTGGTATTCAGAGCTATATTATCTCAGAACATGGAAGTTTCATTGAGCTATCAAGGATAGTAGCAGTAGTACCCATCCTACATGAATTTGTTAATAAGAACCTGCTCTCTGGCATCCTTCTGGCTACTAGTCCTTATTGGCTACTAGGCTGATGGCTGTGGACCATCTCCAGCCTCAGAGGCACAATGCCTCTAAATACCAGTTATAGGGGAGCAACAGCAGGAGAGAGGGTATGTACATACCCCTTGCCTGTGGGCTCCCCAGAGGCATCTGGTGGGCCACTGTGTGAAACAGGATGCTGGACTAGATGCGCCTTGTGCCTGATCCAGCAGGGCTGTTCTTATGTTCTTCTGCCTCCTTGGCCTGAGTGCATTTAAAACTAGAGGGTTTATTGGCTTTGGGTTTCTTCTTGCCCCATTTCCCATTCCTTGAAGCACAAAAGCTTGTTGACATGGGGTTGCAAACTTGCAAGGAAGATGGGGAACTGTGAAGGAAGGTAAGCTCTTGAGCCAGGCCCGGGGTATGATGGCTCTCCACAAGCCAAGAGATGTGGCTGGGAAATGTATCTGAGTCTTTGGCTTTAACAGCATTCAGTGATGGAATGTTTTCATAGCGGCAGTCTCTGAGCCCCTAACAAGTCTCTATGGGGAGACTGCCTTCCTCTTCCAAAGTGCTTCCATCAGACTCTGCAGTTCCTGACTATCCTAAAATGGCATGAAGGCGCTATAATGCTCTTCTTCTTTCTTTGCCATCCCAGGCTCAGGTTGAAGCTAAGAAAGAACATGAAGGTGCAGTTCAGCTGCTAGAGGTAAGCAATGCTAGATGCATCTCCATAGCTTGATAATTGTAGTATTTTATTATTATGGCTGTAAATTCCACTAGTAGATTAATCAACAAAAGCTTTAGTTGATTAAGCATCAAGAGCAAATGTTAATCAGTTGGGTTGATAGGGTTGAACCTGTCTATTAGTTGAGTTCATTCTGGTTCAAGTCTGTTACTCTAAACGAGAATTTTAAAACAGTCAAAGCTAGGCTTACCTTCCAAGAATGATTTTGTTTACTAAATGAGAATTTCTCAGACAGCCTTCAGTATCTCAAAAAGGGCTCCTTTACTGAGGTTTTGATCATTTTGCATGTTTGATTTGAAAATGGAATACAAACTGAAAAGCTCACAAACAGATGCGTAAAACTGTATTTCAGTATAATAGGTCAGGAGATCAACAAATCACAACTCTTAGATTGGTTGATGGCCCACATTATTAGCACTCTTATTTTTCTACACTGATTTTGTTGCTTTTAGAACCCCCCTGCCCACCCCCGGCAACTCTGAACACCTGTGTCTATGCATCAAACTAGTCATTATGCTAAATGCATCAATAGGGTTTCAACTCCCCCCCCCCAAAAAAAAATTAAATAGTAGCTGCAGGGATTAGGCTGATTAGAACTATAGTGTACAGGAAGGGGGCTTTTTACCCCCTCCCTCCATGCGGCGGTCCTGATGAAAATCACCCACTATGGGATCTTCCCTCCTAGGGTTCAAATGGGTATTTTCCTGATTGCCATCCCAATGGCTGCCATTTAAATTTAGAAGCAAAAACCCAGATGTACTAATGACCCATGTAGCATCACATCTGCTCTGGCCTTGTGTTTGCAGTGCACCTGTTAAACACAATAGTTTGCTAAACATATTTAACAATTCCTAGGCAGTGCACAAAGAAGGCAGAAATCACATCATCCTTTTTTTTAGAGAGAGAGATTTAACTTCCTTTCTTCAAAGGTCAAAGGGTACAGGTGGGTGGGTGAGAGGAGTGGCCATGGGTAAGGAGCAGGTGGTGGTGCCATTGTCAACAGGCAGTGGAGGGACTAGGTTAAGCCCTAGAGGAAGGCAACCCATAGATGAAGGAGGTTGTTTGAAACATGGACAAGGTCAAGTGTATGCCACAGTTCCATGGGAGTGAAGGAAAGGCGGAGAACATGGGTGAAATATTTTGGACCAACTGAAGTGGCGACTTCAAGGTGTTTAGTTAGGAGTGGGAGGAAGATCAGCATAGAAACTGTAGTGATGGTCAGGCTTGAGGGTGGACTAGGCCTCAATTAGAGTAACCTTTTGGAAGGTGGGCTTCTCCAGATAAGGAAGAAAGCCCAGGAGAATCAAATCCCTGTGGCCCAATCCAGAGTGAGGCCCAGAGTTTACTGGACAACAGGCCATAGAGAAGCAGGGGTGGGGTGTGAGAGAGCTTCAGTTCTTCCCTGGAGGCCTCAGTGTGAGGTCTGATCAGCAACTACTGTAAGAAAAGGGGAGACTTACAGCCTTGGGTTGGGAATCAACTGCAAGTTCCTTACCTGGAAGTAATTCTGAAGGATAGGGACCAGGTTAGCTAGAAACATCAGGGAATTTATTCTTGTTTAAGTGCTTGGACCTGACTGCATGGTTCTTGTAGTTCCTGGGGAAGGATTTTACTTGAAAGGAAGTAGCGATTGTTGAGGTCTCTATAGTTTTCCTTATCATCCAATTATTAATAAATCCTTGTTGTTATAGAGTGTCGCTCCTCATTGGATTCTGCTCTAGTCACATGCTCCTGAAGGCCTAAGACTGCTCAAGCCTTTCTTGTAGGGAGGGGTTTTCCACTTTACTCTCCCAGAATATTCCCTTGGAAGGGTGAATCTGCTCATATTAAAAAGTGGATGGTGGCCGCCTACCCAGGACAGCTAGAAGAGGGATTTTGTCTCTCTCCCCCGCCCCCTTAATTCTTACAGAAGCTCATTTGGATTTGCTTGCAAAGAATGCCTTAGGAAGAGCCTATTTCACTGGAAGCATCTCGGCATTTAGCTTAGATTTCACTGGTAGTATCATAAACCTAGCAATAAAGGAGGATGTCGAACCAAACGGAATATTGAGGGCTGAGTCCAATAATCTTCCTGGCTCAGTCAAAACCCATTAATTGCCCTGTCCATACTGCTGGTGCCTGGAGAAGTAAAAATCCATATGCCTCCGCTGGCTTCATCAACAACTTCTAAGAGCAATTATGATCTTTGACACTGGGCATTTCTTGGGAATTAATGACTGGGTATGTTTTTATTGAACTGGGATTGGGCCTCTGCACCTTCCGTTCCTCTGAGCTGATCATTAATCCACAAGAAAGGCCTATTGGGTCAATTATTTTTCTGCTTAGGAAGATAAGCCCAGAGGTTTGTTTCTATATATCTTCCGTATTGTGGTGCCACTATTGGTTGGGGGGGAAAGGCATGTTCATAACCCTCCAACTATTTTTACTTACAAGGCACTGTCCCTGCTACCTGGTCCCTGACCCTGGTAAATTGCTATTCCTCTTGTGCCTCTTTCTGAAGATGTCTTTTAAAAATTTCATCAGTGTCTTTGAAAAAAAAGAGCACCCACAGGGCCAACCGCATAGCGGGAGGGAGCCCTTTAACTATCTTCCCCTCGCCATGGTTCTTTCAGAGAAATTTGTCAGACTGTTTCTGCCATCCCTAGATGCAGCCCTGTCCCCCAATACTCCATGAGCCAGGCCCACATATTTTGGCCATCAGTACTACTATCTCAACAGATGAATGCTCATTGAGGCTTTTAGCAGCATCTCCCACCCTAGAGATAAAAAAGGTGATAGCATTGTTGCATTTACAGTTTTCTCAGTGTGATCGCTTCTTCTTTATCCCGGGTCCTAAATGATTAGGATAAAAAAAATTTACACACAGGAAAGGGTTAGGGTCAGCAATGAACAAATTGTGTTCTCTTCATGGAGCAATCTTTGGAGGACATTTCTGCCAATTTTCATTTCCATTCCTCCGACATCAATCAAATCTTACAGTAGTTTTTGTGTTTTTAAAAACACAATTTGCAACAGCATTGCAAATATGGTCAGGACAATCAAAGCATGATAACACACTGAAAGCTGGAACTCTCACAATGCTATCACCTATTTTCCATCTCCAGGGCTGTAGGTCTTTTCAAAAACCAGAATGAGCATTCATCCCTCCACCTGGTACTAAGGTCTGTATGATTTCATATCTGGAGTGGGACTCTTTGTTTGTTTGTTTGTTTAGCATATGTTTATACCACCCAAAGGTTATGTCTCTGGGCAGTTTAAAACAAAACAAAATAAATGACAACAGAAGAGTTAAAACCTTAGTTAAAACAAATAAGTAACAGACAAAATTTAAAAGATTAGTTAAAATAAATGACAGCAAAAAAGTTAAAACATTACAATAATTTAAAAATTTAAAAACAATGTTTTAGAATAATGTTAAAACTATTAAAACAATATTTAATTAATAGTCTGGGTAAACAGATGCGTCTTTAAAGGGTTTTTTAAAATTGTCATGGAGGGTCTTATTTCTGCAGGGAGTACATTCCAAAGCTTTGGGGCAGCAACCCATCCTCGAGTAGCCACCAGATGAGCCGGTGGCAACTGCAGACAGATCTCTCCTGCTGATCTCAATGGGCGGTGGGGTTCATGATGAAGAAGCCGTTCTCTTAAATACCAAGGGCCCAAGTCTTTTAGGGCTTTTTTGACGCAAAGACACACTTGTCTAAAAGCACATTCATGAATATTAAGGTGTTTCAGAGGGTGTAGCCTGGTGATGTTCACTTTGAAACCCTGAGAACAGATTGCAGGACAATGTGTTTTTGCTTCCAACAGATGTTGGACCTCAAAAGAGCAAGCACATTCGTGGTGTTTCAAATGGAGCAGGACAGGCGATTGCAAACTAAATTCATGCAGCAGAAATATTGCTGAGCTTTCATCACTGACATGGGGTTGACCAGTGGTACCAGTGTTTCTTGGCAGGAGAATTAGGCTGCTGTAAGCATTTCTGTGTTTTGAGAGCTGGCATAACATAGTGGCTAGGAAGCTGAGCTACAAATTGGGAAACTCCCAGTTTGAAGATCAACTCTGCTGTGAGCACACTAGGTGGTTTTAGACAAGCCATCCCCTTCCCAGTCCCCCAGCTGCTGGGGGTTTGTATATGGTGTCTTAGCTCCAACCAGAGCCAGAGGAGGAGGGTGGAGTTCACTGGGATGAATCCTTGAATTCACAAAAGGGATTCACAGTAGGCTGCCACCATCCCCTTTATTTTAATGTGGGACAAACTACTCTTTCCATATAAGACTCCAGCGGGAGATTAAAAACCCTCCCTAGGAGGCTGAGCAGTCCTAGGCCTCCAAAAGGCATGTGAGTAAGGCAGACCCAAAATCAAGAGTGGCACATTTCACCAACAAAGGTTTATTATTAGATTAAAAGACAAACAAGAGTATGCAATAAATAAGAACAATTGTCTCTTCATAATGCAGATTGTAAGAGAGAGAGTTTTCATTAACCTGGCAACTCAGATTCAGACAATACAATAAAGGAAAATAACTTCCCTCACATGTATAATTGAATTGATCCCTAACTTATTGTTCACAGGCAGGGGCCTTCCCGTCTCTCTTGGCTCCCTGTATCATTGGGGTTAGTGGACAGTTGATATGGAAGCTAAATTGGCAAACCGCTGCAGAGTCCAAAATCTGGAGTTCTGGCCACTGGAGTAACTGGGAAGGGAGGCCTTTATGAAAAGCAGAGCCTTTTCCGTTGCCGCCCCAATGCTTTTGAATTCCCTCTGAGAGGTTCCTATCCCACCCAGAAGGCAGGCCAAGACCTTTCTTTTCCAAAGACCCTGGCTTATCTTGCCGTGGTTGGGTTTTTGTACTGATGATTGTTGTTGGTTGTAAATGTATTTATTATGCATTCAGTTGTTTTTCTTGGTAAAACTTGGGGGATTTTTTAAAATGGAAAGCAAAATGCTTTTTTAAAGACCTAAAAATAAATGAAACTGAAACCTAGCTGTGCATGTACAATACATACATTGTAGGGTCTTGCCAGATTTTGACCCTTGCTTGGCATTTCCTTAAGTACTCACAAGGGTTGCGAAGGCCACAAAGTGCATATGTGCAGGTGCCACCCAGCTTCATGAGGAGGCTGCTCCTTTCTTCTGCTGGGAGCTAGGAGGGAGCTGGTGGAGGCAAGGCCGGGGTGATTTCACGTCCTGCTCTCTCTATCTGGTGCCACAGCAAGGAGGGCAACGCACAGAATTCTGCCAAAGCTTTGGTGGCTATTCATTCTGGGGGAGAATAAGATTCAAAAGCCCTTTCCTTGCGTCTGCTCATGTGCTTTAGTTTGCTGGAGGAATGTTGCTGTTCCCAGTTGCTGACCAAGTGTTCAGATTTTTCTTCTTTGAAAGCTTGCATGCCTCCCTGAGCAAGAAGTTATCTGTCTGATTTCACTGTCACTGCTCTATGGACCAAAATTGATTTTTTTAAAAAGTCACTTCATATCAGATAATAAATGCCCTGTGCAAACAAGAGGAAATGAATCTGGCTAAGGCGGGAGGGGTGGTGTGCAGGAAAGAGATGACTTATCCTTCTTAAAATTCTTGTTCTCCCTAAATTTTCTGCTTTCTCCCCTTTTTGTAGTGTGCTTATTGGTCTTACATTGCCCTCAAGCCTATTAATTTCCTCCCATATGTGCTTATTTAATTGGCCTGTCGAGATGGCGGATCAGCAGCAGTATTGATGTTTCTGAAATGTATGCCAGTGTGGTTGCCATTAATGCATGCTTTTCTTTTAAAGTGTGATAAGTGTTTCAATGGGCATATTTACATTACTCCCTTGAAACCAGTTTCAAACCTGTGTTTAATGGCCAAGCTAGATATGTTTTTAATCATGTTGATGACCCCTGTGTGCTTGCTTTTTTACTGGTATCTGGTATGCTCTCCAACAGCATACCGTATCTGGTACGCTAGGAAAGGACCATAGCAGAGGGGAGTAGGTTTAAAACTCCCCTACCTCCCCACCGTGGTCCCATTCCAATTTGGGCCCTCCACATGAAAAAAGCAAGCCCTCAAGGCAGCAACACAATTAAAGTCATGTCTAATCTAGCCCAGAGGCACTCTTACCCCTGGACTTCGGGGCTGAAGTCCCGAGCCTCCGCAGCCCCTGGGGCCCCCAAATCCTCTTTAGTCTGTCCCAGGTGGTCTGGTCCCCTGGTGGAGCAGGATGATGCTTAATTTGCAGGGGAGGGGGGCCTCCAAAAGCCTTTAGGTCTAGGCGCCAACATTACCTAGGTGCACCTCTGATCTAGCCCAAACTTCTCTTCCTGCCAAGGAACTTGGGGGATTGTAGGTCTTTGGATGATCTACATTCAGCTTTCCTAGCAAACTACAAATCCAAGATTTCTTTCTAAGACGCTATCTCAGCTAAACTGGATTTGAAACGGGGTTAAACATGTAGTGTAGGCATGCTCAACCTGTGTATTGCTTTGAAATGTGCAGAAGGAAAATTGTTTTCTAATCTGTTGTTGTCCAGCTTGTTTTGTTTTTTGCATTTTTAAAAATCTTTCTTTTATTTCACGTTTCCTGTGTCTTTGTTTTTGATGTATATTGCTTTGCTCTTCATCCAGAACACCTTGGACAGCATGCAGGTATTTCGGACAAAAGAAATTTCTCCTCTTGCTCCCCCACAAAGCCCCATAACGCTTGCCAATGAATGTGTCATCCCTGCCTGCCTTTGCATGAAATACACACAGTGGGGCCATTATTACAAAAGCATGCTTCATTGGTACTGTTACCAGTAGGAGGGAAGGGTATTCAGTGGTATTCCACAAAGGGTGAACCTTCAGAATGGAGGAGGATTCTTTTAAAACAAACTCTGCAAGGCCCCCGTGTTGATGTCAGCTGACATTCTTATGAGCATCCACAGTAAGAATGGTTCAGATTTCATGCAAAGTTTCAGGCTGTGTGTGTGTGTGTGCAGATTTTTGTCTGAATTCAGATTGCCTGGTTGGTTGGCTAATGAGGAGATATTATCTGGCACTCCCCGTTCCTAAATGATAGTGAATTCTAGTGCAGGGCTGGCCAACATGGACCCCTTCAGCTGTTGTTGGACTAC
Organism: Hemicordylus capensis; assembly: GCF_027244095.1. Taxonomy (NCBI): domain Eukaryota; kingdom Metazoa; phylum Chordata; class Lepidosauria; order Squamata; family Cordylidae; genus Hemicordylus; species Hemicordylus capensis. Next base: position 10,045,200 of record NC_069671.1, read on the forward strand.
AATTCCCATCATCCCCAGCCACAGTGGCCAATCTATATAATTAATTTTCTTAGCCAGTATGTGTCCAGGATTTGGCGGCAGAACTCTCGCGTCACGCTGCGAGAGTTCCGGCGGAGTGAGGAGGAAAGGGGGAAGAAAGTGCCGGCGGTGGCCGGCCAGACGGTTGGCGGGCAGAGGAGAGGGGGAGGGAAAAGCGGAGGCAGGCAGCGGGCAGGCAGGGGGAGAGAAAGGCAGCGGTGGGCAGAGTGGGGGGGAGAGAAAAGCGGCGGCAGGTGGACGGGAGAGAGAGAAAAACATCGGCAGCAGGGCCCTACTTGGCTGCCTGCCGAGGCTCTGTGATGGTGGGGAGGAACGGGAGGAGAGGAGGGCTGGAGAGTGCGGGGCCGGAGGGAAGGGGAAGAGAGGAGAGACAGGCAGGAGGAAGAGGGAGGGGGAAACAGCTGGCCCCAAAGTGCCGCACAGATGCTCTGTGCGGGGTTGGCTAGTTATAAGGAATGATGGTAGTCCAGCAATAGCCACTTTGTACAGAGTAAATTAACTGCCACTTAGAAACTAGCAAGGGTCCAGGTGCAGCTTCCTGCACACCAGGGAATAGGACAAGCATTCCAGCCTTCTCCCCACACCTCCTTTGCATTGCTTTCCCGTCTCTCATATTTTTAGCTCTCACATCCATTTTACAGGGAAGGAGAAGAATTGAACAAAAGTGTCCAAAGTCCCACAAAACAAGTTTGCAACCACAAAAAAGGGACCCATTCAGTGGGTACATGAGCACAGTTACCCGATCAGGCCTAGTGGTAGAGCACGTGTGATTTGCCTGTGTTCTTGGCATCAGCACTGAATAAGTGCTCTGGCAATAGGGAAAGATCCCCAGGGAGAGCCCCTGCCTGTTGGAGTAGACAGCACCGTCCGAGACTGAGGAACGGTCTGGTAGTATATGGTGGTTTCCTATGTCCAATCACATCTTCCAGTATGTTGGACCCCACCCATTTTGGAAGGGAGGGGCAAAAAAAAAAAAAAAAGACTGGCACCCAGCCCACCACTTATTTATTTTTTATTTATTACAAATACTTATACCCTGCCCCGTCAGTGCACTACTGCTCGGGGCAGCTTACAATATGAATTGTAATTGCACATCCACTGTGCAGAAAATCCGACTGTGGGGTTAGTCTCAGTTCAGACAGTCTGCCCAGAAGGTTGCTTCCTTTGCTGCCTTGTGTCTGCTTTGCATTCAGCGTGATTGTTTCTGTAAAAAAGTAGATTGCCTTTCCCCCCCACTCCCTGTTCCAGGTTTTAGAATCTGCTCTGGGTGTGTGAGTTTTTTAAGGGGCAGCCGGTGTTGTGATCTGTGGGAAACTCCACCTCCTCCTCTTATTCATGAAACATTCGTGACATTAAGTATACAACCTGCTCTGAGCTTGGAGCTGGTTCCAGGTGGAATGAGCCCAATCCACCTCTGCACCAGACATTTATATCTACCTCGGCACAGCTTAAGAGGAGAAAGCTGCCATCAACACCCTCAGTCTTTCCATGTCCAAAAATGTAGTATATCAAGATGCAGCAATGCTGGCATGCTCCAAGTTCCTTGGGAGGTAGCAGAGAGGCTGAATGATCACCTTGGAAGAAAGATCACCTGAATGATCACCTTTGAACCCAAGGCGATCATTCAGATGGAGATCCATCTATTTCTTGGCTTTGCTGTACCTGAGAACTAGTTCAGCTGTTGTTTGCATGGTGAATAAGCAACAAATTAGACATCTATTCTGGGAGCTGGATTAAATTGTAAAATAGCAGCTATGCAGGGATTCACCTGGAATTCGGAAGGGTGTTTTAATTTAATCCCATGCCATTTTCAATGTCTTTATCCCCATTCCATTTTCTGGCCAAAGATTGCACACATACCCCTAACTGCTGTGAACCCCCAGAAGTGTCACTGGAGAAAATGTCACCTTTGGGATGCCAATAGCCACCTTGGAGAAGGCGATATTTGGCAAGGAAATGGGATCAAATTAGAGAGATAAATATGCTCTACTTCTGTTCCATGGACCTGAACTAAATCGGACTTCCATGCAGCTGCTATTTTAAGATATATATTTTTAAAAACCCTCCCTAGCTAGACAATGTCTCACTTGAATGTCGCCTCTAGTTTGGCCCTGAGGAACAGAAAAGGCTCAAATCCTGCTGTTCTCACCAGATTATCTGGGAACCAGAAGCAGGGAGACTTGGCCACCTTGCCTTCTGCTGCCCTTCCATCTACTGCCACCATCAGAGTTGGCCGGCCGGCACTTTGGTGTCTGGGGGAGAAACTCCTCCCTCCTCTCACTATAACGAACGAGGGGCACAGTCCCAGCATGAAGTTCTTCTGTGGAAGCTCAGTTGAAATTAATGGGATCCACTATGCTCTCCCACCACCTCCATTCACTTCAGTGGGATTTATGCTGGAGAACTGCCCGAAGTTTGGGAAGCCCCCATTAGACCAGATCTGTCTGTCTCTTGCTCTGCTGCCTCTGATAGGGCTTCATTGAGTAGACACCTTCCCTGTCCTCATGGCTCCTCCTCCCCCATCAATCTGTCTCTGCAGTTATTTTGCCGTGAACTTGTGCCCCAGAGAGGAGCTGTGCTCAGCTTTCACAAAAGCTTTCATGAAATGTCTCGATATGCCAGTGTGAGCACTAAACCACTTGGAGTCTGAATTCATCCTTAGGCAAAACTGGTAGAAATGCAAAGGGAGGCTGGTCATGTGGCAAGGATTATTTTGGGGCTTAGCATTTTCTCAATAATAAAAGCTTCCACCATTTTGATTCCAGGCGATGTTTTCAATCTGCCTCTCATTCTTTACTGCCTCTCACAGCTTGACCATCCTCGTTTGGGATCCCTAAGCCTGTCGACACCCCTGCCACCCCCACCCCCACCCCTGAACTGCAATTCTTCAGATTCCCTGGGAAGAAGGGATTATTATTAAAGTAATTTTAAGTCTGTCATGTCACTATGCCCCCAGATTGATTGATTGATTATTTATTTATTTATTTCCTAGAATAAAAAAGCTCTCCGAGTATACAGCTCTCCTAGAATACTAGGAGCGCTGTGGAATGTTCCGGAAGCCTGCTGGTAGTTTTACCCATAGTACAGCCAGTATGACTCTACCATTATCAGCTTGTTTCTTGTGGCCGTTTTGACATGTAAAGAATTGTTATTATTTTAAAGCCCAAGACTGTGTGACTTTATGAAAAATTTTGCCTCAGTGAAGTATATTAAATTAATATACTTAATCCTGTCAGTGGCTCTATAGTCTGAGGTAAAGCACCAGTGTAATAGTGTTCTGAGGTAAAGAATGGTAGTCTCGTTGCTGTGTTCACTGCACAGTGAAAGTTCTGTGAAGGACTAGGACGACTCTTAGCAACTGAGATGAAGCACAGGAAAAGACTGTTCATACCTAACTTCCACCATCAAGGCTGCCTTACCTAGTGAGAAGATTGAAGTTAAATAGAGGGAGGAGGTGGTAGGCACATGATAACGTATTGGAAGAGGCGCTGTTGCCCAATGTGAGCCATATTGCATCTCCCAGGTTGGAAACGCCAGTTTAACTGGTGTTTCCCACATGCAAACTGCCCTGCTGGATTGGACCAATGAGCCATCCAGTCCGGAGGTCCAACTCTAACAGCATGACTCCAAGAAGCTTGCAGGCAGAACACAAAAGCAGCCACCCAATGGCCACGGTTTGGCTCTAGCATCCAAAGCCAGAATGTGTGAATGCCAGAAGTGCATCCTTAAAGAGCCACCTAAACCTGCCTGGACGCTCTGATCTGGCTGCAGCTTCCCGATACCCATGGTGTCTGAGAGTGCTGAGTGCTTGTTCATGCTCTGTGTTTGCTATGCAAGCCACCAATGTGCCCTACATGTCTGAGGCCTGGAAGTGGAAAACTGGCTTTCCGAGTTGGATGCCTCAGAAATCTAAACCCAAAGGATTTGTCATTGGCCGATGACAAAAATGTGTTGCATGGCGGAAGAGGCACAGACACAGACACAGACACACTGCATATACATTTTACCATGAGATGCAGGCCCTGTTCCCATAAGAACACCAGAAGAGCCCTGCTGGATCAGGTGAAAGGTCTGTCAGCAACCGGCTTCCCACAGAGATCAATGTGGGCTGCCCACTGGCAAGGCATGAAGACAACAGTGCTTCCTTTCTCCCAGCCTTGATTTGCACTATTGTTTTGCCTTGGGAAAAGGGGGAAGGTGGGACAAATCAAGCCTATGGGCAGCTGGGATGTGTTCATGTCACAGACAATTTTGTATGTTCAGTGGGTGCTAATTCCAGCCACTCTCTTCCATGCTCCAAAAACAGGATCCATTGCCTTCAAGATGCATTTGAAGAATCACCCCTTCACTCTGACCTCACCTGGGAGACTTACTACATCAGCCGTTCTTCCATTCATAAGCACCCGCTTTTAAAAACAAACAGAGCCTTGGGTGAGCCAGCTTGAGGAATGATCCTGGTGCTTGGCTCCCATTCAGAGCTCCTCCCAAAAGCTTGTCTTGTCATTCTGAGTCTGCAAATAAAAATTGGACTAGAGTTTTTGGCACCTGCAGAGATTTTCACTCCAAGTTCATGCCGCTTCCCATTTCAGCTGGAAGTACTGAGCAAACTGACTGACGATGCCTGGAAGCTAGTCACGTAAAAGAAGCTGTTCAATCTTTTCAAGGATCTGGACTTCTAAATATGAGAGGGCGAATTCATGGGACTACCTTAGCATGCCTAGGCTGGTTACTGGGCCCACGTGGAATCTAAGAACTGCCTTGCTGGATCAGACCTAAGGCCCGTCTAGTCCAGCCAGATGCTTTTTGCTGGAAAGTATCCATGAGCAAGGCATGGTGGAGAGATTACCATCCTCTGTTGTTTGATATCAGCATCTGCAAATTGGAGATATACTTTTTCTGGACATGGAAGCTCCATACTTCCTTGAGCCAGTCATGATTGTATAGATTGTGATTGCCACAGGCAAAACCCTTTATGTGGTTTAATTAAGCTGGTTCATCAGCTTAATGAAATCCCAGCTGAGTTGTGAGCTTATGTGATTCCATATATAACTGATTGCATAGGGGCTGCCATTTGAACTGGGCCACAAGCAGATATCTTTAGGGTTACGGAGTCCATTCATCCATGTGAATGCATCCCTTGGAGTGGCCATGTGGACAGGAAATCCTTTGGAATCCTGATATGCACACGCACATCCTCCCCACCCCCAAATCCACATTGTTCAGAATTGGGACCCCACTCAGGTACCTCTCTTCTGTTCTTCATTGTGCAGGCCAAGGTTCGCGAGCTAGAGGAGAAATGTCGGACGCAGGGCGAACAGTTTAACCTTCTCTCCAAGGAACTAGAAAGGTTTCGGCAGCAAGCGGGGAAGATTGATCTCCTGAGTAGTAACTCGTTGTCATCCTTTGACATCCCTGGCTCCCCTAGCAAATCCCTGTCCCAGTTAATGAATGGAATAGCCACCTCCCTAGGCAAAGGTAAGAATTCAAAACTGTCCATAGTTAAGAATTTTAGAAAGTTCTCTTTAGTTCTAGAAAGCTCTGTCTGGAATGCCAGGAAATGAAAAGCGTGCTCAAATTATGGGGAAGCCAAAGAGACGTTTGTTTCCTTGCCTTTTATTCTGTCTGCCTTAGCTGCTGCCTTTAGGAATTTATATGGGGGACTGGGGTTTATATGGCTAAAGAGTCAGGTGGAGGTTCTGGATTTCATTTTTGGCTGCCTGTTCTCCCATAAATCAAGTGCTGGATGTAATTAAGTTGAGTGAATAGAATGTTTCTGAATTATTTCAGTAAATCAAATTAACTGAGATTAGTAGAATATTCATGTGTTGGGGCTCTACTGGGAACATAGAACTTCAGAGAGTTGGCAGAGGATTATTTGTTTGAAATCTGCCTTGGATTACTGTTTTTAAAAAGTTAGCAAGTGAGTACATCAGGGAAAGGACTAGGCTAAAATCTGCTTCCCTGAATTACCATTTTTTGAAGTGCAGGCAATTTTTTGTTAAAACAGAAGAGAGAATTTAAAGGGAGTCAACCCAAACCTGGACCCCCGGACCAGTTATGATCGGATTTTTTAATCAGTGCATAAAGACTGAACCTGAAACTACAGTCTCTTGAAATTGAATCCCTAAGCACAAGAGGCGTTAACCAGTTCAAAATAAGTTGTTCAGTGATGAGATGCTTATCATTCAGATGAATGGCTGTTTTATTTTCCTATTTTTAATTCTGTTGTGTCTATTTTATTTGTAAACACTTCCGCATTTTAAAAACACACACCTTAAAATAAAACAACAAAGCATTTCCCCCCTCGAGTTAAATAGTGACTTGGATGTACTGGCTGGCATCCTGATTAAAGTCACTAGAGGACATCCCATTGCAATTTAGGAGTCCTTTTTAAGAATAACTCTTGAGTAGTAATATTGAGTGACTTAAGGATGTCAGCCACTTTATAGACACGTATTGCAAGCAAAAATGTTTGATAATATTTTGCATGAGATGTATCAGTGGACTCACTTCAAAATGAGTCCAAAGCATCTGAACTGATTCCCAAACCACTTTTTGAAGTTAGTGTCTGAATCGGAGTTAACTGGGGAGTTAAAGAGGAACCGGAATCAGAAATGAATGCAAGTTTTTAGAATGGCTCAGTTCTTGAATTTAAACAGTCCGGCATAGCCCTTCCCATTGCTTTCCTCGCAGAGCTCTTACAAGAGAGTTCCATCTCTCTTAAAGGGCCTTCTCAACATGGAGAAAAGCACATTTGGTGCGGAGGTCAGCACAGTGGGAAGTGGCTCTCACATTGAAAGCTTTTTGTTCAAGTGGCCCCTGGTTGAAAAATTGTGAAGATCATTGTGTTAAGGTGTTGGAAGAAGTAAGAATTGGGAAATCACAGGAAAAAACATTGCAGAATCATTCTTGCCCAATGTGCTCTTATCTCACCCTGTTCCTTTAGTTGTGTTTTTCCAAAACCAGTGAGTAATTTAAAGGGGAAGGAGGAGAGATGGTGTTTGCAAGCAGCAACTACTGATCACGCACTTTCAGCTTGTTCATTTGCTTTCAGTGCATAAATAATTCCCAAAGGTTGCAGTCGCATCATTGGCTGGAGGTCATGCGAGGACACTTGGAAGAACGCCAGTGTGTTGATTTGTGTACGCGATCCATTGAGCCTCGCTCTTGCCCTTTGACAAAAGCTGCATAGGAAAGTAGGGCCAATTCAGATGTTGACCTATATGCAGTCCGCAAAGCATCCCCGTTTCTATATATCCAGAGGAAACCTTTGGACCCAATCCACACCCCAGCAGGCACCTCTGAGTATACACACATGGAGAACTGAGCAGCCATAGGAGCTGGTATAATATAGTGGTTAAGAACTTGAATAACAGGCTGAAGAGGCCCCAGTTCAGGGCCAAATTAGATCTGATGCAGGAGACCCATAAAACCTTTTCCAGCACTTGTTGTTTGTTTTCACTTTAATACAGCCACGGTAGGAATATTGGAGTAGAGAGAAGGAATATTTCATTCTTTCCCTGCAGGCTGTTATGCCAACCATCCCCAGCTGTTTTCCCCCTCTTAGGGGAAAATATTCAGACACCTGGAATAATTTTTTTCCTCTGCAGATCTGGAATTTTGTTTGGAGAAATGGCCCACATGAAAGGATTATCTCTCCATGTGGGCCTGGAAAGCTCCCTCTTCTCAAAGTAGACCAGAACTTTTCAGCCTTGGGTCCTCACATATTGTTAAGACTACAACTCTCATCATCCATGACTAAAATAGGATTTAGGGAGTTGTACTCCAACAACAGGCATTATGTGTGAGCATTGTAAGATATGTGTGTCCCCCGTCCCCCCGCCTGGAAGAGCACTTGCGGGCTTGCATGCAGGAGGTCCCAAGTTCCCTCTCTGGCCTCATCTCCAAGATAGGGCTGAGAGAGATTGCTGCCTGCAACCTTGGAGAAGCCACTGCCAGGCTGGATAGACCAGGGCTGCTCAAGTTGGGCCCTTCTGCAGATGTTGGCCTACAGTTCCCATAACCCCTGGCTATTGGCCACTGTGGCTGGGGATTATGGGAGTTGCTGGAGGGCTAAGTTGAGCAGGCGTACACAGTCCTGAGCTAGATGGACCAATGGTTTGACTTGGCAGCAGGCAGCTTCCTGTGTCCCTATGACTCTATGCACATCTTCCAGGATGCTTAAGTGGCTCCAGAGGGCTGTGTTTCCCTTAAAGGGCAAAGCGCAGCACTGCAAAGTGGTAACAGTCACCTCCACATGGTGCCAGGGGGACTGTGCAGAATATTCAACTTTAGCCAAAGCTTCACCCAGGCCCAGTAAACAATTAGCCGGGGGGCCACACTTGGGTCGATGCGGGCTGCCACTGGCCCCTGGGCCTTACACTGAAAAAACTCCAATTTAAGGGCTAGTTGTTTTGTTTAAGTAAACTTCAAAATGAATCTCAGAAGCAACATTTTCTAAGCTTCAGATTTCTAAAGGGTAATTTCTGAAACATTTGCCACATTTTAGAACTGGGATGCAACTTCATTGCAGCAGTCTTCAGGACAAAATCACCAAAGGCGAGCCAGACGGGATTAGGTTCTGCCACCCAAATCTGCTCTGAGCATTAGAGTAAAGGGAAGTCTCCCAGCTGCAGCCAATCAAAATCCATTTTGGGGAAAGGGGAATGGTCTTCCCAGAGAACAGCCAATCAGGAAGAATTGCTGTTTATCAGAGAGCAGCTTAATGCTCTCTTCCAGGCATTTGGAATAGCTTATAAATGATCAATCAGTAATGGCATGAATTGTCTTGCGGAAATGCTCTTTAACTGCTATCAGCTAATTTGTGTCCAGGGACCTTTAAATTAAGGAGTCACTTTGGGGATGGGGTGAATAATTTCTTTTACCCCCATGGGCCTCTTGCCAATCAGGGTGAGCAGTCTTGATATTAGGAACAGGGGCCAAAGAAGGCTGCACGGGTCTTATTTATTTATGATCCTTTTAGAACAGAGGTCCCCACCCTATGTTCCTCCAGATGCTGCTGAACTACAACTCCCATCATGCCCAGCCACAGTTTATTGTGGCTGGGGATGATGGGAGTTGTAGTTCAGCAACATCTGGAGGAACACAGGTTGGGGACCTCTGTTTCAGAAGCATCCACACATTGTACAGAATCACACCTGGGCAGGCCATCAGAAGTAAGCTGGATGGGTGGTCCCAACAAAATCTAGGCAGGAGGAGCTCTGTGACAAATGCTTTCACTGCTCAATCCAATAGGTGCACCCATTTCTAGTCAACTCCAACCCCCTTTGAATCTATTGCACACTTGGAAGGAGGTTACATCGGGAGCTATTTTATACCATGTCAAACATTGGTCCACCTAGCTCAGTATTGTCTACATTGACTGGCCGCAACTCTCCAGGGTTTCAGGCAGGAGTCTCTCCCATCCTAACTGGTGCCCTTTGCTTCCCAATTGTTTGTTCAAAATTAATACCCCCCACCCCCCATATACAACACATGCAGCAGATTTTCTTGCCAAGCGATCAAAGATGCAGGGTGGATCTCTCTGATTCTGTCTGAACTTTGTGCTGTTTTGTAATGCTTTCCATCCTGCTCTCTTCTACTTAAAATCCCTGGATATTTCCCTTCGATCACTACCCCTGTTAAAAATTTAAATATATGATACGAAACAATACATTGTTTATTCGGTCACTGAACAGGGAAAAAAACCAAAAACACATCAAAATATCAATTTAAATATATATATTTAAACTATTTTTGCTTATTTTCCACCCAAACAACTGGTGCAATAATACATTACAAAGTAGACATTTCAATTTGTGTGTTTGAGCAAACTTAACAGAATACATAGACTCCGTCCTTAGACATCTTCAAGTGTAATAGAATCCGATCCACTGAGGAGAAGGAAGAGATCCAGAACTGTGCATCCCACTCCAGATTTAGGCAGATTTAGGCAAGAGCGAAATTTGTAACATCTGTACGTCAAGGGTATCAGTTGATGATCCATATTTGGAGAAGATGAAATGGTTAGACCAAGTGAACGGCACAGGACTCTGCCCTTGTGCTACTGAAAGGCACACTCCAATGATCCAGGAGTGAAAGCACAAATTAAATACAGCGCCCCACAGTGGAGTCTTGATGAGGTCACAGAGCTTTGTTCATGGATACACCTTTTGTCTGAATTACCATTGTGGTGTGCTGATAGATCCAGGTTAGCCAAGTACAGCCTTTGAAGGCCTTCAGTGTCAAAGACACAGGGAGATGTCTAACTCAGCTCCAGAGTCCAGAGAGGGCTCAAACAGTTTCATCCAGCAAAAGGTCTTGTTCAGAACTGCTTCTGAGTCATTACCATATTTACCTGAATCAAAGACTAGATTTTTTTGCACATCCTTCGATGTTAGAAATTGTGGGTGGCGGTCATCTTAAATTCAGAGTCCTCTTCCTTTGGGGTAAATGCAGGTATAACCTGTATTTAACCTCTGTTTTTAAGGGAGTTGTCATAAATTCAGAGCCATAAGAACAGTCCAGCTGGATCAGGCCCAAAGTCTATCTAGTCCAGCATCCTGTTTCACACAGTGGCCCACCAGATGCCTCCGGGAAGCCCACAGGCAAGAAGTGAGGGCATGCTTTCTCTCTTGCTATTGCTCCCCTGAAACTGGTATTTGGAGGCTTCATGCCTCTGAGACTGGAAGTGGCCCATAGACACCAGACTAGGACCCATTGATAGACCAGTCCTTTTTGCCACATAATGTGGCAGAGAATTCCATAGGTTAACTATGCGCTGTGTGAAAAAGTACTTCCTTTTGTCAGTCTTAAATTTCTGGGCCTTCAGTTTCACAGTTCTAGTGTTGAGAGAGAGGAAGAATTTTCTCTCTCGGTCCACTCTCTACTCCATGTATAATTTTGTATGTGTCATCAGTGTGGGTAAATAGAGTACATCCACCAGCAGAAAGGAACCCATAGATTTGGCCTGCTGCCTACACACACCAAAATGGCAGCTGAGGTTCAAAATGGAACCTGAGTTGCTTGGGCTTCTGTGCCTCTCAGCCGCAGATCACCAGGTCTCGCATGCAGACCATGGAAAAGGAGCAGCTAGGTTAGGCTTGCATGCAAGCAGGAGAGGAAAGGCCGCCTGTCTCTATCCAGGCTGTTGGACTCCAGCCTGGATAGTTGGGCATTGTGGCCCCCATGCCCTTTAATCTGTCCCCGTGGCTTCGCAGCACATTCAGGGGCAACCCTTGAGGCTGCATATATGCTGCAGAGAGCGGAGCTTCCTCCCCAAGATGGCATTTCGGAAAGGCCGGACAGGGCAGGGCAGAATGTGCCGGCTGCGCTGTGTTTCGCCCACACTGCACTGCAGCTCCTCGAGAGCTGCAAATGCGGAAGCAGAAAATAGCAAACGGTGCCTAATTATATTGGCAGCGGCAGCTGTAACAAAGCCACAGAGTACAATTTAGGACAGTGCCGACATCATCAGATCTCTGAGCCAATCTCTCTCTCTCTCTCTCTCTCTCTCTCTCTCTCTCTCTCTCTCTCTCTCTCTCTCTCTCTCCCCCCCCCCCCTTCCCTTTAACTCAAGCAGTCCACACACTGCATTTCAGAACCGGGATCTGTACGTGCAGTCCGAACCTGGATTGGGCAGGAGCTGAAGCTGCCTGCCTTGGGTCTTGGATTGAAAATGAGTTCACAGGGGCTTGTTTCTGTTCACTCGTGTGTATACCCAATGCTGTTTTCTGACTATCAATGCTCTTTCAGCACACACACACCCTGCCACTTCTTTACAAATTCAGAGTGCAGATCACAGGGCTTCGTTGGTGGCTGCTGTGGATATGGAAGCTTGAAAGATTTATAACAATTCTATCCCACCCTCCTTCCATCGCGGAACTCAAGGTCCCACACATTCCGAGCAACTTCCCATCCAAACATTGACCAGACCCAGACCTGCTTAGCTTCAGCAAGGTGGGTATAGTTTGCTTAAGGGGGTGGCAGCAGGGAGCAGTCCCATTTCCCAAGCCAAAGATTAGGGTGGGTTTGAGGACAACATTAGCCTCTGCAAGAAAAGCATAGCCTTGGGACATGATGTCTAGCTCTCTGAAGCTACCATAAAACTACAGAACAATTATTGTGCTTAAAGGTTATTTCTTCTCCCATTAGAGGGAAAGAAGGGAAAAACACATTTGTAGATGCTACTTAAGTGGATACAACAGTTGTGGGAATACAACATTGGTTGGTGTGGGTCTGCACTGTAAATGGATTCCTCCCAGTTGCCTTAGAACTGATTCCATTTGCTTTGGCAAGACAAGTTAACTTTTTGTTTATAAACCTCTTTCTAGGGAGACAAGGTGTCTTGTGTACTTCTTGGATAGGAATAGTTTATTTCTATAGAGAAGCTAAAGTGATTGTACCATTGGGAATTATGGCTGGTGCGTTCTCTCTCTCTCTCTCTCTCATTCATATATTGATATCATTATTTTATTTACACACGCAAACCAAAAGGTTGCAGTATATCCCTTGTGTGCATGTGTTACCTGAGCTTTGTGTCTCTGGATGGTGAAGGTTTTATGTGCCTTTCCTCCTCTGAAGTGGACGGGGTTGTGACTGTCTTGACAGAGTATTTTTCAAGCTAAGACATTTCCCAGTCTTTTTGTTCAAGCCCTCCTCCACACACTGAGTTACATTACTCTGTTCATCAGGTTGTCAGTTAACTGTCCTCTGAGTCCATGAACATTCCACTCCATTGAGTCACACTAGGGCAATTTGGTGGCAATGTGTGTGTGTGTTAGGGATATGCACGAACCTGTTCGGATGCCCTTTTACAGGCCTCCGAACAGGTCCGAACACTGGCCAGTTTGAACATTCAGCAGGGGTGGGGGAGGGTACACTTACCCCTCCCCCCACTCCCCCCCCCCACTGGCACTGGAGTTTAGTAAAATGCCTCGGGGTGGCAGTGTACCTCCCTGCTGCCCTTTCTCCTTCAGCCAGAAATGGCTGGAAGTATCGGGCACAAGCCATGCGCGCAGCATGCACACGCCCGCCCGGTATTTCCAGCCACTTCCGGCTGAGGAAGGAGAAGGTGTGGCAGGGAGGTACTCTGTCACCCCGAGGCATTTTGCTAAACTCCAGTGCCGGCGGGGGGAAAGCAGGGGGAAGGGTAAGTGCACCCTCCCCCGCCCTTAAAGTCTTACCCCGCACCCCTTTGAGCCACTCCTGCCCGGTTCCATGCACATCCCGTGTGTGTGTGTGTGTGTGTGTGTGTGTGCACGTGCACACACTCAATTCGACTTTTTTCAGGGGGTTACCCTGAGTCTGTTGGTACTTCTCTCACACAGGTGCTCCAGTAATGCATCCATAGGGCTCATCACATTTCCAGATCTTTCAGAAATTTCAGAGATGCAGGTTTTGGATGGTATAAAAATATGATTGATTGATTGATTGATTGATAGAAGACATTTTTTAAAAAATGCAACAGGAATTATCCCAAGATGGCTGCTCTGTTTGTCAGTTTGATGTATTGTGGTTTCCTTTCTCTCTTCTGCACAGGTCATGAGAGCTCCTCGGGAGGCCACTGTGTGATCTCCGAGTTTATCCGACCCCTGCAACTCTCCGGCGACAAGCCAGAGAAACTGTCTGTCAAGCCAACTTTTCTATCCCAGTCACGATCTGGCAGCCCAAGATGCAGATTTGATTCAGACGTATGTTGGAAATGAGTTGGGCAAGTTTGACTCTGGTGGGCTGCGAGTTGGCTAACCAGGGCCGATCATGTGGATAACGTGACGTGTGCGCCAGCCACTAGGGAAGAGGTACACTGGAGGGCCAAGCAAAAGTCAGGCTGCATAAAGGCACAATTAGGCAGTTCCAAAACAATGCCAAACTGTTTCAGCATTATATGAATGAGGAGGAATAGCTCTCAGAATCAGGTCTCTATCCACTTCCTCCTTGCCTGTGGAGTCCCTGGTTTGAGACAAACCATAGTTCTGGCTTATTCCAACTGGCAAACTGAGGTTTGTGCTTGCCTTGCAAACCAAGATCCCTGCCCTATTCAGATATTAGTTCACATGATCAACGTGAGAGCTGGAGAAGACTCCTCCCCTAATTCAGGAACTGGGTGCACTCTTCTATTGGCTGATAATGTGTCAAATATTACACACTTTGGAAACTGCTTCCTGCTGAAATAAGAGCATCTCCTTCTCTGTTTGCTTTTAGGAAGACCCTCAAGACACACCTGTTTTCGCATGCTTTAACTCAGGGTTTCTCAACGTGTGGGTCCCCAGATGTTATTGGACTTCAACTCCCATAATCCCCAGCCCCAGTGGCCTTTGGTTGGGAATTATGGGAGTTGAAGTCCAGTTACATCTGGGGACCCACACGTTGAGAATCCCTGCTTTAACTGAAATCAATTTTTAAATTGTTTAATTTGTTTTTATCAGACTATTATTATTGTAGTTTGTAAATGTTTAATTGTGTTTTAAACTTTGTACACCACCTAGAGATGTATATATCAGGTGGTATAAAGAATTAGACAGACAGACCCATGGACTGTGGCCATCTTAGGTCTCTATCCCTGCTACCTGAGAGACCTTTACTAAAGATGCCCAGGTTTGACCTGGAACTTTCTGTATACAAGATCAAGTCCTTACTTTACCAACCAAGCACAAGTGATAGTTGCTAGTTTAAATGAAGGCCTCAAAACTAGGTTTGGAAGGAGTAAAGTTTTAAGTGTGCTGAAACTGTTACGGTTTTGATTTCTCTTTTAATTTGTTTATGTTGCTTTAAACCACAAAGAGATGGCCCTTTGGGGTGACATACAAATATAATAAATAAATAAATGGCACAAAACCCAGAGGCTGTAATAGGCCAGAGGAAAAGTGCAGGTGTCTGCTGTGTGTAGAGATGGTGTTATCATGCCACATTTACCTGAATCGAAAATGAATCTGGATTTGAGACGACCCCCTTAAAAAAGTAGAGATTAAACACAGGTTAAACCTGCACTTACTCAAAAGCAACAGGTCTCTGAATTTAAGACAACCTCCCAATTTCAAATAAATAAAAACTTGGAAAAACCCAGTCTTGGATTCAGGAAAATACAGCACAGTTCCACTCTGTGGAATTCTGACATCTGCACAGAGTCTCAGGTTGAATTTTCTTCTGTTGTGCTTCCCTTTTAACACACACCTCCTTCCCTCCACCAACAGAGCCTTTTAAAAAATGGAATTGCTTCTTGTTTGCCTTTTGTATTGGTAATTATGGGGCACATAAGAGCCTCACACGGGGATTTGGCTCCAGACATGCTCAGTGGTACTGTCCCCAAGAGGGCATAAAGTTACATTATGTTGAATGCCTCAGGAGAAACCCAGCTTTGAAAAGTCAGCCCAACAATGAGGCACTTGACATGGCAATTTCTGAAATTGCAAGCTAGCCTCATTCCACAAAGATACCGTCCATTTACCTCTTAGTGATTGAGAGCAAGTGGGGGGAAACACTCCCAAAGTATTCATTATGGGATCAGTTATGAGTTCTATTGCACGTTGGCATGGCAGAGGGAAGGCCTGTATGCGTTTCTCCACAGGCCCGTAAAGAGTTCGCGTGGGAGGAAGCAATGGTCAAAACACACTTGATTTTATGGGCGTTGGCTGGATAGAGAGTAGGTGGCAAGAAGCAGGAGGAAGGGTAAAACCATTTGTACAAGTTGTGTCACCGTCTCCAGTGACTTCCTGGCTGGGTGCAAACTTTGCCATACATTTCAGGGGTGCATGCAGATGGGGAAGGGGACCTTAGTTCAGTGGTGGAATGTGTGCTTTGTATGCAGAAAGTTCCAGGCACAATTCATTCCTTCCTTCATTCATTCAATCTCTGGTATCATTCGTAAACGTCTCGCAGGTATTAGGGATGGGGTAAGGAATCTGGATGGGACCTTGGAGAGTCATTGCCAGTCAGAGGGGAGACCTAGCATGGCCACAGTATATTTGGAAGGGACCTAGGGGGTCTTAGTGGACAAAAAGTCATACATGATCCAGGAGCTAAAAATGCCAGTGCGCTCTTAGACTGCATTAACAAAGGCATAGCATCCAGATCATGAGAAGGAATTATTTCATTCTATTCTGTGCTGGCCATAGCTCATTTGAAATACTGTGTCTCGTTCTGGGCACCACTTTTTCAGAAGGATGTTGCTCAACTGGAACAGTTTCAGAGGAGGGCAACAAAGACAGTGAGGGGTCTGGAAAGAGCTGGGCGTGTTTAGAAGAGAAGGCTAAGGAGGGTTATGATAGCCATCTTCAAATATCTGAAGGGTTGACACATAGGAGGAGGACTGTTGCTCCTGAGGGCAAGACTAGAACTTTGTGCACTGGGAGTTTGGGATCCACCCCATCCTGGTGCTGATTTTATTTATTCCATTGCATGTATATCCTGCCTTCCCACCCATCATGGTATTGACAGTACATAGGGTGTCCGGGCACTGACCTGCCCTAGACCTGTTTAGCTTGATTGATGTGACAAAATGTGTGTGGAGGCAGAAGAACCATCCCATTTGCTTCTTCTTCCTGCAGATGGATAATGAACGGAATTCTAATACCTCAAAGCAGAGATACTCGGGGAAAGTCCATCTTTGCATCGCCCGATATAGGTAACGCTGCCCCGGCAAATATAGTTTTGTATGAGTTGTATCTTCATTTCAAGGTTTGGTTAAACTGAAAGTTTGGTCCTTGGTACCAAACTTTATGACTGTATGTCTGCCAGGAAGACATACAGTGACAGGCTTTCTTGGGGAATTTGTGGCAGTTGTGTCTACCCTTCCCCAACCTCTCCAAGTTACTCCAGGCATTGGGGAGGGGCAGGCTAGCGGGTACCCTTGCTGGGTGGCCACTTGGGGAAGGGTAGAGTGTAGCCGCGGGTGTACATGGGTGAAGGCAAGAGAGCAGTAACCCCCTCCCTCCTGTGGTTGTTTTGACCATAGCAAGAGGGGCCATAGCTCAGTGGCAGAACTCATGCTTTGCATGCAGAAGGGCTCAGGATTGTAGGATTGTATAGGATTGCCGCCTTAGCGAATTTAACTGTTTTGGCTTTTAACCAGCCAACTAGATGTATAGACATCTGCTTCACTGCAATACCTCAACAGACTTTGGAAGGAGAACTGGTATTGTGGTAGCAAGCATGAATAGTCCCCTTCAATAAGCAGGGTCTGCCCTGGTTTGCATTTGGATGGGAGACGACATGTGTGAGCACTGGAAGAGATTCACCTTAGGGGAGGGGGCCCCTCTGAGAAGAGCATCTGTATGCTTGCATGCAGAAGGTTCCAAGTTCTCTCCCTGGAATCTCCAAGATAGGGTTGAGAGAAACTCTCACCTGTGACCTTGGAGAAGCCACTGCCAGTCTGTGTAGACAATACTGAGCTAGATGGACCAATGGTCTGACTTTGTATAAGGCAGCTTCCTATGTTCTTATGTCCAATCCCTGGCATCTCCAGTTAAAAAGACTTCTAGAAAGATGACTGCTTTAGCCTAGAATGGAGAGCTACTGGCTCCTGACTGCAGAGCCACTGCCAGTCAGAACAGATTGTATTTTGCTGGTTATACCAGTAGAGTGACTCAACACACAAGCAGCATCATATGGTGTGTGTGACATCCCTCAAAGTTGATATGGAAGAGAGGCCCTCTGTGTTTCCCTCTAGTTACAACCCGTTTGATGGACCAAATGAGAACCCTGAAGCAGAGCTGCCCCTCACAGCAGGAAAATACCTCTATGTGTATGGCGACATGGATGAAGATGGCTTCTATGAAGGTGTGTTGGTGATAGCTTTTGTTTCTCTCTCCGACCGGGTATAGCGTATGGTGGCTTTGTCATACTAAGTTCGGAGAAAGTTGTTTGACCCAAATGTAGGGCTGCAGACTTTTAGGGGCAAAATAGGATGGGGCAAAATGACAGCAAGACTAATTTTGTGTCTCCTTGCACACTCATAAATGTGAACGTAGCATAGTTCACACAAGCAACAATTTGAGTAGAGAATGAAATGGCAGAGTGTACTCCAAAGCACTTCATAGGGCAGGTAGGGAAACCATTTTTGAATGCTCCCTTGTATAGAAAGTCTCTGCAAGCAGAAATCTAGCACACCAGGAAGAGAGGTCCTAACCCAGCCTGCTAGCTTTCTGCTTGCAGAGACTTAAAAGAAATGAATAAAGGGGAGCATTCAAAGTTGGAATCCCGCCCCTCGCAGTCTGAGTTGGCAGAGGCCATTCTACCACCTCATTCTACCATATGTGTAAAACAGGTAATAGTTAGTTGCAAAGATATGGCGCATCCATGGCATGGTGACACAGATTGTGCCGTTCAGTTGTGAACCTTGGGACTGCCTTCCTCTCATCCTTCTCTCTTTCCCCACCAGGTGAACTCCTAGATGGACAGAGAGGTCTGGTCCCTTCCAACTTTGTAGATTTTGTCCAAGACAATGAATCCCGTCAGTCAAGTGGGGTGGGCAGCGAGCAGGACCAGAATTACATCAACCACACTAGCCACGCATTGGAAGGAGATGGCCTTTTGCAGACTGCCCCGCTGCACTTGGAGCCCGGCGTCGTCAGCAATGGCGCAGGGACCCTGGATGTCAACATTGACGAAATCGGGGAAGACATTGTGCCTTATCCCAGGAAAATTATCCTTATCAAACAACTAGCCAAAAGTGTTATTGTGGGCTGGGAGCCTCCGGTTGTGCCACCCGGATGGGGAACCATTCATAGTTACAATGTCCTGGTAGACAAAGAGATACGGATGAGCGTGGCCCTGGGGAGCAGAACTAAAGCTCTCATTGAAAAACTTAACATTGCTACCTGCACCTATCGCATCTCGATCCAGAGCATCACGAGTCGGGGCCACTCTGACGAGCTGCAGTGCACTTTGTTAGTGGGGAAGGATGTCATTGTGGCACCCTCCCACCTAAAGGTGGACCACATCACCCAGATTTCCGCCGAGCTCTCCTGGCTCCCAACCAACAGCAATTACAGTCACGTGATCTTCCTGAATGAAGAGGAGTTTGACATCGTCAAGGCTGCCAGATACAAGTACCAGTTTTTTAACCTGAAGCCGAACATGGCCTACAAGGTGAAGGTCTTAGCCAAGCCTCACCAGATGCCCTGGCAGCTCCCACTGGAGCAACGGGAAAAAAAAGAAGCCTTCATAGAATTTTCGACATTGCCCGCAGGTTTGGCTTTGGGTTTTTTCCCCTTTCTTTCTTTTTTAAATGTTATCTTGGTGAATGTTGGGCTTTATTCTTGGCTAGCAAGCAGCAATGCTGTAAATGCCGAACTCCCTTAAAATACAGGGCAGCTGTGACAGCCACAATTTTGTAGCTCAGGTCCCTAAACTGTAACAAGGTTGGCACAGGGGTTCTCAAACTGGCTCCCCAGATGTTGTCGGACTGCAACTCCAATCATCCACAACTACAACAGCCAAAGGTCCAACCATATCATGGGATCCCATGTTTGAGAACCATTGACTTAGTGAGTTTTGTTATTGGCATCTTCTGCTGGATGCAAATGTTCGACAGGTTGAGCCCAAACTCATCTTAGCAATGATTTTGTAGAATAAATCCACAGATTCATTCATTCGTTTATTTATTTAAAAACCCAAATGCTGCCTTTCTACCAAAGGCACTGAAGGTGGGGCACAACAAACATTAAAGTGCAGAACAATCATTAACACTAAAATCCAATTTCAGCCACCACCAATCAAAGTAAAAAATTACAGCAGCACCCTAGATGAGCCCATAAGAATCCCCAAACTGAAGTGTGAGAGGAAAGAGTGATCTTAACTTTCTAAAAGTGGAGATTAGGAACATAGGAAGCAATATACTGAGTCAGACCATAGGTCCATCTAGCTCAGTAATGTCTACACAGACTGGCAGCAGCGTCTGCAAGGTTGCAGGCAGGAATCTCTCTCAGCCCTATCTTGGAGATGCCAGGGAGGGAACTTGGAACCTAGATGCTCTTCCCAGAGCAGCTCCATCCCCTAAGGGGAATATCTTACAGTGCTCACATATCAAATCTTCCATTCATATGCAACCAGGACAGACCCTGCTTAGCTAAGGGGAAAAGTCATGTTTGCTACCACAAGACCTCTAATAAAATAAGTATATGCAACATAGGAAGCTGCCATATACTGAGTCAGACCATAGGTTCATCTAGCTCAGTATTGTCTACACAGGCAGTGGCTTCTCCACGGTTGCAGGCAGGAATCTCTCTCAGCCCTTTCTTGGAGATGCCAGGGAGGGATCTGAGAACCTAGATGCTCTTCCCAGAGTGGCTCCATCCCCTAAGGGATCTTGTAAGGCATCTTACAGTGCTCACACATCTAGTCTCCCATTCATATGCAAGCTGATGAGCTAAGGGGGAGTCATGCTTGCTATCACAAGACCTGCTCTCCTCTCCTAAAGAGCTAGCTTAGCCTCATTGAAGGAGCTAGCTGAGCCTCATGGGGGAAGGAGCACCATATCCTGGGAGTCACCATCAAAAAGGCCCTGTCCTGAGTGCCTACCAACCTGGAACTGGAGTCACTCTTTCCAGTTGACCTTAGTGAACAAGTAGACACTCATGGAATCAGGCCACCTTCCATGAGACACAGTAATTGATATGACCATAGGGAATGCAACTTGCCCAGGTCAGATGATCCTCTGCACCATGGTTTAGAACGAGATTACACAACTTTGGCCTTCTGCCAGATGTTGGACCAACTCTCATAATCCATAAATATTGGCCTTTGTAGCTAGGGCCAGTGAGAGTTGTAGTGCAAAAGCAGCTGGAGAGCCAAAGTTGTGTAGCCCTGGTTTAGATTACTGTGAATGAGTTGTGACAAGCCTTGGACTCACACATTCCCACTCCCCCCACATGATAAGAGAAGGAGATCAAAAGCTTTCACTTCCGATTTTGAATAAACTACAGTTTCCCTTCACATCCTAACTCTAATCCTGATTTGTCTCACCCAGTCAGAGTGGAATAATCTATAGATTCCCAGGTTTGGGCCTAATAGGAAACTGTGGTTTATTCAAAACCAAATGTGGAAGTATTCAGTCTCTCCCGACCCTCCGCCTCCTGCTTTGTGAGTTAAGTGTGGGAAGGAAAAGGAAAGAGGAATTCAGACCCAAGGCTCACTATGAGCCATTCACCATCATCTAGATCAGTGCTGCTCAACTGGCCCTCCAACTGTTTTTTTGACCACAACTCCCATAATCCCTATGTAGAGTGGCCAATATTTAGGGATTATGGGAGTTGTAGGCCAACATCTGCAGGAGGGCCGAAGTTGAGCAGCTCTGATCTAGATCATAGGTTTACAAGACTGTCTGAACTGGACCAGATTGTTCAAGATGGCACTAAGCTTAATACAGACTATTCTGTTGAAATGTTAGCCAGTGTCCATCATTTTGGAGCGAAGGACAAAGTAAGGTTCTGGGACTGGACTCCCACATTCCCTAATCAGGTCCTCTGGGTTTTGTGTGTCAATCTATTTCACAAGTGTGGATGCAGATCTGTCCAGCAAGAAATATCTCAAATTCTGGATCCAGAGGTCTGTAAGCCTGTTGCAACACACCAGTGGGTCACATTCAACAAGGTGATCCATGCACAGAAAACTCCTGTTTATGGATTTCTCTTGGCTAATTGAACCTGGGTGCTATTTCAGAAGACAAGCCCTCGTTTTGTGAAGGGTAAAATAAGCAGGATTCCTGACGTCTATTTGCCAGCTGCAGGGTAAAAGGTTGGAGGCTAACCTTCCATACCTTTAAACCCCCAATTAGTTCATCCCCTCACCAGATCCTTATGAGGTTTGAGTGTCTGGCAGTGAAGGCATGGCACAGTCCCAGATTTACAGTGAAAGGGAATTGATTGTTAAGATGGAGTGGGAGATGGACGGGTGCTCCTTCCTCTCAGTAAGCTTTTTAGCTTGTTTGTTTTAGCCAGGATGTTGCCGAACATGTGACAGAACTCATGAAATATACATGACCTTAATAATCGCAGAGATATTTTTAGGCTAGGTTTCCATCCAGCCCGCTGCTATTTATAGTGAATTGGTTCTAATTAGAGATGTGGCAAGGGCGCTATCATGATAACAGGTTTTCAGGGCCTTCAAACAGGGAGGCTTTTGCTCAGTTATTTTTGCTCCACAGAGCTGAGGTTTTGGAACACATCCATGCTCCCCCCGCAGAAAGACACAGGGGAGCTTCTGAAGGAGCATGATGCAGCAACTTTGTTGATCCTAAGGTGGTTTAGTTCTGGACAGTGCTTCAATGGGAGGTCACCACAGGGTCCATGCAGGAATGTCAGCCTGTAAAAAAATCATACAAGACCCAAAGCAGGAAATATTGTGTATCTGATGTTTGAATAAGAACATCAGAAGAACCTTGCTGGATCAGGCCCCAAACCTATCTAGTCTAGCAACCTGTTTCCCACAGTGGCCCACCAGATACCTTGGGAAACCACACAAGCAGGAGATGAAGGCATACCCTGTCTCCTACCATTGCTCCCCTGTAACTGATACTCTACTGGCTTCCCCAGATGCCAACACTGACTCCCTGGCCTGGGAAGCCAGTAGGGTCATCCAGATTCTAAAAACCAAGTCTCTCCTTTTGCTCCTGATCTGCTGAATTCAATTCAGGTCCTGCTCTCGCCCAGACTCCGGCCTGGTTCCTGTTACTTGTCAGACCAATGCAACAGTCTCTGGGGCTTCCACACTCTTCGCTGCTGTGCTCTCCCAGTGATGATACATAAATGCAGTTGTCCCAAAGATTTTGCCGAGTCCTGGAGCCCAGTTTCCAGGCACAGCGTTTGCCCACACGTGCAGGCTGGCTAGAGAGGATAGTTCCCTGGAGTAGATACAGAGCATACTTCCCTCATCACTGACGGAGTCCATTTCTGGAATGCTGTGAATCCAGTCCCCTTTGCTACCCCAGTTGTTGGAGCACAAAAGGGGGACCACAGCCACTGCACCCTGCTTCCAGTCCACTGGTCCCAGTTGCCAATTAAGCAGGCAATTATTCTGGTAAGACTGTGGCAGAGAGCAGCAAAAGGATGGTTTTGCCTCCCCGCCGTCAGGTTGCCGCTCGGCGGCTGCAGGCCTTTTAAGCTACAGTTGCTGCGATGCCTTCTTCAGGTTCTTGCAAGGAACTTCTGAGATCCTGGCAGCTTGGCAGGCATCCCAGCTTTCCCTCCTCCGCACCTAATTGCTCCTCCTGGAGTAGCATTGGAACTTTGAATGCAGAAGTGGGTGCGGAAATGTTTCGGAGAGCAATTTTCAAGGCTGGCCCACAGCCCATCATAGCAGGGTTCTGCGCTCTGGAATGACTCCGTTGCAGCACGCTCTGTCTCGCAAGGTCCGAATTCCAGTCCTGGCTTTGGATGGTGGGCTTGGAGACAGGAAGAGGGAGGCACTGTAGGCATCGGTGACAAATGTGCATATTTAGTTTTAACTTTTGCTAGTATGGAAAACATTTCTACCCCCTGCCCCTCCAAGCTCTTCAAGGCAGCCTTCAAATGTATTACTTATGTACTACATCTCTATCCCACTTTTTCTCTAAGGAGTGCTGAGCAGTGTTCATGGTTATGTTTATCCTCACAACACCCTGTGAAGTAGGTTAGGCTGTGAGATAAGTCACCCAGAGTCACCCAGTGAGTTTCACAGCTAAACAGGGATTTGGACTGAGGTCTACCTGGTCCTAGTCCAACCCTCTAACCACTACATCACGCTGGTTGTTGTTAAAACCCTTATAAAATCACAGCTCTTAAAGCAAACAAAGAAGCTAACTGGAAACCCTCAGTAACAATAGCTTGGGACCAGGATCCCATAAATCAGGGCAGCACAACTTTGGCCAGCCTGTGATGTTGGACTACAACTCCCATAATCTATTGGCCACTGATGATTGGCCACTCCTATCATGACTATTGGCCATTGAGGCTGTGAAATATGGGAGTTGTAGTCCAAAAACAACTGGAGAGCCAAAGTTGTGCAGCTCTACCTTAAAGGATCATCTCCACAGACACTCTGTATGAAACTGCTTGACCAGAGAGGACTTCCTATGCATCCTGCCCACTTCACAGATTCAGTTGCCCCTATGGTGTGAAAGTCTCAGTCCGGGGAGATCTGTTGGGCTTCCAGGCTATCTTTCAGTGCTTCTTAAAGACCTGGCTGTTTCGGCAGGCCTTCTGTGAGTGTTTTCTGAATTCTTATTTGTTTGCTGGCTCTCTGTGTTGGGGATCTTTTCTGCTACAATTAGAAGAACAGGAGGTCTTCAGTTTGATTGGTTCTCTCTGATCTGTTTGTTGTTGTTTTTATCTTAAGTGGACCACGCTGAGCTTTTGATGTTTGATTAGAAAGGCAGGCCCCCAAATCTCCTCTATAAATAAGGCAAGAATGGGCTGTGGTGATGGATGTTTGCTTTGAATTCTAGGTCCGCCGGCCCCCCCTCAAGACATTAGAATCCAAGCTGGGCCGACACCAGGAACTATACTGGTTTCATGGAAGCCGCCAACTCTGACGGCAACAGGGACCTCCAATGGAGCCAACGTTACTGGCTTTGGTGTTTATGCAAAAGGTCAAAGGGTAGGTGACATTTTCCACTTAATGAACATTAAGAACATAAGAACAGCCCTGCTGGATCAGGCCCATGGCCTATCTAGTCCAGCATCTTGTTTCCCACAGTCGCCCACCAGATGCCTCTGAGAAGCCCACAGGCAAGTGGGGAGGCCATGCCCTCTCTCCTGCTGTTGCTCCCCTGTTACTGGTATTGAGAAGCACCTTACCTAGGAGGCTGGAGGTCACCTACAGCCAACAGCCTAGTAGCAATTGATAGACCTGTCCTCCATGAATTTGTCTAAGCTCTTTTAAAGCCATCCAAGCTAGTGGCCATCACCACATCCCATGGCAGAGAATTCCATAGATGAATTATGCACTGTGTGGAAAAGGACTTCCTTTTGTTGGTCCTAAATTTTCTGGCCTTAAGTTTCATGGGATGACCCCTGGTTCTAGTGTTGTGAGAGAGGGAGAAAAATCTCTCTCTATCCACTTTCTCTATTCCATGCATAATTTTATTCATTCTATCATGTCTCCCTGTAGTCTCCTCTTTTCGAAACTAAAAAGCCCCAAATGCTGTAGTCTTGCCTCATAAAGAAGGTGCCCCTGATCATCTTGGTTGCCTTCTTCTGCACCTTTTCTAGTTCTACAATGTCCTTAATATACGGTGACCAGAACTGTATACAGGACTCCAAATGTGGCACACCACAGATTTGTATAAGGGCATTATATTATTAGCATTTTCATTTTCAGTCCCCTTCCTAATGATCCCTAGCATGGAATTGGCCTTTTTCACAGCTGCCACACACTGAGTTGACACTTTCAACAAACTGTCCACTACGACCCCAAGATCCCTCTCTTGGCCAGTCACTGACAGCTCAGATCCCATCAGCATATACTTGAAGTTAGGGTTTTTCGTCCCAATATGCATCATTTTACATTTGCTTACACTGAACCACATTTCCCATTTTGTCGCCCACTTCCCCAGTTTGGAAAGATCCTTTTGGAGCTCCTTACAATCTGTTCTGGATTTCACTACCCTAAATAGTTTAGTGTCATCTGCAAATTTAGCTACTTTGCTGCTTATCCCAAATTCTAGATCATTTATGAACAAGTTAAAGAGTACTGGTCCCAGTACAGATCCCTGGGTGACCCCACTTCTTTCTTCTCTCCATTGTGAAAACCATCCATTTATTCCTACCCTCTGTTTCCTGTTCTCCAACCAGTTAGCAATCCACAATTGAACCTGTTCGCTTATCCCCTTATGGCCAGGGCTAGGTTGTGGTCTGGTCCTGGGGCATGACTCTCACCTAGCTTGCCCGAGACTCCACTGGCTTACCAGGAGGTCAGATGGCCTTGGTTTCTCCCCCTTCAACTCTTATACGAAAGTCCCTTCCACTGACTGTGGCTTGTTTCCCTTGTATCTCATGTTAAGATAGTGAACCACTTTTAGGACAGGCAACCATTTTCTTTTTCCTTTTGTTAGGCAAAGTGCTTTAAGAATGTTTTTGTTGAAAAGTAGTACAGAATTATCATCATCATCAGAAATAGTAACTTGGCCCCTTCTTATTGGCTTCTGTATGCACGTATTTAGGTGGCCGAAGTGATATTTCCTACAGCAGAGAACACCATTGTGGAACTAATGAGAATCCGGAACCTAGAAGCCAAGGAAGTCCTCGTCCGGACGCTTTCTGCTCAAGGGGAATCTGTGGACTCACTGAGCGCTGCCATCCCTCTCGACCTACTGGTGCCTCCAACCCCTCACCCTCGGCCAGCTCCCAAATCTAAGCCATTACCAAGTGCCGGCATCCCAGATACCAAAGACGAACATTTATGTCCGCATGTAAAAAGGGATGAGTCGTGGGAGCAGACCCGTGTGGCGGCTCCCGGCCACGGACACACACTGGAGCCTCCCAACTTCCACAGCCCCCTCCAGGGAAGGAGGTCTCCTTCTCCGAATCGGATACTCCCTCAGCCACAAGGTGCACCCGTCCCCAGCACCGTTGCTAAGGCCATGGCCAGAGAAGCAGCTCAGCGGGTTGCTGAAAGCAACAGGGTGAGTGGAGTTGCTGTCCTCCACAGGTGGATTGACAGCTGCCTAGATCAGGGCTGCACAACTTTGGCCCTTCTGCTGTTTTTGGACTACAACTCACACAATCCCCAGCAACAGGGGCCAAGAACCAGGGATTCTGGGAATTGTGGGCCAATGTCTGCAGGCGGGCTGAAGTTATGCAGCTCTGACATAGATGGAGATCTAATGTTCCCTCTTATATTAATACGACCTTGGTTTGTCATTCTGGGAAGTGGAGAGCCACAAAGCAATAGGAATGGCATCATTAAATAAATGAAATAATGGAGTTGAGTATTCTAACGCAGGCCTACACAACATACGGCCTGAGACCAGATCCAAGCCATGGGAGCTTCTTGCTGGCCCACAGGTAGGAATGTCCTGCAGCAACAAAAGCAGAGTGTCCCTCTTCTCCAAGGGGGCCATCCTCTCTGAAACTCCTTAGAGCATTATCCTATAAATATTTACTCTGAAATCTTCCCACAGTGTTCCCAGTGAGGCTCCTAAGTAAGCATGCCTAGGGTTGCAACTAGAAAGCAACAGCGATGTAGGGAGAGGAGAGGACTTGACATTTGTTTGGGGCTGGCATACACTCCAGGGGCCGCACCGACTGAGCAGGGTCTATTTTCTGGCCACGATCGTTACTTAAAATTGTGGGTCCCTTGACAATGGGGAAAGACTCACAAGTAACGAATAATTGCTTTCCTTAATATGTTTAATAATGAACTTTAATACGACAATGCACAGAAAATGGATCTTGGCCCCTCAACGCCACTTGGTGGTTGGTTCTGGCCCACTGGGGCATTTGAGCTGGGCAATCTTATCCTAATGGAATTAAAGGAATGAAATAATTCAGCGGTAGATTGCTAGAGGCTTTCAAATAGAAGCTGAGTGACCATCTGCCAGGGATGTTGTTGTAGCAGTTGCAAAACACATAAGAAGTACCTAATAGATGTTAAAGTAATTGCAATACCAACAGTAAGAGAATATATCTGTAAGTGAGGAGTAAGTATAAAGTAAAGATAAAGTTGTGCCGGCGAGTCAGTATCGACTCCTGGCAACCACAGAGCCCTGTTGTTTTCTTGGTAGAATACAGGAAGGGTTTACCATTGCCTGCTCCTGTGCAGTATGAGATGATGCCTTTCAGCACC
This sequence comes from Hemicordylus capensis, assembly GCF_027244095.1. NCBI lineage: Eukaryota > Metazoa > Chordata > Lepidosauria > Squamata > Cordylidae > Hemicordylus > Hemicordylus capensis. Next base: position 10,072,998 of record NC_069671.1, read on the forward strand.
TTCCTTTATCACTGCTGCCCAATATGTTTCCATAGTCCGGGAAACATACCAGCGTGGATTCGAACCAGCAACCTCTTGCTCCCTAGGCAAGTTACTTCCCTGCTGCGCCATTAGGTGGCTCTGGAGTAAGTATACAATGTTCGTTATCCCAATGGGCAGAAAACGGGAAGGGTGGTGTGCACTGTATATTTACTCTTCACTTCTGTATATATTATCTTCCCATTGATATTGCTCTGCACTGCAACTTCTATAAGGTACTTCCCTTTTTCATGTTTCGCAGCTGCATTTGGTACCTACCTTTCCCATTTTCTGTATGTTGTAGCAGTTGCCTGCACTGAGCCAGGGGGCGGGGCTAAAATACCTTTAATATTAGGTATTAAAATACCTAATGGTCCTTTCCAGCACTAAGATTCTAGGAGTGTTTCCAGCATGGCCAGAAAGAAAGAGCTGCCTAGGGTGGTGAGAGGGCATTGCTTGGCATCTTGGTGAGGCATAACCTGGGGTCTTGCTGTGGACTTTCCCCCCACACAGAGACCTCAAATCTGGTTTCCATCACCCCTAAGCGGGAGGCCTCCCTCATAGTGTTCTGTGCTCCATCCTACAGCTGGAAAGGAGGAGCGTGTTTAGTGACAGGAGCAACGCCATGCATTACGCCAACTCCGACGAAGAAGAAGATGGCTACGATTCACCACGTGTCAAAAGGAGAGGGGCTTCAGTGGATGATTTCTTAAAAGGCTCTGAGCTTGGGAAGCAGGTAACTAGTGAGAATTGCAGCTAATTGTGCAAAGAGACCTTGTAAAGTGGTTGCTCAGTTCTATGTACTGTTTTCTTCCGCATGTTGCATTATAAGCTGCTTTGGGAACACTTGGTTGGAAAGCAGCATATTAAATATTTTCCGTAATAATAATAACTAGTGCAGTCCTCTCCATATTTTGAACACACCAAAGAACACTGGAAAGATTTCACCAGACACACACCATAGCAGCTGGACAGACCAAATACTAGAGAGTCAGTTGGACTCCCAGTGTTTTCAGACTTCAATGAGGGGCAGACTCTAGGCAGTTCAGGGTCAGAAGCAGCACTTGAGAGGGTGGTCTGGAAACTGGTACCTAGTCAGAAAAGGCCAGGGGCTGAGTTCCTGGAGCAACCGCAAGAGGAAGGGGAGCAGGAGCTTAGACAGACTGTGTCTCTGCCCATAAGATAAGCTACTCAAATTGAGGAGCAAGCTTGGAGGCTAGGGTCTGGAGGAAAGTGAGAGGCCCTTGGAGCCAGCTGACGGAATCTGGTGGCAGGGTGGCACCCTTGCAGAACAGAGCTCAAGTCTGCAAGGATGGATGCATGGAACACGATGTGTGAAGCACCGAAGGTACAGCACTGGCGCTTGGTTCTTGGGAGCTCTCGTTTGAGACTCCATCCACCCCAAGTGCCTTAAGGAGCTGCCCCACCTCAACATTTGCTTCTTATGTGGAAAGTCCACCTTGCTTCCTCCTCCCCTCTTTGTTTCCCATGCACCAGCCCCACTATTGCCATGGGGAGGAGTACCACACTGAGAGCAGCCGGGGCTCTGACCTGTCTGACATCATGGAAGAAGACGAGGAAGAGCTATACTCAGAGATGCAACTGGAGGATGGAGGGAGGAGGCGAGTCAGTGTAACGTCGCATAACACACTCAAGGTAAAAAGCAACTATGGGATGGGGATTCCTGTTGAGCAAAGGGGGGATTTGATAGATGGAAGCTGCTGGGTTGTTTACTGTAGGTGTCAGGGTTCAAAACATCTCATGAAAGAGTAGTATCTTCAGACTCAAATGAACACACACACACACACACACACACACACACACACACACACACACAGTGCCTCACCCTTCTTCACATCACAAACTCTTTGCCCAGAGATTAACCTTCTCATGAAACTTCATAGAGTTGAAAAGAAACCCACTATTTTGACACACGCCCAGACCCATCCCATTCAATTTGCTATGTGCCATAAAGCTTTTTCTTCAGGCAAAGATGTACAAGACAAAAGAAAGAAAGAAGCAGAAAGATGCTTCAACATTATGCCCAAGTTGAATGTTGTTTGGAACAAAGGAGCAGAAAGATCCAAAAGCAAACATCTTTCTCTCCTGGGAGCTCTCCAAGGTGCTGATTCTGCCTGATTCCCAGTAGTATTTCTCTAGCATCTGGTAGGTACTGAGATGTTCTTTTAAGTTGGATGTCATGGCGGTGGTCAGTCTGGAGAGTCAATTTAGACAGGTACAGTGCTAAATAGTAAAGTCAGTGATATATTTGGCCGGATGATATCTGGACATTTCCTGTTCACTTTTCCAGTCAGTGAAGAAGGAGCATTAAGGTGCTCTGTATGAGTCATTCTCAGTCCAGAATGACATCCTGGTGGCTTTTATTCTTCATGTAGGATCTTTAAGTGAGCTGGAGAAGATATGTGGTACTGAGAGAAAAGTCGACTGAAGAGAGCAGTCTAAAAATTGATGGGGACTAGAGGGGGAGGGTTGTACAGTAACCAAATGCCACATCCACAATGCACATCAAGATCTCCTGTGCCCTACTGACCACTTTATTTTGAGTGTTTGGGTTTGGTTGTTGTTTAAGCATCAATATATCGGCCTGCTGTACTGACATCCTTGCACTATGTACGACACTGAGCAACTTCCTAATCATGTCTTTTATTTTCACAGATTTCCCATTCAAAGCATGACATCCTTCCTCACTGAATAAAAGCTGCATGCTTTCTGTTCGCCATTGCTCTAAAACTAATTCTGTCTTTATTTTTTTCTTTCCTCCCCTCTTCCTCCTTTTTTTGTTCTTTTTGTCACACACTATTTGTTCCCCTCGCCTGTGTTTTTGTTTCTTAAAAAACAAAACAAAACACCAACCAACCCAAAATGCACTTAAAGGAATGCTATAAGAGTAAGTCTACTGAAGCAGCTTTTTTGGAACACCCGGATTTTGCCCAGCAGATTCACCACAGTAAAAAACTTTTCAGTATTCCAGAAGTAGCCGAAGAAGATGGTGATTATTCAGAACTTTTGCACAAGCAGGGTGTAGGGATGGCCCGCAAGCTGCGAAGCACCCTAGTTAGAGAGAGTAGACCTTCCAGGGCCTACAATCAAGACCAACAGCAAAATTTCTGGCACCCGGCAAAGCAACGGATTCTGGAGGACTCTGAAGAGAGAGGCTACAAATTCAGTAGATCTTCCACCAGGAGCCCAGACAGTGGCCTGGACTGTGGCAGCGAGGAAGAAGAATCCCGCTTTAACTTCCGCAATACTTATGACATGGTTTCTGCCAGTGCCGCACCCAACTGCTGTGCTGACGGCAGGAGCTGTTCATGCCGGAAGACTTCGCGGCCACTGCTTGCACGCCGGAGAACACTGATCAGGCAGAGCAGCGTTGAAGAAGACTTCGAGGGCCCCATCCCTTCATTTCTAGACTCCCGGAGCGAGGAGGGCAAGTCGGTTTATTATGAGAGGAAGTACGAGCCTCAGAGGTGTAGTAGAGCAGATAATTTGACGCATGAAGATTTTCAGGGAGGCTGGAGGAGCCACTTAAAAGGAAATGACGTTAGGGCACCATCCGTCCCACTTACAAGGCCATCCTACCGAGAGCCAGAAGACCCACTGGTGTGTTGAAATACAAACTTCCTTCTAACATCTGCCTGCCAAAATCAACCTCTTTTCTTTCTCCCTTTTTGTTTGTTTGTTTCTTTTCTTAGAAGTCCATCCTTGGCACCTCTCTGCTTTCTTTCCTCCACTTTCTTTCCTCTTTCTATCCCACACATTTAATTTCTTTAAAAATCTGTTGCTTCACAGGCTTCTTAATCCTTCTATTTTCAATTTTATTTTGTGCCATACTGAAATGGGATTAATTTGCTTTACAAAATTATTTTTCCCCCACCACAGACAAAAATAAATTACCAACAGTGACTTTTTTTTTAATTTGAAAGGACAACTGAAACGAAATTTTAATTAAGGGTTAGCTGAACTACTATTTTCCTAATATTTGGGGAGGTCTTTTAGTTTACTTTGGAATGTGCTCATTACAATATAACTGTAAGAGATTTTCTTTACAACATAGGGATTTTTTTTTAAACCCACTTTATTTCAACCCTTTTTGTTTGTTTGTTTGTTTGTTTAAGGTCTGCTTTAAAAATTCCATCTTGTCATATTGTTTTTGCTTCCCTCGCTCCCAGATTTTCAAGGAAGAATTCTCTTTCTCTTCACTCCTTACCTCTGGGCAAGTACTAAGAACAAACTCTTTCCTTTCCTGTCCTGTAGTGACAGTGACCTACAACTTTGGAGTCACAAGTTTCATTGTGTTTCTATCATTCACCTTTTTGCTGTCACTTCTTTACCCCCCTTTTTAATTAAAAAAATAATTATCATCTCTTCTTGCCTTTGAAGTTGCAAACTGCATCTCTGCATGCAGGAGAATCCCTTCCCTCTCCGGGAACAACTAGTGCAGTTCCATATTAACCCACATGAGGGCCATTCCTGCTTATGAAACCTTTGCATTGCCTTCCATAAAATCTCCCTGCTCTTGAATACACCAAGGATGACTTACCTACCCTTTAGGTCTGCAACACTCCAGAGAATGGAAGTCTCAGAAATATTCCAATGATAATAGATTCAGCTTCTGCTGCTTCTGCAATATATAGGCCAGCCATTTATTCTCAGTGGAGCCTTTCTTCTACCTGTTCCTTTTTCTTTTTTGCAAAATCATCCATGAAAAAAAAATTGGTGCTAGTTTTGGTGGTTGTTTTTGTTCCCATTCAATCTTGGCTGTTGCAAAACCAGCCCCCGAAGAGCCTTAGAATGCGGGGGCATTTCCAGCAAACGGAGCGTGTCAGCTGCACAATCCTGGGGAGGGGGAAAATGGTTTTTGAAAAAGGTCTTTGGAGTCTTTCCCTGCAAGTCTTAATGACTTTGAGAAGCCTGTAGGCTGTCACTGAAGCTGTAAGGGGAAGAGAAGGCAGGAGATGGATGGCGAGGATGCGAAGGCGACACCGTTTGGCTGGAACGAACTAAAGTAAATCAAAGCACTACCGGCTAGCCCACTCTCCTCAGCTCTGGGGAATGGCCAAGTTCCTCTTCAAGGAAGGGACCACAGGAACCGGAAGCATGTGTAGGGGCAACGACAAAGGCAAAAGAATGTCTTTAAATGCTCTTTTCTGTTCCAATGTGTGGTTGTTGTTTGCCAAAGTATGTGCCACATCGGGCTAGCAAACTTTCTTTCTTTCTTTCTTTCTTTCGTTTTGTTTCCTTTTCCAGGTTTACCAGGCATCCGTCCTCTTTTCAGCTAACCTTTCAGTTAAAAGCAAAGTTTAGTTGCCTTTAGAGCTTATGCTTTTTGAAGATGATTGACTTGGTTTTCTGTTAGTTCCACACCCCCTGCTCTCCCCCCAGCCCCCAGCTCCTTACTAAAGCATGTGCAGCCATGTAACTTTCAACCCTCTCTCTCTCCCCCTCCCTTCTTGTCCATTTGCCTTGTCTTTCAGCTCTTAGGCAACCCATCTTCCACTGGACGACAAGACAGGGCAGAGCACCCGGGCCGAAGGATCCCTCATGGCACCACAGGACCGCAAAGGTCTCGACCCATATTGGTCCCTTCTATTGGTTAGTTGGCCTGACTGGTACATTTATGTTGCTTGGAACCACAACGTTTGGGCAGGGGGTGGGTGGGGCACAGTTCCTGAAGAAAGGCCTTAGGCCTGATCTAGCTACGGTGGAACGAAACCATTTCTATTTGATTTATGGAGGAACGTTCTGGAGATTTAATATGAGACTTAACAGCAGCTCGTACAGTCAAGCTTAGGAACCACTGGTCTTGCACAACTTGATTCAGATGTTCATAGAAAGTCAGATGCTACTATCCTCCCACAGGACTATACCACTTCAGAATACTGTGGCCCTCTCTAAAGTGTAGACCTCTCAAGAAGGAGGTTGCACCTCAAGCTCTCTGCCTATGTGCTAAGCATGTCTTTGGGGTGGGGGGTGAGGGCAGGGTCCTCACCCTGGGTTCAAAAGTCCACCTGTGTTCTCAAGTGGTATAGTCCCATAAGGCCTCCAACCCACATCTCTTTTCTAAATGGCTGTTATTCAGGGCAGGGGCAGGCAGCAGGACAAACTCAAGGGGCCACTGATCAGCCATCTGGATAAGTTGTGTGACCTTGCAATAATCTCCCTCTTCCCTAAAAAGAATTTGGTTGCAAGATGGGCAGAAATAAATACCTCTTGTGTGGACAGGATGCTCGCCTAGCTGCTGGACTCATGATCCATAAGCAACTGCTTACAGACTGCAACCCAGCAGGTAAAACTGTACCATTGGTCTGGATTGCCCAATACACCCCCAGCTAGAGTTTCCCCACTTAATTTGCTCCCATCCTTTCTTGAAAGTGGCTGCAGTTTTAAAAAATACAATGGACAATGAACTGGTTGAAAATAAGCTCCTGTGTGATTGTAGTGGGCATGCCTACACTACAAACCAGCTCCGTTTCCCGAGGAACCCCGCGGAAAGGGAATTATAGGATTTGTGCCTAACTAAAGAATGATCAGCACCCTCAGCAAGCTGTGGGCCAAACTAGACATTACTTGTCAGGTGTGTGTTGTTTTCCTTATTATTATTACTATTATTATTATTATTTAAACCCCTGAAATCTCAGTGGGCTAAAAATCTGAGTGGAGGAACAGCAAGGAAAAGGGCCTGTTTAAACCTTTCTCTTCTGGCCATATTTCTACTCAGAGTTTTCCCTCAAACTGCTTTTCCACTCACAAGCGAAAAAATACAGAGTGCACAGAGTACTTTTCATCTTTTCCCTTCAGAGTAAAAAAGCAGTTGTGGGGTGATTTATTTTATCATCGTCTATTGTTATTGTTGCTGCACTATCCATGCAGATATATCTATAGCATATAGATATAGTTATGTCCATGCATATATAATTATTATTGCATGACCCATGCATATTTTTTCAGCATTTTTAGGCTGAAAAATAGCTAGGTGGAAAAGGCTTAAGCAGCCTCTTCTCTACTCTGACTGGAAGCCTTCTTTAAAAAAAAATGGGGAAAGGAGAAGTAACACAACTCTATGCAGCATCTTCTTTGTTCCTCTAGTTGGCAAACTTCTTCAGGGGAAGCAGTGGCTTAATTTTGTAGTGCAGACCCACCTGTCGTCGAAATAAATGGAATTGCACTCATCTCACTCATAGTGCCATCCATGACTCCATCCATGTTTCCATTCATTCTTATCCACACACTGCTTTCCCCTTCCATTGCCGTCAGTAGTTCTGGAGGACAGTAGAGAGATTACCCAAGAATATGCAACCATTCTGAGTGAGAAAAAACATACAAAGACTCAATTAATGCAGATCTATCTATCTATCTATCTATCTATCTATCTATCTATCTATCTATCTATCTATCATTTGCAGACTGCCCCAAACTTCTGTCTCTGGGCAGTTTATAACATAAAACAAATGAAAACCTTTAAACAAATTAAAATTAAACCTTAAAATGAAAACCTTAAAACAATTTTAAACTACAGTCCAGTTTAAAACCTTGGGTGAAAAAATAAGTCTTTCGCGACTTTATAAAAGTTGTCAGAGATGTAGAGGCTCATATTTGAGCAGGGTATGCATTCCAGAGTCTTGGGGCAGCAACAAAGAAGGCCCTGTCCCTGTGTAGCCACTAGGGATGTGCACGGACCATTCCATGTCGAACCAGTTCGCATCAAACCAGGCTGGTTTGGCGGTTCGATCGTGAACCAAACCAGAGCTGTTTCAGTCCACGATTGAATCAGACCAAGCCCGGTTCGATGCGAACCAGTTCAACAGCAAAGGTCAGGTAGCTTCAGTGGGGGAGTGGGGGAAAAGTTTGTCTAAGGTTCTCACCAGCTCCCTGCCGCTCCCTACACCCCAGTTGCCTCCAGAAATGGTTCGACTCAGTCTCTGCTAGTGCTTTCCAGGGTTCAAAGTGTTTCATGTTATGTTATCTCAGTAATCCTTAACAACAATCCTTTATAGTAGGTTGGTATCATTAAACCCGTGTTCACAGATGGGGGGCGGGGGCACTAAGGCAAGATAGTAGCTTGTCTTGAAGCCACAGAATGAGTTCAGGGCACAGGCAGGATTTGAACCAGAGGATTTCCCAATTCACAGAGCAGTGTCAGCCCCTTATGCAATGCTAGCAGCAGTTCTGAAAGATACTCGGACATGGGTTACTAAGTATAAGGCCCAGTGTGATGCCTGCAGCTCGCAGAATCCTTGGCTATGGCCTTCTGGAGACAATGCCAACGGGAACTTCATAACTCCTTCTCAGTCATGTCAGCTTCTGTATCATGATATGGACTTCAGCCCAATGTCTTTTTATGAAGACATAGCTTCTAAACCAATGTAACTTCATAAATGCTCAAGTTCCATTGAAGAGAACTAAAAACTGGACCCAAATTCTGAATTCTCTGAAAAGGCAGTTAATGGATAGGGTTTGGATTTATTCCCCCCCCCTTCCATGTGGGGTTTTCAGTCTCCTGGATAGAAATCTAGATCGGCAGAGTCATTGGCAGACTTAATTAGCAAATTTATTTTTTAAAGTTTGACAGAGTTGCTTCACATAAACAATAACTTTATTAGTAGTAGTTCAATTAACTTGAACTTAGAGTAGCTTAATAGTTTTTGTTCCTGAGGGTCATGCTATTAATCACATATTTCTGCACACACACACACACACACACACACACACACACACACACACACCCCAAATCCCCCCCACAACATAAACCCCACTTGTGTTTGCTTTTCTCCCCCTTTGGCAGTGCTCTAATGTGTGTGCAGTTTTTTAGATTGTACAAGTTTAAGAAACGTCCGTTAGATTGTCACAATGATGCTCTTGTCCTCATCTGACCCTTCTGCATTAAAAAGAAAAAGCATGTAAATCAGACCCAATAAAATAGGTAAGGTGATGCCTTTTATGAAATTAGCGTCCATCGTAGGCGAACAAGTTCCGAATTAGACAAATCTGCATACATGTGTAACTCTTCTTCCGAGTTCTGCATGATTTACCAGCCTGTGTAAGAGGTCCCACTTCTGCCTCCCCTGGAGGAGGAAAGGAGCTGGCAAAACGGGCCCACCCAAAGAAGATGCTACCAAGTGTGTGCTAACCATACCTCTCAAGGGCTCCTCGTTGTGAGAAACACCCAATATGTTTTCTCATGCCCAACCTCTGTGGTATTGCCAAGTCTCATGAGCTCATGGTTCTTGACTCACCCACCCTTCCATCCTTGACAAACATGGACAAAATGTGGGGCCTCCCTCCCAGTGTGGAACACTTGAGACGTATGCCAGCAGTGCCCCAAAAGGAAAGCCACGTCCTGCCGTGTGGAGCCTCCATGGCGAAGAATATAAGTTGTGCTTAATAGACCATTCCGTTTTTCTCCATAGAAATTACAATGGACAGTAACAGTGAAGGCTGTCGGTCTCGGTCAGGTAGTGAGGGGGATATTTCCCCCGTAAAAGAAGAAGCGTATTATCGCGGCATGGGCGGACACAGGGAATGGTGCCGGCAACGTACCATGGCCTCTGACTATAGATACGGTATGCCAAAACCTTCTTCGTCCTTTGTGCCAAAAAAACAAGGGGGCAGCTTTCTTTAGGGCTGAGTGTGAAATGAGCGCAGTTTCTGTATGTCGACGTTGCATGCCATGCCGAATGCCCAGGCGCTGCTCTCTCTCTATAAGGCAACTCTTGTCCTGCTTCCCCTCCCCACGTCCCCCTCTCTTTAAAAAAACAGGTAAGTTTGCTTAGGCTCAGCCATTAAGGGAGAAGAACGCTTTCCCACCCCGATTCCCTGCTGTACAACCAGCTTTCCATATTGAAACGAGTCAAAGCATCCACCATTGCATGCACCTCCCACATCCCGCTCACCTTCTCACCTGGCTGTAGAGTTCCAATCCTCATTGACCGCATTACCACTTGGGTCCCCCCATCTTCCCAAATGACCGTTGCAACTCAGCACGCAAATGCAGGGCCCTTAAGGAGGAATCCATAAGGAAAAAGAGGCAAATAACCCAGATTCAGGCTGCAATCCCATGCCCGTTAGCTAGGAGCAGATCCCACTGTGCCCAGTGGGACCTCCTCCTGAGTAAACGTGCATAGGATCGCACTCCCACTCACTGGATCCTAGTGTTTCCATTTAGTTAATTACAAAGCCAAGCAGAAGTATTTCCCGTTCATCCCATTTGAGTTCGTTTCAGCCTGAGAACATAGCAGAGCGCTGCCTGCTAGCCACACCTTTGTTCTTTTTGTGCATCAACATTTTTGTGTGTGTGGTGCTTTGCCAATCCACATCACTGAAGCCCCCACCCCCACCCCCACCAAAAAACCTTAATGCCATCTTATGCATAGTGGCCTCAAGCTTGCTCCCCACACCCCGTTGTTTTATCAATGCACATTCACACTGTGTCCAGGAATAAAGATGCAAAATAACTAAAGGCACTGAGGACTGTGGCCAACCGGGCGTCCTCCATTTCTGGAACGTTCTGCTTTAAGAAGCATTCATAGGCTGCTCTTCAGTTTAGCAGAACTTCCAGGGTGGCTCACCACAGTCATAAAAACCATAACGGCCTTCCGGGTCGCCCAAGTGCTTGCGCAGTGAACAAAAGTGCACGATCGCATCGCTGCACAGCGCCACGGAGATGCTTGAAGCTGCACTCATGTGCTGTTGCGCAGAGGTTTCCTAGGAAACAGATGAGGCGTGCCGCAGGCTGTGGCCCTTCTTGCACATGCGCAGACATGGTGGTGCTAGAGGAACACTAGAGCTGGATCCATGCAGCTCTACCTGACAAATGGCCCACACTGGCAGGCAGGGGAGAGAGGAGCAATCTTTGGCTCCCCCCAGGCTCTTTAGGACGAACCACAAGTGTGTGTGTGTGTGTGTGTGTGTGTGTGTGTGTGTGTGTGTGTGTGTTTGTACGTACACACACACACGTGTTGGTGGTGATTCCCATTCCCCTCTTGCCTCCTTGCCCTCTGTCCCATATGCTTGTCCTCTTCCCACCTTTGCTGTGTTACCAACCCAAGGCTTTGGGACCAGCCTCCCTCCCCCATCACTGTTTGGCTGCCATGCACTCTGTCCGCCCCCCCCCACCCCCCACCCTCCACCCTCCATTGCTCAGAAAACGATGTTTCAATCACTTTCCCCTTACGAGGCTGTGCAGCTCCACATGCGATGTGCCGGTGAACTGCAATATAAAGGCTGCCAGTGTTGAAGGTGACCGACGGAGGGGGTGGATTGGATATGTGCGCACCCATGGAAGACACTTGCCACCGGCGTGGTCCGCTTTGCCATGAACAGAAGCAGCCTTTTATGTCACTCTGCCACACGTCACCCTCCAAATGGTCTGAGAGGTGAAACGTGATGCTTTCTGCTCATGGAAAACGAGTTGAGACACATGCTGTTACTGACCTGGCTGGGGCTGCCCCCACAGTTGCTCCCCTGAGAGTCTGGGTAAGCATAAAGAGTTCAGTAAACACACAAGGAAAGCCAAACGTATATTCAGGAGCTTTTATATATACCTGGACAGATAGGCAAGAAACCATGGAGGCACCAGCCTTGTCAAGGGACCTAGGCTACTCATTCCACCATGGGAAGCAAAGAAGAGCCACCAGGTCACATCTCCCAGGCCTTAGAATTGCACTTGAAGAGAGGTGAGCCCGAAGAACATCAAGGTGTAGAGAAGACCATTCTGCTCCTTTGCAGAAATAATAATTCCACACTTTGGAATTGTCCGTTTTGTGTTTTCCCTGGGAAGGGCTTGTTAGGTTGCCACTCCATGCAGATGTCCTGTGTGACCCCTCTCACTCCTTGTGCTGAGGAAGTTCGGACTGGCTTTGCTACAGTGCTGCTAGTTGTCTCTCTGTACATGTTGAAGCTAGTATCAAGGCAAGCCCTTCTAGAGGGGCAGAACTAGCTTCTCTGCACAGCAGGGCTGCACAACTCAGATGCTCTGTTGGGCTGGAACCAACCACGACACGGTATTTGAGGGCTGAGGGCAATTTTCAGCACATTAATACACTGCAATTAATTATCACACATATTAATGAAAGCACTTAGTTAAGGTGGATCTTTTCCCTTGGTCAAGGGACGTACAATTCTAACTAGAGATAGTGGCCAGAAAATAGGCCGTGTTCTTGTTCAGTTGCTGTAACTGACCCAAAGGGTGACTGTCTGCCTTTCGAGGGTGCTGTTGCTGCAGGATATTCCCACCTGTGGGCCAGCAAAAAAGTCCCCGCAGGGCAGCTCTGGCTCCTGGACTTTGTGTTGTGCAAGCTTGCTGTACAGCAAGAGATGGTAAACCTTCCCACAGTGACACCTAGTGGTAGAGCCCCAGCATTACACTAATTCAAAGTAGGAAATAGAGCACATGTGTGCTCCAGGCCTCCAGAAATGTTTAAATCAGGGCTGCACAACTTAAGTGGCACAGCGGGGAAATGCTTGACTAACACGCAGAAGGTTGCCGGTTCGAATCCTCACTGGTACTATATCGGGCAGCAGCGATATAGGAAGATGCTGAACGGCATCATCTCTTACTGCGTGGGAGGCAGCAATGGGTATCCCCTCCCGTATTCTACCAAAAAGAAAACCACAGGGCTCTGTGGGCGGCAGGAGTCGGAATCGACCTGACGGCACACTTTACTTTACTTACACAACTTCAGCCCTCCAGCTGTTATTGGATGACAGCTCCCATCCCCAGCCACAGTGGCCAATGATCAGGGGTGATGGGAGTTGTAGTCCAAAGACAGCTGGAGGGCCAAAGTTGGGCAGCCCTGGTTTAAACACAAGTCTGCATATGTAATCCAACTGACCAATGGGACAACTGCTTATTCTGTTTGGCTGTGAGCAATGATGATGTGGTGGCACTTCATGGGGCTAGGAGGGAAGAACGTAAGGAGAATCTCTGGCTCAAGCATGAGAGTCCTTCCGAAATCTGGCTCTGGCGCTTCTGTGTTGACAGACATGTATTTGTGTTGGTACGTGTATTCCAAGTTGTTTAACATTAAGGATCCACTTTATGCCAGTGGCCAGTAAGACTTCTGCAACACACACCTCATGCATGCACAGTTGCTTTGCAAAACAAAGAGAGACTGAAGCATGAGACGGAACTGCTTTGCTGAATCGGATCCCAAATGCACTTCTCTGGCTCTTGTTGCCTTGTTGATGTGAGGCACAGGCTGGTTTTGCTGCTCTTCGTGGCCTTAAGGATGGCCTTGATTTTGTGGTGCACAGCATGTAGCCAGGAATCCTGATATCTGCTCACGCAGGGGCTGTTGGCTGTCACTTATTTTTCTTTCCTTGATTGATGTAGCACTTTTCATATGCAAGGTGTTTTACCACTTTCAGCCGGTTGGATCCCACCATATTTGAGGGGGGCGGGGAGAGACACAGACTCTCACAACCACCATGTGAACCAGCCATTTTACAGGCAGTGGTTGAGAGTGAGTACCTGCTCAGAAGGGGAAGTCCGTGGTCATGGTGGGGCTTGAGCCCAGGTTTCAAGGCCAGCACTCTGCCCTCTAGTCCAGCTCATCACATCCTAGAGCTGCGATGGTGAGTTGACTGGCAGAGACCCGTGTCCCCTGTAATGGAATCTCAGATTGTGTTGACTACAACTCCCAGCATTTCCAGTTGCAATGTCCTTTAGCAAGGGGGTGCAGGAAATTGTGGTCAACAACATCCGAGATTCCCTGTTACAGAGAACATTGATGGAGACCTAACATGGGGTGGTGCTTACGCTAAACATGCTGCTAGGGATCTATTCCACCCAGGAGATGATATGACCAGTAGAGTAGCTACTGGCACTGCTTCCCTGTGCAGCAACAGCTTTAGCAGTAGGGTTTCCAGCTCAGACTGAAGCTATTTGTGTAAGAGTCTCCCCTCCACCGCCTCTCTCTATATTTTTTCCACTGTTTTTCGCCATATCGAGCCATTAAAAACTCTAGGATTGCTTTCAGTAGTCACCCAAAGACTGATGCTGATTCCTGGAGATGCCAGACCAATCCTGGAAGGTTGGCTGTTCTCTTATTTGCAGTTCTCCATAGAAGTTGTTGATGGGAAGTGCAATGCCAGCACTTCTTGAAATATATACTCAATATCCAGCTTACTTAGTTCAGGACTGGTAGCAACATGAATACTGGCCAAAGGCCATCATAAAGGAACTGATTGATTGGTAACAACAAAGTGTCCATTGGATGCCCATTGGATGTGGGGGGCAGAATGGATACAGGATCAGTGGGACACTCTACAGACCTTCAGAGTGCTTAGTGAAGAGTGAGGGGATGTTTTCCTCTCTCTGTATGGAAGCCACACAGTGAAATTGCTCAGCAGTAGGTTAAGGACAGGCAACCAGATTTCTTCAGATCCATAAACTGATGGAACTCATTGCCACAGAATGTAGCAATTGGCCACTGGCTTGGACGATTTCAAAAGCAATCAGACAAATGCCCAGAGGAGGAGAGATCTATCCCGGCAACTGGCCGTATAGCTAAACAGAGCCTACATGTTCAGAGGCAGTGTACCTCGGGGTGCTGAGTGAAGGGCTGTTACTTTCACACCCTATTTCTGGGCATGATTCTAGATTCCAAGAGGCATCTAGGTAGCCATCCATAGAAATGAGATTCTGGATGAAGTTGATCTTCAGTCTGGTCCAGCAATGTATTCTTGCATTATCCATCTCATCGAGCCCCACAGTGATGCTGAGAGGTGCCTGCAGGCACAATTTCAAAACGCTAACTGGTCACAAGGACACTAACCTTTCTGTAATGGAGCCATTCCTGGCCTCTGATGTCAATTTTGCAGATGGATACTGCAGCCGGGAGCGTCTGTCTCCAGAAATTTACGAGGAATCAGAAACCGATCCTGGTGCGGAGGAAGTTTCCACGCGAATCTTTGTGGCCCTCTTTGACTATGATCCGCTAACCATGTCTCCTAACCCTGATGCAGCAGAGGAAGAGCTCCCATTTAAAGAAGGGCAGATCATCAAGGTAAGGCAGCCAAAGGGAGCTAGACTGCACTTCTGGTCACCTGGGGGCTGTGTATTCGGCATTTGTCTGCAGTGGGTACAGCTGAATGCATGCATTAGGATACCCGGACAATGTGGTCTCCAAAATCTAGCAAAGTTCAGGGCTGCCCATTGCACACACAATAGCCAGGGGGTGGTGGTGAGGTGGGGTGGCCACAAATTGAGATAAGGGGCCCTTCCGTTTCTTCTGAAAATTGATACTTTGGTCTTCCCCAAGGGAAGCGTCCCTAACTTTTAGACATCCTTATTGTTCAAGTCACACTCATGTGCCTCTTGTTTTCTTTTCCTTTGCACACTGGCAGGTTTATGGTGATAAAGACATTGATGGGTTTTACCGGGGGGAGACCTGTGCAAGGCTGGGCCTCATCCCCTGCAACATGGTCTCTGAAATCCAAGCTGACGACGAAGAGATGATGGAGCAGCTTCTGAAACAAGGGTTTCTCCCTCTGAACACTCCTGTCGAGAAAATAGGTAAGGGCACTGCAGCCTGGAGCGGCCGAAAAGGAGTCCAGCTTCAGCAAATGTTTAAAAACCCGAAACAGAAGCCTAAATTTGAAATGATTATCTCCACTGCTAAGACCTTCAAATCAAAGAAGCTTATTACCAAGATTTTGATTTCTGAAATGCTTCTGGGCACAGCCTTTTGGCTTTGCGCGCGGTTTGAAAAGGCTCTCTACTCTTTCTGATGAGTCTCTAAAAAGAAACCTCTAGTTTGCTGCTCTTACGCTTGTAAGTTTCCCGTCCGCTTCCTCTGAAAAGGGTGGCAGCAAAAGGGGTGATGGTTCATGCTTTTCATCAAAGAGCACGGGCATGAAATGGCTCTGAACGAATTGTCCTATCCCAGCGAGAGGGCATGATGGTGGTGGGTGGGGATTAGGGCATGCTTCCGTCTCTTTTGCACGCGGGGAGCAGGATGGGAAGGGAACAGATTGTGGCCCTCCTGCACAGTGTCTCTAAACAGGGAAGACGGCTAAGGGTGCCTGTCTAAACCCTGAAGAGCTGCTGTCAGTCAGAGTAGACTAACTGAGCTAAAGAAGTGGTCTGGCTCAGTATAAAGCAACTGGCTATGTTGGGGGAGTGGCTGCCCACACAGCTCAGAGGCAAAGGGTGATGCCTTGAGTAGAAAGGGTCCTAGGGTTAATTTCCTGGTAAGACAGAGAGATTCCTGCCTGTCACCTTAGAGGCCTGCTGCCAGTGAGTGCGGACAATACTGAGCTAGCTAGCCCAGTGGTACAGGGCAACTTCCTATGTTCCTCACCACATGGGAAGCAAAGCACGTGCTGATCAGTGTGCTGCAGAGTGAGAGAACCAACTCAGGAAGAGGGTCCCTAAATAGATTGATGCTCTTTGATGAAATCAGCCACACCCAGGTGGGATTCTTGACCTGGATGCATTTTGAAGCGCTGGGGTGCTGTGCTACTGTCTGGCTGTCTCTTACGTAATCCTTTCCCCCCACATTTTTAAGAGTGAGCAACTTTTTGAACCGCTTTACATTTTCTCTTCTTCTGTTTGAATGCATCCCTTTCCTGAAGTCAACTGTGCCAGTTTCAAAGAAAGCGCACGCTCAGTACACCGCAGATCCAGAAAGTCCAAAAGAGGTCTGTGCTTAAAAACCAAAACCTCCCCTCTTAACCTGAACCGAGCTGTGGACAAAGAGAAGAGCTTTGAGCTGTCTTGTTGATAACTCCTTTTATGTTTTCAGTCAGTAGCAGAGGGGCAGCGGGGGGAGTAGCAGAACCATTCCACCTCTAGACTTGAGCATTGCCCCACACAATAGCATCGTGGCTGTAAATTCTGCACCCAAAGGAACCCACCCCGCCCCGCAAATAATAAGATTTGTATCAAGGAATGCAAATCCTGTGATCTGAATGAATCTTGCCAATTACTGCTTACTGTGCATCGGGCAGTAGCTCTCAAGTTGTGCCCTCAGAGTTTCTCAGAAACATAGGAAGTTGCCATCTACTGAGTCAGACCCTTGGTCTATCTAGCTCAGTATTGTCTTCACAGACTGGAAGTGGCTTCTCCACAGTTGCAGGCAGGAGTCTCTCTCAGCCCTATCTTGGAGATGCTGCCAGGCAGGGAAATTGAAACCTTCTCCTCTTCCCAGAGCGGCTTCATCCTCTGAGGGGAATCTCTTACAGTGCTCACACTTCTAGCCTCCTATTCAAATGCAAACCAGGGTGGACCCTGCTTAGCTAAGGGGACAAGTCATGCTTGCTACCATAAGACCAGTTCACAAGGAGATCAGCAGTGGTGGATAAGCTTCCCTGAAAGCCAGCTTGCTCCTCTTTATCAATTTTCCTGCAATCTCACTACCAATATTTCAAAGAATATGGAGTTATAGGCAGGTGGGAGCATGTTCTCAGGCACACATGGAGGAGGATGAGGATGAACTGAGTGTACTCCTATGAACATACCCAGAATCCTCTGCATGGGGCTCCATGGATTCCCCTTCTGACTAATTGATCTGGGGATCCACAGAAGGTGGCCTAGTCTCTTCTCACCGTGGAGGAAGGAGGACAAGTGGCTATACTGTGCACTGGCGCCTCACCCCTCGCCACTGGGTGCCCTGCCAGGTCCTTTCCTGTCGGTGTTTTCCCAGGTGCTACCTGTACGGCCCTGAGCTCATTTCCACAACCATCAGGGCTAGAAATGTGTTGTTGTTTTTTTAAAAAAAGACAACAACGACTGATATGCTTAGGAAGCTGAGCCCACCAGATGCTAAAATTATAGGTCTGTCACCACGGTTGCTTGGGATATGCTTGCTCAGCCCCGAGATTTCTGGCAGAAAAGAGAAATTCAAAGTATCTGGGAGACATCTTGACATCCAGAACCCCGCCTTCCACTGAAGCCGCAGGGTAAGAGCTGGCATCCAAAGCACTGCTTAGGTAAACTCAAGGGGGCTTGCACTAGCAGCCCAGTGGCTTTTTAAAAAAATGTCAGCAGCTGGGCCTCCCTCCATTCAGGAACACCATCCTCTTTTCAAAACAGAGCAGAAGTGGCTTGCTCTGTGGCCCTGGGATCAGGCATGATGCACCTTGTAGCCACCCACAGAATTAGTGTGGGGCTCCTTTTGGATCCTGGTCTACATCCTCCAAGGCGGATTGTTGCTTGGCAGGCGTCTGTGTGCGAGGTGATGAGAACAGGAGTCCTCAGCTTGTCAACCCGGACCCCTTTTGAGCCAGCCTCTTGGCATCCCTTGTGCAGCTAAGACTAGGGTCTTCTCCCGCTTCTGCGAGAGGTCTGCAGCCAGCAACCTGGCCCAGCTGAGATCCTGGTTTGGTTCAGAAAAATGCCATGAAGTTTCCATTTTTGCTTCAGTACAGAGACCTACTGTATGTATAAAAGTGGAGCACATACCACCACCATCCACCCACCCACCCCACCCCCGCCAAAGCCCAAAGCATTTGGTGCTATCTTGAAATCAACAGCAGTGTCTGAACTCTCACACAGCCAAGATTTCTGGCAGTCTGAATCTGAGACTATGGTCTCCTCACAAGGAATACCAGCTACCAGGTGCTATGGTGAGATGCTATTTGTTCCTGACCATCCTCGATATTCCTGATCCATCAAAACCAAGGCCCCCTAACCCAAATTTCCTCTGTCCTTCTTCATAACGTCCTCCATCAGCTTTGCCCCACACCCTTCTTGTGAGATGTTAGCACTAACCAAGCATGTTTCTCTTGCCACCTTGTCTTTTGCAAGGGCCATGCTGCTCTCCTGGGCTTTGGGAACGAAAGGTCCCTGGAGAGCATCCCTGGGAAATGTGTGACGCCAGTGTCTAAACCTTTCTCACAGTGACGTTTTGCAAGTGGCAATTGCTCAAGCTCTGTTCTCTCACTGAGAAAATGTGTATATTTCTGGTGTGAGTGAGAGTTCTGTAATGGCAGGGAGTAGCAAGGTGGCTTTGAAAGAACTACATCTCCTTCTAGTAAGGTGCATTGGAACTTGTCAATGAAATTGAAACCAGGACATCGGACAAAGTATTCAAAATGTACACTTCCCCACTGCACAGAGCAGAGGTTTCGCTTCAGTTCTTGGTGGTTTGCCCTACCCTTAGCACACCTGATGACCATTGGTGGTTCTTTCTGGTGGCCATAGAACAATTCTGTATATTGAAATAAGGGGGTCTTTATGTGGCCATAATGCTCAGATTTTTGCCTGGCCTCTGAGATGGAGCTGGACTTCATGTGCTGCAGCCACATGAGGGGGTGGGCTACTGCTGACCATGATTTGCTGTCCTGGGTTTAGATGGCAAACAAAGCAGTTTGCCTGAGAATGCCACTTATTGGAAGGACTTCTACTGGTGACAGTGTGTCGGTTCTTTAGGTTTAAGTGGGGCAACTGAAATTGTGAGGGAATCTGGCAGAGAAAACCATGCCTAAAAATACAGAAGGGATAGGAATAGGCAGATTTTTCTAGGACTTATTAAACAACAATCACCACTTATATACCACTTTTCAACAAAGGTTTCCAAAGCGGCTTACACAGAGAAAATAAGATGGAATAAACAACACATCGATGCATACATGTTGAGTGTAGTCTTGAATTTTGGGGAGTCTCACAACATGCTAATATTGGGAGATATTTTTGCAATTTTCAGAAATGGCTGACAAAACATCGGAAAGTACAGAACAGATAGCAAAAGCCAGAAGGACCTTCTTGGAGCTGTTAAGCACACAATCAACTCCTACAAAGCAAGTGCAGCTTCAAAAAGCAACCAAACAAACAAACTTGGCTGGCAGGCAATGGATTTTTGTGGACAACTTTGGGGGATATTTGCAATTTTCAGAAATCTGGCAAAGAAAATCATGCTTGGAAATGAAGGAGAGGTGATAGAACATTTTAACTGAAGTTAAACACATCCACACAGATCAGGGTTAAGCTTACTTTCAAAACTTTGGGAGGCTCGCAACATGCTGATCTTGGTGCACAAATCTGGCAGCCGGATTCGTACAGTATGATGTATGAAGGTACAGGTCAGTGTGCACATAATGAAACCAGCCCTGCAGGAACACCTAAAGCAGGAGTGTTTGATCGCTTCTTAATCCACAATTTTAGCTCTTTCACCTGACCAGTTGCACACAGTGTTCATGTACAGAGCTGTACAGAGGTAGAGTTATTCACATCCAACTTTGAACACAAGTACAGCAGTACACTTCCTATCTGTACCAAGCATTGGAGGAATCTGTGCTCAGGTTCACTTTAATACTAAATGGAGGTACAGACCTGGAACTTGGAATTTAATCGGCAAGACCTGGAACTTGACCACACCCTTGCCTGTGGGCTCATGTTCTCAAGCAGCCTAGGCCCAAGGTCTTACTGATCAAGACCTGTTGGGCTTATCAAGGTCAAGTTCAACTAATCCACCAGTGCTAGTGGTGAGAAACCACAGGGAAATTTTATGCCCAAACTGCCAGTCAAGCAGTTAAGATCAAACTAAGAATTAGGAATTGTGCCTTGGAATATCTCTCTCTGTCTCTCTCTGTGAATCAATTGGTTTTGAGACATTTGTCCGCTATGTAGGTTGCTAGCAAAACAATCTAAAGTTGGTGGTGGTTTTGTTGAAAAAAGTTGAACTGTTGAGTTTGTTTTTAAAAATAACCCTGAGTTTCCCCTGCTTTTGGCCAACACAGAAAGGAACAGGAGGAGCAGCCGTCCACCTGCAGCATCGACAAGGAGGATGGTGGCTCTGTACGACTATGATCCGAGGGAGAGCTCTCCGAACGTTGACGTGGAGGTACTGAATGAAGAGCCTCGCGGTTCTTTAAGACCTGAATTGTGGATGGAGCAAGTGTGCCTATTGAGGGGAGGGCAGCTCCCATTCCATACTCTCCATGGGCAAAATCCCAGTCCAGAACACATTTAGAAGGGGCACTGGAAGCGTGAGAGGCTGATGCCTAAGAAGTTCAAAGCAGCAGGGTTGGGCGTTAAGCCAGTGGTGATGGACACGGGCTTCAAGTGCAAGCTCTGCCTGGCTACTTAGAAGTCAGTCATCCAAGGGGATAGACTCCCAGGTCTGTGTGCATAGAACTGCAGCCCTGGGCGCCGTTACTACTACTACTTCTACAGATATTTATATACCTCTCCTCAACCAAAGTTTTCAAAACAGTTTACATAGAAAAATAAATACATAACTATAAAATGGCCCCATCCCCAAAGGTCTCATTAAATGGGAATTAAGAGTTGCGGAGGTGGTCTGCCAAAGGCTATTAGCCAGGATAGCTTAATGGAGCCTCCAGCTTCAGAGGCAGTATACCTCTGTATATCCATTGTTAGGGGGAAGGGAAGGCTGCTGTGTGTAAGCTTCCCAGAGGAATCTGGACAAGAGAGATTTTGGATTTGATTTGATCCAGCAGGGCTGTTTTGTGTTTTGTGGAAAGGGTGAAGCATTCCCTTCGCTTGCCCTTCCTCTGCAGAAACCGACAGCCTCCAGGGCTGCTCACATGCCTTCTGCCTATCATCCCGTTTGGCTCAAAATTCAGCACAAGTTCAGCCCCCCAAACCTGGTTTAAGCCAAGCAGCCAGTGAGCAGCAGCCCCACAATCAAGGCAGGTGGGGCCAGACGGGCCTTGTCTCTCCCTCTCCCCCTGTGCAACGCACAACTAATAAGCTATTGTTTGAGCACATCCACTCAAGCATTTCCACACAACTGTTTCCTAAAAGGACAACTGTCCTGGGATCAACGAGTTCAAATTAGTATGGGGCAGCAAGACTTTTCGGATCCAGCCTACCTGCAGCTCTGAAGTGCACCATGGGATTCGTGTTTCATCTGTTGCAGAATCATCCACGTTTCTGCTTCTTTAGCGGCTAAAAAGCACAGGTTTCCCGAATCTCTTAACAGCTGGTAGAAGAGCCAATTTGGCAGGCCCCGAGACATGGGAAAACCACTCCTGCAGGTATTAAAGGTAAAGGATCTCAACCTGCCACTGCCCCTTGGCCTCCCTCCTCTTAAAAGAATATCCTGAAGAAAGAAGTGGTGGTACCATGGCATAACCCCCTCCCCGCTCGTGAGTCTCACCTGATCCATCAGTTGCCAAAGATATGCTAAAGTGTTCTGCCTGGTACATTGTGCAAAATACACAAGGGCGTGTCTTTATCAAGGCGGCACAACTTTGGTCTTCCAGCTGCTGGACTACAACTCCCATAATCCCCGACGGCAGATAGTGGGAGTTGTAGTCCAAAACCAGCTAGAGGGCTGCAGTTGTGCCGCCCTGGTCTATAGGGACCATTTTTCAGGGCTGTGATGTGCATCATCTGGCACCTGAAGGCCACATTAGACTGACCTTCAGTCTGCACCACTGCAGAGGGTGTAGGACTTGTGTGGCCAGGGCAGCCTCATGTGCTTGCCCTCAGGGAAGGAAGGAGGGAGGGAGGCCATTGTGAAGCTCTTCTTTGCCCAATTCCTCCTGCTGTGCAAAGGACCATTTCTGGGGGGGGCCCTTTCCTCCATCCCTCACCAGGCTCAAGAGACAGCAACCGGAGATGGACACTTGCTCGACCTCAAATAAAAGCTGGCTCTGAACTAGCATCTTTGCAAAAGAACATAATCACTTCCTCCTGTGTTCTCTTCCTACAGGCCGAGTTAACGTTTTGTACGGGAGACATTATTACAGTCATGGGAGAAATCGATGAAGATGGTTTCTACTATGTAAGTGCCGTGCTCCGTTTCTTGCTCTCCATTCCCACACCTTTCTTCCCAGCAACCCTCCTTCTGCTGCTAGGGAGAAACTGAACCCATGCCTTAATTAGGGTTCTTCCAGAGGGCTTTCTCCATGGAGACACGAATAGGCCAAGCACAGCCCCGTTTTTGTAGGTGTGTGCACCTGGAATAAGGGACTTGCCCAAGTGCCTGCATCACTGGTAAGCCCAGATTGGGGGAGGAAAGCTGACCCTTTTGCTAAGCAGGGCCCACCTTGGGCTGCATTTGGATGGGAGACTACTTATGTGCACTGTAAGCGATTCTCCTTTGAGGACAGGGTCATAGATCAGTGGAAGAGCATGCTTGCATTCCGGTTCCAGGATCACTCCCTGGCATCTCCAGGTCAGGCTTGGAGAGCCACTGCCAGTCAGTGCAGACAATACAAAGCTAGAGTACTGTCTAAACAGCAGGAGGTTTGGACTGAAGTGTCAGCAGTATGCAGATGCCACTCAGCTCTACCTTTCTCTGACATCAGATCCTAGGGAAGCAGCAGATGGATGGGGCTGGAGGCGGTGATGGGCTAGCAAACAGGTTAAATCCAGCCAAGATAGAGCGGTGCTGCTGGTCAGTAGAAAAGCCAATCAGGAAAGGGTCTGGAAGGGGTTGTATTCTCCTTGAAAGAGCAAGTGCACATCTTGGGGATGTTGTTGGACTCAGCTCTGCTTTTTGATGCTCAAGTGGAGGCAGTGGCCAGGGGTGCCTTTGCATAGCTTTGGCGACTGCACCAGCTGTGACCCTTTCTCAAGGAGGCAGCCCTGGCCACCGTTACCCATGTCACAACTAGAGTACTGCAATGTGCTTTATGTGGGGCTGCCCTCAGATATTTGGGAACTTCAGTTGGGTGCAGAATGCAGCTGCCAAGTTCTCTCTGGATCTGCTCGCTCAGAGCGTATTACTATTTTGAAAAAGCAGCACTGGCTGCCAACTTGTTTCCAGATACGGTTTGGGCCCTGGAGAACTGAAGGAGCACCTGCTCCCAAGGGTTTCTGCTCACCGAACAAGGTTGTCAGAGGGGCCTTTGCTCCATGTGCTGACAGTGAGAGAGGCTAAATTGTTGTGCACATGGAACAGGGCCTTCTCTGTTATTGCCCCCAGGTACCAGTGAATGTCGCTCTTTGACACCTGTGGCTGCTTTAGTCTTTTGTTTTTTAAAAAGACTTTTATTTGTTCAGGCTTTTACCCCTTAGGGCTGCTGGTCTCTCAGCTTTCCTCCTTCTGTTTGTCTTTTTAATGGTGGTTTTTTTTCCGGGGGGGAGGGGAGGTATGGTTTTTATTGTTTAACTGGTTTCAAGATTTTAAATGTGACTTTTATGGAGTTTTGCTGTATTTTTACTTTTGTAAATCATCTTGGGATGTCTTATGAAAGGCAGTATGGAAATTGAATGAATCAATGGACAGACCAATGGTCTGACTTTGCACAAGGCAGCTTCCTAAGTCCTTATGATCCCTCGTATGGAAAATAACTACTTTCTCCAAAGACTAGCTCCCTGAAAATGGCCTGAAGGCAAACACTGCAGCTGCTATGCAAAGCCAAGAAGGTCTGGCCTGAGTGGGTAGTTATGGGTACTTAACCCATTTGGAGGGTTAAGGGAGCTCCTGCTTCTTGCAGAGCAGCCAGACCAAAACATAACCCCAGGTGGGTCAGGATAGAGCAAGAGTGTAGACAAGATGGAAGTACCTTGGTCCCTTGGCCAGGAAAGTGTTGGATTAGTGATAACAGTCACCTAAGTTAGCAGGGGTGAAATGCTGATGCCTGTTTCACATGGAGACGGCAAATCTCTGACTTGGCTGCACCACTTCTGCCAGAGGCGGGGACTTTTACATGCAAAACCTATGCGGGCTGCACATAGGAAGAGAATCCTGCAAACCTGAAATCACCACAGACCTGATGCTACTTCTCCCACAAGGGCAAACCAAGTTGACTGCAGTGGACCCAGGTTAACAAAGTGCAGACTACTGACAAGGCGCCAGCTGCCAACTCATGCATGTCTCCTGAAGGCAGAATGTCTGGTGGTTCATCTCTAGCCTCACTTTTGAGGCCCAGCCTGTCTCTGGCCTGTGCCACTTCCGATTTCAGGTAGACTTCAGTGTTGGTAGCCAGGCTTGAGAGATGTACTCTTGAGCGATGATCTCCCCTCAACCTTCCTCTGTCCAAGAGGGCTCCAGGGTCCTTGTAACAAGAGGTTTGCTATCATCATCCTCATTTCCTACTTTACCCCTTTTCATGTCACAGGGTGAGCTTAATGGCCAGAAGGGTTTGGTTCCTTCAAACTTTCTTGAAGAAGTGCCTGACGATGTAGAAGTCTATTTATCTGATGCCCCGTCAAGATATGCCCAAGAAATGCCAATGCGTACTAAAGCAAAAAGGGTAAGCAAGCATTGAAGAGCCTTTTTTCCTTCTCCATATGCCATTTCACATTTAGTTTGACTATTTGTTGACATTTTTAAAAATCCATATTTTGTTTTTTAGAACTTTCTCTATATATGTATACAGTATGTACTTTTAAAAATGCCAGTAAACGCAAAATAAATTGTCCTTCCAGTAGTGTGTATAGTACTACCAAGGACATTTAGAAACATGAGCCATTAATTTTTGTTTGGTTCACTGCAATGCAAATTAAGCTTCACATACATTTTCTGCCTTGCTATTTGCTTCTGCAGAATGTAGGTAATGCTATAGGGTTTTAATGCTCTGGCAGTCACTCGTAGGCCTTTACTCAATCCCTTCCAAGCTTTTCTTACTGCTAGTGAGTGTCCCACAAAGATGCCCACCGCTGAAGAAAATGACTCATATGTAGTATTTCACTTGTCTTCTTTCATCACTGCGGTTTTTATATATATTATATATATATTTTTATTTCTTTGCTCATCTGCTTGGGAACAGAAGAAGAGTGTTCATTTCACACCTTAAAAAAGGCACTGTAGCCTTCACGTAAGTGAGCAACTGAAGATACCAATAAAGATACCAATCCAAGCTAGCTGACAATATCTAATGCAGCCTAAATGTGCAGAGAGAGAAAGAGAGAGAAAGAAATATGTCTCCAAAATCTTTAGCCCTAGTTGGTTGCAGATTTTCCTTGTATGTTTTTTTTTGTTTTTTTTAAAAGTCAACTTCTAGGGTACCTCTGTAGTCAAAATGTCAACAGAATCTACTTGTCTCACGGTTTGCATTGTTCTTGTATCCAGGGCTATTTTTTCTTTAAAGTTAACATTTGGAACATATTTCTTATTGGACTTACTGTTTGCTTTTTAAAAAGTGTTTCTGGTGTTTAACTCCAAAGAAGCTGCATATTGCATTGTTAGCCAATCTGGGAGGCAAGTCCCACCAGAGAGGGGGCGGGGAAAGAGCACAATATAAAAAACCCACCCTTGAATGAAAAGCATAACATTGTAAGCAGATAAGTAGAGTGGTTGAGGAAAGGGTATGGTGAAAACGCATTAACCTCAAATATCTGCTTAAACTGTTTGCCTTAAAAGTCTCTCCTCCAGTTCATGGTTACCCAGGTTTGCCTCTGGCAGTGTCTATTCTGCAATTCTCATTCAAAAACATGCCAACTCCAGCAACACAGTCTCTACAGCTGTGTTGAAAGCAGTTCTTTGGTTTATCAATGCAATAATAGTCGATATGAAACGTGCAGCTCATCCTATGAACAAATGCATTAGAACTCAGTATATGGTATCTTCAGGTGTACGTTGGGGGTGCTTCTACAAAGTGGTTTTTGTTTTTTTTTTGGTTTGGTTTGTTTTCTTCATTAGACAAAGACCTTGATTCGAGATCAAAGTAAGCTTGCAAACCCTTGGCTTTTCATCTTCATTGAAACTTAAAGAGCCTGATCCAGACACAGTAAGAACAAGCAAAGTATCACAGCTGATGGAAATAAAAGGCTGAGCAAGTTAATAATTAAGCAAGCATTGTCATTGCTAGAGGCTCGCTATACTTTTCATCCTTAGTTAAGCAATCTTCATACACCTCAATGCCTCCTGTACAAACTGTGCATTGAAATACTTGTTCCTCAGCAAATTATGTGTCACAAGTGGTGTTTCACACACATTGCCACACCGAGCAGCAAGGGTCTTGAAGCTTTCATTGATTACAATTAAGGTTCATTTTAGCTTTTTTTCTTTCAACCAGTGTGCCATTTTCCTCAAAATATGTATATACAGTACGGTTTAAAAACAAAACACAAGAGCAAAGAATCTCAAGAATTAATGTTCTAATCATTATGTTATCTTCACAATTGGCAATTCCTTCTGGAAACTGGCTGGTGTTTAAGTAACTTGCCTCTGTAGTACTTTAGTCCTCTTTCTCACGTCTTCCGGTTTACTATTAGAGTACTGAAATACAAAAATGCAATTCAATTTTGGCAACATCCAATTCTGGGTCTCTGTTTAAAATAAGTTTAAGAGGCTACTGGGAAAAAAATTCAAAACTTCAGCTGTATATGCTGTTTCTTAAGACTTTGGTAACTAGACAAGTCTCTTTTGTCATGTGGCATACTTTAAAGAAAAAAAATGGATAGTCCAAATATTTTAAAAAGAGTAATTAAAAAAAAAGAAAATGTTACCAACTTTGTTGTTGCTGGTGTTCAAACATTCAGTAAACTGTAACAATGTACCTACTAGGTTCCTCCTGAGAATACAGGTACATCACCAAGGAGAGCACCATCCCCTACAGTCCATCTCCATTCGGGGTCACCTACGTCATCTGTGGGTTCTGGTAGTCCCGGGAGAGGCAGGGAATTGTCCTCGAAAAAGAAAAAGGGGCTCCTTTCCAAAGGGAAGAAACTTCTGAAAAAGCTTGGTGCAGTGAAATGATTTCGTGTTCTTCTGGACAACCTGTAAAGCTTCCAGTTTATGTATTTTTAAAAAAGAATTGATTAAAAAAAAAAAACCTTCAAAACTAGGGCTTTCATGACTATTCTGCACATCTTTCTATAGAGAACCTAGCCATTTCTTAGGGCATTCGGATATCAGCAGAAACATCTCTGGCCGGTTGGGTGTTAAGTTACTTAGATGGCAAGGAGAGAAAAAAAAAATCACCGTGGCATTGCTACCCAAAAGCACAGTGTTGCCAACTTCCTTTTTTTATTTAAAGAAAAAATGCAAGACTTGAGGGAATTAAGGAATATCAAGAACCAGCCATCTTATGACAAGGCAACATCTCCTCCTGTAATGCCTTTGGATACATTTTGGTAGGTTTCCCTCCCTTAAAGTGGAGACAGAAAATCTTCTTTGATCCCTCTTCTACTGTTTAGCCACCGCTTCTTTACACGTAAATGGTCTTGAAACTCCTAGTTTATTCCGCCTTGATGTTTGCCTTATAAATGCACAATGATTTGTACTGTCTAAAACTATACAGCGTATACTCTGTATGTACTGTGTATTCAGCTGTCTTTCCATCCTCACTGAGACATTTGGTAATTTAAAAGATCAAGTAGTTGGTGTTGCTGACTCCATTCAATGTCTGATGTAATTCTTGGGAGTCTGAAAGTGTTGTGCAAGATGCATTTTTAAACACCTGTATGAGTTCTGCTGGTCAACCTCTCAAGCACATCCAAAGCCAGATCACTGCATAAAAACTATCCAGAATGCACACCCTGTTCAAGCCATTTAAAAATGGAATGTAGGCCCTGGCACTGGTAGACAAAACTTGGTATTTCAACAGCCAGATAATTTAAACAAAAAAATTATCTTGAAATGCAGAGTCAAGCTGGACACTTTTTTGTATTGTTGATCTCTGAAGTATGCTAGATACAGAATGTGAGGAAGTACTACAATGAGAAAGTTGTTATTCACTGGACATTGCCAAAAAGAGTCACTAAAAATTTGAGATTGCAACGTTTGCCACATGCTATTTCATTATTGGCATCAATCTGAGAGGAAAAAAGATGTAGTTGCTGGCAGACATATTTGGCCGTTACTCTTTTGTAACTTGTCCATTTGTAAATTCTTTTTACTGTTTATACATACTTTTCAGACTGCCTTTCTTTTGTAATTGATGGAAGGTTTCTAATATAAATGATCAAAGCTTTTCCCCATTGTGTCTTCAAAAGAAATATAATGTAAATTCTTGTAAAATAATCTCGTGTGCTAGATTTATGAAATTAAAGAAAAAATACTGGCCTAAATTTGTGGTAAAGTATTGTGTGGGCGTGTGCATGTGTACAGTTGTTCATGTGTAAAATATTTTATATAAATAAATTTGATATTTTGTAGAAGGCTGTGTCTTTGTTGCCACTTTACTCACAAAATTAAGGTTTTAGGTAGGACAGGCAAACACCACAGTGATGCTTAGACAATGATGCTAAGACACGAAGTTAGCCCCAGCTTCAGAAGATAGTGTTACTCCATATTCGTATTATGCTTTCTACTAAAACCCTGAAAGTTACCTAGTGACTCACAGCCAGAATCAATTTCAGGTGCCTTTTATGCAGAGAGATTTTGATGATGATGTATTTGGTTGGTGACCATATTTGCCTTATTTACATATAGTGTCAATAATCAAAATATTACCACCATTAATTAACCTAATGTAACTACTTAGTTTTAAAAGTGCTAATATAAGTAATTTCAAAGTAAGACGCATGCAGCAACATAAAACTTTTAAGATTGAAAAAGAATCTTTTATTCTATCAAGAAACAGAATCTATTGTCCCAACACACAAATTTTGCTAACCAAACAGCAACACTGGCTGATGCTAAACAGTCACAAAGTATACACCACCGACTCATACCACAGATTCCTCTTATGTTGCATTTTATCCTCTTCGGTAGGATCACAGGTAATACAGATTCTCTGAGAGTGACAAGTTGGGTTCTCTGTGAATGCTCTGGCCCACAAGGAAAGCCAGTTTGTGGGCATACTGGCAGGGAGCAGGCACTCTAATCACGCCCTATGGAGAAGACAAGTCACATGTAGCAGCTGGCCAATTACTTTAAGGCAGGTGGGGGTAGGGAATGGATGGTGGAAAGGAGGACATACAAAGACCTTTAGCAGTCTCCAGAGGAGGGCTGCACAACTATCAGCAAAGATTTAAGCCCCCTATCTACCACACCTACCCAGAGGTTCTCCACCCATGAAAAGTTAAACCGCAAAAGCAATCAAATCCATGAAGTTAGTAGATGAGCTGCTGAATATTGCTATCCAGAGGAACAACATTTCCCCCAGACCCACGGAAATAAAATGAATCATTGGCACTTACCTGAAAGGTCATTTTCCTCAGAGGTATGGGTTGTATTATTATTATTAGAGTTGTCTCAACCTCCTGCTCTAGACAGGGCCAATCAAGAGCTTTGACTCCCAGCAGGAGGGAGGGGCAATCCCTTTGAACTCCAGTTTGTAGCCAGCTCCAAAATGCTCCAGAACAATCAAGTGAAAATAGAAAACAAGACAAAAGCTTACGAGCTCACAACAAACAACATTGAACTTGGCATGGGACTCTTTTCCAGTTACGCAGCCGGACTATCTAAAACACCCAAGGAGAAAACCACCCCAGAAAGGAAACTGCCCCACAGACATATAGGAGACAGATGGGGTTCAGGAATGTAGCACAGAATAATAATAGATCAGACGAACAAGCGGGTGGGGGCGGATACAACCCATAAGGAAAGGAAAATGACCTTTCAGGTAAGTACCAATGATTCATTTTCCCTCAGAGGAGGGTTGTATCCGCAAAGGATACTAGGACCTACCATAGCCCCTATGAAACACTGGGCAGGAGCTGTGAGGTCCGGAGAAGGAACTACCATCTACCGAAGGCTGCGTCCACAGAAGTCCAATCGTGGATTTTATAATGCCACACAAAGGTGGAAAGGGAGGCCCGCGTGGCGGCTCGACAAATATTGACCAGAGGGACCAAGGTGGAAAGCGTGGCTGAGGAAGCTGCACTCCTGGTAGAGTGGGCTGTAATCCCCTCTGGGGCTGGAATGGCAGAGGCAGAGTAGGCCAGCTTGATGAGTTGGCAGATCAAACGAGATAAGGTGGATGTCGAACCCTTCTTCCCCAAGGAAGAGTCCCTGAAGGAGACGAAGAAGTTTTCAGAAACTCAAAAAACCTTAGTATGCCTTAGGTAAATTCACACTGCCCTATGAACGTCTAAGGTGTGCCATGGCCGTTCCTTGGGACAGGAGGAATTAGGACAGAAGGAGGGCAGCATCAGTTCCTGGGCCCTATGAAACAAAGAATTCATTTCGGGAAGGTAAGTTGGGTTGGTGCGAAGCAGGACATAGTCCGGATAGACTAAGCATAGCTCCTTCCGCACAGACAAGGCGCGGAGGTCCAAGACCCCCCTGGTGGAAGTAATGGCAACTAAAAACAGAACTTTAAACAAAAGTAAGTGTAAGGGAACTGATCGCAGAGGCTCAAATGGGGCTTTCGTAAGGGCCTAAAGAATTCAAGTCCCAAGTGGGAAACCTATGGACAGTAGGTGATTTGAGGATAGCTGCTCCCTTGAGGAACCACTGAACATGGGGGTGCTGAGACAAAGAAGAGGACCCTTGTAAGTGCAAGACCGATGAGATTGCAAAGACTTGGCGGCGCAGCGTATTGGGACGAAGTCCCTGGTCTAGACCTTTTTGTAGAAAACCCAGAACATGGACAACTGTTGCAGACTGCAGGTCAGCTCCTTCAAGAAGAGCACCAGTGCACAAAAGCCTTCCAGGTGGATTGATAGACCTTAACTGTGGAAGGTCTCTGGGAAGCCAGGATGGTGTCCTGGACCGAGCTGGGATATCTGCACGCAGCTAAAGATCTCCGCTCAATCTTCAGGCGAAGAGGTTAAGCCATTCTGGTTCTGGATGGAATACCGGACCCTGGCTGAGAAGTGACTGTCATACCCCAGTGGAAGAGGAGGTTTGCTGGACAACTCCACTAGGTCCGAAAACCAGGGCCGTTAGGGCCAGTGTGGTGCCACCAAAACAACCTCTGCCCTCAATAGGCGGACTTGCCAGATTGTCTGTGGAATGACTGCAAATGGTGGAAAGGCATAGTTCAAGCTGGGTGGCCACAGAAAAGTGGAAGCGCCCCAGCTTTGCATTCCCTGGAGCAGCAAATAAGTCCATGACCGGCTGACCAAATCTTTGAACTACCCACTAGAAGGCTCGGGGATCCAGAGACCACTCCACTGGATCTATCTACGACCGACTCAGCCAGTCCATGACCGTGTCCAATGCCACGCTGACGTGATTGGCTTCTAGGGACAGAAGGTGTTGCTCTGCCCATGCCAGCAGAAGCGAGGCCTCTTGCATCAGGGTCCTGGACTTTGAGCCACCCTGCCAGTTGACGTGGGCCTTGGCAGTAGCACTGTCCATGCCGACCATCGCATGACAACTCTGGACCACTGAAAGAAATTCCATGAGAGAAAGCCTGATCGCCCGTAGTTCCAACCAATTGATGGAATTGGTGCACTCGGCCTTGGACCACCGACCCTGCAACACAAGGTGCTGGCAGCCGTCGTGACTTGGACATGGTCCACAGGAAGAAACCTGACCCCCTTTTCCATGGCTGGGGACACCCACCAATAAGGACTGTACCACCCAGGGCAGTAGACTGAGGCGCAACCTGGGTCTGCACATCACTTGGTCCTGATAACTTAGGGGAAGCCACTGGAGTGGGCGAGAGTGGAAATGACTCTAGGGCACTATGCCCATGGTGGACACCATCATCCCTTGAAGCTGGGACAGTGATAGGACATCAGAGACCGGCAACGAGATGAGAGTTTGTTCCTGTGCTCTGGTGGCAAGCAGACCAACCCTGAACTGTATTGATCATGGTTCTGAGGTGAAGGACCTCTATTTGAGGCACAAGTGAACTCTTGGGGTAGTTCACGATGAACCCATGTCCCTCCAGGGTGGAAAGGGTCAACTGGACGTCCTGCTGGGCTCTGGGAAAGGAAGGTGACCTGACCAACAGATCATCCAGGAAAGGGTAGAGATGGACACCCTTGGTCCTCAAGTGCGCCACGAGTGCCACCATGATTTTGGTAAACACCCGAGGCACAGTCGAGAGACCAAAGGGAAGCACCCAGTATTGAAAGTGTTGCGCCTGGTAAGAGAACCTCAAGAAACACCTGTCCTATTCATGGATGGGCACATGTAGATATGCCTCTTTGAGGCACACTGATGCGAGAAAGTCCCCCTCCTGGAGAGCCAATAGGATCGAGCGAAGGGTCTCCATACGAAAACCCCTCCACCGAAGAAGCTTGTTGACAAACTTGAGGTCTAGTATGGCTCTCCATTCTCCATGGGAACCAAGAACAGAATGGAATAGATCCCCTTCCTTTGCTCCTGCGGAGGAACAGGTTCGATTGCCTGTATAGCAATCAGATGGCGGATGGCTTCCAGCATCAGGTGGTGTTTGGACTTCTTGCGGGACCGAGGAGAGGGAAGAAAACGGTCCGGGGGCTGGGCAGCAAATTCCAGGGAGTACCCCTGGGAGACCATCTGAAGTATCCAGGTGTCCGTGCAGGTCTGAAACCAGACTTGCACAAACTCCTGCAACCTGCCCCCTATCTGAAGAAGAGATGTAGTCATTGAGTCTGGTTTCACTTGAAACCTGGCTTGGGAGGCTGACTCGGATGCTGGGGCTTGCGGAATGAGTTCTCCTGAAAGGAAGACTGGCCCTTAGACCAAAATGGCCTATCCTGCTTGTTCTGGAGGGAGCGAAAGGAAGGTCTATAACTCTTAAAACCAGATGCAGAAGGAGATGAGTACCGGCAATCCTGACGCTGGGATTTGGAAGAAGGCATTGCCTTCTTCTTGTTCTTAGTCTCAATCAAAATAGGATCTAACACCTCACCAAAATGCTTTCCCCCTTTGAAAGTAGAATTGGCAAGATTAGATAGAGACTTTTGCTCAACCCTCCAATTCTTAAGCCACAAATGGCATCTCACAGTAACATCTGAGGCCATAGCCTGAGCCGATAACTGAGCTGCGTTTAAGTAAGAATCTGCCATGAAGGCGACTGTCTTTCCCAGCTTGTTAAGGCCTAAGGCCGGTCAGCTCAGGTGGCACCAAAGGTGTGAACTCTTTGATCCACAGGATGGCTGCCCTTGCAAAGATGGATGTAGCAGAAGAGGCCCGAGGGAAAAAGCAGTCGCTTCATGGGACCTGCGAAGGGCAGCGTCACATTTCTTATCCTCCACATTTTTAAAAACATCCTCCCGCTCCTTTGGGAGCACAGCCCGTCACCAGGGCAGCCACTTCCCCATCCACAGGGGGAACTTTGAGCTTTTCCATTAAGGTACTGCTGGAATTGTACATGCGCCTCACTGCAGGTGGGGGGCCTTTGCCCTCAGTGGGCTTGTCCCACGAGGATTGGAAAACATCTAAAAACAACTGGGGGGACACTGCATAGTCACTTCAGGAGAGTGCAAGGAGGGGAGCATGGCCCGATTGCCTTCTGAATCCTCAGAAGCAGGCTGAACCACCACACCCAACCTCAGGATTTTCCTTACTTTGTGCAGCAGGACAGGATAGTCTGCCTGCAAAAAAAACCCGGTAGGGGGCTTGCTGGGCGGCAGCAGGCTCATCCTCGTCCCCAGAGAGCTCCCCCTCCTCCCTTGCTGAGTCTGAAAGCTCAGCAGGCTCCCAAGGAGGAGGGAGCAGAGGCGGCACAGGGCCAGGGAAGGCGGGCGGGTGGCAAGGAGAAAGGGCAGGTGGCTCTCTATCCTGGTCAGGAGCGGCAGACAGCGCTGTGGGGAGGTGTGCGGGATGGCCAGAGCAATGCCCAAAATGGTGCTGGGCGGGAAAGGGGAGCAGCGCAGCAACAGGGACTGGCAACCACGGGAGCTTCTGAAACTCCTCAGCCACCACTCGGCGCAGCAATGTGGCAAACGCCGGGTACACGTTGTCCTCCCCAGAATCAGGCTGCGGGGATGGGACGGGAGAAGCCGTGGCTTCTGCCGCTTCTTTGCCTTGGAGGCTTTGGAAGACTTGTGGGACCAAGAGCTGGGTGCGGGATTGGACGCCGCAACCCACTCAGCCTGGCACGTTGAATGTGCCACAGAGTCCTCCGAGAGAGAGGGAGATCTCTCTCTCTCACTGCACTGGGGCTCCAGTGCCATGAAAAGGGCAGGAGGAGGTGCGGTGGAGAGTGAAGATGCAGCTGTCTCCCTGCTACCCTACAAACTAGTGCCGAGGAATGGAAAGCCAGGCAAGGGTAGAAGGGACAGTCAAGAAAAGGTTGGAAGCAGTCAGATCAGCAAAAGGTATACGGAGCAGGACGAAATAGCACCTGCTGGAGCAAGACAGGGTGAAGAACTGGAGTTCAAGAGGATTGCCCCTCCCTCCTGCTGGGAGTCAAAGCTCTTGATTGGCCCTGTCTAGGAGCAGGAGGTCGAGACAACCCAGCATCCTTTGCGGATACAACCCTCCTGAGGGAAAATTCTTTTTTTAAAGACTGTACCTCAACAGAAGTCACTAATTCAAAAGGTTGCAGTTAAGGGCTAGATGGATCCAAAGATCAAGACTCAGGAGATAATCAGACACACCTACAGAAATCTTTGCTTCTTGCAGCTTGTTTTTAAGTGCCGAACTGTAATGATACGATTCTGAATTACTCCAATACTAGCCAAGGTTGCCTGGATATTCACAAAACCTTTACACTGCATTCTAAAGCAGGCAGAGTATCAAATGCAAAGGCCAAGCATGAAACAGGGATACCACTTGCACAACTCCAGCAGCCATTTTAGGATTTTCCTGTCTGACAAAGCCTAGGTTTTCCAACAGCCTTTGGAGAGAGAACAGAGAGGCCCACCAGCCTGACCATTCAAACACACTGTGGTGCTGCTATTCCATGGCACTGCCCTTTTACAATGGCCCTCTGGCAAGAGATTCTGCACACAGGTTCCCATATGTGGGCAGGGAACAAGCAGCCTTGCGGTAAGCTTAGCCACAAAGCAATTTGGACTTCTATTTATTATTATTCCCCCTTCCTTAAGTAAAATGTATGGAGTATGGCATCAGCAGATATTTACCGGCCAGTTATAGTACATATGGCAGAGCTTGTAGGTTAAGCGTTGCATGTGGTCTGGCTTCAGGGAGCTGCTGTCGTAGATTACGTTGTAATGGGTTGGCGAAACACTGCCACTCCTCACAGACTGACTCACAATGAAGAAGTCGTACCTGAGAGATAAGAAAGCACGCAGAAAGTTTAGAATGAACTCCTACACAAACTCAGGCTCAGCCACCCGCATTGTACCAAATTATGAAGCAAACGATTGCAGAGTTAATCTAGTCCATTTGACCTAGTGAATAGTCTGTGAGCACCTAATGCTGTAACTAACAGGATAGCAAGACTGCTTGGAGCCCATAAAGATAGTCTCTTCAATCAGTCTAGCCGACCTTTAAACTTGTTCCTGTATGGACCCACTTTTCTTTTCGCCAAATTAGACACTGGATTCCAACGTACACCCCAAAGCCAGGCTCAATACAGATCCCTGGCCAACTCAATACATCCAAGCAGGGGTGTAGCAAGGTTGGAGTGGGCCTAGGGTCGAAAAGTGAAGATGGGCCCCCTTGCTCCCCATCTTCTTTGTCCCCCCCCCCGATATTTTTTGCAGAAAAACTTTAAGGACATGATGAAAACAAGACTTAGTATGTCCTTTCTTTCCCTTCTATGCATATATTTTATACACACACACACACACACTCTCTCTCTATGCATATATAGTCTCTTCATATATGCATACACTTTCACACACACAAACTTTTGAACACCTATTCCTCTAGCTCAGAAACATTTTTAACATATGCCTACTACTGAGATCTGATATGCATGTATACAACTCCTAATAATGTTCCTAACCCTATTTGCCCATTTGTGCGCTCTCTCTCACACACTCTCTCTCACACACACACACGACTAAGGCTACAAGCAGTCTTCAAGCCCAACAATCAGCATTCAATAAACCAAAAGGCAACGAGAAATAGAAAAAGATCTATATTGTTAGATCATATCCCTTATTTTTAAATATTTTAGTACTTTTTGTAGTGTAGTGTAATTTTCTCACAAGAAGATAGACTATTGGGGTAGAGAGGGTTTATTACAAGTTTGTATAATAGTTTTGGCTTATATCTGGCACCTTGTTTTGTGCTGCTTTGGGGGGGGGGAAAGTAAGTTTAAAAGTCTCTCTCTCTCTCTGCTACGTATAGCATTTTGAGAACTTCTTTCGTTGAACAACTGAATATATATTTCACCACCGACCAACCAATAAACTCCATCCCCTTCGCTCTCTCTCTCTTTCCACAGCAAGGAAGACTCCTCATTGAAAGTTCCAAGGGGAAGATGACATGATGGGTCAGGTCTTATTGGGAAGAAATCATTTCTCACACAGGCACAAACAAGGGCTTGGGGATAGGGAAGACACATACCAAGGGAGGTTTTCGGTTGGGGATGGAATCTCCTCTCACACACACAATTCATGGATGTGGGAAGGAGAAAAACACGTATTGGCTTCTGAGGGAAGAAATCACATTCACAGAAAAAAATACAGATAAGTGTTGTTTGCAGGGGCATAGCTAGGGGAGAGGGGGCCTGTGTTCAACCCTCTCTCCAATGGACCCTATACTCCTGTATCCAAGAATTTCCCTGGATGTCCACTGCAGAATGCCACGGGTCAGAGCTGCAACCTGAGATTCTCCCTCCTGTTTCCAGAATAAGCAGCCTGTGTTTGGTCATCAGGGACCCCTTTTTACTCTTAGTATTCACATAGTCTCTCACAACTACTGAATTTCAATTTTGGTTTCTTGTGCAGTTGTCCTAACTTTCTCAACCTCCTGCATGGCAAGGTTCAGGCTTCCTGGCTTGGTGACAATCAAGTTGATCACTTTCCCCTACTCATGTCCTACAGCGGAAATAGTGCTTTACTGAAGTCCTGACAAAATTAGGTCAACTATATTTTCTACACCCAGAAGAACCATCCTATCTGTCTCCAATGAACCTATCCAGCTTTGGAACCTGTGCGTACCCTCTCCTTTTTATTCCAGGTAGACCTCGTTATCCATGGGGGTTCCATTCCCACCAGTTTCCGCAGATAACGAGGCATAAAGTCTATGACAATTGAGGGGTTAGGTTCCTGCAGGGCAAAATAAAAATAAAAAGCTCAAGAAGACTAAATGAATTACAGTGAAGTGCCCTACTGTACTCTGAAGATCTTCGGCTGTCCAGTAATGCCCCCCCCCCAAAGCTGCAAGGATGCCATTTCCCCACAAAATATTGCAGCCCCCGCCCCCAAAATGGGGGGCGCTGCAAAACAGTGCAAAATGGTGCCCAGAAATGACCTCAGAGATCATTTTCGGCCACCCCGAAACAACAGACATGCTAAATTTAACTCCTTTCCCCTGCATACACCAAGGTGGGTGTCAGTTGCCCCAACACAGATAACAGGGCTGTGAATGGTGAGGTTTGCCTGTACTTAGGTTTTACAAGGCGTATCTAAACAAAAATCAAACCAGCAGCCTATTGTTACAAGAGCACCTTTTTAGAAATCACACACAAACACATAATTCACTACTCCCTAACCAAGGACCTTCAGAAGAATTGACTGGTTATTGAAGAATCTGGTGTAAGCAATTCTACTTCTTTGGATGTTCATAGACACAAGGAAACATCTCTGTTCAATCTTTAGGACTGACTTTCTGTTTGCAACTTACCATTCTGGTCTGGTAACCTCAAGATCAATAACTGTGCCTGGTGGTGGATTCTGAAGTCTTCCACTAATCTGAGCAAAGAATCTGGTATTCACTCGCTTCTTCACCACTATCACTGTTAGTTTGGGACTTGAAGAGACAACATGAAGAGTTTGGTTTCAGACTACTAAGGCACAGGTTTTCATTCAAAGATTCTGACACACAAGTAGTGAAGTCCAACATTTTTATATGATGTTAACCACTCTGTTATGCCTTAAGGATCAGAGAGGGTGACATTAATGAAAACATAAAATAAAAGCACTGATAAATATCAACTAAACTGTGTCTAGGTACAGAAGTTTTGCCAAGGCAAGCCCCCAGGTGAAGCACTTTAAGGGCCCGAGAGGGCTTCCTCACATTCACCTTTCTGCACAAGGGTCCAAGGAATCTCTGCCCGACACAGAGAACACAATGAAGA
This sequence comes from Hemicordylus capensis, assembly GCF_027244095.1. Taxonomy (NCBI): domain Eukaryota; kingdom Metazoa; phylum Chordata; class Lepidosauria; order Squamata; family Cordylidae; genus Hemicordylus; species Hemicordylus capensis. Next base: position 10,111,887 of record NC_069671.1, read on the forward strand.
CACACAAATGCCCCTGAGGATTATATACCCATTGCATTTAGAACTTAAGACACCCAGGGCCTTAAGCGGTCTGGTACCAGCACCATATTCTGCTCAGAGGGTTGCTAGAAAGCAGTGAAGATTACACACAGCCCAAAGTCAATACTAGCTGCAGCCTCCCCACAGGCTTCAAAATGGAACCAACATCAGAACGCATTAAGAGCAGCCAGATCTTGAAGCACTGCTGCTGCTTCGGTCCTGGCAAAGCTTTTCCTTTAGACACAAGTGAAGAGCAGGACAATAGTTTTCAAAGCACTTGTTCACCAATGGAAAGTGGTCCAATCTGAGCTACCTGAAGCTGGAGAGCATCAGTCCACACCAGGCTACTTTTGTTGAGCCAATTCCGAGTAGTTAACATGGTGGAGTCCAATTACTGACTTACTTGTAGTCTTTCCCAACAGACTTCAAGCACTCCAAAAACTGAGGGACTTCATAGTTAACCAAGGTTTTTAGCTGACCGTCACCAACACCATCTCGATATACAATGATGCGAGAAGGCATGTGGTTGTTGTAGGTGTACCAAGTCCTTAGAGCAGCTATAGGAGAAAGAGCAGACAGAACAAGTCATTTCTGTTCCAACATCTAGGGATGTGTATGGAACCACTTCAGTGCTCCCTTTCCGGAGCACCAAGCCAGTTCGAGCAGCTGGCGTTCAGGCTGGTTTGAAGGATGGGGGCGGGGTTGCTTTAAGGGACAGGGATGACGCTGCCTACCTGTCAGCCCCCACCCAGCTTTCCCCAGCTCCCACCCTCCCCCCGTCCAACTTTCCCAAAGAGCAGGCGTGCTGGGCTGCAGCATTCCTGCTTGTGCCACATCAGCCATGAGCATGGTGACGCTGATCAGGGGACAAGCAGGAATGCTGCAGCCCAGCGCACCCACTGTTTGGAAGAGCACCGGCAGGGGTGTGTGTGTGTGTGTGTGTGTGTGTGTGTGTGGGGAGCTGACAGGAAGGCAGCACCTTCTCTGTCCCTTAAAGCAACACCCCCACTTCCCACAAGTGCACAGTTTGTGCACATCCCTACCAACATCTACACTCTATGCTAAAATTTATACACCACTTTGTAGCTATCCTAAGCTTGCACCGGGGGGGGGGGGATGACACGGGGACGACTGATTTTGCTGCTTATGAGCACGCTTGCACTCTAGTGTTTTGAATGTGCTAAATGAAGGTCAAAAAAATTTCTTCAGACATTCACAGAACAGAACTTGTAAGCATGATCTACAAACATCTTCATAGTGAATGAAGTTTCCAAGTGAAAGCCAGTCAGTCCTTGGGACACACAAGTCAGCACTTTCACTTCCAAAGACTGAACAGCGACATTATTACTGCCCAAAGCCATCACACCGATACAAAGAAGCATGTTCTAATCAGTTTTCTGAAGTATCTTGTTCATGTTGTAGTTCCAGCATCACCCTCATGACTAAACAGAGTATAACCCAAGAATTAAACCGCACACACCAGATCTTGTAAATGACAGGGAAACGTTACCTTGCAAACAAACTTTGAGTCCATCCACAAGCTCTTGTCCACGATCTTGAAGGACACAACGAGAATACCAACTGTGGTGGGAGAAGAAACTGTTTTAGCCCAGAGATTTCACCAATAGGAGATACTGTAAACGGTGGCAACATGTCCAAAGTCTATAGACCTATCTACTTCAAGAATATTGCCAACTAGCAATGGCATGCAACTACATTTCCCCTGCTACCTGGAGAAAGGAACATTGGTCTTACCTGTGAAGGGGTCTTTCCCCCTGCACCTGGAGCTCATCAGTATGGGATCAATCACTGAGCATGCTTGAGACAGGCTGGAAATAATTGAACGGTAGTGCCTCTCACCAGAGAGTGCCATCCTCAGTTCTGGGACTGAAGCAAAGAGAGGTGAAAGGCTGAGACCTTGCTAGAGGAAATCAAAACTCAAGGATAATAGTGTCCAGCAACCCAAACAAGGGAAAGAAGAAAGGTTAGAGAGACACAGTGATGGAAGATAGGGAATCTAAGACTATAACCCTGGAAGCTGCCTCTGCCCAAAAGTGAACCTAGCCCTTCCAAGTATATACAAAAGGTCAATGAGAAAAAACTCCCAGATAAAACATCCAGGAAAATCTGATGAGCTCCAGCTACAGGGAACAACCACCCTTCACGGGTAAGACCAATGTTCCTTCCCCCGCTGTGCTACAGCTCATCAGTATGGGACGTTCCCAAGCAGTATTCCCAGAGACAGGTATGAGTCTTTTGAGTAGCATAATCACTGTCCTCTGCAGTCTCCAGTCTGCCACCGATTCGATTCCAAGTCAGAAGGATGACCCCCATAATCATATTCTACTGTTCAGAGCATCCTGCTCCCTTTGGGAGCTTTGCAGCTGGTGTCGAGAAGGGGCGCCCGAGTTATGCGATTCCCGCGCCCCTGTTCCTATAGGGGACTGAGGAGGAACTGTCAGGGCAGAGACAGAAACGTGCTCCTTTCAGCTCTTCTTACTCCGCTTCCATTGTCTTCCCTTCAGCCTGTGTATAGCTGGCTGCTGAGTGGGATCTGAGGGCTACATCGAGACCAAAGCCTCCTGCACATGCGTGGCCTCTGGAATTGCCAAAGCCTGACCCTGCAGCGATTTCCCCGACTGCTCCCTTGGTACCGAGGTAGATTGGGCTTTATTTTTCTTCTTCTTGTGCATCTTTATGGCACAAAGCAGGGACTTGAACGACAGACTTCACCAATAGAGCCAAAGGAGTCAATGTTTCCATCGGAATGGTACAGGGCACCAGTTGCATTTTGAGGGCTTTATGTGGCACTGTCAAGGGGACTGGCGCAGCGGAGGCAGAGGGAGTCCCCGCGGGAGTCCCAGGCCCTCCCAGTGGCAGGAGTACCATGACAGAAGACATTCTCTGTTCCGTCCCGCTAAGCGTAGACATGTTGTCCATTGGACCTGCTGACAGGGCTCTTTCCAACACATACAAGTGAAGACGCAATGCCCTGTTCCTTCTTACATTTTTCGAGAATGTTTGGCAGTGGGGACAAGACACTGTTATATGGGATTCACCCAAGCAAAATAAACAGAGATTATGACCATCTGTGGAAGGAAAAGGCAGATTGGCACTTCGAACATCGCTTAAAGGCTAACACACCGGCCATACAGCGGGTCTGTTCCCCTCAGCATTTACCTCAGATAGAGGATTAATTATGAGGGAAAAGTCCAACCATGAGTAAAATGATAAAGTCAGAAATATAAGAAAGGGCAGAAATAATAAAAATAAAAGAAATCTATTTTTTATTTTTGACAGAAAACCTGAGTTATCCAGAGATGTTTCTTCTCCGGTGGATGAAAAAGAACTGAGAAGGGTGAGGGTCATGTAACTAAGTTGTATGGAGGGGGTGGAGCCTAGCTACCTAGCTGAAGGCAGAAAGAAGAAAGAAAATTAACTTGTGAGGGTTACGGATGCTTCTTCACACAGGCATGAAAGCCATCTGTGTGATGGACAGAGACCACTTAGAACTACCATTCAATTATTTCCAGCCTGTCTCAAGCATACTCAGTGACTGATCCTATACTGATGAGTTCCAGCACAGAGGAAAAAGTAGTACAGATTGGATGTGCTTGCCTCTTCCAATGCTGCCTTCACAAGGGTGGGTACTGCAGGAGCTAGTCCCCCGTAGAGTCTCTTTTCCCCCTTACATGGCCTTACTTCCACCACTGAAGAAGAAGGGAACAGTGGACTTGCTATTGGTGTTCCTTCTCTCCAGTGGATGACAATTATCCAGATCCAAAGGTTGTCTGTCTTGCTGTTGCAGTATAGACTGAAAGTCCATAGTTCAAAGCAGTCTGAATCCTGTAAAAAATACCCTCTGTCCCATCTTCTGTATATCCCACCACCCACTGCTGGGAGGGGGGGACATACTATATTGACTAGTTATAATTTACTGCAACAGACATTAATTGATTTTTGGATTTCAAGTTCAGCTGGAAGAAGCCTCCCAATGCCATTTGAATAGTCCTGCCGCCTCTGAAGCAAAGTGGGAAGAGTAAGCCAGTCCTAGACCTGGATGACAATGATACTTTTCCATAGATGGAAGACAAACTTTTTAAAGGTAGAAAATAGTAAATTAAAATAAGTCTCAGGGACAGGTCAACTTGCTGAGAGAGAAGAAAACTAAGACTGCAAGAAGCAACCCAAGGCCTTACATATACACTGTACAGTGTCCCTTTTCCAAACTTGCTCTTAGAAAACTCAAATGGTTTAAATATATATTTTTTTAAAAGCCCCCAATTATCTTACCGTGTCATTCCCTGATTTAGACTAGCAACAAATCCTGCAATTGACCGTCGGCCAGCTGTAGTGTCATGGTAACAGTCAATTCCCACAATCATCAGTTGTTTCAGCTTGAAGGATATATTAGAGAAAGAGAGGGAGTGAGCCACTCACTCTGCAGAAACACCATTGGCACAAGTTAATCTTTATGCCTCCTTTATGTAGCATTGCAACAACTGCCACAGCAGTACCCTTAGCAGCAAGCAGAGCAATAAGCTCAACGAGAGCAACTTCCTCCTTTGGGTTCCCCCCACCCCGGCCAATGGGGGCAGTTGCCCACGAAAACACTTGATTTGTATATCAAGCCAACCAATCAGCAAGGAGATTGCAAGCTAGTGCCAGAAAACCAATCAGCAAGAGAAAAACAGGCCTCCAAAATGGCACTCGAAACGGGGGTTTGTTTTGAGCTCAAAATGGTCCGTTTCAAGTAGAAACGTTTTGCACATCCTTAGCAATTACCAGGTGCCATTATGTACTCCAGTGTTTTCAAGACTACATCGGCTTCTTGTGTGCTGAATTTAATCTTCCATCACACCAGTACCTCAACCTTTGTGTCATTTCTTTGAACCACTGGAAGTCAGTAAGAAAGGAGGGTCTCCTGTTCTACCACATCCAGGAGACCCTAGGTTCTCCCCAGTTTGGGGGGAAATGAGCATGCAGCATTTCTAAACATCAATACTTTAAGGTGCGTGCACACATACACACAGCCAGCTACTCTGACTTTTTCCAATTCCCCTTTCTTCTCTGTTGGCTCCTAGGGATCAAGTCATGACAGCAGCTGGACCGAGAGCATGCAGCCACAGCTTCAGATGGGAATGTAAGGAAACGAGTATGGAATCAAACTAATCCATATTCAATATTAGATGCTGTTACCACGTTGAACACATAAAATTACACACACACCCCATCCATAACTACTCACTGGTATTTCCACACTCCAGAGCTCTCCACCCATCTTACAGTTCATCTGCAAAGCAATTTTGGTGGCAATGGCCATTACAGTCTGGGGCTTGCTCAAGGTGCGAGCAAGCACACATTGGCTTGGAGTGGGGCAGTCTGTGCACAAGTATTTCTTGATTGCATCATACTTGTCCTTGCGATTACTAGACAGAAGGCAGACCACCTTGAAGAAGAGAGAAAAAAGCTTCAATATATTCTAGCTACTGCTAAAAACAATGTTTCAGAAATCTCTTACTCCCTCTCTAGCTTGCTTGAGCCAGCTATGGCTTTACTTGAATTATACGTCAACCTAGGCATAGATCTGGAACACTACACTTTACTTTTTCCTATTATCTATTCCTATATTGTTTTGCCTTAAAGCTTGAAGCATAGCACAATAACCAGAATAAAATAAACACATTAAGGTGCAGAAACATGAAGCAACACAGAATAGGAAAATGAGCAGCTGGGGAAACTCAGCTAAGTAAGAACATATTTAACACACTATCTGTTGCACATAACACACAGGCAGTCTGGGTCAGTGTTTCAGAAATATTCCACCTTGGACAAGACCATCCTTGGCAGTCCTACAATCTTATGATTCTATGCCAACCACAGCACTTAAGAGCAATCTACTTAGGCACTTCAGCTTTCAAAGTAGTTGTTTTATTAGTGACATTGTCTTGAATATGTTGGCATATTTTAAAAGCATAGAGTTTTGAAGTGATATCAAAAAAACCCAGTACTCTGGAAAAGCTTTCAATTGACCTCTTTGTCAACCACCTTCACCTAGATGCCAGCAAAAAAATTACAGGTTGCTTACCTCTAACTTTGGTTCTTCTAGTGGTGCTCTGTACTTTTACACCAATGGGCTATGCGCCTGCGCAGAGACCTCGTCGGAACCTAACAAGCTCAATTCTCCTGCTTTGGGTGGGAATCCCGCCCCCAGCTGCAATAACCACTCCTCATCCCCTCAATCCACCTTCAGGAGACCCCGCGGGGAGGACAGGAGAGCGTGTAAAAGTGCAGATGACCACTAGACAAACTAAAGTTACAGGTAAGCAACCTGTCGTTCTTCGACGTGGTCTCTGTCTTTTACACCAATGGGTGCATAACAAGCTAGCACCCAAGAAGGAGGGAAGAAACAGAAGCAATGTGAATCTCCTAGAAGTATTTATTTAAGAAACAAGTACATCAACTGAAAATGGATTGCAGGACACTCCTGCCAAATACAGCATCATTTCATGCCCTGGCATCAATAGTGTAATGGCGGATAAACAAGCCCAAGTAGCAGCCTGACAGATAGCATCCAATGGGACTGCCCAATCAAAGGCAACAGAGGCCGCTACAGACCTGACCGAGTGGCCTTAACTGGAACAGGCAATTGTTTATGAGCCAATTTATAACAGAGCTCTATTGTCGACACAATCCACCTAGACATGGATTGATCAGAAACTTGGAGACCTCTACGGGGCCCATCGTAGAGAACAAACAGTGAGGAAATTTTCCTCCATTCAGCAGATCTCTAAACATAGAAGGATAACGCCCGTCTAACATCCAAGCGATGCAATCTACACTCAGCATCAGAAGAAGGGTTCTGGAAGAATACGGGCAGCATGAGAGACTGAGAACGATGGAATGTAGAGACCACCTTAGGAAGGAAATGGACATCGGGTCTAAGCACAACCGTGTCTTTATGGAGCTGGAGATAAGGTAAGTCAGCCCTAAGGGCCCACAATTCATTCATTCACCCTCCTGGCGGAGGTAATGGCCATCAGAAAGGTAACCTTCCAAGTAAGGAGACGGGGCTCAATTAAGGCCAAAAGCTCAAAAGGAGGCCGCAACAAGCCGGCCCAAACCACAGACAGATCCCAGGCCGGTGCCAAAACAGGATTGCCAGGGAAAACATGCAACAGACCCTTCAGGAAATCTTTTACCAACGGGTCTTTAAACCACGAAGGCCAGAAAGACAGGGACTGGGCCACAATGGCAGCCAAGTGCACCGTAAGGGAGAAGAGTTTTAGACCAGACTCCTTAAGTGTAAGTAGATAATCACAGATTATTATTTCTCTGTGTAAATTGCCCTGAACCATTTTTGGAAGGGCGGTATAGAAATCAAATGAATGAAGGGAGGGGGAACAAGTACAGCAGAGGGCCTGTCCAGTCCAGGATGAAGGCATTGCCCAGAAAGCCCTCTCCTGGAACAATAGAGGGTACACTGAGCATTGTCCCTGGAAGCGAACAGGTCCAGAGTTGGAACACCCAATTTTGCAAATATATTCCCGAGACCCAGGGTCCACTCGTGGGAAACCGTCGACATCCGGGTCAACGCGTCCGCCTGAAGATTCAGGGAACCCTGTATGTAGACTGTATGGGGCGAGACTGTGTGAGCTACGCACCAGTGCCAAAGGTCCATCGATGACAGAAACAGCAGACTCCTTGAAGATGTGCCGCCCTGACGACTGACATAGGCTTTCGCCACCGTATGGCCCATTTGGAACGTCACCGATTGACTGGCAAGAACCCTTTGATGGCGTTGAATATGGCCAGCAACTCCAGGTAGTTGATGTGCTGGGTCCTCTCCCTGGGCTACCAAGAAACAGAGAACTAGGTCCCACAGGGCCATGTGCCCTCGTAAACTTCTAGAAGTGAAGACAGGTCTCGACAATTTGGGATTCCCCCAGGCACAAGAGACATTCGGTATGAGTATTGGGGAAAGGGATCCTAGATCCACAATGAATACACTTCTTGAAGTTCATTGTGCCCGGCATAAATGCCAAAGGCCAGCTGGCCACTGCACCCCATCCCAGCCGGGATCGGGGCTCTGCAGAAGGGAAAACCGCAACAAACAAAACACAATGTGAAATAAGAAATAAAAAGGAATGCAGGAACAACAAGGGGATACATGCTGATCCTACTTGTTGCCGAGCTGCAGATTCCACGATGAAGCGTGGATGACGAAAGACTGAGAGGATGAGGAGTCGCGTAGCTGCATATAGCGGCTGGGGGCACGGTCCCCGCCCAAAGCAGGAAAATTGAGCTTGTTAGGTTCTGATGAAGTCTCTGTGCAGGCGCATAGCCCATTGGTGTAAAAGACAGAGAACATGAAGAACTGTATCTTACTCAAACTTTAAGAGACCCAATACATAATTGTCACCTAAGGATTAAAACAGTCTCATCTGGCAGGCGTTCACTAAGCTATTCATTTCTGCAAGTAAAGTTCCAAAGGACTTTCCGCTACTTCCAGAGCAATCTGAGGAGTTCTCTCATGCACCTAGCCTACCTAAATCAGGTGTTTTCCCAGCATGGTTCAGAGAATAACAGACTTCATAACGGACTTTTCAAGAATGACTTCGAAATGCGTACCATTTGTGTATCCGGGACAACTTTCTGCTTCAGGGCTCTCAAGTATGCCTCTGTTCGGTCCTCTACTTCAATCCTACCAAGAAAAGTCCATATATTTAACAGTCTTCAAAATCACTCTTCATCCCACTTTGAGCTCAAACACACATCCCTCTTTACAGGATCCCTCAAACTTTAAGATGTAGCATTTCCTCCTTACAGGAGGAGAGAAGGTTCTCTAAATGTTGGAACTAGTTCTAATGTGTATTTCTCTATTAATCTCCGAGTCACAGCTAGACATAATTTGTTTCATTTACGTAAGATAACTGAGTAGAATGTCCTGAAGTGCTAACGGAACAGTATTTATTGCACATTTTGACCATTACTGTGCAATATACCAGATTTTCTTGAGTTAACCGCCTGTCAGATGTTCCAGCAAGGCAGAGATCCAGTTTCCAAGTAATATTATTTCTACTGCACTCACATTATTGCCTTGTTCATCTGTATGCCCATCGCTGGTGTGACTTTGAAGAGATTCTGAACTAATGTATTGGCAGCATCATAATTTCGGCGTGTGTATATCAGCAGCCAGTTGTCCAGTGGCTTTACGCTAATGAGAGATGCTCCCCTGGTTTCTTTAGACCAATCTGCAAGTTGTGGATTGTAGTCAAACTGAAAATAAAAGGTAGTCCAAAATAAGTCTTTTGCAAGAACATAGGTAGCGTCCAAAAACTCTTACTGTCTCTCCTCACTAGACAGAAACAGCCCGTTCTGGTTACATTTTAAGACATATTTCAAGTTACTTACCACTTTCCCTCCTTGTTGGATCTTTTCTGACTGAACAACTCGACCCGAGAAAGAAAGCAAGTTGGATTCAAAGCTTAAGCCCCAGTCACGGAGTTCTTTCTGAACGTTATCATCTCTGTACAATTAGACAGAAGCAGAGTTAAAGGATGTTGCTGGAGCGTAATAATATTCTTTAGACCAGTCATTTTTGCAACTGGTGGGGTTATTAGAGGAGGAAGGGCCCTCCACCCAGAAAAAAAATGAAATGTTTAAGTAACATACTTGTTAATGTAATCAATGAGCCTTCCAACTTCACGCATTCTTTGCTCTGGTGGAAGTCTTGTATGAACAGATAAGTCCTTCATCACATTAAAATCGCTTCGCATTTTATCAGTTAGCCCTATAATATGAAAAGCGTGGCTTGCATCAAGAACGCAGAGTGCCAAAGGAATACCATTATATATCATTCTTCACTGAGGACTTAACTAAAGGAACCACGCACTCGACTTCATCAGCATCCAACTGCTACATACTCTATTGAGCAAAATTTGTATGAAAGCTACCTTTCACCTCCGAGAGCAAGGTGCAATGGATCAATTAATGCAGCAATTTGTACAGCGTGAAGTGCCCCAACTGCACTATATAGACAAGTTGTTCTAGTGAGAACTAATCGGCCTATTTTCTAGTAAGGGCTAGTCAGCCTATTCTCCTTTCTCTGTCTCTACAACTGGACTAAATTTGGTTCAAATTGAGGTCCACAAGCTAGATCTCTTGCACCTCAAATGTTCACACGTCCGCCATCTTAGATTGGGGTAGATAACATCATTACCAACTACACCATTGAGGTGTCCCGTGTGTCACTCACTACAACTGTACCAAATTTAGTCCAAATCAATTCTACAGTCAAGTTAGTGCATATGCTCCTCAAATATTCACACAGCCACCATCTTAGGTTTGGGGCAGATGACATCACCACAAACTATGGCATTGAGCTTTCTCCATGTGCCCCTACAGCTGTAGCAAGTTTGGTTCAAATTGGTTAAGCGGTTCACAAATTAGCCCATTTACGCCTCAAAAGTTTATACATCTGCCATCTTGAATCAGAGTGGATAACATTACAGACTATGCCGTTGAGGTGTCCCTGCGTATCACTCACTACAACTGTATCTAATTTGGTTTAAATCAGACAGTCCTCAAGTTAGCGCATTTGCGCTTCAAACATTCACACGTCTGCCAGCTTGGTTTGGGGTAGATGACACCACAAACCATGCCATTGAGGTGACCCTATGTGTCCCTAGAACTGTTCCTGATTTGGTTCATATTGGTCCAGGTGTTGCAAAGTTGATGGGGGGAGGGGGACACACGCGGACAAACACACAGAATGTCAGGCGATCTCATAAGCCTACTGGAAGTAGGCTAAAAAATAGGTCAATATTCAGCATCATCAATAGTATCCCCAGGTAAGGAAGGAGAATCAAGCTTGATCCAGAGCACTGGCAGAAGAGTTGGACATAGAAACAGTATACCTGTAAGGTAGCAGAGTTCAGGAATGAGCTTTGCTGGTCCTGCTATGGCACCTCCTGGGCCTCTCCTCCTCTTTGGTTGGCTCACCAAAACGGGTTGGTTCAAGTCTGTGATTTCTTGGCTATATTGCTGTATTAAAAGCAGAGAATGTGCCGAGTAAGACACCTAGCATTTGCCGGACGTGGCTTGTTTGCAAAGTTTTGGGCCATGAAGTTGGAAGCAGCTTTTCAACTATGAGCAGAACACTGATCCCTAGGTTGATAAAAACTGTTCTACAAACTCAGCTAGGCATTTAATCACCATTGGCTACAGGAATGCAGAAGTATGACTGTAGTGATCAGACTCCCCTTCCCCTAAAGAGTTAACTGGAAGTGAACCGTCTTGACCAACAGGCTGGTGAACTCCAGGGTTCAGGAGTTCCTGACAGGCTGGTGAACTCCAAGGTTCAGCATACCTGGTGGGTGGGACCTAGAGAGCTGTTGCCAGGAAGAGGAGAGTTCTTTGTTAGAAAGAAGCTAGGTGGGAGGTGCACAGGAGGACGTGCAGACATGGAAGTTGGTGGATCAGTCTGCAGAAAGATAGGAGGGCAGCAGTGTTCCCTCTAACAGTGATTCCCAGATGTTGTTGACTACACCTCCCATCATCCTTTATCTTTTGTCCACATGAGGTCACTGGCACACTGAAAGAAAACCCACTGGCACATTGCAGGGGAAATACATTGCCTTGCCAGTACATTTCAGAATCTCTCAATGCTCTTAAACTAAAATAACTAAATGCAACAAAATTCAAGCATGCAGTAAGTCACAATTTCATACCATTTTGTAGTATTCCATAAAGCTGATTTCAGATCCATCCGCTTTCTTAAAGTGATCTTGGGGATTCGCATCCCAATCAATATCGTCAACCCGATAAGTTTTGTTGTTATACCTGGCAGAGTTTGGAATAGCACTGTTTACTCAATTCCTCTGTGCAAAGGTCTTACTTATCACCTTGCTCCATGCAATGCACAAGGATCATGCAATGCACAGGTAAGGGATCACTCGCTTCCTTAAACAAGGCTAACAACCAGGATAAATGAATCGTTGGCACTTACCTGAAAGGTCATTCTCCTCAGGAGTATGGGTTGTATCCATACTATTGTATGGGTTGTCTCGACCTCCTTCTCCAGACAGGGCCAATCACAGAATTTTTCTCATGACTAGGAGGGAGAAGCAATCCCCTCAACCCCAGTATGTAGCCAGCACTCTGCCACAGCCGCTCTGTAACCAGAACACACTAGAAAAACTTACAAACGGAAAAAAATACCAAGCACAACACCACGAGGGGAGGGGAAAACCCACAGAATAAACCTTATCACTAGCACAACACCCTCCAGGGAGAACAGGCCACCCAGAAAGGAACACTGCCCACAGACAGAAGGAGGAGTACGAACCCAGATGAACCTGGACGGGGCGGATACAACCCATACTTCTGAGGAGAATGACCTTTCAGGTAAGTGCCAATGATTCATTCTTCCTCAGAAAAGGATTGTATCTGCCAATAGTATGGGACCTACTAGAGCCCCTGAAATAGGGAGTGGGTCTTAAGAGTCTGGCCCCTAGGTTGGAACCACCTCCTGCAAATCTCTCTTACCAAAAGAGGTATCAGCAAAGACCCAGTTCTGTATTTTATAGTGTTTCACAAAGGCAGAGAAACACTACCAGGTGGCGGCCTGGTAGAGTGAGCCATTACACCATCTGAAGAAGGCACCCCTTTTGGCAGGTAAGAGCTCTATATATCGACAGATCCACCTAGAGAAGGAAACCTTAGATACCTTCTACAGTGTATGTTTGTTTCCTGAAGGAAACAAAAAGGGACTCCAAGACCCTGAAGGCCTTTGTGTGCCTTAAGTAGACCTCTATGGCCCTACACACATCCAGGGTGCGCCATTCCTTCTCCTTAGGAGAAACTGGCCTGGGACAGAAGGAAGGTAGCATTAACTCCTGGGACCTATGAAAAACAGAATTAACTTTAGGTAAATAGGTAGGATCAGTTCAGAGGACAACATAATCAGGGAAGACTAGACGAAGTTCACACTGAAAGCGCTCCCAGATCAGATACCCTTGGAGAGGTTATTGGGATAAAAATAAGAATTTAAAGGATGGGAGCTTAAGGGACACTGACCTGAGAGGCGCAGAGGGAGGCTTGATAAAAGCCCGCAACACCAGGTTTGGATCCCACATGGGGAACCTGTGCACCACAGGGGTTTAAGAGTGGTTGCCCCTTTTAGAAACCTCTGAACATGAGAGTGACCAGAAAGAGAAGAGCCTCCTTGTTCTCCAATGATCGATGATAGGGCAAAAGTCTGCTGCCGAAGGGTATTTGGCCGAAGCCCCTCATACAACCCTTTCTGCAAAACCCCCAGGACTTGGTTTATTGATGCAGACACAGGAAGAATGTGTTGCGTGCTATACCACTTGGCAAAGGTCTTCCATGTTGACTGATAGATTTTAACAGTAGAAGGACAGCAGGAGGCCATGACTGTATTCTGGACTGCCCCTGACCATTAGACACTCCCGTTCAATCTCCGAGTGAATAGACTGAGCCAATAAGGCTCCAGGTGGAATACTGGTCCCTGTTGAAAAAGAGGATGGAACCCCAGAGCCATTGGCGGCTCTAGGGATAATCTCCACCAGATCAGAGAACCAAGGGTGTTGCAGCCAATGCGGAGCCACTAGGATTACTTCCGCCTTCCACCAACAGATTTTGCGCACTGTCTAGAGGAATTACAGCCACTGGAAGAAAAACATGTCAGGTGCCGTCAGCACATCTGCCCCATTGGCCCCCTGGGAAAGGTATCTCGACAGGAACTGAGGCAGCTTGGTGTTGGCTGGAGTGGGGAACAAGTCGATCATTGGGCAACCAAACCTCTGAATGATCTTTTTGAATGACTGGTTGCTCAGAACCCATTCTGCCTGGCTTAACTTGGACCAGTACTGAAGATTCCTTCAGTAGATCGGCCTCCAGAGATAACAGATTATCTCTGCCCAGGACAGTAACCTGTCTGCCTCCTTCACCAGGGGCTTGGAACCTCGTGCCCTCCTGACGGTTGATGTAGACATTTGTGGTTGCATTTTCTATTTGAACCAGAACATGACAGCTTTGGAGAACTGGCAGGAATTATCAGAGAGCATACCTTATTGCCTGAATTTGGAAATTGCTTTTTGTGCCTCGGACCAGAGCCCCTGCACTAGAAGGTGGTGACAATGAACCCCCCAGTCCTGCAGGCTGGCGCCGGGTGTAACCTGGACTCAAGTGACCAGGAGGAATATGACGCCCCTTAGAGTGGCTGATGTTGTCCACCACCTTAGGGAGAGCAGAACACATCCCAGCAGGGTGACCTTGAGCCTTGACCTTTGCCTCATGCTTCACCTGACCTGATCCTGTCATGGTAAGAGGAACCACTGGAGTTGCCATCTGTGGAACCGTCCCCATGGAACTATCCCTATGGTAGAAATCATTATCTCCTGCAGTTGACTGAGGGGGAAAATGTTGGCCCTGGGCTGCTGCATCAGTGCTTGGCACTTGGCCACCAGTTTCTTCCTACAGTCGGAAAGGAAACCACCACCACCCTAAACATATCAATAACCGCCATCTTGGCCTCAAATTTGTCAAGTTCCTGAGAATGAAGCATTGGTTACTCACCGTGAAGGCTTCTTCTGGTTGCTGCTGTCAAGGCATCTCATGAAGATGGGTTATCCCTGTCACGTGCTCCTAGGCAGGACTATGCAAGTTAGTTTAGAAAGGCAGTCCTATATAGCTCTGACGGGGATAACCCTGCCCCAGTTCTTCTAGGCCGAGCGAACCAGTAGTACGAGAAAGTTATGCAGAGAAAAATACAAGAGAGATGAAACACATATACATGTCCCTACGCCCTGCAAGGAACAGATGTGTGTGGGAGCGTATAACCTGGTCCCAGGAGGGTTCTTCCCCTAGAGAGGACAGCGAGCCACAAGGGTGGGCTGAGATGCCTTGACAGCAGCAATCAGAAGAAGCCTTCACGGTGAGTAACCAATGCTTCATTCTCAGTTGGTGCTGTCAAGGCATCTCATGAAGATGGGACTTACCAAAGCAAACTTCCCAAGTCAGGGAGGGATAAAGCTGCTCATTCCTGGGGAAGAACCCTCTGGAGTGCTCTCCTACCGAATGCCGCTTGGGCAGCGGCGTATGTGTCCAGTTTATAATGCTTTATAAAGGTGGATGGACTCTTCCATACCGCTGCCTTACAAATCTCCTGTACTGAAGCGTTAGTGGAGAAGGCGGCCGAGGCGGCTGCCGACCTGGTGGAGTGTGCCCAAATATTGGCCGGAGGAGGGACCTTTTGTGTCTCATAAGCTAAGGTAATGAATGCTCTAATACATTTAGCACTAGTTCTTGCTGATACCGCCTCTCCCATAGAGGTGGGCAGGTAAGAGACAAACATAGATTCGGTCTTACGAAAACTGGCCGTGCGTTTATGTAGCATCTCAAGCATCTACGTAAATCCAGCTTGTGCCACAGTTTCTCTCTGAGGTGCTTCGGATGTGGGCAGAATGAAGGAAGAAAGATGTCTTGTGATGCATGGAAATGAGATATCACCTTTGGTTGGAAAAAGGGGTCCGGAATCAGCCTGACCGAGTCCTCAGAGAAGACGCAGAACGACTTGTGGACTGAGAGCGCTCTCAGCTCGGAAACTCTTCTAGCAGAGGTGAGTGCCACCAAGAAGGCCAACTTCTGAAACAGGAGGCGTAGTGGTATGGTACGGATCGGTTCGAAAGGAGGGCCTTGTAATGCTTGAAGCACCAAATTCAGATCCCATGAGGGGAAACGATGTATCACTGGGGGAGACAATAGGGTGGCCCCCCTGAGAAACCTTTTTAGGAGAGAATGATACTGTGAGTTAGCCTTCCCCTTCAACATTGGCAATAATGCGGCAGCTTGCCTCTTGAGGGTGTTGGGCTTCAGTCCTTTATCAAGCCCATCCTGGAGGAATTGTAGGAGATGTAGTGGAGTCGCCTCATCACTAGGGAGTTTTTTCCTGTGGAGCCAACGCAGAAACATCCTCCATGTATACTGGTAGATTCGATTAGTGGAATTTTTCCTAGAAACCAGGATGGTTTCAGTCACTTTGGGAGGAAGTCCCTGCGCTCGCAATCGGCTCCGCTCAGTCTCCAGGCGGCTAGTTGAAACCAGCCCGGATTGGGATGGTGAACTGGCCCCTGGAGAAGAAGGTCTGGTCTCGCGGGGAGATGCCAAGGCTGGTCTATTGCCATGCCTACGAGGTCTGTGAACCAGTGACATCTGGGCCAGAACGGGGCCACCTTGACGACCTCTGCTCTCAGATTCCGTATCCTGCGGAGTACTCTGGTCAGAAGTGGTATCGGGGGGAAGGCGTACAGGAGACCCTGGGGCCATCTGCAAGACAGGGCATCCGTTCCCCATGCTGCACGACAGTGGAACCTGGTGATGAATATCTGTCTTTGCGTTGAGGGGAGTGGCGAACAAGTCTGCTTGTGGCCGCCCCCACTTGTATGCCAACTGATCGAACACTTCCGTGTTGAGGGACCACTCCCCCGGGAGGAGGTCCTCCCTGCTCAACCAATCCACTACTGAGTTCAGATCTCCCTTGACATGGTGAGCTGTGATGGAATTGAGGTGCTTCTCGGCCCAAGATAGGAGGAGGACTGATTCCTGGAACAGAGAACGCGATCGAGTTCCTCCCTGTCTGTTTACGTGTGCCTTGGCTGTGGTGTTGTCCGTTTTCACTAAGACATCTTTCCCCTCGACCAGGGGTTGGAAATGTAAGAGGGCCAGACGGATAGCTCTCAGCTCGAGCCAGTTTATAGAATGGGATCTTTCTAGGCTCTCCCATCGTCCTTGGACTGAGTGTTGTAGGAAGTGTGCCCCCCAGCCTCTGTTGCTTGCGTCTGTTGTGATAATGAGTTTCGGAAGTTCGAGGAAGCACTTGCCTGTTTGGAGATTCCGAGACCTGGTCCACCAGGTCAGGGACATTTTCACCTGCGGAGGCGGAATGACTAGGATGTTGCGCCTCGTGGTTATGCACGCTTGGAATTTTAGGAGGTACCATCGGAGGACCCGAAGGTGTAGCCTTGCCCACGGGACCGCTTCCAGCGTTGACACCATTAGTCCCAGGAGTCGAGCCAAGGACAGTAGAGGCGACTTCAGCCTCGCCAGGACGTCCCTTGTTTCTGATGTAAGCACCTGGGCTCTGTCTTCCGGGAGGAAGACCTTGCACGATAGAGTGTCGATTATTACCCCGAGGTGACGAATTCTCTGCGTCGGGGAGAGGTGACTCTTTTCTATGTTGATTAGAAAACCGTGTTGATTCAGTGTTGTCATGGTCCTTTCCAGATCCCTTACTGCTGAATCCCAGGACTCCGATTTCAGGAGTAGATCGTCGAGGTACCCCACTATGTGTACCCCCTGAATACGAAGTAGAGCGAGGACCGGGGCGAGGATCTTGGTGAACGTCCTGGGTGCAGAGGCGAGGCCGAAGGGGAGGGCCTTGAATTGATAGTCCAGCCCTGCGTATTTGAAGCGGAGTAGCGGCCTGCTGTCGGGATGTATGGGAATGTGTAGATAGGCCTCCCGTAAATCTATTGATGACAGAAAGTCTCCTTGCTGCAGAGATTCTAAAATGGAGCGGAGGGACTCCATGCGAAACTTGCGTGTTCTGACGAATGAGTTCAAATATTTTAGGTCTAGAACCGCTCTGCGGGACCCGTCCTTTTTGGGTACCGTAAACAGGATGGAGTAGACTCCTCTCCCCTCCTGCCCCCTGGGCACAAGCTCTATGGCTCCGATGTCTCGCAGGTGTAGGATAGCCATGGACATTTCCGCGTGCTTTGAAGCGGAGTGAGAGCGGGGAGTAGGGAGAAATCGTGGACGAGGGGAGGAGCCCAGCTCGATCCTGTAACCGAAACGAATGACCTCCAGAGCCCATGCATCCGATATATCGCGTAGCCATGTTGGGAGGAAGTAGGATAGGCGACCCCCCAGGCTGAGGAAGTCTGTGTCAGAACTGATTCTTTGCCTGAGGTTTCCCCTGGCTGCCAGGGTTGCGGAAGTTGGGGTTCCTGCTGGTGAATCGCTGGCGGGGCCAGGAGGATCTGGAGCCGCGGAAGTCTCTGTCTCTGCCTCTAAAGGCGGGGCGAAAGGAACGAAAAGGCTGTTGGTAGCTTCTTCTGAAAGCTGGTTTATCGGGCTTCCTGGGGGCCGACGGCATGGTTTTCTTTTTATCTTTCGATTCAACTAGTATGTTCTCTAGGGCTGAATCGCCGAAGAGCTTGGACCCCTCGTAAGGCAGAGCACATAGGTTGTTCTTGGATACGGAGTCTGCTTGCCACGCCTTCAGCCAGAGATGCCTTCTACCGACCACTGAAGCCGCCGAGGATCTTGCCGAGTAACGTATAGTGTCGAGGGAAGTATCGGCGATGAGTGCCTGTGCTCGCTGTAGTTTCAACAGCTGCTGTCTTAGGCGAGTAGATTCCGGTGGAGTCTCGTCGATGAGATCGTTGATCCACAGAAGACTGGCCCTGGCCGTCATGGAGGCCACTGCGGCTGAACATGTAGCCAGTGAGGCGCTGTCGTGAACCCGTCGGAACGAGAACTCCGCCTTCTTATCGGATGGTTCTTTGAGGAACCCTTCCCCATCTCTCGGTACCAGGGATCCGCTGCTTAGTTGTGAAATAGGAGCATCGGTGGTCGGCGTTTGGAGGAGTGTGGGAGGTTCTTGTTGGAACGTGTAGAATCTAGTGGAAGAGTTGGAAGCTTTTTTCGGGACACTCGGCGGCGCCCATTCCAACTTGATAACTTCTGAAAAATAGGTGGGCATGGGTAAGGGAAGCTCTCAAGGCTGTGGCTTCGGAAAGACCAGATCGCCCTTGGAATTTTGGCCCGGTTCAGGCGTGGGCTTAGCCTGTAGACCAATGGTAGTTAACACTTTGGTCATGAGGGGGTTAAAATCTTCCGGGGAGAAAAGGCGTTGGGAAGATTGTGCTTGCTCAATCTCCTCTGCCCCTGACCAGTCTCCCTCATCTCTCTCTAGTCCCTGGTCCCCCTCGCAGGCCATATCAGCTCCCCTGATATCAGCTATGGTGTCTTCTGCCTCCTCCTCCAGAAGGGGGGGTGGAATATGTGGAGCTTTATTTCCTACTGGGCGGATGTCATTTGCCGTGGGGTCCCCAGATTCTTGCCCAGATCCCTCAGATGAGTGTACTGAGGTAATGACCCTAGCAGTCTTTTTATGCTTTTTATGCCTCTTTGTGTGTTTCCTTCTGCGCTTGGACCTCCTAGGGGAGGGGGAGGAGGAAGAGGAGGATGATTCCTCATCAGAAGAGGAAGATGATTTCGTGGGCCTCTTAGAGCGTTTACGCTTGTTATAATCCCTCAGCAGGCCCAGGGACTCTTTCATTGTCGATTTAAACCAATTTTGCCATTCCGTGGGCATCTGGGAAGGCATTGGCAGATTAGCTACCGATTCCGATAGGGGGGAACCCTCCCGCCCCTCCGATCGGGGCACTCTCGCTGTAATACTAGCTGAGGATGTAGAAGGAGCAGCCGAAGCTGTTCCTGCCATTTCTGGTGCGGCGCCATCTAGTGGCTGTAGAGCATCGCTAGTGGAGGCGGCCATTTTAGGTAGAGAGCACAAGGCACGGATCTCTGCTTGTGTGTGTGTGGGGGGGGGGGTTGGGGATCGGCCTAACCCTTCCCGCCCTGATGGCCTCGTTTAACGCGCCGAACGTAGGCTCAACTACATTAAAGTCGCCTGCGATTTAAGCTCTCTCCGCCCTCCGTTCTTCCTGAGGACTCGCCTCCCGAAGGGGCGATCGAACGCAGGAACGCTCCCACTGCCTGCCCGGACAGAACAGAGTCAGCCGGGGCTGGGGCAGGGAGGACAATTGTGCACTGAACTGTGGCGATTGGGCTGGGTTGGGGTGCTGGGTCGCCAAGTTTTCTAGTGTGCCCCGGGAAACGCTCAGACGGACGTCCAGCGGGCAGTAGCACATGCAATACCCTCCTCCTACTTTCTGAGCCCCTGGAGGGATCTCCCATAAAAATCTAATTGAAAAGGGAGAGGGGGGAGGAAAAGTAAGAAGCAGAAGCAATACAGGCCTGAACTGGACGAGCCGAGGAACACAGCCTGCCAGGAGCAACAGGACTAGAAGAACTGGGGCGGGGTTATCCCCGTCAGAGCTATATAGGACTGCCTTTCTAAACTAATTTGCATAGTCCTGCCTAGGAGCACGTGACAGGGATAACCCATCTTCATGAGATGCCTTGACAGCACCAACCGAGAAAGAAGTGATTCTGGATGGAGACCCTCCAATCTATCTGCCGGTACCGGTTCAATGGTGTGAATCTGTAGCAAGTGGCGTATGGCACCCAGCATCAGGGAATGCCTGACTCTCCTTTGTGACCTCGGGAAGGGGAGAAACCAATCTGGGGGCTGGGAAGCAAGTTCCAAGGAGTAACCCTGAGAGATGGTCTGGAGGACCCTTGCACATCAACCACAAATGTGTGCAAAAGCCTGTAAACTGCCCCCCACCTGCATAGGGCCTGGAGGCCCGGCCTGAGGCAAGTCACTGGTTGGAGTTTCACTTGAAGCCCAGCTTGCTGGGGCTCGTGAGAGGAATTATCTCAAAAGGAAAATTTTGGTTTGGACCAAGCAAACCTGTCCTGCTTACCTTGCCGGGACTGAAACCTTTGCTTAAACTCCCTAGAGTGAGAAGACTTAGACGGAAAGGACTTGCACTCTTCCTTTTGGGTAGCAGAGGGCATATCCTTTTTATCTTTTGTCTATTAAAATGAGCTCTAATGCCTCACCGAGCAATTTCCTATGCTTAAAGGCCAAATTGGCTAGGTTGCTCCTTAACTTCTGATTGACCTTCCAGTTCTTTAACCATAGCATCCTACAAATGGTAACATCCAAGGCTATAATCCTAGCAGACAGCTGGGTAGCATCCAATGAAGAATCAGCCATAAAGGCCACCGCCTTGCCCAGCTTATTGAACCCCTGGCATATCTTTAGAAGCTCAGGATGAACAAATGGCAATAATTCCTTCACCCACAAAATAGACACCCTGGCAAATATGGAGTTGGCCATAGAGGCTCACAACAGAAGGGCCGTAGCCTCATGCGACCTGCACAAAGCAGGGTCTCATTTCTTATTCTCCCAATTTCTAAGGACCTCATTCCCATCCTTAGGGAGCACGGCCATCACCAAGGGAGCCACTTCTGTGTCTATGGGTGGCACATTTTTTACATCATCGGCTTGGCTGAAGTATAGCATCGCCTAACCGTAGGGGGAGGCCCTTCCTTTCTGTAGGTCTGTCCCACTCTGCCTGAATGTTTGAAAACAGCTTTGGACATGGATCTGACACATCTGGCGCCGGCATAGAAGGACAGACGTCAGGATCCCGCTTTGGTTGCTCAGGCGCTGACCGAATAGTTCCCTCTAAGCATAGGCTCTTGCAAGCCTTATGGGGAAGCACCGGAAAATCAGCCAGAGTAAACAGCTGATATGATGCAGACTGTGAAGGCACTGTTTCATCCCCCACCCAACAGCTCCCCTGCCTCCCTGTCCAACTCGGACAGTCCGAGTCAGCTGGCACTGGAGTTTCTGCAGCCAGCGCTGGAGCCCCATGTGGGGCAAGAACCGGTGGGTTACGGCGATTCCCGCTTGAGGAGTGACCAGACGCATGTAGGACTAGGGCACTGCTGTCATCCTTGCACCCCCTGTCCTCCAAGTCAAACCCTGCACCTGTAGTGGGCACTGCAGGAGAAGTGGCAAGGGTGGGAACCTGAGGCCAGGGCAGTTTTCAGAGCTCCGCCTCCATTACCTGGCAGAGCAATGCCACAAAACCCATGGGTATATCATCCTCACCACCACCACCCATCGCCTTTCTGCATAACCACCCCTGAAGGGCAAGGACGTTTGGCGGCTGGACCTTCGCCTGAGCGCACCTGCTCCCATGCCTTCTGGCTGTCTGCTTGGTGCAGTACCTCACAAGCTCTGCCACTCGGCTACAGTCAAGGCGTCAGCCCCCTTTTCCACTGGCAAAGCTTCCCAGCTGAGGGTCTTAGGTTTATGGCTTCCCACTTTAGTCTTTGCTATCCTTAGATTTTGCAGCTTTCTTTTTCCAAAGGACGGTGGCAAGAGAGGATGTCTCCACCCATTCGGCCCAACAAACAGCCTGGCAAGTCGAATCCTCCGAAAGAGAGGGGGAAACCTCTTTCGCTACGCGGGGCACTAATGGCCATGTTGGTGGGGGCATGAAGCGCCACAGCAGAGGTTGTCGGCAGGCTGTCTCCCTGGATCCCTCTGACTGCCATAGCCAACATAGGGAAAGGCGGCGGGGAGGGAGACAATAAGTCTGAAGATGCTCAACACAAGAAAAAAATATATGGAGCAAACATATTTTAGTGACCTTTAGGAGCGAGACAGCAAAGAACTGGGGTTGAGGTGATTGTCCCTCCCTCCTAATCATGAGAAAAACTCTGATTGGCCCTGCCTGGAGCAGGAGATCAAGACAAACCATACTATTGGTGGATACAACCCTCTTCTGAGGGAGAATAGTGAGGTTAGGTAGCATTGCCCCACTGGATTGGGCACAATCCTGGCATTTCTCACATGCAGCCTAACCCACAACAGGTTAGGCTGTGCATGAGAACAGCCTCATTGAATGTTATCAGTTTTGTGCATTAGCCTTCAAGATAGAGAAACAGTCTTAGAGCAGTGCTGCAAATTGTCCTGAAATTACAGGATAGGTAGGCTATAATGATAGCAATTATTTCAAGTTCAGATACAATTAAAGGATTAGCAAATTATATCCCAAAGCAGAAATAGATTTTCATTTCTTCACTATTTTGAAATTTAGTTGGTGTTCCTATTTAGAGTACTCACAGCCCAGGAAGAATGCAAGTCTGCTGAAGGTCTGGGAAGCACTCAGCTATGTTTCAGGGAATCTATACGTACACAGCACCAACACATATATTATCTTAACAGAATCCCTTCTTTATGGTTTCTTATTGTCAACCCAAACTAATCTGGTTTTGTGATCAATGGCTCTCAACTTTCGTGTGTCTTAAGAAGTCAACCACCAAGGAACACAGGAAGTTGCTTTATTCCAAGTAGCTCAGCATTGTCTACACTGACTGGCAGCAGCATTTCAAGGTTTCAGGCAGGAGACTTTCCCAGCCCTACCTGGAGATGCTGCCAGGGAGAGAGCCTGGGACCTTCAACATGCATGTAAATGCTCTACCTCCAAGCTATAGCCCCATCCTCTAAGGGGAATATCTTTCAGCGCTCAGTCTCCCATCCACATGCAAACCAAAGGAGACCCTGCTTAGCAAAGGGGACAATTCATGCACACTATCAAAAGACCAGCTCTCCTCCCCTTGGGCAACCGAGGAATCATGAGCCTATTCCACCACTAAGCTTCATGCACAAGACAAAGTAATCCCTCTTTGCTAACAGACTGCAATTCACTTGGGGGCTATTTAGATATCACAAAAACAAGCAGATAACACATGCCACACACATGGCAATTGGGCTTCCAATCTGGATTTAGTAGCCAGCCAGTTTGCCAGGTTTTGATGGAACAAGTAGTTTGTCACTTAACTGGGATCATGTGTGAGGGAGGCTGGAGGGAGTACTTGTTTGGTTTTAGGGTCAAGCCACAGTTTCTCATGCAGCCTGAATAGCCCTGGGCCAAGACTGCAGCAGATCCTACAAACACGGGTTGAACTGATCTTTTGCGTCATCAACCACCCCCTTCCAAGACAAAATGATCCAGGGGTCTTACCTTGTAAGAACAATCAGGCCAACCAACTCTTTGGCACAGATTTCCCTGAACCTCTGTTCTTCCACCCGTTCATACAAGCCGTACATGAAATCCAGCACGGTTTCACTCCTGAGGACCTTGTGGCTCACATCTGTACACAACATGATGCTCGTTTCATACTGCAGGATGGAAGTTGTAAAGCCTGGCCAAATCATCAGCCTGCCAGACAAGAAATCAAACATTCACAAGTGACAGATGGTTTCTCAGTAACTCATGCCTTATACAGAAGCACAGGGGAATCTGGCTGTGAAAATAGGAGATAAGGAGTTTGCCGGGCAGACCCAAACTCACCCTCATCCCCCAAAAGTTTCCCCTCTTACAAGACCCAAAACTTACATCTCTGGACGGTTAAATGCAAAGCAGATGCTCTGCCACTGAGCTGTGGCCCCATCCCCATTTTGCTCATGTCAGAACTGTTACACAATATGTCTCTCTCTAAGATAAAAGCCTCTTTCACATGCAGAGAGAAAAAGGTACTGCAGGATTCAAGCATCTCGATTCATATCCTGCTTTCTCTTTAGGCAGATTGCAGCATTTCCCCCAATTTGTCAGTAATCATATCTGCAAGGGCTCAAAGTCTGAAATAACTTAGAATTGTTTGGGAGAATAAAGAAGGTCAAAAAGGGGAGACAAAAGGCCAGTCCCAGATATGGCAATGAGAATGTGTGTGGAGTTCTGCCCAGAAGATGTGTAGATTTGAGCTCAAAGGTCATGGAATGTGCCTTTCCCAGCAGCACCAACCACCAATGGTGACATGGTGAGCACATGACATAAAGCCAGTCAGACCATTGATGGCTGTGCGTTTGGTCTGGCATAAGCAGATGTGTGCAAAAGAACATATAGTACAGACAAACTCAAGGCAGCATTTCATCTTATTAAGCTGTTTAAACCAAAACTACAGAAGACTGAACAATCATAACTTAAGTTACTTTTGTATGTGCCCATCACACACAAAAATTAAACGTGTCTACCAGAAGATTCGTGTCCCATTTTATTTACCTGTGCTTGGGAATACTGATGGGGTCACTTGGATTATAATAATTTCGCCCAATTTGCTGCAAGTTCATCATTTTCAACAGTCTGAAAGAGGAAGAGTTAGTGTGGTAAGATCACGAAGAGTGCTATCAACTCACAGCATAAGCAACTCAGGAAACAGGCTGGGCCATGTCTTGTTCATGACCTTTCCAACACAAGTCTAAGGACACGCATCACAGTTCAGAAAGGGCACTGCAACACTACAAAATATGAACACCATGGCTTATGTCAGGGATAGCCAAATCATTGCACAAGAATCACAAGCAGCACTTGTGATTCATGTATGGCTCCTAAATGGAAGAATCAACCAGGAACAGCTACATGCTCCATCTTCTTTACACTCTGCATCTCCTCCTCCCAACCACATCCTAGCACAAAAGAGTGCCAAAACTTACTGCTGCAGCAGCAGCAAGACAGCATCTCCAACAACAATGGAGAAGCCACGACAGGATGCGCACTTGTAACATCTTGTCTGTCACTGGTGTGATTACACAGATGCACGTTTATGTGTTGGGTCCAGTGCCTCAAACCACTCCCAACTAATTCTGGATATGCATTTAGCTCACTGGGGCAGCTGCAAAATCTCATCATTTTCAGGGCTGCGCCACCCACCAATAAGGACAAAGATAAAGAATTAGAAGCCCTCTCCATGCAGCATGCAAAGACAGCACAAGCCATTCCAGGATGCCCTCCTCCACTGAAGGGGAAATAAGTGACATTCAAATAAAAGCTAGACACCTAGCAGATTCTCTGCATATACAGAACAAGCATCTGGCTCTGTTGACCATCAAGAACATATGGCAAAGAAACACTGCTGTCCTATCATTTGCATTAGCTTCTTTAGCAGGAGGAAATTTACACCTAAATCCCACCTTCTAAAAATAATGTTGTAGAACTGCAAGCATGTAGGCGAAGTAGATGGCAATTCATTGGTTAACGTAATGGTGATCTTCACGTTCTCTCCCTGCCGACTTCGACTAAACACTTCAGTGACCTAAGAATGTTAAATGGCAGTTATGCTTATATTGGAATTAACCACCAGGAAGATATGACTTGACTGAAAGTTTAAAAGCATCAGATTAATAGATTCAGGCACATAAAGTGATGACATACCCAGAGACAAACAGCTCAGACATCTCTAACCATAGAAAGGATCATTGGTACTCACCGTGAAGGTTGTTTCTTGCCGGTGTTATGGAGGTCACTCATCGTGGGTTATCCCACCCACTTGCTCCAGAAGGCAGGAAATATGTTCTTGAGGAGACCCTTAACTAGCCCACAAGGGGCAGTCCCTTCCAGTCCATTGAAAAGCCTGAGTCCAGTCCATTGAAAAGCCACCATCAAAACAGAGGTAGAACCAAACAGCAAATGCAAGGAAATAGAAACAATTGACAACATAGACAACCCTATGTACATGAACGCATAATCAATGTACAGAGGAAAAACCACCAGAGGGGGTGAAGGAACGATAAACCTACCCCCTCCCCCAGTCCAATCCAGGTGGCAAGTTTGGGCCCCAAAAACTCCCGGGTGGGCATGAGCGACCTCGAACACCAGCAAGAGGAAACCTTCACAGCGAGTACCAACGTTCTTTTCTCTGCTGGTGTAGGAGGTCACTCATCATGGGTAATACCACAGCTCACACCCACAGGAGGGAACAAGCCTGGACCAAAAACCTACTACCCTGAGAGGACTTTGTGTAGGACTCATCTGCCAAACGCTGCCCTGGAGGAAGCGTGCCTGTCTAATTTATAATGATGTGACAAGGTAGACGGAACTTTCCATGTAGCTGCCCTGCAAACCTCCTCAAGAAAAGCAGTGGAAGAAAATGCAGCAGAAGTAGATGCAGATCTAGTAGAATGAGCTGTAATCCCCAGCGGAGTTGTGTTGTATCTCATATGCCAAAGTGATACATGACCTAACCCAGTGGCCTATAGTAGCTGCCAATGCTGGCTGCCCCAACCTCTGGCCCTGAAAGCACAAGAACAAAGAGTCCGACTGCCTAATGTCCTTGGTCCTATCAATATACGCCCGCAGGGTCCAGCGGACGTCTAGCTTATTCCACTCCTTCTCCAACCTGTGTTGTGGCTTAGGACAAAAAGATGGTAAATAAGTATCCTGAGATGTGTGAAAAACTGAGTTGACTTTGGGAATAAATGAAGAGTCCGGAATCAGATGTACTGCATCCAGTGAAAGAGATACATAACTCATCCTTCACTGACAGTGTGCAAAACTCAGAGATCCATCTGGACAAAGTAACTGCCACCAGAAACGCCACCTTCCACGATAGCGCTCATAACGAGGTCTTGTGTAATGGTTCCAATGGGGTCTGATGCAATGCACTTAAAACAGTATGCAAGTCCCAGGAGAGGAACCTATGAGACACTGGAGGAGACTAGGGATGTGGCACAAACCTGTTCGGGGGCCCTTTTATGGGCCTCCAAACAGGTTCGAGCACTGAGTGATTTGAAGGCAGGGGTCGCATTTTAAGGGCGGGGGAGGTTGCACTTACCCCTCCCTCTGCTTCTCCCCCACCAGTGCCCAGTATTTCCCAAGTCCTACAGGGCAGCAGCATAACTTGCTGCCCCATTTGCTCTTGGGGCAGAAGTGGCTGGAAGTAGCTGGTGCGCAAGCGTGCACACATCACAAGCCTACTTCCAGCCACTTCTGGCTCAAGAGCAAATAGGGTGGCAAGGAAGTACGCTGCCTCCCCATAGGACTTGGGAAATACCAGGTGCCGGTGGGGGGAAAGCAGAGGGAGGGGTAGGTGCACCCTCCCCAGCCCCTAAAGTGCGACACCCCTCCCCACCATCGAGCCACCCACGTGTTTTTGTGCACATCCCTAGAGGAGACAACAGAGATGCCCCCCTAAGGAACTTCTGCAGAAGCGGATCAACAGAGACCCCCTCAGGGAAAAGCATAGGCGTAAGATAAGCCGCCTGCCTCTTAAATGCTGCCACTTTCAATCCCAAAGACAAGCCATCCTACAAGAAGTGCAAGAGGTCCCCCAGAGTACAACTCAACACCTGTAAACCTTGCCTGGCCACCCAACACAAAATCAGGAAGGTAGAACAAGAGGACAAGAGCAAAAAGCAGAAGGGTAAAGAAGCCTAAGCAGGACAGAGGGCAAAAGCTATCTGACCAACTGACGCGAAGGCAGGAAACAAGACTGGAAGGGACCACCCCTTGTGGGGTAGTTAAGGGTCTCTTCAAGAACATATTTCCTGCCTTCTGGAGCAAGCGGGTGGGATAACCCACAATGAGTGACCTCCACTCCAAACTTCAGTCAAGATTCAGACACAGCATCTTCTACCAAGATTTTACTTCTAACCAGCTTGATTAATAAGAAAATACAGAGAAAAGAGCTTTCTGAACAATTCAGTGTACAACAATGAATTGCTGTGTTTTTCTGAATCCTGCCAAGATTCTAAAGCACTGTTATGAGATCTCATACCTTGTTTTCCAGTTTCTTTGGCAAAAATAAAATGGTCCCATCAAAAGCATGCGTTCTTCCAATTAAGTCCTCATGCTGAAACAGCAATGCTGAACGAAGCCGCCGGGCTTCCATTTGAGGATTATAATCAATGTGGTACTGATACAAGGCCCACTGAGGACGTGAAGTCAGTCGAAAATGGTTTGTGCTTAATCTTATTATAGTCCCCGAAGCACCTAAAGAAGAGTGTCAACTGTTATTTGCCTTCTATTATCAATAACGGTGTTTCAATAGCTCTCAGTCAACTGTATACCCAAAACCACTCTATGAACTAGAATGCATCACTTTCTCATACAACAGCTGACCAAGGCCCCATTTGGACAAAATACCAAACCAGCGGTAAACTTGTCAGAAGTATGAGTTTGTGATTGTCCAAAAGCGTGAAGCTGCAGTTTCATCACCCAACTACAGCCCTGTTTTTGCTCCCAAAACTGAATTTGGGCCCTCAGTTTGTAGTGAATTTCGCTACCAAATCCTGAGGTTAGAAGGAAACATTGTGTCATCTGAATTCTGCCACTGCTATGAAGTGGATTTTGTGCGGGCCTCCCACCACTAGGGAGGCCAGCTCAGAGCAGCTCATATATGTGTCAGTTCTAGGGCAGCCATGTTTTTGCTGGCTGCCTCTTGGAGCTGATGCCCCGCCCTCTGCTGTCTCCTTGCTCCTCCTACCGCTGCTTGGCAACAGGGATGCTGCACCCGCCCCTGCATTTAAAAGGGGTCAGAACAGCATTGGGGAAAGCACGCTTTAAGTAAGAAAAACAGACACCTGTGCAAGGAACCTTTTCAGCGATCGCCCCATTCCTGGGGCTCTCAGATGTTATCAATGGAGTTTCATTTCTTTGTTTGGGGGGGGGAGGCCAAGGGTCATACCCGAGGGCCGAGGCTGCTCATCTGGTACTCCAGGAACAGATCTATTGACTTACTAAGAGGGAATATTATATTGAGGCAGGCAAAGGATTCTGAGGATTGGTTCACTGTGACCAAGCGTGCCACCAAGCTAGCAGACCTGGACAAAGCAGTGAGAAATAACCAACACATTCTCATCCTCGTGTCAGTCTGCCAGCCGAGGGGCTAGCCTTCTAATGAGAAGGCCAGTCCACCAGAGAAAACAGAAACACCAATGTGTTTCAGATCTCTGTTTGAGTGCACTGCCAGCTATATCGGGGCCCCCGCTGCTGTTGGGCTCCCGGCACCCCTGGCTAACAAAAGATCTCATACTCTGCACCTTCCCCCTTGCACCCAACCCTTCTAGACTTCAAAGTAGTCTGGGCTGCTTCAGGTGTTCAAAGGGCTTCAGGTTGGGTGGGCAGAGAAGGAGACCAAATGAATCCTATGTTTCAGGCTAATCAGCACCGACTGCACAACACTGCGGCAAATGCAAACCAGCTACCGTGGGGCACTCTGGGAGGAGACACTTGTGGATTGAAACACTTCATGGCTAGCCAGGTGACTGTGAGAAGCTAAACTGAGCATGGAGATGTGTTGTGGAGACAGCAGACTCTTTTAAGGCGTGCTTATATTCTCACCAGGAGGGATGTTGCTGAGGGACCCTTCCTGGGGCTTTGGTGGAACTGTCAACCAGGTTGGGCAGTAAAACCCTACAGGCATGGGCTACCAGGCCAAGCACCCTCCTGAGAGTGATCCACTTCAGAGCAGGATCCATCTTCATCACACAAGAATCACTTGTATGACTTAATCCTGCACTAGATGGTTCTTCTCATGAGGTTTGGCCAAGACCAAACATGCTTGCACCTAGGGGAAGGAGCTGGGACCCCCTTCCCCTACCAACTTGTAAACGAACAAACAGACGGATAGATAGACAGAACAATACTACCAAAAATCAAGGCCAATGGTGCGGAAGGGAAAGGTACATTGGTACTCACCGTGAAGGTGTCTTCTGGCTGGTGTAGAAGAGGTCACCCAACGTGGGATTACATCCCTCCACATGCTCCAGAAGGCAGGAAGTAGAAAAACTTGAAGGTCCTTAATCCCCTGCATGTGGGCGGATCCCTTCAGTAACTACAAAAGCTCAAACTTCAGATCAAACATTAATGTTGAATATAAAAGAAACACATAAGCCACGCCCAGGTAAGCGAGACAGATGCACCAATAGGGCACAACGGCATCCAACACACAAAGAACTGAACAATGTGACGGAGAAAAACAACCCGGGTGGGCCTTGGGTGACCTCTTCTACACCAGCCAGAAGACACCTTCACGGTGAGTACCAATGTACCTTTCTCAGCTGGTGTAGGAGGTCATCCAACGTGGGAGATACCACAGCACCAACCACGGGAGGGACAGCATAGAGAAAAACTAGACAGATTTACAGCCCCGGAAGGACCCTCTGGAGAACCCTCCGACCAAAAGCAGCCCTGGCTACAGAATGTTCGTCTAGCTTATAGTGCCTAGAGAAGATAAAGGGCGTAGACCAGGTGGCGGCCTTGCAGATCTCATCCAGTGAGGCTAGAGAAGACAATGCCGCCAAAGTTGCCGCCGACCTCGTCGAGTGAGCCATGACTTGACCCGGAGCAGGCAGGTCCTGAACCTTGTAGGACTCTACAATGCAGGATTTAACCCACCTGGCGATGACCGCCTTCAACACCTTAGTGCCCTTTTTAGTCTCTTTAAAAGCCACGAAAAGCACATCAGATTTCCTAAACACCTCTGTCCGCTCTATGTAAATTTTTAGGGCTCGCCTCACGTCCAAACAGTGCCACTCTTTTTCAGAAGGGTGTTTTGGATCCGGACAAAACGAAGGCAAATAGATGTCGGCTGCTCTATGAAAAAAGGAGTTCACCTTAGGTGAGAACGACGGATCCGGTATGAGACGCACCGCGCCCCTTGAAAAAATACACAAGATTACTTTTTACAGAGAGCGCCTGTAGTTCCGACACCCTCCTAGCCGAGGTAACTGCCACAAGGAATGCTACCTTCCAGGATAGTAGCTTAAGTGAAATGGAGCGGAGGGGCTCGAAAGGAGGAAGTTGCAGCCCCCGGAGGACAATATGGAGATCCCATGTCGGAAATCGATGACATACTGGTGGTGACAAGTGGCTGGCACCTCTAAGAAACTTCCTTAGTAGTGGATGATGTGCCTGGGACGACTGTCGGTGTGGAAACAGCATCTGAACCAGGCACGCAGCCTGCCTCTTGAGCGTATTGGGCTTCAACCCCATGGTCAGACCGTCCTGAAGGAACTCCAACAGCTCCTTCAATTTACAACGCCCAGGATCAAGAGACCGCCTAGCTGCCCACCTCAGGAAGCTCCTCCACGTGGACTGATAGATCTTATTAGTTGAAGCTTTTCGAGAGGCCAAAATCGTCTCAATCACACTCTCCGAAAGATGGTCTTTCTTTAACGCTGTCCTCTCAGCTTCCAGGCGGTCAGTTGCAACCAGTCCAGGTCTGGATGAACGACGGGCCCTTGCTGTAGCAGATCCGGTCGAGAAGGCAGTCTTAGCGGGTGCCCTTGCGCCAACTCCACTATTTCGGAGAACCACGGCCACCTTGGCCAGAACGGGGCGATCAAGATCAGGCAGGCGTGAGAATCCCTCAGCTTTCTGAGACATCGCAAGAGTAACAGTACTGGTGGAAACGTGTATAGCAGACACGGAGGCCACTGCACTGAGAGAGTGTCCGTCGCCTCTGCCCCCTCCGTCGGAAAGCGAGAGAAGAATCTGGGCAGCTTCTTGTTCTCCCTCGAGGCAAAGAGATCTATTTGCGGGAGCCCCAAGGTGCAGGTTATCCACTGAAACACCGACGGGTGCAAAGCCCACTCCGCCGGTTGAATGTCCCGGCAACTCAACCAGTCTGCTTGAATGTTGGATGCACCGCTCACATGGTGGGCCAGAATCGACGTCAGGTGGCACTCTGCCCACGACAACAGCTCTACTGATTGCAGGTAGAGGGATCTGGATCTTGTTCCCCCCTGCCTGTTGATGTGCGCTTTGGTAGATGTATTGTCTGTGCATACTAGGACGTTCCTCCCCTTGACTAGGGAAGAAAGCCAACAGGGCCAGGTACACTGCTCTCAACTCTAGCCAGTTGATACTGTGGGCCGCCTCCAAAGGTGACCATAGCCCTTGAGCTGATTTGTTCAAGCAACGTGCCCCCCAGCCCGACAGGCTGGCATCCGTAGTGAGCAGGATGCGATTGGGCTCCACGAACGCCCTGCCCTTGCACAGGTTCTCGTGTACTGTCCACCAGGCAAGTGACTCCAGCACAGGCCCCGACAGGAAGATCCTCTTGTCTTGCTTGAGAGCAATACGATGCTGAAAAGGCAGTAGGGCCCACTGGAGCTGACGTAGGTGAAATCTCGCCCAGGGGACCGAATCCATGGCCGCCACCATGAGACCGAGGAGACGCGCCAGGCGTAACAGGCTCACTGCAGGATGCTTCACCAATGATCGTACCAGGGACGAAAGAACCTCCATCCTGTCGGGGGGGAGGAACAATTTGCACACCGAGGTGTCGATGATCATGCCCAGATGGCGAAGGCGCCGTGACGGAGTCAAGTGGCTCTTGCCCACGTTGACCAGAAAACCGTGTGTCTTCAGAAGAGACATGGTCTTGCCCAGCGCTGCTTCTACCGCCTCCGCTGACCTCGCTCGAAGTAGCAAGTAGAGGTAGCAATAAAGGTGGACACCCTCTGTGCGGAGGACGGCTATCAGAGGGCTCAGCACCTTCGTGAAAACTCTGGGCGCCGACGACAGGCCAAAAGGAAGAGCCCGGTATTGAAAATGGTCGCCCCCGTAGCAGAATCTCAGCAGCGGCCGGCTGCGAGGATGAATGGGGACGTGGAGATATGCGTCTTGCAAATCGATGGACGCCAAAAAGTCCCCCTCTTGAAGAGCCTCGGAGATGGTGCGCAGTGTCTCCATCCTGAATTTTTTCTTCTGCACGAACCTGTTGACGGGTCGGAGATTTAATACAGCTCTTGCCGAGCCGTCTTTCTTTGGCACTGTGAATATTATGGAGTATATTCCCTGCCCCCTCTGGGGAGCAGGAACCCTCTCTACGGCCCCTATGTCCAGCAGGTGATGTATAGCTAAGAGTAGGCCCCTGTGTTTTGGGGGGTTTCTCGACGTGGGGGTGATGAGGAACTTGTTTCCGGGCCAGCTGGTTAGCTCCACCTTGTAACCCCCTTACGATGGAAAGGACCCAAACATCTGAAATGGAGCCTTTCCAGACGTGCCAAAAGTCCAATAGTCGAGCCCCTACTGTGCCCTCCTGACCGTCAGGACTGCTGTTTGGGGCCCCGTGACTGAGGGGAGAAAGCCTGGCGGGTCTGGGAAGAGAAATACTGCCTACCCTGACCCCTGGACCTGTTCCACTGAGGTCTAGTTGCCTGAAATGAGTCTCTCTGGCAGAATTGTGGCCGGTAGGACCTAAGGGGTTGCGGAGCTCTGCGGCTGAAAGGCCTATCTTCCTTCCGTGTGCCTAGTGGAAGAGATTTTTTCTTGTCTTTGGTCTCAACTAAGACCTCTTTTAGGGCATTGTCGCCGAAGAGCTTCCCACCCACATAGGGTACAGCTGCTAGGTTGGCTCTAGAGGTATTATCGACCTTCCAGTACTTTAGCCATATGTTACGTCTGGCCAACACCCCAGACCTCATGGCCCGTGCTGAAAAACGCACACTGTCAAAGGTGGCATCGGCTGCGAGGGCAGCAGCCTTCTGTAAGCGAACAAGCCTACGGCGCATGCGTGCTGGATCCGAGGGAGGCTCATTGAGGAGCTCATCGATCCAGAGGACTGACGCCCTGGACACAAGGGCGGCTGTAGTATCGGCCCTAATTGCCAGGGCTGAAGCGTCATGTGCCCTGCGCAAAGCTGCCTCGGCCTTTCTATCTGCCGAGTCCTTAAACGTTGAGTCCCCATCCTTTGGGACTACCACCCCACTGAGCAGAGCCCCGAAGGGCGCATCTGTAAGGGGCACCTTTAGCATATTCAAAGTGTCCTCCTCAAAATTGTAAAGCTTATTAACAGAAGCTGGGGTCCTTTTAGAGGATGAGGTAGCTGACCACTCCTCCTTGATAGAATTAACGAAGCCCTCGGGCATAACCGCCTGTAGTTGGACTGATTTAGACTGGGGTAATACTAAGGAGCCCTTAGAAGGGGGAACATCCTCTGCGGGAGCGACAGGCTTCAACCCCAGCGCTAGAAGGGCCTGATTAATCACTGGCTGCGCATCTTCCATTAAGGCAAGCCGTTGACTATGTACTCCAGCACCCTGCTCCTCTGGAAGTTCCCCTTCCTCAGATGAGGAAAACTCAGAGTCCCTATTTCCCTGGGAAGAAACCACATCAGATCTGGGGTGCTGGAACGCATCGGGGGACTCCTCACCCGACTCCTCTGAAGAGTGAGTGCCCCCTTGCGCTGGATATGGCTCAACCCTCGTTGACTGCCTGAGCCGCTTTCTCCGAGGCTCCTCGCAGTCAGATTCAGAGGAGGAGGAACAGGTAACTGTTCTCTTTCGGTGACGCCCCCTAGACCGGTTCTTAAGAGCTGCCTGAAGGGAGCTCTGGACCACCTCCTCAATCCACCGCTTCATAGCCGCTGGGCTCAGCGCGCCTCCCAGCCCGCCAGCACTTGAGGTGGGAGGGACAGAATCAGTGGGGGGAACCCCGGGTGGGGACCAATCCTCCTCTTCCCCACTCCCCTGCGCCAGCCCCGGTCTCACCGCTGCAGCAGGATAATCGCCGCTAAGGTCCTCCGCTCCGCCACGCCGCTCCTCCGAGAAAGATCCCTGCTGCATTTCGGTCTCCCCGCTGAGCTCCGCTACTGCAGTCTGCTGGCGTTCCTGCTGCGAACCGCTCGGAGCTTCCAAGAGATGGCGTCCGGTCGCAGGAGACAGGAGGGGTAGTGCCGGAGAGGCCGCTCCCTCCAGAGCAACTGCTGGCAAGTGCGCGTGCGCCGTAGCAGCCGCGCGGTGCCCCGAGACCTCAGGGGAATAGGCACGATCCATGTGGCGCTTCTTCTTGCTCCTTTTTGTGTGCAGGGTATCTTTCTGGGGGCGATCGTGCGAGGCACCTTGCATCGCATCCGGCCCCGAGCCTCCAGTGTTGTGGGTAAGCCGCTGTGGCCCAGTGGCGCCAGCAAGGCCCCCTCTATCAACCGCCATTTTCTTTGAGCGTCGTTGCTCATCACGCCCGCTTGGCGGGAAAAACCGTTGCCTGGCTGAGTGTTCCCTGCGTGCTAGCAGGCCGACCCCCTTCTCCTTTGCCATCGTCGGAGGGCCACTCCGGGGGGGGGGGGGGGGAACAGGACAGAGCAAGGCAGACGTTCGGAGGGAGACACGGAGGGGGGGCAGAAAAAGGCGAGAAATATAGAAACAGGATTTTTTTTTTTTTTTTTTTTTGGAATAGGTACCGGAGATACGAAGGAGGATGAAGACGGGGAGCAGACAAAGACTAAAGATGGAAAGGACTGACCAAAAGCGCGAAGAAAAGCCAAAGACCAAGAAGCAAGCTATCTGGATGTGTCTTCTGGAGCGAAGGCAGGAAGTAGAACTGAAGGGATCCGCCCACATGCAGGGGATTAAGGACCTTCAAGTTTTTCTACTTCCTGCCTTCTGGAGCATGTGGAGGGATGTAATCCCACGTTGGGTGACCTACACCAGCTGAGAAATGATATGACTAGCAAGCCAGAGGTTGTCGGTTCGAATTTCTGCTGGCATGTTTCCCAGACTATGGGCAACACCTATATTAGACAGCAGCATTATAGGAAGATGCTGAAAGGCATCATCTCATACTGCGTGGGTGATGGCAATGGCAAACCCTTCCTGTATTCTACCAAAGACAACCACAGGGCTCTGTGGGCGCCAAGAGTCAACATCAACTCGACAGCACACTTTACCTTATCAAAAATCGAAGAGGCAAATCCTAAGTAAACTTAATCTATTCCTAGCAGTCTCATCCTGTCCATCCAGCAGCACTTGTACACAGCATAAGGGTGGGGGTCTAGACAGGAGGGGGGGAAATAAAAGTCTCCAGAGAAATGGGAAGACACTATGTGTCTTCTAACACATCTGCTGGAGAATGGGCTAATGTGGATGTGTCACAATTGGCCATTGCCGGATTAGTCCTACCTTGGATTCTGAGACAGCCCTTAAGCTGTTCATGTTTTAATAATTTTGTATTTATCAACACATGATGCATGTCTGAAATGTTCTGAAGAACCACTTGCCCATCTTGGATTCCTTGACATGTTCCATTGATTGACGAGTATTTACACCAAGATCATGGAAGTCTCTGCGACGGCCACCTCTGTCGCCCAGTGTCATTTCTTGAAATCCTGCCGAAATCTGAACTTCTGATGCCACTTTAGCAGAAACAGTTAACAAGACTTTAGGTCAGTAATCAGAACATATAAAGAAACAAACATGTGATCATCATGATGTATTGGGGTACCCTTGAACTGGATTTGCTGGTTTGTCTCCAATCCAAACTGGATTTGAGCCAACCCAGACTTGGCCTGGTCAAACCAGACCCAGTTTGGGTTCAAACCAAGCCAGTTTGACCGGCTCAAAGTTATACTGGTAAAAGGGAATCTGGTAAAGATTCCACTTTACCAACACTGGGGCAGGAGGACTGTTTTAAGCATAGAGGGGGCGGGAGGTGAGTGCTTACTTACAATTAGAAGCCATGGTGGCCAGGGGGAAGCAGCGGATCCCACCCACCCCCAGCCTTCCCAAGTAGCCCGGCTGACGGCAATCCGCTTTAGGCCCTTGCAAACATGTGAAGGTCACTAAAATGGCCTCCACATATGCATACATTGGGTGGTCACACAAATGACCACTGCGAACGCGAGGAGGCCATTTTAGTGACCACATATGTGCATGGGCCCAAACCAGGCCGCCGCAACTTCCAATTATAAATAAGCATCCACTCCCCTCCTGCCCCCTCTCTGGTTAAAACAGCCCCCCTGTCCCTATGCTGGCAAAGGGGAATCCTTACCAGATTCCCCTTTACCCATACAGCTCCGAATTGGCTCACTTCAAACTTGGACTGGCTGGGACCAGTCCAACACTGAACCCATTGAACCAAGCCAGTTTGACATCAAGTGCAGCTTGCACACCCCTAGGAGCAACCCTCTTCTCCTACAGCAGCAATACAACTTCCAGTGCTACTCAGGAACAACCCTTACAACTGCACAAGATGAGATGTTAAGTGGACATTATACCAGCCCAATATATGGGAGCATGCAAGCTTCTCAAGGATGATAGCTTTCCTTGTGGTAGCGAGCATGAATTGTCCCCTTCTCTAAGGAAGATCTGCCCTGGTTTGCATTTGGATGGGTGTGTTAAGGTATTCCCCATTAGAGGACGGAGCTGTAGCTCAGTAGTAGGGCATCTGCTTTGCATGCAAAAGGTCCCAGATTCACTCCCTAGGACCTGCAGGTAGGGCTCTTGCTGAAAACCCTGGAGAGCCAATGCCAGTCAGTGTAGACCAGGGATTCTCAGCGTGTGGGTCCCCAGATGGAATTGGACTTCAACTCCCATAATTCCCAACCAAAGGCCACTGGGGCTGGGGATTATGGGAATTGAAGTCCAGTAACATCTGGGGGCCACATGTTGAGAAACTCTGGTGTAGACAATACTGAGCTAGATGGACCAATGGTCTGACTCCATATAAAGCAGCTTCCTATCTCCTATTGCAGTAAGCATACCATACAGAAACGCAGATGGGTGTGCTTTACAGTTGCCAGATAAGAATTTTAACTCTTAAATTACGACACCCACCCTATTTCTAAACTCCCCTTCAAACATGATGGCAGCCAGTGACAGCAAACAGTTTATCAAGCAAATGTGTTCTTTGTGTAAGGAAAGCTAAATCCTAATAGCTTTAAATGAAACTTGTGAAGAAAGTCAAGTGCAAATCCAAGCAGTAGCTTGACTACTCCAATGGTGCGGGCAGTTTAGATAACTGAACCTTTGAGTAACCCAGCAGTTCCCCTGTGCTGTCTTACTCTGCGTTTTCGGTGCAACAGGCCCTCTTTTTTGACGGCCACGTCCAATCAGTTCTCCTTCTGCTGGTGGCTCCGCTTGAGGCTGTGGAGGTCTAGCTTGCCCATAGCCAGGCGGCTGAGTCTAGAGGATTTAATTAAAATCCAGAGATGTGAAGACACTGAAAGAAATAGAAAAACATCTTCCTTCCCCCACCACCCTAACAACCTGAAATACAAAATTAAACATTTAGGGGGAAACAGAAAGACTCAATGCATTTCTGTCCTTCAGAACGGCAGTGGAAAGACTTTCTAACACAGCATTTTAAAAATGTATTCACAGTTCATTAATGCTGCTGCCAAACCTCTGACATCCAATATTCAAAGTCAGTACTGTTAGCAACACTGCTGCTGCATTTCATTGGATTATTCAACAAGAAACATTTGCAAGTCCTGGTTGATCTCAAATCTTGCAAATCTTACAAAATAAGATACAATGTCAGAAATAGCCAACTCAAGGTTACATCAATTCCTTATTACATAAATGTCACTTGAGTTATTGCAGAGCATTTATGCTTCAGCTCACAACAAAACTCTCAACTGAACAAACCTGGAGTAGAGTTAAGTTAACTTTCTTTGGGCAACTTTGTTAGCCAGTCAAGGGAACTTGGGAGGACAAGATAGGCTTTAGATTAAAGCTAGCACAAAACGCCCAGAACTACATAAAAGCAGACACCCTGCATACCCAGGACTCGACACTCACAGTTGTAGTTCCCACAGTTGATGTGGTCATCTCCTGGCCCCGGGCCCTTCCCCTTGCTCTGGCTCTTGCTCTGCCAGACATCTTCCCTCAAGACAGTAAGCTGTGATGGGATAAAAATCCACTTTTATTCTGCTACATGCCCAGAGGTTAATGTTACCCATACAAAAAACGCCAACTTCAGTAACTCACAATGATTTAATTCCAATCACTGAACGGCAAACCAAGAGTCTTGCAGCACTTTCAGAAGGCACTCAAAAGGTATTGATGATTAAAGGTCAAATTACAAAGTGTATACATAACCCCACCACCTCTTTCCTGAAGTACAAAAAAACCCCACTTTAAGACTGAGTTTCAGTGCAGGAACATCAGGAGGTGGGAGGACTGCTCAACCACTTCCCTTCCAGCCATTTCTGCTGTTCAAAATAAATCTTCCCTGATATTTTTCTTTTCTCCTGAGGATGGTTATCAATATTTGACCATAGATTATCCAAGACCAAATGCTTTCTAGGAAACAACTTAAATAGATGGTTTTAGCATACATAACTTTACCAAGATGGTGCTCTGAGAGTTACATATGCTCTGACAACAAACTCCAACGCAAAAAGGATCATTAAATGAGCACAAAATTCAACACAGATTCATAATAAACTTCAGATATCCTAGTCCATTCCTCTTCTTATAAGGAACTCTCTGCCACAAGATGTGGTGACAATCAACAGCCTGGGTGGCTTTAAGACGGATTTAGACAAGTTCTTGGAGAACAGGTCTATCAATGGCTATTAGTCTGAGGGCTACAGGTCACCTCCAGCCTCATAGGCAAGATGCTTCTAATACAGTTTGCAGGGGAGCAACAGCAGGAGGGCATACCCTCACCTCTTGCCTGTGGACTCCCCAGAGGCATCTGGTGGGCCACTGTGTGAAACAGGACACTAGACTAGATGGGCCTTGGGCCTGATCCAGCAGGGCTGTTCTTATGTTCTTTTCCCACATTGGTACTTCTATGTTTTGCTCCTCCTCCCCTGGCAATTACTGTAGTTTGTTCAATAATTATAGACATATCCAATTATTTTAGAATTTCCTATACTTCCTTTCCATTCCAAACAGCACACGTTGGGAGCAGTTGGGGGGAGGGGGATAAAAGCACATCAAGAAGGCACACCACACTGCATATAGAAGAAAACATATAATGTCTCTGGCTATACACACAACCACATGTGTATGTATTATTCAGTTTTACATGTAAACCACTTTGAGAACTTTGGTTGGATAACAGAATATAAGTATCTGTATACTAGTAGTTAAAATAATTTATCAATTAGATAGGGCATACACACAGACACACTCAAAAAACATTAACGCAAGACAACGACATGGACACTGTATAACTGAACTAGGAGGTCCCTTGACTATGCATTTTGCATAGATTACATTCACAGAAACCAAGGCACTAAATATATAAAATTTTAAAATGATATCCTTGCAGAAGGGAAGAACAGTTTCAAATTCAAACAATATTCATTTTATTGAATCCATCCGTAGTAAATTTGACTCCAAGAAGGTTCTTCTGCTTCTCTTGTGTTTGCTGTCATTTTGGACATGAGTGTTAAAATTCTGCTGAGAATAGTAGTTAAAGTTTTATTCAGAATTTCTTCTAATACAAAAAAAGAATTATTTAAACCTTTTCCCCAGCATGTTCTGGTTTTAAAAGTAGTGCATTTAGCTAATTTCAGTGGAGGAACTGCACATGCAAAATTTGAAGACCAAATTGAACTTGGACAATACATCCTTATATCCATCTGCAATGCAAAGTCCATCATTATTTTCCTGCCCTGGAACTCAAACACAGCATTCTTGCAAGGTGTATGTGCTCACACAAGTTTTAAAGAAAAAATCCATCTGTTGCTAGCTAATGAAGGAATGAGCCCAAACGTTCAGATAAAAATTGGTTTCCTCCAACTGTTTTCAGTCATGTTTTGTTGTGCATATGTATATATTTATACATAAGCTTATTGTTAACAAACAGCAATACAATGCACGAGATGCTTTGGCTTGATGTTATATAAACCAACACATCTCACGCATTAACTCTTTTTGTTAGCCAACAACAATTTATACTGTCCTTTTTTGATTAACTTAATCCTGGGATCCAGAGAATACTTGTATGGAGTTCTGTTTGTAGCTTTAAAAGTAGTCATCCACACATGGACTCTCTCTTTCCCCCACCACCCACCCACAAACACACACACATGCTGAAGGTTTGCTACTGAACACTTGCTATAAAATATTGGGAACACACATCCATATCAGTTCAGTGTACTTAACACAAAAGTTACATACAACCATATATGATTATACAATAGAATGAAAACTATAACAATTTGTTTTAGCAACTTTAGCAAATGAGACGGTTTTGTGGGAGTTAAGCCTTTTTTTTTAAAATCTTTTAAATTTTGTACACCACCTAGAGAGATACATATCGGGCAGTACAAAATTACAATTAAAAAAAATTAAAAAATTATATTCAAACATGTGTGTGTGCATAGAACATGTGTATATTGACACACACATCTGTATATACATTGTTCACACACTCCTGCATATTGTATGTCTTGCGACCTATACAAAATACACAGACACAAATCGATATAGACGCACACTGAGCTAAATACCAAAAGGGAGTTAGAATAAGAGCTCACATATTAACTGGGGCTTCATACCTCCCCCCCCTTCATAAAATAAAATAAAGCCTTTCCCGACAAACCAGGCAAAAGGGCACCTTTTAACGGTTGTAAATAAATAACGACGTGGGGTAACCTTATTCCACGCCCGCTGCTCTCCAAGAGAAAGAAGGCGAAAAAGGGCGCTCTGTGTATGCTCAGAGACTCACCCTCCAAGCTCTCACCCTGGCCTCGACTTCTCCGGCCGCTCCAGCGGTTAAGTACCGTGCCAGCCACGCCCACCCGGGACTACACTCCAACGGCTTTCCGTCGCTTCACCCCAGACCGCCCAGGGATCACTCCGCAACACGTGCTCGGCTGATTGGCGCCACACCTTCTGTGTGAGGGATTACTGTAGAATTATTTTCTTTTTCTCCCTCCTCCCTTTTCCTCCTCCCGCCGCCTCGGAGTGATACTCGACGGACACCCGTCCTCGTGGCGCATTGCAAGGCAAGATTGCGCGCGCTGGTCTGTGATTGGCCGACGGGATCGCCGTGAGCGTCTCACTCTTTTCACGCTCCCGCCTACCGAAAGTTTCCGAGCAGAGCGATGTTCCTGTTGCCGAGAAGCCTCGATAACTCCCGAAGGGCCGACCCGAGAATTAACGATGATTCCCGAAGAAATCTCAATGCTAGCAGCCGGGAGCACTAATGTAAAATGGCGAGGGTTTAAAAAAAAATTTTTTTTTTCATGCGCGTAATTGTAAATAGTCCCAGCACTTAACGTTTTAATTAGGCCATTCCCGTCGGCAAAGCTTAAAACTTTTGCATATTAGCAAAATTGGATGTGGGTGTTGTTTTTGTTTTGCAGGTTCGGATTTTAAAAAGCAGAGTTTTGATCCTTATGCAGTGATGCGTTTGAGCTTAGAAACGCACATGATGATGGGCTGTGTTAGGAAGAAAGGGTATCTGAGCATGTGTAGAGCTCCTTTTCCTCATCGCTGCGTATCTTTTGTTGGAAACCCCCCCCCCCCAAGTTAGGAGATTCTAGGAATTCAGTAGTGGCTGCAAAATACATATGAGGAGGTGCAAAAGGAAGGAAAGGTTTTATGCCTGAAATAAATCTTCCACATT
This sequence comes from Hemicordylus capensis, assembly GCF_027244095.1. Lineage (NCBI taxonomy): Eukaryota > Metazoa > Chordata > Lepidosauria > Squamata > Cordylidae > Hemicordylus > Hemicordylus capensis. The sequence continues at coordinate 10,154,732 of NC_069671.1, forward strand.
AATGCTCCCATCCTATTTTTTATTTTTTTGGCAGTCACCACACAATTACACTTTTCGTAATATACAATAAATAAATAAATACACAAATATGTATGTATTTGACATGTATTTGAGCCAGTGTGGTGTAGTGGTTAGAGTGCTGGACTAGGACTGGGGAGACTCGAGTTCAAATCCCTGTTCAGCCATGAGACTTGCTGGTGCTGGCTGACTCTGGGCCAGTCACTTTTCTCTCCGCCTAACCCACTTCACAGGGTTGTTGTGTGGAGAAACAAGTATGTAGTACATCGCTCTGGGCTCCTTGGAGGAAGAGCGGGATATAAAATGTAAAAAATGTAAATAAAATAGAAAAGTAATCTTCATAAGAATAATTAGCCCTTAATAAACAGCATTTTAATTGTAAACCGAAACTGCCCAGAGACGCAAGTTTTGGGTGGTATAGAAATGTAATAAATAAATAATAATAATAATACTCCTATGACAGCATTCTCCCATACACAGCAACCACAGTTATCAAAACCATCCTGAGGAATATAAAAATCTCACATCTAATTTCCTATGGACAATAAAGTTAAAATACTGTGTGTTTGTGGGTGCTGCATTTTTATTTTCTTGTAACTTTTCACTATGTTTACTTATGGCTTTTAATCTAACCCAGTCTATGTGCCTTTTGACCTAACACAAACAGAAAACAAGAAAATACAGAAAAGCTGTATCATAATGTTATTGTGAATTGCCTTGCGCATTCATATAATAGGTGAATGCATGTCCGCTTAAATAAATAAATACCTTTTCAGGTATACCAGTGCTTCTCATTTTAATTTGCAGGGGGAGGGACATAGCCTTTGTTCTCAGATTTGCCTTAAGACATTAGGAGTTAGTGGAACATTTTGATTGTTATTATTTTATCTATTATATTTTTATACCTCCCCCACCTAGTAGCTCTGGACAGTTTACAACAAATAAAGGCCTGGTTCATGCAATGGTGGGGAGACCTGAGTTCAGCTTTGAAACTCACTGGGTGACTCTGGGCCAGTCACGTACCTCTCAGCCTAACCTACCTCACAGGGTTGTTGTGAAGATCAACATAACCATGTGCACAGCTCTGGGCTCCTTGGATAAAGAGTGGCATATAAATGTAAAAATAAACAAAATAAATAAAATCTAGGACATTACTGAGATTGTGTGAATCCACCCCAAGGTGGGAATCTAAGATTCATCTCATTTCAGGCCACGAACGACCCTGGTGTGCATTCACACAATCACGCTGATGCCGATGACCCACATTAAACCTAGATTCTAACAACTGTGCAGACTAGGTCAAAACCAACAAACATTTGACCATCTAAAACAATTTACAATAATTTCAGTTTGGGGCTTGAATGCAGCAAATTAAGCAGCAAATTGTCTGTCTTCCAGCAGATGGAGCAGCGAATCAAAAAATCAGATCCTTACGCTGGATGAAAAGGGGAGGCTGAAAGTTTAGAGGCCAGAATCAAGGTTCGCTATAAAGGGTGCCTTTCGAAAAAAGATATCTCTAGGAGTGATTTCTTTAATTTACACCCTCTCTCAAGGAATGGCCAGTTCACACATTACATAAGAACAGCCCTGCTGGATCAGGACCAAGAAGGCCCATCTAGTCCAGCATCCTATTTCGCACAGTGGCCCACCAGATGCCGCTGGGGAGCCCACAGGCAAGAGGAGCACCTTCCTTATGAGGCTAGGCTACAGCATCTGGGGCTCTTTACTTTGGAAAAGAGGCAACTAAGGGGAGACATGATCAAGGTGTATAAAAGTATGCATGGGGTGGAGAGGGTGGACAGAGAGAAACTTTTCTCCCTCTCTCACAACTCTAGAACCTGGGGTCAGCCCATGAAACTGAAGGTTGGGAAATTTAGGACCGACGAGCGGAAGTACTTTTTCACCCAGCGCATAATTAATCTATGGAATTCCTGGCCATGGGATGTGGTGATGGCCACCAGCTTGGATGGCTTTAAGAGGGGCTTAGACAGATTTGTGGAGGACAGGTCTATCAATGGAGACTAGTCTTGTGGCTGTGGGCCATCTCCAGCCTCAGAGGCAGGATGCCTCTGTGTACCAGTTGCAGGGGAGCAACAGCAGGAGAGAGGGCATGCCCTCAACTCCTGCCTGTGGCTTCCAGCAGCATCTGGTTGGCCACTGTGTGAAACAGGATGCTGGACTAGATGGGCTTCCTTGGGCCTGATCCAGCAGGGCTGTTCTTATGTTCTTATACAATTTTAGGGTTGGAAGGGACCTTGGAGGTCTGCTAGACCAGAGTTTCCCAACCTTGGTCCTTTGGTGTTAGATTACAACTCCCATCATCTGCTACCACTGTGTTGGCGCCTGATGGAAACCCACGCTTGCGGAACCCCTGTTCTAGTCCTCTCCCTGCTCAGTGCAGGAATCTGCGACACCATCCCTGACAGATGGCTACACGACTTCTGAAAACCTCCAACAAAGGAGAGCCTGCCAACTGCATGAGGCAGGCTGTTCTTCTGTCAAGCAGCTCTTACCATTAGGAACGTCTTGCTAACATCTAGCCCCAATCGGCTTCCTTTTAATATGACTCTGGTCAAAAATGATGTGCCATATTTACCTGGATTAAATTTAATTTAAGATGATGGTCTGCTGCTGCGCCAGGCAGCACGGGGGTTGGGATGTGTCCTCCTGGCCCCTGGGATGCTGGCGGGGAGCAGCCAGCCCTAGCACACGGACAGTTGGCCCGAGTTAAGGGCATGCTCGCGCTCTTAACCTCCGCTCACCGGCGGGCTCCATCGGTGAGTTTGCCACAGCGGTGGCGCCAGGAGCCACTCAGCTCCCGCCAGTTCTTACAGGCTTAGTTGCCCTAGGCTGCTCAGGAGGACAGCCTCGTCGTCTTAGATTCAGGTAAATACAGAATTACACGGCTGTAATAAAATAAAACTAGCTGACCTGGCGCAGGGCATCTGCGCTGCTAGTTCTCCCTGTCGCTCCCCCTTCAGACCCATTTCATTCCCCCCCCCACCCGCCCCAGTTCGTCCCGCACTGTTCATTCCCCCTCGGTGGCCAGGCTTCTCCTCCCCGCCCAGCGGCTGGCCTCGCCTCTACTTCGCTGCCACCGCCATCGCCATCTTCTTCCCTGCCCCCCTCCGCTGCCATTTCCCTGCCAGCCCGCCAGCCTCCTCCGCTGTCCCTCCCCTGTGTGCCGCCGTTTGCTTCCCACCAGCCACCCTCTTCCCTCCCCGCCACCTGCCAGCCATGCTGCCGCTGGCCACTGTTTTGTTCCCCTGTTAGCTGGCCGGCCGGCTGTCACCGCCATTTCCCCCACTCCCAGCCATCCCATCTCTTTCCCAAACTCTCGCAAGAGCTGCCATGCATGGGATTAGCAACAGTACACCTAGGAGATATATCTATATCTATATCTATATCTATATCTATATCTATATCTATATCTATATCTATATCTATATCTATATCTATATCTATCTATCTATCTATACACACACACACACACACACACACACACACACACACACACATATATATATATATATATATATATATATATATATATATATATATAAATGGATGTAATTAATAGGGATGTGCACGAACATGAACCAGTTCAGAGGCCCTTTTACAAGCTAGTCCAGTGCAGCGGCAGCGTACCTGCTTGCCGCCCCGAAGTGCCTGGCACATGTGCACACATCGCACACATGCGCACATTCCACGCATGCACAATGTGCGCGTGCATGCGTGTAATGTGCATGCGGCCACCTACAACGTTCGCCCACGCACCAGGCACTTCTGGTGCTGCCGCCCCGCCCGACTGTTTTTACACAGAGCGCTGGAGGGGGTAGCGTCGTGGTGGTGGCGGTGGGAAAATGCACCCTCCCCTGTCCTTAAAGCTATCCCCCCCCCCCGCCATGGGCTTGAAGGGTGCTGGTTCCGTATACACCACTAGTAATTAACACACCGTGCCCTGTGCTTGTCCGTCATTCCTGAAACTTCACGGGGATTGGCCAGAATGCTAGGAAATGGGGGAAAGTTTGAAACTAGTTTCAAGTTTGCACTAAGCAATTGTAGGAAATGTTACCTGCTTATTTTTCTTCATATAGTCAAGTCAAGTTTTATTTACGGTCCTAGACCAAACAATCCATACATGCAAAAAGCGAAACAAATTTATAAGAAATTCTATAGATTCTCATTATACATCTTAAAAGCAATATAGCAAAATTTAGCTACGGAATTAAAAATGAAAAAATCCTCATCAGAAAGTAGAAATTTAACAAGTTGTTCAGCAGATTGATCCGTCTGTTTACAGACCAAAGGTAAAATTAAGTGCTCCCTTGATTGCCTATGTATTTTACAGGATAACAGAATATGCTCAATAGATTCTATTTCCCCACGGCCGCATCTACAGCAGCGTTCTTCCAGGGGAATACCACTGTATCTCCCGGCTAATAGTGCAGAGGGGGAAAAATTTGTTCTCGCCCTTGTAAATGCCCACCAAAATCTGCTGAGTGTCATATGGGACAAATAATTCGCTGGTGAATGATCCCGTCTAGTTCTTACTCCTTTGCAGAATTCTGTTAAAGAAGCCCAGTTATTTTGTAATTCAATATCTGTCAAACGCTGTTTCGCTATTCTTTTAGCATTTACCAGCAGCTGTTCAGGGTCTATTCCTAGGGCAGCAAGCTTTTTGCTAACTACAGTGCACCACTGCGGTTGTGGATGTATCGATAGAAACTGAGAAATTAGGCCCACTGAACAAAGGTGGACTCTCAATCAAAATTAAATAATTAAAGGCCAGGCGCGAGATTCAATCTTTATGAGGCCGGCCTCCATATGCAAAATTACATTTGAGGTGCATCTCGTCGTCCTGAAGATAGCTCTCAAAAAACCTGATTGAATTCTTTCTAGCGTATCAAAATTCACATAAGGTGACTATATATGTTAAAAATTCTAGAAAATCCAGGGAAGAGGTCTGGAATATTCCTCTGAGAACAATAACCCCCCACAACCACCAGCACCAGTTATAGGCCTCTTTCCACAAGTAATCTTTTACTGCTTGGTTTAAACAGGATAAAAGTTTAACAAGTTCAATGCGGATAGTTACGAAAGAAATATTCCCTATGTTGATGGCTTGCCCTGGGCTCTTTCCTAACACTGGGGAATTTTATGACTTCATTGCCCACAGAGAGTTCTCACCGGGTCAGACGGTTAAGTTAAGACTCCAGAAACAAGGGTTATAGCAGCTCACTCGAGATCGGTTTATTTAAAAACAAATAACCCAGATTGTAGCTGAAGCCACAACAAGGGCAGGAACAGAACCTCCAACCCAAAAGAATGGTGTTAAAGAGACTGGATGTTAATGTGTATGAGTATATATCTGGGGTATTAATGGTGTATTAAAAAAAAATCTTGCTTTGAAACTCCATCTGTGAGTCCTAATTATCCTTTCATGGGTTGTGTTAAAAGTTGAGGAAGCAATTAATGAATGTATTTTCTGCCAGCAGCCGCCTGTCTTTCCTTCCCCCCACCCCATTAAAAGTGGACATTAAGACCCATAAAATGCTAGCTTAGTTCCTCCCCGTGTGCTCAGGTAATCAGAGGAGAATCTGTGACCAGTGCCCCAGTAGGAGCATAGGAAGCTGCTCTATACTGAGTCAGACCATTGATCCATCTATCTCAGTATTGTCTACACTGATTGGCAGCGGCTCTCCAGGCTTTCAGGAGGAGTCTTTCCCTGCCCTATCTGGAGATGCCCGGACATTAACCAGTGGCTTCACTCTTCCATTGAGTTATGGTCACATGCCCTAAGGAGAATATCTTGCAGTGCTCACAGGTAAGCGGAATTCCAATGCCAATCAAGGTGGACCCTGTTTAGCAAAGGGGACGATCTATGCTCACTACCACAAGACAAGATCTTCTCCACAGCATTCGGAGGTAGAGCTTCCAAGCTTGAGGAACAGAGTCCTTTGAGTGGTGGCACCCCTTCTGTAGAATTCCCAACCTAAGGCATCTCACAGGACCTCGTAGCTTGTGTTAAAAAATATTATGGTCCAGTTCTGAGCATAGACATTCCACTCTAGACCTGTTGAATTGTAGGAAAGTGGCCTTGCCCTCAGACCGCATGCCCCAGGACCTTTAATTATATTGAAGCAGGCACTATCTAAAAGGGTTGCATTCCCTCCAAAAAACAGTTGCTTTAGTTGAATTTATTGTTGTTGTTTAACAATATCGTTAATTATAATTATAATTAATGTTAATCATATCATTAGATTGTGCACTGCCCAAGGACGTTTTTGTATGGGGTGGTATAGAACTGTAAGAAATAAAATTAAAAAATAAAATAAATTATTTAACAATAATAGGCTAGACAAGTATGGACCTGCAACAAAATGCTGCAGTATATCCCTGGTGTGCATATCTTACCTGAACTGTGTCGGAGAACAGTGAACGTTTTAGGCACCTTTCTCCCTCAGAAGCAGAAGGGGTTGTGACTGTCTTGAGGGAGTACTCTTCAATCTGATACACTTCTCACTCTTTTTGTTCAATCCCTCCTTTCCCCCACTCCTTGTCACTGAGTTCCATTAGCTCCGCCCACCTGGCTGCCTGTTAACTTTATCTCTGAACCGGTGAACATTCCACTCCACTGAGTCACACCAGGGAAATTTTGGGATATATTTTTTTGCCCCCTTAGGTTTTTTCCTTCGGATTTTTAATTAAACGAACATATCTGCAGGTTAGCCCAAATTGGCTACCTCCCTCTCACCTAGAGGTGCTCCAGTTATGTGCCCAGAAGAATCATAACGTCTCCAGCTCTTTCAGAAACAGATATAAGATATCCAATCTATTAAACACTTCCCAAACTAGCTTCTAAACACAGTTCTAGGAAATCCTGCGGTTCCTCACAAGGACCCTCAATGAGAAGATCAGTAGCCAGGCGACAATTTACCCCGAAACACAGATGGTGCACGACTACCAATCTTCACCTACGATGTGCCTACACCGCAAGGGAGTACAGAGTGCCCTCTCCGTTCACAGGGGTGGCAGGTCTGGCCAGTGGCCTTTCCAAACTGAGCATGTGTCCTAGAATTCCCCCCCCAAAAAATTCTCTGCAACATCCAGTTCCACAATAATGATGCTAAAAGATTTCCCTGGAAGTTCTGAAGACACTGCTGTTTGGCCCCGTCACACACACGTGAAACCCTGTCTGCCAGCACAGTTCCCAGCTCCCGTTATCCCAAAGCACCATTTTCCTGTTTACACTTGGACATCAGACAGACTTTTTCAAAGTTCCGCCACTTCCTTTCTGTTCTGTTTTCTTTGTTCTGTTTCCATACGGTTTTCTTTTCCCTCCCCACCACCCCTTCTTTGGAAATGACCTGTATGGGAAATGTAACCAACAGGAGACAGCCGGCCCAAACCATGCCCACCCACCACCTACCCACTTGCCTGGAGTTGGCACACACATCTCCAATTAGGGGGGGGGGACCAATATCAAAGCAAAGGACAGGCCCGTTCTTTTTCATGCTGGATACAGGTGATGTGTTGATTGGCACAGCTGGATTCTTGCCACTTGCCAAAGCTGTATGCCTACCGCATTTTACTGCACTGAGCACAGAAAAACCAGTCTACCCTTCTGGATACAGCATCCTCTAGATTTCAGTTTCCTTTTAGAAATAAATACATAGAAGCAACGTCCCTCTGAATGATGAGCGGGGCTGTAGCTCAATGGTTGAGCATCTGCTTTTCATGCAGAAGGTCCCAGGTTCCCTCCCTGGCATCTGCAGGTAGGGCTGGGAGAGGCTCCTGCCTGCAACCTTGGAGAAGCCCCTGCCAGTCAGTGTAGACAATACTGAGTTAGATGGAGCAATGTTCTGCTTTGCTATAAGGCAGCTTCCCCTGGGGACGGGTCTGTAGCTCAAAGAAAGAGCATCTGCTTTGCATGCAGAAGTTCCACTCCCTGGCATTTCCACATAGGGCTGGGAAAGACTCCTGTATTGGAGATGGGCCCATAGCTCAGTAAAAGAGCATCTGCTTTGCATGTATCTATCTACCTTGCAGGAAGAGAGCTGGTCTTGTGGCAGCAAGCATGACTTGTCCCCTTAGCTAAGCAGGGTCAACCCTGGTAGCATATGAATGGGAGACTAGAAGTGTCAGCACTGTTAGAGCACCTCTCAGGGGATGGAGCCACTCTGCGAAGAGCATCTATGCTCCAAGTTCCTTCCCTGGGCAGCATCTCCAAGATAGGGCTGGGAGAGAGATTCCTGCCTGCAACCTTGGAGACGCCGCTGCCAGTCTGTGTAGACCAGGCCTGCTCAACTTTGCCCCCCCCCCCAGATGTTTTGGACTACAACTGCCATAATCCCCATCCAGAGTAGCCAATAGCCAGGGATTATGGGAGTTGTAGGCCAGCATCTGCAGGAGGGCTGAAGTTGAGCAGGCCTGGTGTAGATAATACTGAGCAAGATGGACGTATGCTCTGACTCAGTATATAACAGCTTCCTATGTTCCTATCTACTTACAACGTGGCTAAGTGTTGTTTAATGGCAATGAATATAAGACGGCATCTAATGACTAATGTAGTGGAATGATTTTCTATGTCACTGTATGGTACTGTATATTTATAAAGCTATGTTGCTGCTATATTGCTGTATGGATGTGACACTGTGTTTTTCATGCTTCTATACTGGCCAAAGAATGTAATAAAATCTATCTATCTATCTATCTATCTATCTATCTATCTATCTATCTATCTATCTATCTATCTATCTATCTATCTTTATATACCACCTGAGATATAGATAGATAGATAGATAGATAGATAGATAGATAGATAGATAGATAGATAGATAGATAGATAGATAGATATCTTCTGCATGCAGAAGGTCCAGGTTCAGTTGCTGGCATCTGCTTGTCTACCAAGTCCTGCAGCCTTCTCTGGTCCTTGCAGTCAGGGGCAACTCTTCCATGAGGCAAGGTGAAGCATTTGCCTCAAGTGGCAGATTATTGGAGCACCACCAGGGCAACAAGATACTGAGGCTATTCTCATGATTGCAGAAAATCGGGCTAGCCTCCGCTAGCCCAATTTTCTGTAATCGTGAGAACCATCAGGCTTGGCTGCGAGCCCGGTGTTTCTAGAGCAGGTAACCCACTCAAGTACCCCTCCCCTAAACCCGGGTTTACGGAGCGAGCGCTTTGCAAACCTGGTTTTCAAGATGGTGAGTAGCCATGGTGTGGCTCCGCGCCACACCTACTCACGAGGAGACCCCCAGAGGGGAGGCAAAAAGCCGCCTCCTGGCTCCAGGGGTCTCTCCAGTATGCCCTGCGTGCTCACTCAGGGCATCCTGGAGCTTCCGGGGGCCACGTGGCCCCCGAACTCTGCAGCCCCCACCAGCTCCATCACAGAGCCAGCAATCATGTGGGCGGCCAATCCTGCTTGCTTGTGTGTGTCACTGATCGTGAGACCTGGCTCACTCTCTTCCGCCTTACTGGCCTCTGTCCGCTGCCCATCTCCATCTGAGCTATACTTTCCCAACCGTTGGCACAGCGCAGGGTGGGTTCTGCTTCCCCACCCATCCACATCCCAAGTCAAGCAGCTGTCACTGTGGTTGCAAAGAAAAAACAAGAGGAGGAAATTGAGCAGGGGGCGTGCATGGGAGGGGGGTGGCGTTTGATACCCCGCTTCCGGCATGCTGAGGTCTTGGTTGAAATATGGTTGAAAGAACTATCTACTTGGCAAAAGAGGTCTGAGGTGTATTTGTTGTTGTTGTTGTTGTTGTTTTGCTAACAGGCTAATAGGAGAAGTTGAGTTCACACGAGGAGAATGCTTGCTCATATTTTAGCAAGCCACACTGTTTCCCATTCCCATTTCCGTAAATATTCAGGAATTTAAAAAAGCTTGGATCTCCTCACTTGCATTGTGAAAAAAACAACCAAATGCCACATTAATTGAAAGTGGGAGATATGAATACGAAGATGATGAATATTTATATACCACTTTTCATCACAAGTTCCCAGAGTGGTTTGCAAACAAACAAAATGGTCCCCCTGTCCCCAAAGGGCTCACAGTCTAAAAAAGAAACATAAGATACAGCCACTGGAGGGATGCTGTGCTGGGGATGGAAAGGGCTGTTACTCTGCCCCTACTAAATAAGAGAGAATCGCCACTTTTAAAAGGTGCCTCTTGGGGGAATGAGTAAGAGAATCTGGGGAGATCCAATTCGAGGTTGAATTTGGCCAGATTCGTTTTGAGATCGAATCACATGAATGAAGAATATACGAGTCTAATTGATTCGACCTCAAAATGATTCACACATCCCTATCAGCAACTCTACCCCCAAAGCATTCTGGGAAGAGCCACATGCTATTGGTCTATATTATACTCCCTTTCATTTCATTTGTGCACGCCTCTGAGCTGTTCTTGTGTAACCTGAGTGTATATACCAACGTCACCAGTCAACACCTATTTTAAAAAGCGTGGAGGGAGGGAACCTTTTGCAGTCAGCTAAGTTCATTTTCTCTTGTTGTTGTTGTTGTTGTTGAGACCCCAGCTGCAGGCCTGGAGCAGTCCTCATAAATATCAGGAAATACCCAAAGCCACTGAGAGGATTAAAGACTTGATAGGAACCTTAGATCTCTGCTTTAAAGCCGCAGTGTACAGTGAATCTGGCGACATGGTAGAGGAAAGAGTAATTGCCTGAGTGTGTTTTCTTAAGTTATAAAACCCGCTTTTGAAATGTTTGCTTTGAAACCTCCGTCGGTGTTGTTCGTGACTCAGAAATGGCCTTACGACACAATGATTATTTGGAAAAAGATTTGGCAACCTGAGGGTACTCTTCAAGGCCACGTCCAGGTGGGAATGCAGTTTCTGTGGATATATTTATTGCTGGGACATCCACCAAATGCAGCAAATATGCATGACACGTCAGGCCATTGGTCCATCTAGCTCAGTATTGTCTACTCTGACTGGTAGCAGTTCTCCAGAGAGTCAGAAAGGAGCCTTTCCCAGTCCTATTTGGAGATACGAGAGCCCTGAACCTGGGAGCTTCTGCATGCAAAGCAGATTGTTTGCCACTGAGCTAGAGCCTTCCCCCCAAATCCATTTCTAAAATGAATTCTTGTGCTGTACTCCTAATGGGAGTACTTCCAGTGACTGTTGCTGGTGTGTGTCTTATGTTTCTTTTTAGAATGTGAGCCCTTTGGGGACAGGGAGCCATCTTATTTATTTGTTATTTCTCTTTGTAAACCGCCCTGAGCCATTTTTGGAAGGGTGGTATAGAAATCGGAAGATGATGATGATGATGATGATGATGATGATGATGGGTGCATGACGAACAAAGGCTTGAAAGAGGAACCCTCCACTCAGACATGGGAAGCTGCCTTTGTCTTAGACAGAGCCTCGATCCCCTACTGACTGTCAGAAGCTCTCCAGGGTTTTAGACAGGAGTCTCTCCCTGCCCTACCTGGAGATGTCAGGAATTGAACCTGAGACCTTCTGTATACCACCACTGAACTATGGTTCCATCCCAGGATAGGACAGAGCAGTGGATAAACTCAAGGAAGATCCAAGTTCAAATCCTTGCTTAGCCAAGACATACACTAGGTTAACCTGGGGCAATCACCACCTTTCACTTGTTTGTTTGTTTGTTTGTTTGTTTGTTTTTATACCACCCTGTATAAAATCTCGGGGCAGTTTACAATTTAATCAAACAACAACCATAAATAAAACTTCAAAACTTTAAAACATCATAAACTAATTTAGGCTAGGTAAACTTGGGGCAATCACTACCTTTCACTAGGTGAACTTGGGGCAATCACCACCTTTCACTAGGCGAAGCTTGGGGCAATCACTGACTTTCACTAGGTGGACTTGGGGCAATCATGTGAAATGCAAAGCTTTTCATCCTAATTGCCTGGCAGGGTTGTTGTGAGAATGCAATGAGATTGCACCACCTCAAACAACTTGCAGGAAAGATACACACAACACTTTACAACTGATATTGCAGGACCACCAGACTAGTTACGAGCTCAACAGAAGGCCTTCTTTAAAACTGAAAGATGTGTGTGAGTGAAAGGCAGAGGCAAAAGTAAGAAAGGACTTGCCTCCTAGCTGAATATGTAAGGTATAGTAAGTGGATGAAAAGCCCATAGATTTTGCTGTACCTTTTCAACACTTGGGACAGCTGGGTGGGTCAAAGATATAAATTGGGCCCCTCCATGGTGAAAACCTGTTTGGGATCCAGGCATTACAGACCTGACCCCCACATCCAGCACCCCTGGACTGTAAAATGCTTCGGGAATCATCTGATAGATACACTTCTCTTGATTTTAATTTAAAAAAAAAACTAACGGTTTTTGGCTTACAGAGTGTTTGAAAACACTTTAGAAAAGAAAAGGAGTGCTTCCCTTTTTGAAATCCATTCCTTTGTTAAATTCCTTTCCCAAGGGGAGGGGAGAAAGAAGATTTCGTACACCTGAGGGCAACAATTGACTGACTCCCTCCAAATGACCTAACAGATCTCCAGAGGGTTACAAGGGCTAATTTGTCACCCTGCTCATCAGCTCTTATAGAGCGCTTGTAAACTAGAACGAAAAAACATGAAACCACTTAGCCTCTTTATCCTTTGGAATGTTCATCGATGCTTTTAACCCAATTATCATGTCTGGGTTTAAAAAAAAAAACAATTTAAGAGTGTGGGGCAGCAAAAATGCAGGAGGGACAATGTTTGGGTTGATGGGGGTTATTGGATAGGTTACTGAATGGCTGCTGGCCAACTCTTTGCTTAGGCAGATCACTGGCTAATGGTCCAGGAGACCAAGGAATGTTCCTGACAGGAGTTTTTCCCAGCCCCAACTGGAGATGCTTCCAGAGTTTGAACCTGGAACCTGGTCAGACCTTCTGATGCCAAGTAGATGCTCTGCCACTGAGCTACGGCCCCAATCCTATCATTCCCAGTTTCTTTCCCTGGTACCACTCTCTCTATTTTGTCCTTAGGAGTGCCTTAGGAATTCTGCCCTGAACTGTAGCTTGCTTATCTTTTGCCTAAATCTGGCACTGTTTATGGCAAGGGTTCTCCAACTTGGGTCCCCAGATGTTGCCGGACTACAATTCCCATCATCCCCAGCCACAATGGCTGTTCTACAGCATGCTCATGTTGGGGTTGGGGTCATTGCAAAATGCAATGCTAACGGAAGAATTTGGCACAACGGCTGGCAGTTTACCTATTCAGTGGCTGCTATAACTAAGCCAAAGCAAAGCAAAAAACCCAAGGGATATTCCTTCTTTTTAAAAAAGGAAGCTATTTGGCACCCTGATTCAGGGGTGCAGGCTGAAACACCCCCCTCCCAGGCTCAGCATTTGAGGAGTCCCACCCCACTCATTTTACTGCACTCCACCAAACCTAATAACCTGCCTCTTCAATCCCAAAAAGATATTTTTCTGCCCGGCCATAGTGCCTTTGCTCGCCCTGCAAAAAAATTTAAGTGATGAGGAGTTTCCTGTCAAGCTTCCTCTCTGTCTGCACTACACATATCCCATCTGCAAATGAGGAAAGGCCCTTTGCTTCTGAAATCTATTTCTTTCAACATGGCCATAATTAGCTTTTTTTATTATTTTTTTAAAGAGAGATAGATGCAAACACACTGCACCAGGATAGTTGCCTCTTACTATCAGATGGCATCCTTACTACCAGGATAGGAGCATCTTACTTTAAAAAGCAAGTGCATTTTTTTAGTTTCTGACCCTTCCAGATGGGGTCACGCCAACGGTTTGGGCGTTAAATAATTGACATAAGCAGGCAGGCAAAGGGTGGATGGATTCAGTCTTTGGAACAGTTCACATCCTGGAGGGTTTTTTTTGGTGGGGGACAGCGTCTGTGCGGGAAATTTGGTGCCAAAAGGCTGCAGTGTTGTGTACACTCAAATGGAGAAAAGGCAAGGGGACAGAAAGTGCGGGGAGGGGGAGAAAAGGAAAGAGAGGGGAAACAGCTTAAAAAGCAAACCTGAACATGTTTGAGGCTATAGAGGGAAAGTGTGAAAGGATCCCTCCTGCTGGGGAGCTTGATGAATGATCTGCAGATTTCAAGCTGAGTCCTGAGCTCAGAGCGGCTGGTATGCCATACTAACACTAATCAACCCGTATGAAACATCCATTTTAAACGCAAATGAGTGGGGGGTGGGTGTGGGTGTGAAGCTTTTCAACTGAGACCCAAAGAAGAGATTGGAAGGGGGCTGGGTGAGAGTAGAGTTCAAAGCCCAAACTGGTTCGTCTTCTCTCTCTCTCTCTCTCTCTCTCTCTCCTCTCCATGTGTTTGTTTAGAAAGCAATATGTATATATATGCCTGGTGGTGATCTAAGTTTGTGGTAACAAAACCAACTGGTCAAAATTAAAAGGCAAGCTTCCAGAGAGTGCCCAAGTCCTTTCCTGGAAGACAGGATCTTAAGACCAAAAAATGTCTTCTTTAAATGGAGGTCATATTTAATAAATGTATAGACTCCCCCTAAGCCCGCATGACTGAAGAAGAAGTGGAGATTGGAAGGGGACTGGTTGGGCATAGAACTCAAAGCCCAAATGGGCTTTCTCTCCATGTGTATCTTTTGAAAACAAAACAAAAAATATGGCTGGCAGTGATCTAAGTTTATAATAACTTATAATAAGTTCATAATATTTTTAGATTGTGAGCCCTTTGGGGACAGGGATCCATTTTATTTATCTTATTCATTTGTTATTTCTCAGTGTAAACCGCCCTGAGCCATTTTTGGAAGGGCAGTATAGAAATCGAATAAATAAATAATAAATAAATAATAAGAATACCAATTAAAAGTTAAGCTTAGAGACAGCACTCAAGTCAGTGCCAGATTTAGACACAAGCTAAGTAAGCCACAACTTAAAGCCTCACGTTATGAGGGGCCCCTCAATACAAAACAAGTAGTTCGAATAAAGGTGACTGATTGAAACAAGTAGTTCTGGGAAGAACTAATTGGCCTACTTCCCTTTCACTGTCCCTACAACTGGATTCAATTTGGTCAGAGTCGGTTAGGCGGTTCACAAGTTAGCCCATGTGCACCTCCGACATTTACACATCCACCATCTTGAATCAGGGTGGATGGCATCATCTCAAACTATGCCATTTAGGTGTCCCTACAACTGTACCCTATTTGGTTCATATTGGTCCAGGCGTTGCAAAGTTGATAGCCACACACACACACACACACACACACACACACACACACACACACACAATGCCAGGTGATTTTATAAGCTTACTTTCCTTAAGGAAAGTAGGCTAATAATGACTAAGCTTCAAGTTTTACATAATGGTCAAATTTAGACGCAATGGGACGGTCCCGTCACCTCCGGTTTCCTCACCCACACAACTGAATTCGGGAAAATGGAGTTTGTGGCAGAAAGGGATCCACGGTTTCCCTCCCCAAACTCCTCAATCAGAGTGGAGTTTCATTGCCACAAACTCCATTTCTGCGGCACCAGCATTACATCCGAACACTGACACCACAGTTTCGGCCCCCATGGAGCCCAAGTTGAGGGAGGAATCTCCTCTCTCACTCTGGTCCAACTAGCTCTGCGGGCTGTCATTCTGTCGAGAAGGAAGCTCACACAGCCAGCCCCCCCACCACCACCTTTCTGCAGTCTCACTGGCTGCAGAGAAATAGCTCTCCTGAATGCAGATGAGAGAGCGGGATTAGTGGGGTGTCCATGGGTTCATCAGATGTGTTACATCGGAACAGTGTTTTCATTTAAAGGGATTTCTAATGCAAATAGGCTTATTGTGCAATTACTGTTTTTTTTTATTATTAGTTTTTTGTTGCATTATTGCCAAGTAAAAATAAATCTGTATGATTTCTGTTTTCTTTGGCTTTTGTTGGACTGATTAATGCTATGGGGCCTTTTAAACTTGACATAACTTAGGATAGGACCTCAGCACTGACCCAAGTCCTTTCCTGGAAGATAGGTTTTTACAACTTTTAAAATGAAGGCTTGCTTTATTCATTCATTCATTCATTCATTCATTTATTTATTTATTTATTTATTTATTTATTTATTTGATGCATACACCTCCATGACCAAAAAGGCCCTCAGATAAACCCATGATAATAAAAGCAAGCAGTACTAATTTTTGGAAGACTCAGCAATGTAACCATAGTTACAATCAATATAAAACATCCCGTACATGTGAATATAAAAGCCACCGAATGGAGCAGTGGGGAAATGACTTGATTAGCAAGCCAGAGGTTGCTGGTTCGAATCCCTGCTGGTACCTATATCGGGCGGCAACGATATAGGAAGATGCTGAAAGGCATCATCTCATACTGTGTGGGAGGAGGCAATGGTGAACCCCTCCTATATTCGACCAAAGAAAACTACAGGGCTCTGTGGTCGCCAGGAGTCAACACCGACTTGACGACACACTTTACCTTTACTGCCTAATTAAGGCCTCTAGGCAGAATATGGTGGAATATGTCATTCCACCACACACAAAAGTAAGATTCACTCTTCCAGGTCCTCCTAAAGATCATGGTCTTTGCCAAGTCTAATAGGATAGACTTGCTTGGTGACCCTTTTTGGGGGATGGAGTTCCACCACCCAAGTGCCACCACTGAGGAAGCCCTGCTTCTTGTCCCCATCTTTCACATGACTAGGTGTTTGCCATGAGACCACATGGAAAGGGGCCATAGTTCAACGGTTGCTTTGCATGCAAAAGGTCCCAGGTTCAACCCCTGGCAGCATCTACAGGTAGGGCTAGGAAATATCCACCTGAAACCCTGGAGAGTGGCCCACTACCAATCAGTGCAGGCAATACTGCAGCTGGAAGGACCAATCATGACCAATCAACCACAGAGCCAGCATGGTGTAGCGGTTAGAGTGTTGGACTCGGACCGGGGACACCTGAGTTCAAATCCCCGTTCAGCCATGAAACTCACTGGGTGACACTTCTCTCTCAGGCTACCTCACAGTGCAGTTGTGAGGATAAACATAACCATGTACACCACTCTGGGCTCCTTAGAGGAAAAGCAGGATATAAATGTGAAAATAAAATAAATAAAAATCATCTGGCTTCATTGCGTGTTTCATAATTAATACAGCCCTCAGTACTGTCAGAACATTTCCAAAGATGCCATAAAACCCGATAAGGATTATTTATGCTCTCTGTGTACAAATGCTGCAAACATCTCTTCAGCCTATTTAAATTATTTCAGTGAGCAGATCGTTTAAAAACGGAGCGATTCCTGCTGTTTAGATTATATTTGCATGTTGTGGTCAATTTCATTTCATGGTCCATTAAGGGCACTCCTGTTTACGTCTGTTTACCCCTGCTAACTTGGCAAAGAGGCACCTTTTAATGTGGTGATTATTTAGCAGGGGGAGAGTAACTGGCCCTATCCACCCCCAGCACAGGACCTCCAGTGACTGTTGCTGGTGTGTATCTCATGTTTCCTTTTAGATTGTGAGCCCTTTGGGGACAGGGAGCCATCTTATTTATTGATTATTTCTCTGTGTAAACCGCCCCGAGTCGTTTTTGGAAGGGCGGTATAGAAATTGAATAATAATAATAATAATAATAATAATTATTATTATTATTATTATTATTATTATTATTATTATTATTATTATTATTATTAATACATATGCATATCAGCTGGATAACTCTGAAGCATGGTTTATTTCCCACTCTTTCTATTTGCCCCCTCACTTGCAGGTTCCTCACAGTCAGAATAATATAACTTTCTTTTAAGCCATAGGCCATTTCAAGTCATGTCTATAGCCAATAAATAATTCCATATCACCAAATATCATGGTTTCCCCCAAAGAATCCTGGGAGCTGAATTTTGCTTAATTCTCTGTTTCATATTCCTGGTCCCTTTGCAACAGAACTACATTTCCCAAGGTGCCCAAACTGCATTGTCCCACACGCCTGGTGGAGGCCTGCTCAAAATCAGCCCTTAACAAGCCTGGAAAGTGGTGTGGGGAGGGAAGGTTGCCAGCTGCCCTCTCTTTTCTGTGCATGCTTCTTGCCAGCTTGGCAAGGAGTGTGAGGAGAGGCACTCCTTGCAAAGGAACCTAAACAGGAGCATCAGTGGTGGGCGTGGGGCCTATTGCAGCCCTGCCGACGCCCCAGTAATATGCCGCCTAAGGCTACTTCCTCACCTTGCCGCATGGAAAGGATCACCCCTACCTGCCCACAAGGCCAGACAAAGCCCTAACTTTAGAGCTTGTTCCCCAATTTGAACAGTTTATGAGGATAAGAACATCAGAACAGCCCTGCTGGATCAGGCCCAAGGCCTCTCTAGTCCAGCATGTGGCCCACCAGATGCCTCTGAGAAGCCCGCAGGCAAGAGACAAGGGCATGCCATCTCTCCTGCTGTTGCTCCCCTGCAACTGGGTTTCAGAGGCATTTTGCCTCTGAGGCTCGAGGCAGCCGATAGCCACCGGACTAGTAGCCCTTGATAGACCTGTCCTCCAGGATTATGTCTAATCCCCTCTTAAAGCCATCCAGGCTGTTGTCTGTCACCACATCTTGTGGCAGAGAATTCCATTGGTCCAGAGAATGCTGCTTCCCTGACTGAAGCCTCAGAACTGGACCCCTGCCCGGTTTTTGCTATGTAGCTATTTCTTGTGTGTTGTGACCTGTGGTCACGACAATAAACTTATTACTCACTTGCCATTTCTGACGCGCCTGATCTTCACCCGTGGCCCTGGAAATCATTGCCAGTCCATTTCTGCCCAAATGCCTGATTCTGGCCCACTTGGATGGACAGCCAGCCAAGGCCCCAAATGGATGAGGCTGTAGCTCAGTGGCAGAGCATCTGCTTTGCAGCACAGAAACATAGGCGCATAGGAAGCTGCCCGCTACTGAGTCAGACCACCAGTCCATCTAGTTCAGTATTGTCTACACAGACTGGCAGCAGTTTTTCCGAGGCTGCAGGCAGGAATCTCTCTCAGCCCTATCTTGGAGATGCCAGGGAGGGAACTTGGAACCTAGATGCTCTTCCCAGAGCAGCTCCATCCCCTAAGGGGAATATCTTACAATAGCACTTACTTAGCAATAGCACTTACATTTATATACCGCTCTATAGCCGGAGCTCTCTAAGCGGTTTACAGTGATTTAGCATATTGCCCCCAACATTCTGGGTACTCATTTTACCGACCTCGGAAGGATGGAAGGCTGAGTCAACCTTGAGCCCCTGGTCAGGATCGAACTTGTAACCTTCTGGTTACAGGGCGGCAGTTTTTACCACTGCGCCACCAGGGGCTCTAGTGCTCACACAGGTAGCCTCCCATTTAAATGTAAACCAGGGCAGACCCTGCTTAGCAAAGGGGGCAATTCATGCTCGCTACCACAAAACTAGCTCTCCTCTCTAGGGAAATACTAATACTCCTGCCTGAAACCCTAGAGAGCTGAAACCCTGGAGAGAGTCAGTGTAGATAGTACTCAGCTGGAGGGGCTTTCCTACGCCCATTCACACCATTATTATTGGGGTGGGACAAGTGTCCTATCCTGGTTCAGGAGCTGCTCCTTTTTTCCTGATCATCTGCATGTTAAAACCAAGGCCAGAGGCAGGGAGCTTGATGGTGTGCTAAACTCCAGCTGGTGGCCATGCCAGCACCCCCTGAGGCCGCTGGTCCTGCTGGTGCGTGATTCTAAAAAAAAAAAATCAAAGAAATTAATCTTATGACCCCGGCTGGTGGGGGGGGGGGATTATTCAGTAGCACAACACTGAACATACCCAGTTGTGTTCAAGTCCTCTTCAGACTCGAACCGAACCGGGCCACTCGGTTTTGTGCACACCCCTACTCTGCATCTACCCACCTCTGACATGCAGAAAACTGTTTTCCACCCTCCAAGAACCTTCGCTGGAAGCGCCCTGTTTTAATTTGCAACATAGTGGGCAACGTCAAGCAGAAAGACGGATGGCACGACAGCAGAACCTGTAGCAGGTTCTGGCAATCATTACCAGCCCCCCGCACCCCCAGGATACAGGCTCAATTTTTTTTTTTTTTTTTTTTTGGTACGTTCTCAGGAGACAAAGATGAGTGAGCATCAAAGGCAGAGGAACACAGCAGGAGTGTCGTAAGCCTGAAGTTACAACTTAGACATGCAATAGAAAATATCATTGGTACCTCTCCAACGCGTAGCCTCTAGTAATTAAAAACTTGATCCCCGCTGTTTTATCATCTCATTAGCAAAGGGGGGCACAAGACTTTTATCCTTATTTGTCAGGAATCAAACATACCAGAGGAACTCTGATTATAAATGGATGAAAGTAAAAGTTAAACTTTTAAATAAGAGCCGTTTCAGTTCACAATGCTTTATTTTACTTTTATTTCAAAGCTGATTTTAAAAGAGAGCTGGGTGTGTGTGTGTGAGATCTTTATACTATTATTTTTTCCCCTCTAGTAAAACAACAATATCCAAGTCCGGCTTGGAATAGCCAAAGTGATTGGCAGACAAAGGACATGAAAAGTCCGCGTACTTTTAAAATATTTATGATTCAGAATAAATGCCAGCCCCTACGGGAAGCAAGAGGGAGAAAACCCCAAAGCTGGCTGGAAAGTGATATTAAAAGGGATACCAATCTTTTGATCGAGCTGAACAAAACAATGCAAAATCTTCCAATTGCGTCGTCGTTAATAGGATTTTTTTTTTTAAAAAAAAAATTCGGGCTTGTGCATGGGAACCAATGCCACTAAAGCAATGACAACAATCATGATTTATTTATCTGACATATTTTGATCACACTTTAAAAACTTTTTTTTAATCCAAGTCAAGTCACAAAATCCAAATACAAAAGACAACTTCTCTTGGGCTACAGCAAAAGCCCATCTAGACTAGCAATAGTGGCCAAACAGAAGGTTCTGGGAAGTCCACAAACAGCATCTGAAGGCAACAGCTCTCTCCTCCTATTGCCTGCCCACAAAAACTGGTGTTCAGAGGTAGATTGCTCCTGTGCATGGAGGCCCTGCTTGGAGCCCTCCTGTGCATGGAAGCTCTGTGCTGGGAAGTGATGAAGAAAAGGTTGGTCCAGGTGTGATGTCGGGCCTGTCTCTGCTGTATACACCATCAGGAAGTCAGGGTTTTGTCCAGAGCTGCCTGTTTGGAGCATATTGGGCCCATTCTGAAAGAGCTGCACTGGCTGCCTATTTGCTTCCAGATCCAGTTCAAGGTGCAGGTTATCACCTTTAAAGCCTTGAACATGGGGAGTCTCAAACAGTGGGATAGGACCAGTATTCCCTGGAACAGGGATTTCCCCAAGTTGTTGACTGCAACCTCCATAATCCCCAGCCAAAGACCATTGCAGTTAAGCATGCTGAGAGCTGTCATCAACAACACTTGGGAATTTCTGTTACAAAGGAAACTGGCCCCAACCCACAGTTTGAGAACCTCCAATTTTAGGGGCCACAATATCAAAAATGTTTGAGAACCCTTGCCTTAACCCGGGGGGGTGTGTGGTTGGGCCCTGAATCTCCGGAGGTTTCTACCTGCTCGACAAGGTCATCAGACGGGCTTTTGCTCTGTGTGCTGACACTGAGGGTGGCTCAGTTGTCGTGGACACGGGACAGGGCCTTCTTGGTCATTGCCCCCAGGCTTTAAAATGCCCTCCCAATGGACATCTGCTCTTTGGCCTCCCTCACTATTTTAAAAAGACGTTATTCATACAGGCCTTTGCCCTCTAGGGAGTGCTGTTTTGACTAGATTGCTATTTTATGAGCTCTCTTTTATAGTATTATATTATATTATATTATATTATATTATATTATATTATATTATATTATATTATATTATATTAATTCATTCGATTTCTATACCACCCTTCCAAAAATGGCTCAGGGAGTTTACACAGAGAAATAATAAATAAATAAGAGGGATCCCTGTCCTCAAAGGGCTCAGAATCTAAAAAGAAACATAAGATACACACCTGCAACAGTCACTGGAAGTCCTGTGCTGCGGGTGGATAGGGCCAGTTACTCTCCCCCTGCTAAATAAAGAGAATCACCACGTGAAAAGATGCCTCTTTGCCAAGTTAGCAGGGGTAACTTGGCAAAGACTAAATTATAGTCTTATTGTGTGTTTTTAATTATTATTGATTTCAGTTTTGTTCTCATATTGCTTTAATATCTCTATTGGAAACCGCCTTGAGATATTTTATGAAAGGCAGCATATAAATCTAACAACGAATTAAAAAAGCAAACAAATAAAAAAGTCCTACCCAAACTGCGTGGCGGGGGCAGACAAGAGGACCCCTTGACCTCTGCGGTGCTTTCTCGGTGTCTTCAGTCTTGATGCTGCAAGTCTGAAATCCAACTTCCATCCCCAGAGGAAACTTCTGATGCAAGCCAGTCGGCAGAATCAGGCCTGGAAGGGACTGAAAGGGATTTCATCAGTCAGTCTGAGTCCTCTGGTCTCCAAATGAAGCAGTTGCACTTCACAGAACGGGCCTTTCAAACGCAGGCCGCTTTGGCAAGCCGTGTGTGATCTGGACCGTTTCTCCGTCCCATTGAAGTCTATGGAAATGCTCCTGTGGACATCAATGGCCTTTTGATGGTCCCCCTTAATGAGGGCCCTTCCTAGCTGAGAGCCGTCCTTTCTTCCCCAAGGGGTACATCCAGACTCCCAGAAACGACACCCCTTGATTGCATTTTAATGAATTGCTGACCTGTACAGAGATGGTGCTCTTGAACTGGGTAGAAGCAAATTTGGTGGGAGCGAACCAAAGAGCCTCTATCTTCCCTTTTGTTTCATGCTGCCTGGGATTGCTTTCTTCTTTCTCTTGTAAACCTCTGTGTCTCTTCTTTCTTTTCCCTCTGCCTCTCCTTTAAGGTCTCTGGTTGGAGGTCTAACAGGCTTTTTTTTTTTTTTTAAGAGTGCTTGAACCACTGAGCTGACATTTATTAACACATTTAAGCCTGATGATGATAATATTTTTAAAGAGTCAAAAGCAGGCTCTCGCTTCTCTTTTCACAGTGTTAATAGAGCTTCCCTTGATGATGGAGGTGATTACGAGGCAGGACAGAAATCGTTATTTCTGCAGAGCAGGGCATCAAAAGTGCAGCCGTAGAATAATTTCCTTCTTAACCTGGAAAGAAGACAAGCCCTTGAAGCCAAATTGACTAATCAAGAGCTCAGGGCCTTGTTTCATGTGAAGAAGAAGAGCAGATCCACAAGACAAAGGCTTGGGAGAAGAGGCAGCAGAGTGCTTCATTATAGGCTGTTGCACTCACTCGAGAAATAAAGTTATCAGATTTGCTCGGAATTCATTAGGCCAAAACATGCGGTCTGTCGAAAGGCAGGAGGAAATGATCAGTTCAGCTTATTATGATCATTGATCAAATACAGTATACAGTACAAACCCACTTAATCCACTTAAATCCACTTAAAAGTGGATATCAATATAGGGGTGTGTGTATGTGTATCATCTCATATTGCGTGGGAGAAGGCAATGGTCAACTCCTCCTGTATTCTACCAAAGAAAACCACATGACTCTGTGGTCACCAGAAGTCACCGACTCCACAACTTTACTATACAATACACACACACACACACACACACACACACACACACAGGAATTATTACATAAACATTAAATAAATATAACTAGCAGTGGCCTGGCACAAAACATCTGCACCTCTGGTGGACCACCCATTCAACACTGCCTTTTTCTCCACACACACACACACCCCGTGGCTTTCTGGCCGGCTGGCCCACTTCTTCTCTCCCCTGCTTCTCCCCCTCCGCCTCTTTCTGGCCAGCGGGCCAACTGGCCCACTGCTTCTCCCCCCACCGACTGCCCACCCTGATTTCTGGCCAGCCAGCTGGCCGGCTTCTTCTTCTCCCACCTGCTTCTCATCTCCCCCCCCCGGTGCATTATGGCTGGCCAGCTGGCTGGCCCGCTTCTTCTCTCCCCGACTGCTCCCCCACTGCTTCTCCCCCCACCGACCCCCCCACACTTTCCAGCCAGCCGGCCGGCCTGCTTCTTCCTCCCTCCACTCGCTTCTTGCCCGCCTCCGGCCTGCCCACTTCTTCTCCCCCGCATCCCGCCCGGCTGACCAGGCTTTCTGCTTTTCCGGCCGGCCACTTCTCCGCCACCTGCCCTCCCTCCGGCTGCCCCTGCCTTCTCTGCCTGCCCACCAGCGTCGCCGTTGTTGCCCCCTGCTGGCCATTGGCCGGCTGCCACTGTTAACTGCTGGGCCCACTGGCTGGCTGGTGCCATTTTCTCCCCCCCGCTTGTCCTCATCGCTGTCCGGCAGCTCTCCGAACTCTCGTGAGGACTGCCACCCATGGGACTAGTGACAGGTACGTTTAAGAGAACTAAATATATAAAGAGGCTAAGAAAAAAAAAATGAAAAACCTGTATTAACCATTTCTAACACACCATGTGCGCGGATCCTAATCACAGCCGTACAGAATTTGGCTGTCTAGTGCAAAGATTAACTCACGGCCACTTTGGTGGAGGGGCTCAGTGTGAGAACTTCTAAGTTCCCATTTACTTACTTACTTACTTAATTCAGTTTCTATACCGCCCTTCCAAAAATGGCTCAGGGCAGTTTACACAGAGAAATAATAAACAAATAAGTTGGCTCCCTGTCCCCAAAGGGCTCACAATCTAAAAAGAAACATGAGATAGACACCAGCAACAGTCACTGGAGGAGGTCCTGTGCTGGGGGTGGATAGGGAGGAACATCCATCCCTTCCTTGTGCATTTCTGGCCAACTCACTGGCCTGATGCACTGGACTGGTTCAAATGACACAAACTGTGTTTTGTTGGGTCATTCAGGGTCTGAAGAAGATACAGATGGTGGAGAAGGCTGGGTGCAGGAACCAGCTTTAAAAGGATCTGCAGAAGTTACCACCTTGGGGAGGGAATCCCAGGAGTTGCCACCAGTAAGGTCTGAGGAGGTGGCCCTGGCCTGCTGGAATAGGCCCAAGGCCTCTCTAGTCCAGCATGTGGCAAACCAGATGCCTCTGAGAAGCCCACAGTCAGGAGATTAAGGCATGTCCCCTCTCCTGCTGTTGCTCCACTGCAGCTGGTATTCAAAGCATCCTGCCTCCGAGCCTGGAGGTAGCTTATAGTTATCAAGACTAGACCACTGATAGACCTGAACTCCATGAATTTGCCTAGGCCCCTGCTAAAGCCAGCCAAGCTGATGGCCATCACATCCTGTGGCAAAGAATTCCATAGATTAATTGTGTGAAAGGGTACTTCTTTTTATCTGTTCTAAATTTCCTGGCAATCATTCCCCGCACTTCCTCCTCCTCCTCCTCCTCCTCCTCCTCCTCTTCAGAACTCCAGAAATCTAGGAACTCTCAATGCCAGGGGAACCAGTGTTTGGAAATAAGGTACAGCAGCCCCTTTAAGTATCAACAGCTCCTGCCATAGAGGCAGAGCTGGACATATCAGTCCTAGGGCGGGAATGTTTAAACCAGGGCTGCTCAACTTTGGTCCTCCTTAGATGTTGGCCTAGGACTCCCATAATCCCTGGCGATTGGCCACTCTGACTGGGGATTATGAGAGTTGTAGCAGATGGACCCAGTTACGACAGCAATGAATGCACCACGGAGAGATCTTCAAGACCAAGTGGAAGACAGATCATCCTGGAGAGAATCTATCTATGTGGTCGCTAAGAGTTGAAACCGACTTGACGGCACTTAATCATTCAATCAATCAGTACCTAATGACACATGGAAGTAACTTGCCTAGGGAGCAAGAGATTGCTGTTTCGAATCCCCGCTGGTCTGTTTCCCCGACTATGGGAAACACCGATATTGGGCAGCAGCGATCTAGGAAGGTGCTGAAAGGCATCATCTCATACTGTGTGGGAGATGGCAATGGGAAACCCCTCCTGTATTCTACCAAAGACAACCACAGGGCTCTGTGGTCGCCAGGAGTCCACACCGACTTGAGGGCACAACTTTACTTTAGTCCAAAAACAGCTGAGGGGCCCAAGTTGAGCAGGCCTAATTTAAACCCTTAGTGAGCTCCAGGGCCTTGCTGAGGATGCCTTGTGTATCCAGTGATCTGTCCATGGTGCTGTTTCTCTGCCTGGTCCCTTGCTGGGATCTTCGCTTTGGCGGCCCCGGGCACTGGTAACTCTCTAAGCCCCCGACAAGGAGCAGGATACTACCCAAAGTCATTTTAAATGGTGTTGCCTGGGGCTGAACCCGAGTGAGTCCTTCCTCATACAAAGTAGCTGTTCGACCACTGAGCACACAGGCTTCAGGGGTGAGCTATGCCTGCCAAAGGCATAACACTGCTTGATTTTTAAAAGGAGGTGGGTTACCATTTAGGAACATAGGAAGCTGCCTTATACTGAGTCAGACCACTGGTCCATCTCACTCAGTATTGTCAACACTGACTGGTGGCAGCAACTTCTCCAAGAATGTAGGAAGGAGTCTCTCTCAGCCCTACCTGGAGGTGCCAGGGAGGGAACTTGGAGCCTTCTGCTTGCTTGCTTGCTTGCTTGCTTGCATGCAAGCAGGCAGGTGCTCTTTCCACAGCAGCCCCACCCCCTAAGGGGAATATCTTACAGTGCTCTCATGTAGTCTTCCATTCAAAAGCAACCAGGGTGGACCCTGCTTAGCAAAGGGGACAAGTCATGCTTGCTCCCACAAGACCAGCTCTCCTCCTCGTCACATGACTTCATGGCCAGGGAAGTTCTGCCCAGAGATTTCTCCTTGCTGGCTTTAAGGGCTTCACTTTC
Organism: Hemicordylus capensis; assembly: GCF_027244095.1. Lineage (NCBI taxonomy): Eukaryota > Metazoa > Chordata > Lepidosauria > Squamata > Cordylidae > Hemicordylus > Hemicordylus capensis. Next base: position 10,181,455 of record NC_069671.1, read on the forward strand.
GACTGACTAGTGGCATAGTTTCCAGTTCCTCACATCAGGGGGGAATAACTGAAGAGGAAATATGTACATTGCGAGAGCCAGAAGGAGTCATAAGAACCATATTGAATTCCAGTCCCTGTCCTCGGCCCGTTTTTGTCTCACCTGCAAATTGGATCAAAAAAAATGTTGCCCGGCTTCATTAAATCGTGAATGAAGATGTTGAACAGTAGTGAGCCCATGACCAATCTCCAGGGAACGCCATTTGTTACTTTTCTCTAGTCTATAATTGCTTCATTTTTATTATTATGTTTTTCAGTTGGCTTTTTAAAAAAAAAGTCTTCCTTAGGTAACACTTTTTCATGCACGCTTATTGCCTGTATCATGGGAGGAAGGAAGACTATTTTAATTGGCATTCCAAAAGTTTCTATGATATCCATGTTTTGCTAATAATCCATGGCAACATTGGGCCACACGCTTTTTCCGTTCCAGATTAGAGAAGTATACTGGGGAGAAGAAAGCAAATCAGAGTGCTCGAGCAGGATGCTTTGAAATCAGATTCAAAATACAGATTTCTGCCTCCTCCCAGCCTCCGTTCCCTGAAACTTGCCCAGATGGGCCAGCAGGATCTCATCATCAGTATTCTGAAAGCCTTAAATTAATAACCACTGAATAATGCATCATGGCGAATATGTATTGTGAGGTACCAAGTATACAATCTATTATGACACTTGCATTATTTTTCTTTGTGCTGCTTGTTTCATTTTATATGGATTATTCACTGCATGGATTTATTTACTTGGACCTCCATAAAGATAGATGTGGGAGGAGAGCTGGCCTTGTGGAAGCAAGCATGAATTGTCCCCTTTGCTAAGCAGGGTCCACCTTAGTTTGCTTTTGAAGGGGAAACTGCATGTGTGAGCACTGCAAGATATTCCCATTAAGGGATGAGGCCACTCTGGGAAGAGCACCTGCCTGCTTGCATGCAGAAGGTCCCAAGTTCCCTCCCTGGCAGCATCTCCAAAATAGAGCGGAGAGAGACTCCTGTCTGCAACCTTGGAGAAGCCGCTGCCAGTCTGTGTAGACAATACTGAGCTAGATGGACCAGTGGTCTGATTCAGTATATGGCAGCTTCCTATGTTCCTATGTTCCTAAGTAAGCCAGTGTGGTGTAGTGGTTAGAGTGCTGGACTAGGGCCGGGGAGACCCGAGTTCAAATCCCCATTCAGCCATGAGACTTGCTGGGTGACTCTGGGCCAGTCACTTCTCTCTCAGCCTAACCTACTTCACAGGGTTGTTGTGAAAGAGAAACTCAAGTATGTAGTACACCGCTCTGGGCTCCTTGGAGGAAGAGCGGGATATAAATGTAATAATAATAATAATAATAATAATAATAATAATAATAATAATAATAATAATATAGGACTATGACTGGTATAATCTTGCATAGTGGCTACAAGCTGGAACTGCCAGTTAAGGAAGTCTCTGGTCTTGTCTTTGCCCAAATTTGTTGAATGGTCTTAGGCAAACTACTCTCTCTCAGCTACAATCTCTGCCAGTCTGCAATGTGGGAATAATAATTCTGGCCTACCTTACAGAGTTGTGCCGAGTCTTACGGAGATGATGTGCAATGCTCTCGCTCTCTCTATGGTGAATATTGTTGCACAGAAGCTGATATCATATATGCTGGTTTCTGAACCATGATACAGATATCCTAGGCAAGAAGAGGCAATGTAGCATATTAGATGCTGAGATGTCAGACAGGATAGGGCTCCCATATTGTTCATAGCTATGCAGAAGGATTTGAATGGTTGCAACTCCTCACCCCTGTGTGACAAGTTCCACCTTGACAAATTTCCTTTTCTACACTGCTATTCAAGGTTATGGATGAACAGATTCCCTCCGTTATGTTCTGTAATTGGTCTGAGTTCCTAACATCCTTTGATTTCACTCTGGACCTTGAGTTCCAGCATGATTTCTTGTGAATGGATATTGGGCATGCAAATTAAATGGTGTGTGTGTGGTGGGGGTATCCCATCCCAGGTGGGTTTGTTGGCTAAGCTATGGTTTTAACTGTGGCAGAGGTCTGGGTAGAAGACAGGGGTCTCACTGGAGATGGCTCATAGGGCACAGACCCCCCAATGAATTGCTCAGAGCCCTGAATCTCATCAGCTACCTCCCTCCCCCATGACCTCTTCTAGAAAGGAAGTGCAGCAGTGGAGGCAATAGCACAGAGCAAAGGAGATAGCTCCTGGCCTCACCCAGCTCTCTGCTGCTTCCACCTTCATGGATACTGTATTAGAATATTAGAGATTATGAAACATATACATAATTATTCTTGGTATCACTCAGTTCAGTTATCAAAAGGAGAACTGTGGGTCCAGGCCCCAAGATGTTTTAAGTGCTAGCTAGCAATGCTTCTGGTGAAAGGCAAGAGTCCCAGGCAAGTTTCAGGACCTCAGACAGCTCCAAGGGAGAACAAGAATCAGGTCAGGACTGAGGACAGCTCCGTGCAGGAGAAGCTGAGCTGTAGTCATATCAAAGCAGGAAAGATGTTGCTCCAGGGAAAGTCTGGAGTTAAATGCAGTCTTTTGTGGGTTGCTGATGAGGGTGATTTAGCCCCACCCTTTGCTTGGAGAAGGTTTCTGCAGCTTAGGGGAACCTAACCTGATGTTTCACAGGATAGTTGTGCGGATAAAACCAGGGATTGTGTCCATCACCCTGAATTCCTTGGAGGAATTGGGAAATGCAAATATAATTAATATTAGTACATTACCATGAGCTCATTGGAAGAGGAGGAGGAGGAGGAGGAGGAGGACAGGATGCAAATGTGATTAATAATACGAATTCTCATTTCTGCTGTGAAGAAGCTGCCATGAGTCAGGGAACAGACTGGGCCTGCCATTTAAGGACAGCAAACCATTTTAATTTGTTCTGCTGCTATTTAGTGCAGGTGGTCCCGTTGGTATTCTTCACCCCAGCGCCAAAGTGGTCTGTTTTGTTCCCATCCCAAACGGTGTTTTATGATCTGCCAACATCCATTTGCAAAAGTGCCTACAGAGGAATGGGTCTCTCTCCCCCACAGCTGTCCATTCGCTGCCACGCCATTCCGGCCCTTCCCTTGGCACTCTCGCCAGTGTGGTAATCTAGGTCAGGCTTTGGCAGACTTGCAGGCCCAAAGGTGTAAACAGTTCCATGGCCAGGTCCTGCGGCTTGTCAGGTGTTTGCAGAAGCTCCTGTGGTCACAGGCAGGCCAAAGAAGAGGAATAACAGTAATGAGTACCAAGCCCCTGTTAGGCTGCAGTCCAAGGCTAGAGTGCGGCAGCATGAGGCCTGGGGTCTACGAGGGGGGCAGGCCTGCTCTAGGTTTTGCCTCAGATTGGGAATGTGGCCATTGCTTTTGTAAATGCAATTATTATTTATTATCCCCTACAAATTAATGATCTGCCTAGGATGAATATCATGATTTATAAGATCATCCTCATCAATAATAACAATAATTATTATTATTATAAATATTTTAAAATATTTATATCCCACCCCTCCAGTACAATACTGCTTGGGGTGGCTCGCAACAGTAAAACAATAAAGGTAATACAAAATTTAACACAATAAAACAAATAAAACACATTGTAGAATAAAAAACAATTAAAAATGAATTAAAATTAAAATGCCATCAGCTGGCATTCTGAGGTCCTTTTATGGACCTCTGAACCAGCCTGGCGGTCTGATGGTTCAGCCAGTTTGGTGACGGTGGGTTTTTTTTGTTGTTTTTTTTTGAGGGGTGTGTGTTACAGTTTATATCCCACTCTTCCTCCAAGGAGCCCAGAGCGGTGTACTACATACTTAAGTTTCACCTCACAACAACCCTGTGAAGTAGGTTAGGATGAGAGAGAAGTGAGTGGCCCAGAATCACCCAGCTAGTTTTCATGGCTGAATGGGGATTTGAACTCGGGTCTCCCGGTCCTAGTCCAGCACTCTAACCACTACCCAACGCTGGCTCTTTAAGAAGGGTTGCCCTTAAGGAGCAGTAAGGGTGCTCTCCCCCACCCCCATGTTTTCCCCACTGGCTCTGTCTGCAAGATCGCTGGTGTGGGACGGCAGTGTACCTCCTGGTCAGCGTCAAACCAGAAGTGCCCGACATGCACGCTTAAAATCCCCCTCCCGCCACCAAACCGGCCACCAAACCTACCGTTTCATGCACATCCCTAGTAAAGCACATCAAAAAGTCTCTCTAAACTATGATCTTTTAAACAAAAATACACCCTAAGGGAGGGAGCATGGCAAAGCCCTTCTGGGAGGGCATTGCAGAGCCGAGGGGCCACAACCAAAAAGGCCCTGTCTCTTTCCCCCATCAACCAAAACTCAGTCAATGGCAGGTCTGCAACCAGGGTTTGAGTTGCTGAGCCAAGGGCCTTGGCAGATTCATAAGGGCAAATGCAGTCCAACAGAAACCTCAGCCCCAGCAGTTGTTGTGAGGATAAACACAGCCTTGTGCACCTCTCTTGGGTCCTTGGAGGAAAAGTGGGATAGACGGGCAAAAATAAACAAACCAACAAACCACAAAACAATATCTGTGTGGCACTGAACAGCTTCGGGCCTTCACTTGAACACTTGTGACTTGAAGCATCACAAAACATCAGGCACAGATGGAGGAATTTTCTGATATTAAAAATATGTTTATAAAGTATAACACTTAATAGTTAAAATCGCCATTCGTTGCGCCCCTGGTAGCTGCCTCACCCACTTAAGAACACATAAGAACAGCCCTGCTGGATCAGGCCCAGGAAGGCCCATCTAGTCCAGCATCCTGTTTCCCACAACAGCCCACCAGATGCCTCTGGGAAGCCCACAGGCAAGAGGTGAGGGCCTGCCCTCTCTGCTGCTGTTGCTCACTTGCAACTGGTATTTAGAGGCATCTTGCCTCTGAGACTGGAGTTGGCCTGTAGCCCTCAGACACCATGGATAGACCTATCCTCCATGAATCTCTCTAAGCCCCTCTTAAAGCTATCCAGGCTGGTGGCCATCACTACATCCTGTGGCAGAGAATCCCACAGATTAATTATGTGCTGTGTGAAAAAGTACTTCCTTTTTTAGGTCCTAAATTTCCTGGCCTCAGGTTTTATGGGGAGACCCCTGTAGGGTTGCCAACATTTCATTGCCAGAATGAGGGACACAAGTTTGGTGGGCTGGGGGGCTACTCCATGCACTGATCCCTCATCCTATCTTTGCACTGGCACGCTTGAGACCGTAGGGCACAGACTCCTGTTCCTACTGGTGCTTTATCAGAGCCCGGAATGTACAACCCAAGCCCCATATTTGATCTGGAACTGTAAAACAAACAAGGTCAATGACAGAAGGACTTCTTTACCCTTTCCATCCCTACTGATAAATGTCTGGGGAACATCCAAACACTGACAGATCACGGATCATAGATTCAAAGGAGCCCTTTTCAGCACGCCTCAAGTGTCCAACCCGTTAGGTTTTCCTTTGTTAGGGAGAACAAGAAATCGTCGGAAAAACTAAAGTAAACCACAATCTGGTTCCGAGCCAACAATATTAACTAAGTTCTTATAGTGCCTTTGAAGTTAGCAGGGGGTATCCCGGCTCGCGGAGCAAAGAAAGAACGATACTTTAAGTGATTCCTTTTCATCCCTTTAGCTTAATGAAAGATTAATAGCCTTGTTATTTTTGTTGCTGCTTTATTTTATTTCTCCTTAAAAAAAGAAAAAAAAGAAAAAAGAGGAGGCTTTTTAGCACTTGTTGAAACTAAAGCATTGCTTAGAATGATTTTATGGGTCACTGGAATCTAATTTTTGTATCAACACTGTTATGAAGCATATTGTCCTGTTATTCAAAGTCACTCTGTAATTGTAGCACAGCATGGCCACTAACCAAGGATGCTAATTCACAGGCGATTCTTACTTCAAGTCATTTCAGTCATCAGAACATAGGAACTTCATACTGGGTCAGGCCATTGGTCCATGTAGCTCAGCATTGTCTCCACAGACTGGCAGCGGCTTCTCCAAGGTTGCAGGCAGGAATCTCTCTCTCAGCCCTTATCTTGGATATGCTGCCAGAGAGGGAACTTGGAACCTTCTGCTCTTCCCAGAACGGCTCCATCCCCTGAGGGGAAGATCTTACAGTGCTCAGTCTTCTAGTCTCCCATTCATATGCAACCAGGGCAGACCCTGCTTAGCTAAGGGGACAAGTCAGGCTTGCTACCACAAGACCAGCTCTCCTCTCAAAGGGATGGGAGGAGGCTATGGAACCCGCCTGCTTAGTCAGAGTGAGGAGGTGCAGACAGATGGAAACCCTGCAGCTGGCTGGCAGAGTGGCAAAGATTTCTGAAAAGAAGCAGTCTGGTACCAGTGTGCTGCCTTTGCGCAGAGCCTGTGGTCACTGTGAATCTGGCACAGCCTGCATTGCACTTGTTCCTGCGCCTCAAAAAGCCTGTCCAAATCCATTTGTAAATTAAAGGCATCTACAGACACTGTGAGTCTTCAGTGGTTTCCTTTTCTCTGGTCATTCAATCGATGGACTGCTTGAGCCAACGGCCTTGGTGCCCAGCAGCAATATTAAATGTGTTGAGGCACTTCTCAGTTTCCCTTATAAGAGCCTGATGCAGCATTTGGATGAGTGACATTATTATTATTATTATTATTATTATTATTATTATTATTATTATTAACATTTTATATCCCGCTCTTCCTCCAAGGAGCCCAGAGCAGTGTACTACATACTTGAGTTTCTCCTCACAACAACCCTGTGAAGTAGGCTAGGCTGAGAGAGAAGTGACTGGCCCAGAGTCACCCAGCTAGCATCATGGCTGAATGGTGATTTGAACTCGGGTCTCCCTGGTCCTAGTCCAGCACTCTAACCACTACACCACGCTGTGCTGTAAGGCAATTCCCCTTAAAGGATTGGGCCATAGCCCAGTAGAGGAGCATCTGCATGTTTGCGTGCAGAAGTTCACTCCCTGATTCACTCCCTTGCATCTCCACACTGAGCAAGATGGACCAAGGATAAAAGAAGGCTCTGATGCATTTCCTCACCTACATCCTGGGGCCTGTAAATGTAATAGCAGCACCGGTGTCTGTTTTTATTGGGATGCATATCTGGGGTGGAAGTAGGAGAAAGGCACAAGCTGGAAGCATGGTGCAGTGGTTAGTGTTGGACTGTGACCAGGGAGACCCGAGTTCAAATCCCCATTCAGCCATGAAACTCACTGAGTGCCTATGAGCCAGTCACTTCTCTCTCAGACTAACTGTAGGGTTATTGTGAGGATAAATGCTCTGGGCTCCTTGGAGGTGCAGTGAAATGTAAATGTAAAAATAAAATTAAATAAATAAAACTGACTGCCACACAATGTGGACCTTCCCTTGCAAGTGCACACATTTATTTATTTATTTATTTGATTTATATGCCGCCCCTCCAAAAATGGCTCAGGGCAGTTTACAACAAATAAAAACAATTAAAATCAATTAAGAGCTAAAATCAAAACTAAATCATTCATTCATTCATTCATTCGATTTCTATACCGCCCTTCCAAAAATGGCTCAGGGCGGTTCACACAGAGTAATAACAAATAAGTAATTAAACAATTTAAATCATTTAAACATTAAAAACATTAACACTAATCATTTAAAACCAGCATTAAAAATTTAAACCAAAAATCTAATTAAAAGCCTGAATGAATAAACGTGTCTTCAGTGCCTTTTAAAAAGTTGCCAGAGATGGGGAGGCTCTTATTTCAACAGGGAGCGCATTCCAAAGTCCAGGGAGAACAACAGAGAGGGCCCGTTCCCAAGTAGCTGCCAAACGAGTTGGCAGCAACTGCAGGAGAACTTCTTTAGATGATCTCAACAGGCAGTGGGGCACATGGTGAAGAAGAAGAAGAAGAAGAAGAAGAAGAAGAAGAAGAAGAAGAAGAAGAAGAAGAAGAAGAAGAAGAAGAAGAAGAAGAAGAAGAAGAAGAAGACGTTCTCTTAAATACCCAGGGCCTAAGCTGTTTAGGGCTTTATAGGTAATAACCAGCACCTTGTATTTTATCCAGAAATGTATCAGATGCCAGCAAAGGAATTCTGAGACTTATGGTTCTTGAGCTCATTTCCTAAAATACATACTACCCTCTGAGGGTGTTCACACGAGCAGCCCTACCTAGGTAGGGCTGCTTGTGTGAAATGCCAGGATCGAGGCAGATCGTGGCACTGCCTTCCCGAGTAACATGCCCTATTACCCAGATCCAGGGTCATGTAAGCACCCAGCTTGAGGGGAAATCCCTCAATGCAGCACTTTTATCACATGGTGCATATAGGGATGTCTGGAGGCTGGGCTTCATTTTCCCGGCATTCGGAGATCCATGTTGCTCAGAGCTGCATGGATCGTGTAGGTGCGCAAGCCACACACCACACAGAAGAATAATGATCGTCCAGGGGAGGAGGGAGGTTTGACCCTGCCTTCCTCCCCGCCCCAGTAATGTTCATGCGAATGACCCTTCTGTCTCTCAGACAAGTCCTGGAGTTTCAGTAAACACATATCGTGATTTGTGTAGTGCTCCAGAGCAAGGGTGCATAAGAAAAAACCCGTGGGAAAGCCAGATTTCAAGGTAGGGGTGTGTGTGTGTGTGTGTGTGTGTGTGTGTGTGTGTGTGTTAAAAAACCCTCTTAACTTAAACTTTAAAAATGTTGAAGTTGACCATTCTTAGCTAGTTAAAGTTAAAAGTGAATAGCTGGAAATTGTAATTAGCCAAAAAATGCATGAGTAAAGTCAAAAAGTTTACAATTTCTTTGACTTGATGATGAGTTATTTATTAATTCTGATGCAGACTAGGTCAAACTGGTTCAGATTTCATGCCCAAAAGATGTGGAGACGCCATCTGAGAAAACATCAGGTGATCGGGAACTCCAGACTCTGAAAAAATTCAGATGGGAAGGAGTTCAGAAGCATAGACTACCTCCAGGCTCCGAGGCGGGATGCCTTTGAATACCAGTTTGCAAAGGATCAGTGGCAGGAAAGGCGGCATGCCTTCATTTCTTGCCTGCAGGCTAGGAGTGTGCACGCACCCCAAACTGTGGTTTGGTTCGAATTCAGACCAAATTCGAGCTGAACTGCTGAACTGCCAAATTCGGTCAAACTGACCAGCCGGTTCAGTCCATTTGATTGAACCAGTGTGGCAGTTCTAGGGGCTATACTTGTAGAGGGGAATCCAGCGAAGATTCCCCTTTACAAGCAAAAGGGTTGGGTGTAAAAGGTGGTTTACAGGTGGTTTAAAGCCACCTTCAAAGGGTGGCTTTAGAGAAGAAGTGTAATGTTCTTACTGGCCCGGTGGTGGCTGCCAGTGCCACCACGCACCCGCCCGGTTCAGCCCAAGCACGTGGTGATCCGTCTTCAGCAAGCTGCCGCCGGTGGTGGTGGTGGCATGGTTCTGGCCTCGACAGATGCGTGGAGGCCATTTGCATGGCCTCTGTGCATCCACAGAGACCAGAACTGTGCCGGTGCTGTGCAGGCAGCTTGCTGAAGATCACCGTGCACTTGGGCTGTGCCGGGGGGAGGGGGTGAGCAGCAACACCGGCAGGCACTGCTGGGCTGGTAAGAACGTTAAACTTTTGCTCTCACCGCCCCTCCGGCCACACTTTCGATTCCGAACCGGTCCACCCCAACCGGGCTTGGTTTGGTTCGATCGCAGATTGAATTGCCTCCAGTATGGTTTGCGACTGAACCGCCAAACTGACCCAGTTTGAGGTGAACTGGTTTGGGATCAAATGGTTCACACCCCTACTGAGGGCTTCCCAAAGGCATCTGGTAGGCCACTGTGGGAAACAAGATAGGCTTTTGGCCTGGCCCAGAAAGGCTGTTCTTATGTTCTTATCTCTACCTGTGAGCCCATGGCGGCTTCCAGTCCAGCAAAGTGAAATGGCCCTCTGCCATTGATACCAGACAGAGGGCCGGTTCAGATAACCAAATAAACCATCGGTCCAGCCATGAGTGCAGCTTCTAACCTGACTGAGCCTCCCGCTTCGCCCATCTCCTGACCTCCACAATTTGCATACTGTCAAGCCACAGCAGTCTGCAGCTCAGCCAAGCCTGGAGCTGTAGTTTAACCGTGGCTTATAAACCACAGTCAAGGCAGATGCAAAACTGGAGATTCGACTCTGAGTTCACCATCGTTTGTAGACCACAGTGAAAATGTAGGGGAGAATTTGAGTCAACTCAACTTATTTGGCAGAGAAACGCAGTTTGATTAGAACAGAGCTCAGGGAGGAGACGTGGAGACAATTGATTAAGGGCTAAACGAAGTAAAGGTGTATTTGAAGAAGTTGCAGACTTAGAGAGAAAGGCTTGCACCCTGTACCAGCAAGCTCACGGTGGAAGGAGCCAGCATAGTGTAGCAATAGCAATAGCACTTACATTTATATACCGCTCTATAGCCGGAGCTCTCTAAGCGGTTTACAGTGATTTAGCATATTGCCCCCCAACATTCTGGGTACTCATTTTACCGACCTCGGAAGGATGGAAGGCTGAGTCAACCTGGCATCTTCAAGATAAGGCTGAGAGAGATTCCTGCCTGCAGCCTTGGAGAAGCTGCTGCCAGTCTGTGTAGACAATACTGAGTTAGATGGACCTCGGTGTATGGCAACTTCCTATGTTCTAATGATTTAAAGAAGTGGTGCAAGGATTGAATGAGAACACAGGGGCAGTCCTATACTCTCTACCTTTAATTCTAATGTTCCTAGCAGTCCGTAGAAGTTACTGCATTTGTCTCAATTCAAGACTAGTTTCCCCCCACAAGTGCGTTGATAACAGGTCATTGAAATCAGGAGATTGTCTGGAATTCAGAGTCCTGGCCCTTTTGAGTAAATGCAGTTATAAATGTATTTAACCTCTACTTTTTAAGGGGGCTGTCTTAAATTCAGAGTCATCTTCTATTTGGGTAAATACGGGTATTGGGTGTTGAGAGTTGATTCTTATGGGGTCACATCTCCAACAGAAACAACAGCCCTGAGCTTGGATGAGCCACAGAGCTGTGGATTAATAAACCACAACTTATTTATTTATTAATATTTTTTATATCCCCCCTCTTCCTCCAAGGAGCCCAGAATGGTGTACTACATAATTAGGTTTCTCCTCACAACAACCCTGAGAAGTAGGTTCATAAGAGCTCTGCCCAGGAGCTCAGGGGATAAACAAGGGAACATGGGTAATTGAGAGGGGAGGAAATTGTGTTCATGGTAACAAATCGTGGTTTATTGATCATATGAATCAGCCCTGAGTCAGTCTGCTGCCCAGACATCTAGTCAATATGACAGACAGACATGTGGGAAGTTTTCTTTTAAAACAAGTTGTCTTAATCGCATTTTCGGGCGGAAAGATGGTCCCAGTGTACAAAATAAAGTGCATTGCTTCTCTTGATAACGAGTCTCTTTCAAATAAGAAATCAGAGGTTGTGTAATGCGCCAGAAATTAAAACAGAATTTCTCTGCCATTATACCAAACAGCCTACTTAATAAGTGGGTAATGAAAAAGAATAATTTATTATGGCTTGTGAATTTTGACAGTTCTAAAAAGACATCCTTAGAGTTTCCCCAAAGGGAGAAGAACCATGTTGCTTCCTCAGTGCACTGGCGTTAAATGTAATTTCTCTGTCTGTAGAATTTTGCTTCTGCTTGGGAGAAGGAGTTTCATTCCCCCCCCCCCACCCTACACCATAACCTATTTTAGGCAATTATAATCTGCAAGTAATAAATCATTTTCTTTCACTTCTCATGGGGTGTGAGTAGATGTAAGAGAGCATTCCAAAGCCTTAATTTATATCAATGTTTGCATTACCATTAAATGAATTAAATGGGCTCTACAAATGTCCTCCCATAGATTTACAATAAAACGAGGAGGTTTCTTAAAGACAGTATAATTCTAATTGTCTGCTTTTGCATGTAATTTTTAAGTGTCATGGCAGAACAAAAAGAAAATTAGAAGGCCGTGGATTGCAGGTGGAATACAGATAAAGCCAGGCAGCTGACTTCTGTATTCAGGATGAGGGGGCATCCCTGTATCCAAGACGGCAGTCTCCATGCTGGAAATGTGTCTTGTCACACAGCCTGACGGCTTCTTGGATGACTAGGCAAGAAAGTGTGGGCACCTCTGAGCAGTAAAGGTGGAACAATATGTACACATGTTTCCTGACCTCTAAAAACATCCCCACAGTGGCACACCAGATGCCTCTGGGAAGCCCCCAACCAGGAGATGAAGGCAGGCCCCCTCTCTAGCAGCGTTGCTCCTCTGCAACTGGTATTTAGAGGCATCTTGCCCTTGAACCTGGAGGTAGCCTATACTAGCCATCAAGGCTACTAGCCATTGATAGACCTGTCCTCCATGACTTTGAATAAGCCCCTTGTAAAGCCATCTGAGCTGGTGGCCAACCACCCCACCCGGAGGCAGAGAATTCCATAGATTAATGATGTGCTATGTCAAAAAGTACTTCCTGTTATCAGTCCTAAATTTCCTGGCAATCTGTTTCTAAGGATGGCCCCTGGTTCTAGTGTTGTGAGAGAGGGAGAGAAAAACATTCTCTTGGTCCACTCTCGCCACACCATGAAGCATTGTATAAACTTCTACCATGTCTCTCATTGTGCTTGGTATATTTTTAAAGCCCTAAATGACTTAAAAACAATCTACCTCAGGGTTTCTGAACCTTGGGAACCCAGGTGTCGTTGGACTACAACTCCCATCATCCCCAGCCATGGCCTTTGTGGCTAGGGATGATGGGAGTTGTAGTTCAACAACATTTGGAGACTAAAAGTTAAGAAACCTTGGTCTACCTGATGGAGCAATCAATGAATTCAATGTACCATTCAATGAATTCAATGTACCATTAAATCAATGTACCTGAAGGAGCAATCAATGAAATTGATTGCTGGGAAATCTAGGACCAACAAACAGAAGTACTTTTTCACACAATGCATAATCAACTTGTGGAATTCTCTGCCACAAGATGTGGTGACAGCCAACAACCTGGAAGGCTTTAAGAAGGGTTTGTGTACACATACACAAACACAGACACCAGGGCTGGATTATGACGTGCTGAGGCCCCTAAGCTACGTCAAGCTTAAAAGGCCTCCTAGCATTACACACACACACACACCCATTATTCTAACAAAAAGGACAATGGAAATAGGGATAAAAATGTGTTATTTTTTTACTTGACAAAGATGCAACAAAAACTAACAATCTAACAAATACAGCCATCTTGCAAGAAAATAAATAAATATGTGGGTGTATGTATTTAGTTTCTAGTGTGCATGCACGTACATACGCTACGGCACACAGCCCTTTCAGGCATTGCAGCTGCTGTGTTCTGCATCACTGATAACTTTATCACAGGACAATTATCTTGTTCATCTAGAAAGGCCTTAAGAATAATCATGTGACCTGTTGCCCAGCTTGCTGCCCTCTCTAAGCCTCCCAGCACAGCTTAAAATCTGCTTCCCCCCTCCCTCCCCACAATCTATCCAATTATTACAAATGCAAAGAAAACAACACACAGTGTCCATGATCAAAAATGGCACCCCAAATCAGCCCCAAATTGGCTCCAGTGCTCAAAATGGCGGCTGGAAATAACCTCGGAAGTCATTTCCATCCATCCCCGACCCGTGGATGCGCAGGTTTAAACCCCCCATCCCCCCCCATATGCTAAGGTTGGGTGTGAATTACCCAACCACGGATATGCAAAACTGCAAGTACTGGACCCACGATTAATGAGGTCCTCCTGTACTGCTAGTTTTTGCAAGAAACAGTACTATAACCACTCACAGGATTGTTATTGTTGTTGCTATATTATTATTATTATTATTATTATTATTTACAAAAAAAGAATAATCAGACAGCAGCCAAGGTATTATGTCTGTGCAACTGACTTTTATTCCCACTCCCAGCTTCTTACCCACGCAACGCAGCTGGGGCCCTTATCAATAGACACCGCTGTCTATGAGATAGCCGGGGAAGAGGGAAATGAAGGAGGCACGCAGCCGAAAATGAGGCATTTTACACTTCATTTGTATGCCGTTTCCCAATTTGTGTCCCAAAGCTAAGGGAGGGCGGTTGCTGTTAAAAGGAAAGTGCAGCTCTTTTTTAGAATTAAAAACTCATTTTTTAACAGAGACCAGCAGGGGGGTTGCTTGATTCAAGATGAAGCACAAGTGAGTGCCAAGCTCTCCTGAAAATTCTGTCAGTACTGGTGGTGAATATTCCCTCTTTTTACTATATCAGGGAAGCAAACTAAAGCAAAGAAGCGGGGGATCCAAAATTGGGATGAAAACGCTCTGCCAAGTTTTAAAAAGTTTTTAATCACCGCTGGCCATTATGGCTGGAGATGGTGGGAGTTATAGATTGACCAGATTTGGGAGGAGGAGAGCTAGCCTAGTGGTAGCAAGCATGACTTGTCCCCTTTGCTAAGCAAGGTCCACCCTGGTTTGCATTTGAATGGGAGATGAGAAGTGTGAGCACTGTAAGACATTCCCCTTAGATGGAGCCACTCTGGGAAGAGCATCAGAAGGTTCCCAGTTCCCTCCCTGGCAGCATCTCCAAGAGAGGGCTGAGAGAGATTCCTGCCTGCAACCTTAGAGAAGCCGCTGCCAGTCTGTGTAGACAATACTGAGCTAGATGGACCAAGGGTCTGAGTCTGTATAAGGCAACTTCCAACGCTACTATGATTCCTGGGCTTAAGCTCTTGACAGTCTTTCATGCTGACATCTTCTGGCTTTGAATCCCAAATGGCCACCTATCTTAAAAGATATACACAGGCTGCCGATTGGTTTCCGGGCAAAATACAAGGTATTGGCTATAACCTATAAAGCTCTAAACAGCTTAGGCCCCGGGTATTTAAGAGAACGTCTTCTTCGCTATGAGCCCCACCGCCCATTGAGATCACCAGGAGAGGTTCAAGGTTCGTCTTCAGTTGCCACCGGCTCATCTGGTGGCTACTCAGGGACGGGCCTTCTCTGCTGGTGCCCTGAGGCTTTGGAACGTGCTCCCTGCTGAAATAAGAGCCTCCCCATCTCTTACAACTTTTAAAAAGGCAGTCAAGACACATTTGTTCACCCAGCCTTTTAATTAGATACTGTTTTAATAGATTGATAGTTTTTAATAGTTTAAATGTTTTAAATTTTAAATTGTTATAATGTTTTAACCTTTTTACTTGTTTTTTTATTGTTTTGTTGCAAAACCTCCTGGAGACTTGTGTTTTGGGTGGTGTAAAAATATGTTAAATAAAATAAAATAAAATAAATGACAACCTACCATTTGTGTGGCATTTAATCTGCTTTAATGCTCCTGTTTTAACTGCATTTTTATATGTGCATTCTTTTTCTTAAGAGCTCAGTTTTGTTAATGGTATATATAAAGCCACCTTCACCACCAGTTTTACTGGAAAGGCAGGGTACAAAGTATTTAAACGAATAAATGCAGTTAACAGGTTTTGTTGTGCGATACACAGCCATCTGTTGTGGGATACATTGATTTAGGACAACTCAAATACATTTTCTCTCCATTTTCCGTATGGAAGGAAACAGCAGGGGAAAGTTGTGCTCAGCTTTGATTAAAATTTGGCAGTCTCGGAGCATCAAATGATCTCAGAGTTTTGTCTGACCTAGACGCCATCAGCTGGACATCCCTGAATGGTCACATCTCCGGCAGTGCCCGTAACCATAGGGAGTCCAGCGACATGAAATCTGAAAAGACGAGGAAATAAGAGAGCTGTAAACGTCCGTGCTATTTCTGCAGCGGGCTTTCAGAACATGCAACAGCTTTTTTTTAAAAAAAGAGAAAATATCCCGTAATTCAACAATCAAACGCTATTTTCATTAGCACCTGGATTTTGTCAGGTGCCCGGCAAACGCAAAGGTGAGTTGTCAAACTGTGAAGAGCTCTTTTATTCCTTCCTATATTTCTGCAAGCATGGGAAGAAAAAGCCCTGTCTCCTTCTGTTCTAGACCATTGTAGTTTGGGACTTTCATATTTTTTTAAGCCTTCGGATGTAGATGGCAATCTTGAAAGCTGGTCCCATTTTGTTGTTGTGGCCATGGCTGCCTGTTCTCCTGGCATCCGCAGCTTTAAAATGTGTGTGTGCCTGTGCGTTCTAATTGTATGGCCATGGCTATGCTTTCAATGTGGCTTTTTCTACACGAACAGCACGCTTTGAAGTGTGGAGCTGGAAAGATGGTGGGGACCAAAGGTGAATGGGGCTTGCAAGAGAAGTTTGCTTTCCAGGCAGGGAACGGGTTGGCAGGGTGAAGGAATTAGTCTATTGATATTCAGTGCTTTGACCTGCTGACAATGCCAGAAGCCCCGAGGTTACAATAGCTGCACATCCCAGCATTGAGTGCCGCTGGAGGGAGACCGACCTTATCTGCTTTGCTCCGCTTTGGTGGAAAAAGCAAAATGAGCATGGGCCATGGGCCCAGGGCGTACAGCAGCAAGAATTTCGGAGAGGTTGGGGCAAGGAAGCAGGGAGAAGCTATTTGGATCAGCCTCCATTCCATTGGGTTTTGGCTTGAAGAATAACTTGGCTTTGGATGTGAACAGCATTTTTATATATATATATATATAAAACAAACACCTGATCCTGGGCAAGGAAAATAAATTAATAGCAACGTCCGGTGGTGGCTTTTAAAGGGTGTGCACTGAGCAGAGCGGCTTCCTGCTGCTCCCCACTTTAGGATATGAAAGTCCCACTCTTGCTTTGAAAAGAGTTTTTTTAAAAAGAAATCAAAGCGAGATCAACTTCCCCCTCCCCCCCGCCCCAAACACGCCGGAGATGGGTTCTCCCCTGGTACGCCTCCCATTTCCAACAAAGCGTGGCTACCCTCGCAAAAGACATCGTTGCCCTGGGGACTCCCAATTTTATTTCTAACTGGATTTAAAACACGCCGCAGACTCCAAACAGGACTTGAAAGAACACAGCCTCGTAGGAAAAGGGATGGCGGAGAGATAACAAAGGGCTGCAGAATGAGCTGCCCCAATATTGTCAAGAGGAAACGCGTGTGGCAATAGATGGTAGATGGTGGGATCAGGTTTTTGAGTGCCGTAGTTTCCTGAACCTAAGACTAGGATTTTTCCCAAGTTCTTTGATCTTATAAACTGGTCTTAAATTCAGAATCCCGTTCCTTCAAGTGAACATAACCTGTATTTAGCCTCTGTTTTTAAGAGAGGTCGTCTTAAATTCAGAGGTCATTCACACAATCAAAAATGGTATTCTATCTGGGTTTGGGGGTTGTGTATGCTCCCAATTTTCGGTTGTGTGGAAGCAAGGAAGGAGGAAAAACGACCCAGGTTTTCCTCTCGCTTTGCTTCCACACTACAAAAAATTGGGAGCACACACAGCTCTCAAACCTGGGTAGAACACAGTTTTTGATTGTGTGAATGACCTCTCAGAGTGGTAGATGTATAAATGTATGCCTCATAAAGAGCTATCACACAGAAGAGGACAAAGCCTTGTTCTCTTCTGCCCCAGAGGGTAGGGCTATTTAGTGGGTTTAAAGTGCAAGAAGGTGGATTTCAGTTGGACATTAGGAGCAACTTCTTAAAGACAGTTAAGAGTAGACCAACCATGGAGCCAATCCCCAGGGGTAGAGGTCAGTTCTCCCTCACTGTAGGTCTTCAAGCAGAGGCTGGAGAGCCATCTGTTGGGGGGTGCTTTATCTCTGGAATCCCTGCACTAAGCAGAGGGTTGGACTAGATGGCCTCCAAGGGTCCCTCAGACTCTAGGATTCTATGCAACTCCCCTCTAGTGCACAGACATGTGAATCAATTGGCATGAATACTGAGATTTCAGCTGCCAGGGAACATTCTGAATTGTGTTTTCTGTATATATATTATATATATACCACTTTTGAACAAAAATTAAAAAAAAATTATAGCAGAGAAATGAGAAATATTTAACTGGAAGAACAAACACTCTCTTGGCTATAAATCAGTGGCAGGGCAGCACAAACTGAAACCTGTCTTGCAGCTAGATGAGGCTAATTTAATTAAGTCTGCCCAATGCGGCACTCCATCTTCAGACAGTTACAGACAACCGGCTTTGGGCTCTTGCCCTCACTGTGCCCTTTTCCCTCCTCCTCTTCCTGTCATTTCCTTTTGCCTCCCACCTGAAGAACAGTTTTGCTGAACCTGAAAGCTGGCTCTCACTACTTTATGCCATGTCCGTTGGTTCTAATAAAGGTCCTACCCAGCTTGAGCATACAGTGGGTTGAGGGGAAACCCCTTTGGCAATATGTAACACTGAGGTGTTATGGGAGGAGAGGTGGACTTCTGGTAGTGAGCCTTTATCTATCTATCTATCTATCTATCTATCTATCTATCTATCTATCTATCTATCTATCTATCTATCTATCTTTCTATCTTTCTATCTTTCTATTTAATTTCTATACCGCCCTTCCAAAAGTGGCTCAGGGTGGTTTACACAAAGAAATAATAAACAATTACGATGGAGGATGAATGGTCCCCTTTGCTAAGCAGAGTCTGCCCTGGTTTGCATTTGGATGGGTGGCTACATATGAACGCTGTAACATATTCCCTTTACGGGATGGGGCCGTAAGCCGTTGCTTAGTGGTAGAGCACCTGTGTGGCATGCAGAAGGTCCCAGGTTCCATCCCTGGCAGCATCTCCAGGTTGGGCTGGGAAAGACCCCTGCCTGAAACCTCGGAGAGCCGCTGCCAGTCAGTGTAGACAATATTGAGCTTGATGGACCAACAGAAGGCAACTTCCTCTGTTCCTAGGTGAGGTGTTCAGACAATGGTTTTGGGTATGAGAGCTGGGTGTTGCATCACTTTCCCCATCTGTGGAATCCTGAAGGGTATCTCAGCCCTCTTATTTGTTCTGAAATGGAGTAAGACATCTTAAACAGAACCCTCTTATTTGTTCTTAAACAATCGCTGTGGAAGATTCACTTGAAAATGTTGGGCCATTACCAGATGAGACATTGCCAGGTTCCAGCCCGGAATTTCCAGCCTGGAGCCTGCCCCCTGACTTAGCTGTGAATGTAAAGGCATGGGGCAATATCCCGAGCTGCAACCTGGCAACCCCTTTGATGGTGATATTTATTGTGACGGTGTCTGAGTGGGTTTCCAGGGTTGCGGTTTAAGCAGTCTGAATCGTTCCTTGCCCTCCCCAGGGCCAGCAAAGGCAGACACACACACACACACCCCAGAGTGCCTTAATTTGTGCCGTCGATTCAGTCCATTCAGTTACAGAAACTTGCAACATTTGGGTTGCTTTGGATTTTGTTTGCTGCACATGCACACCACTCCAAAGCCAAGTCTGTCTGTGCAGCAAGGCTGACTGAGTGCTCAGGTGGTAGAATGGATTGTTCAAACTGCAGGTGGGGTGGCGGCATTATTTTAAGGTTTACCCACATCAGAATGCCTACAAGTAAAAAAAGAAACAACCCCAAGACATCCATGCCATCTCTGCTCCCTGCTGTGCTAGCTTTCTAGTTGCAGGGAGTGTTGAAATTTTAATTTGTCCCACCTTGCCTCCTTTAAACTTGGAGAAGCATACACAGCTCCCCCCCCCCATTTTATCTGTTCAACAATCCAGTGAGGTAGGTGACATGCATCACATGTCAGGACTGTACCACCTTATTCCACCACAAGATGCAGAGAGCCAGGTTCTGGCTTGAAGCACCATTTCTCCAGCTTCCCCAGATGAGGCACAAGAGTGCAGGAACATGCTTGTTTACAAATGGAGGAATGAATCTACTATTAATATATGATACGATACGATACGACGCATATTTATAGAACTCTTTTCAACAGAAGTTCCAAAGTGGTTCAGATATAAGTAAATAAATAAAATGATGCCCTGTCCCCAAAGAGCTCACAATCTAAAAAAGAAACATAAGAGAGACACCAGCAAAACAGCCACTGGAGGGATGCTGTGCTGGGGATGGATAGGGCCAGTTGCTCTCCCCCTGCTCAATAAAGAGAATCACCACTTTTAAATGGTGCCTCTTTGCTCAGTTAGCTATATCTCACTGTATTTTACATACAGCAGCACAAATCTTAGCAAAATTAGATGTAACTCTTAAATGTTTGCATTAGATACCGCAATTATCCGAATAAAAGATGACTCCAAATTTAAGATGGCCTCCCTTAAAAACAGAGGTGAAATACAATTATACCTGCATTTACCTGAAAGAAATAGGACTCTGAATTTAAGACAACTCCTGAACTATTACATCAAATAACATGGCGGGGAGGCGGGGACTAATCTTGGATTCATGTAATTACAGTAAAATCTGATTGTTGCATAGTATTTGCAAAGTTGTGAGACTGAGCAGGGTTATGTGAAACAGCTGGCCGGAGACCGTAATAAAGTTGATTTGATTTGATGATCAATCTTATTCATCGTCATTATTATTAAACTTACTGTCCATGCTGGACTTCGCAGTACATTTCCACTCAAGGGATGTTCGTATGGCATTTGTGGAAGGGAGGATACCGCCTCCCCGGCCTCACTTCCTGACTCCCCACTTCTAGAATTCCTCGCAGTTTTTCGATTCAGTTCTCCCGTAGCCAGGGCCGAGTTGTCCTTTCCCTCCGAAACCCCCAACAGCGTGTGAATAATTATCCCCACCCGGTTGGAGCTTTGATAAGGTTCTTACACGCGGCCTTTTGCTGAGCCATTCAGCCTTTGTTCCGGCTGAAATTATTTTCTTTCTTCAAAAAAGGGGGGTAGGATACAGGGTGGTGGTGGCAGAGAGAGCAGCAACACTCCAAAGAACTAAATAGAAACAAAGAATCCACTCTGAGCGGCACAAAAACAAAGAATCCACTTTGAGTGGAACACTCCAAAGTGTGGAGGGCAAATCCGAAGCCTGTAAAATTATTTTTCAGAGGGTCTGGGAGATTTGAAGAGGAGGATATTCCAGAAAGCAGCTGGGTTTGGGATCTGTTCCCACCCCCTGCAGATCTGACCTTTGATGCTGCAATAAGTCGGTCATCTCTAAGCCAGAATACATATGTATCCTATGGAGAAATGGTCATAGATTGAAGGAAAGCTTGCATATTTACAATTTGCATGGTAGGGAGAGTTTTAGATTTGAACTGTGCAAATCTGGCAGGAGGAAAAGAGGGAATGTATAGGACTATACCTTCCCTATATAGGAAAATAGGGAGCTGCTTTATACTGAGTCAGACCATTGATCCATCTAGCTCAGGACTGTCCACATTGACCGGCAGCAGCTCTCTAAGGTTTCAGGCAGGAGTCCTTCCCAGTTCTACCTGGAGACTATCTGCATGCAAAGCAGATGCTCTAACCCTGAGCTACAGCCCCATCTCCTAAGGGGAATACCTTAAAGTAGACAGTGCTCATATGTAGTCACCCATCCAAATGCAAACCAAGGTGAACCTGGCTTAGCAAAGAGGACAATTCATGCTCGTTATTGCCAGCCCAGTCCTCCGCTCCTGTGCCTGTGTCTATCTGGTGGTTTGAGATTTGCTGAAGCCAGTTGGAAGTAACATGACAATGAATGAGGCCAGCAACCTCCTAGCTTCTAGTCTAGGCCTCAGAGAATGAGAGAGCTTGCACAGGAAAGTCCAATGTTCAATTTGAAAGACAGAGGAAGACGTGTGCCTCCCTTTATGGGACATGCTGTC
The DNA here is from genome assembly GCF_027244095.1 of Hemicordylus capensis. Taxonomy (NCBI): domain Eukaryota; kingdom Metazoa; phylum Chordata; class Lepidosauria; order Squamata; family Cordylidae; genus Hemicordylus; species Hemicordylus capensis. The sequence goes on from NC_069671.1 coordinate 10,203,083, forward strand.
AGGAGACCCACAAGTCCCAAAGGTTCTTTGTTCCCACTAGCATTTACTTCTCCTGCACAAGCACGGGAAGTCAACAGGGTGTAGCATCCAAGAGGCAGCAGGCGGAAGGGACAAACACCACAGCAATCAGGAGCCCTGAGATCTCAGGGACAGTGGGAAGGAGCCAGTGCTAATGAAGGTCTTTAAAATGAAGGTCTGCCAGCCGTGAATGAATCCCAGAATTCCAATTATTCTCCTGATATGATTTTAAAACAGGCATGGCCTAGGGTATTGCAGTGCCAAATGCTGCCTTGTCCCTTGTCCCTGGTCAGCTCCTTTCAAAAACCAAACCTTGCAAGCTTTGGAAGTACACAGAGGGAAGGTTGATGGCAGCTGCCTCTTCTCCCTCCATGCTTCTTGCAAACTCTGTAAAGAGCGTGAAGAGAAGCGCTCCTTGCAGTGCTGCTCACAGGGGTCAGATCTGTCCCGAAGAGCTGCTCTGATGGTGGTGGGGCTCCTTGCCGTCCTGCTGGAGGTGCCCTGAGGCCACCTGGTCTCGTGAAAGGGCTGCCCCTTTCACAAATCCTAGAACCTAAAGGAGACAGTGAGTTTGCCGTTAGGCTTCAGAGTGCCCCGAAGAACTCACACCAGCCTGAGTGGCAGCAACAGAGTCCACATGGCAGAGTCCACAGAGCCTTCCGATGGGGTGGTTTAGCAATGCAATGCAATGCAATGCAATCAAATAGTATTATTTACTACTCTTGAAGGCAATTCACACTAGCGAAGTGCACAAAACTGGATTTACTGGTTTGGTTCGAGTCTGAATTGGGTTTGAACTGAACAGGGCATGTTGGGTTTTGGCACCCCAAATGAGGGGCCTGGCCTGGCTTGAATTCGAGCCAGTTTAGACCCAGTTTGGGGGTGACAGGGATGTTTTTTGTTTGTTTGTTTGTTTAAAATATCTTAGAGAGCGCCTTCTTCTACATGATCCCCACCGCACGTTAAGGTCATCTGAGGAGGTCTGTCTCCAGTTACCACCAGTTCGTTTGGTGGCGACTCAGAGGCGGGCCTTCTCAGTGGCTGCTCCCTGGCTGTGGAATGCACTCCCAGCAGAAATTCGTAATCTTAATTCCTTACTGACCTTCAAGAGAGCCCTTAAAACCCATCTGTTTGGCCTGGCCTTTCAGGGTTTTTAATTAGTTTTAATTGTTTTAATGCTAACCTGGTTTTCAGGGTTTTAATTGTTCTGATAGTTTAATTGTTTTTTTAAAGATGTGCTTTAATTGGTGTTCATATTTATATTTCTGTTTTAATTGTTCATTGTTTTTAATGGTTTCTGTTTTTAATTGCAAACTGCCCTGAGCCATTTTGGAAGGGCGGTATAAAAATCAAATCAAATCAAATCAAATCAAATCAAATCAAATCAAATCAAATCAAATCAAATCAAATCAAATCAAATCAATCAATCAATCAATCAATAAAATGGCAGATCTACCAACTCTGAGGCCTCAGGGGGTGTTGCTGGTAGTCGCGTGGTGGTGGTGGAATCCTCCGGCAGCTCCCTGCACTCCAGCCATTTCTGAAGTGGTGATGGACATTTTAGAGGCTGCCACAAGTGTGCATGGACCATATGCGTGACCGGTTCTTGTCCCGGCCACACAAATGCCCAGAGCGCATGTGCAGTGGACCCCAAAATGGCTGCCATCACCTCAAAATGGGCAAAAAATGGCCCTTAGAAGACCGGGCGGAAGGATGGCGGGGGGAGGGGAAACCACTGGAGACCCCCCACGGCCATGGCAGCAACCCCGTGAGGCCGCCAAACCCGGTGGTGAGTTAAAAAAATGTTTTAACTATAGAACCCCCGAACTGGCCCTGAGCCGGCCTAGAGGGGTTCGGCTTACCTTCAAGCTGGACCGGGTTGATGTTGAACCGGCTCGAGGTTGAGCTGGTTCGCACATCCCTAATTCACACGATTGGGTGGGTGGGCGGTGGTGGTGGAGAAGTCGGGTCCAACTCGCCTTCCCCTCCGATGATCAAGAAAATGTTCGCACTCTCAGACAATCTACACTGCTCCAAGCAGCACAGATCTGTGGGGGACGGGACGATGCGCCCTGGCCTCTGGGTATCCCATAATGCACCATGTGACAAGCGCAGTGCATTGGGGGATACCCCTGTGAGAGAGGTGCTCTAGGTGCCCAGCCCTATCGGCTCAGGCTGCCAGCCGAGCAAACAAATGATCATGGCCGTGAGGTTAAGGGCACGCTTGAGTCCGTAACCCTGGCTAACGGCCGGGTTTAAAGGTAGGGTGAGGCACCGCTCCAGCGCAAGATCACACCTGTTCCTGTGGCTGCACACGAGCTGCCCTAGCCTGGGTCAGGCTGCTCGTGAGAGTAGGCTCTTGGGCAACCAACAGACATTGCACATCCCATGACCAACGCCGGCTAGCAAGGCGAACCCGGCCACCAGAAATGTAAGCAGCTTGAACAAAGGGAACGAAATGAACCTAAAGAGGACGCCAATCCCTTCCCTAGTTTTTCAGCATAGACAATACAGTTCATGGTGCGATAAGGGGGCAGGTATATTTCAAGTTCATACCCGGCCCAGAAGAATGATGTTGGAAGAATGGGCAGAGGACAGGTCCTGATTGCCCCACAGCCGTGCCATGATTGACATCACAAATGCAGTCACATGGGCAGGGTCGGTGAAAATAGGAAGACGAGCAATCCAGCAACTGCAAACAGACTTGGAGTGGTGATAATAGAGAGATTAATTCCAGCGGAGGATCGGAGGATCGCACGGTCCCCTCTCTCCACCTTTCCCCCCCAGTGGGAGGCCTATTACCCCCAACCCTTTCTTCTGATTTCTGAATCTGCCACAGGCGCTGTTAGAATTGCAGCAATGATAAGGGACAGCGAGGGGGGCGGGGAGAGAGATGAGAGAAACCAGGCATGGGATTTGAATTAATGCTTTTACACAAATCTCCATTCCATCTCTAATTCTAATGCTAATTGCATTTGTGGATTAAAGGCTGCTCGTCAAAAGTTTCTGCTGCAAAACTGTACGCAAGAAGATTTTACTTTATTTTTAGAGGACCGTGCCTTGCAACTGAGACCAATTTTTTTTTTAAACACCATTAAAAAAAAATAATCAAGGGATAACCGCTGTGGAATGGATGACTCCCTGCTTCTTCAACATCCTTTCATCCGGATATTGTGGCTTTGCTAACCCCAGAGCAGGGGTAGGCAAGCATGGCTCTCCAGCTGTTGTTGGACTACAACTCCCATCACCCACTGTTGCACTGGAGTTGAACAGGGGATGATGGGAGTTGTAGTCCAACGACTAGAAAGCCTCAGGTTGCCCACTTCAGCCCAAGAAAATGAGGCCTGCCTCAACTGAAAGTTAGCAAGGGTGTCATAGGGACATTGGGAGCTGCAATATATTGAGTCAGATATGTCCATCTAGCTCAGTATTGTCTACACAGACTGGCAGTGGCTTCTCCAAGGTTGCAGGCAGGAGTCTTTCTCAGCCCTATCTTGGAGATGCTGCCAGGGAGACAACTTGGAACCTTCTGCTCTTCCCAAAGTGGTGGCTCTATCCCCTGAGGGGGAATATCTTACAGTGCTCACACTTCTAGGCTCCCATTCATATGCAACCAGGGTGGACCCTGCTTAGCTAAGGGGACAAGTCGTGCTTGCTACCACCAGACCAGCTCTCCTCCCTGTCCTTAGGGGATGGCTTTTGGGGCACAGGTCCCCAATGAATGGCTCAGAGCCCTGCATCTCTTCTGTCACCTCCCTCCACGACCTCTTCCAGTAAGGAAGTGCAGCAGTTGGAGGCACACACAAAGAGCACAAAAGAAAGCGCCTCCCCTCACTCTCTGCTGCTTCCACCTTAGGAACATCGGCAGCTGCCATATACCGAGTCAGACCCTTGGGCCATCTAGCTCAGTATTGTCTGCACAGACTAGCAGCGGCTTTTCCAAGGTTGCCAGCAGGAGTCTCTCTCAGCCCTATCTTGGAGATGCTGCCAGGGAGGGAACCTGGAACCATCTGCATGCAAGCAGGCAGGTGCTCTTCCCAGAGCGGCCCCTCCCCTGAGGGGAATATCTTACAGGGCTCACACTTACAATCTCCCATTCAAATACAAACCAGGGCAGACCCTGCTTAGCAAAGGGGACAATTCATGCTTGCTACCACAAGGCCAGCTCCCCTCCCTGCATAGGCGCTCTAATATTATATTTGTATTACTGTATGAAAAGCTTTACAAAATATATGTAATTATTCTTGTGGGGAGGTTGGCGCGTGTATCATCGAGTTTAATTATCAAAATAGGCCAGGCAAACCAGATCCTTTAAATACCTAGCAATGCCCTGATGTTAACAGCAGATGGCTGACTATTTGTACCATCTGTATCATGTATGTATTCCCACCTGTAGTGAGGTGGAACTGAAGGGCTGTACAACTTCGGCCCTCTATCTGTTATCAGACTAAAACTCCCATCATCCCTATGGGCCACTGTGGCAGGGGATGATGGGAGTTGTAGGCCAACCATGGTGGGAGGACTGAAGAAGTGCAGCCCTGTCCTAGGAGAACGGTTCACTTTGCATGTGGGCAGGAGCGAGAGGTGTCCCCAAACTCAGATCCTTATTTTTATTTTTATTATTTTTACAATTATATCCCGCTCTTCCTCCAAGGAGCCCAGAGTGGTGTACTACATACTTGAGTTTCTCCTCACAACAACCCTGTGAAGTAGGCTAGGCTGAGAGAGAAGTGACTGGCCCAGAGTCACCCAGCAAGTCTCATGGCTGAATGGGGATTTGAACTCGGGTCTCCCCGGTCCTAGTCCAGCACTCTAACCACTACACCAGGCTGGCACTCATCCCTTGGAGTCATGGGGGGGAAAACACATCAATCATCCTCCAAAGGAACTGGGAGGACACTGGTGTGTTTGGGCATTGGGCCCCAGCCTAACAATGCAAAATTGATGAGGCCGCTGTGTCCCAAAAGCTCATTTGAGTCCAATGCTCATTTTAGAGCATTTTCAGCCCAGAACCAATGACAGACCTCTATGGCTGCAGGCAGTACCTAGGAAGAAGCCCCACCCAACACCAAGGGACTGGCTTCCAACCCAACAGGCGTGCGGTTGTGCTGTAGGCTCATTCTCCTAATTTGTTGGTAGGAGAACATATGGGCCTTCCATGTAGAACAATCCCTTCTGTTTGGGCTGGAAGTCAAAGGAACGGGAAGAGAGAATGGCGGAATTGGAGTGTGAGAAGCAGGATTAGGGGGTGTTTTGTTTTTCACATCTTTTTTGGGGGAAAAAATGGTTTGCAAGCAGGAGGGATTGAAAGAATATGAGATCTGGAGGGTGAAAAAGCCAATTAGCGGAGTATAATGTAAATCTCCCCCACCTTCTTATTTATTTATTTAAAGTCAAAGCTGATGCCTGAAACCGAGAGCCAGAGGGTGGCTTAAGCCCTAGAAGGAAGAAGGAGGCAGGAGGCAAAGAATGGAAGCCAAAAGATAGAGGGAGGGAAGGAAAGCAAGAGAGAGAGAGAGAGAGAGAGAGAGAGAGAGAGGCAGCAGCAGAAGAGAGGGCATGTCCTCTGCTCTTGCCCACGGGGCAACTGGGAGATGTCCAGCCTGCGCGCGAAGGTATCTGGGAGGAGCACCAGGATTATGGAACTGGCGGTGAGTGGGAGGAGGGGCAGGTATGGACCTACCCCTCCTCCTTGTTAAAGGGGCTGTGGAAACCCTCATTTTTAAAGGGATTAAGATGCCGAATCACGTTTCGGCGGCACATCCCTAAAAAAGAAAAAAAGGAAAGCAAGCAAGCAAGCAAGTCTTCCTCCTTTCCCTGGCTCTTGTCACACAGGTCTTTGCATCCGTCATAAGCTGCCCAGCCTCCCACCGGCCTCCTCCCCGAGGTGTGGTGTCGACAGCAGATTTTGGGCTCTTTTGCTGTCTGTCTGCAGGCAGTACTGAAGTGCTTGCTGACTCCGGCAGATTGCAGGACGGGCACAGCTGGACGCTTCCCAGATCTCCCGGCAACATGAAAACAGCCAACAACCAACATGCTTCTTGCTATCCTGTGGTTTCTAAACCTTCACGGCTGACAGCTGCAGAGTCTTAAAGATCTTAGCTCGGCCCAAATGCCCTCCCCCCTTTCTTTGGCTTCCCCTTCATTTCCCCAAGCACCTAAAACTTAGGGACAAGGTCATTTTCCCAGTTCCCTCCTCTTTGGGTGTTTCTGGTTTCCTTGGCTTTGCAGTCCACTCCCCCAGAATTTCAGTTTTACAAGAAAAATCTCTAAGATTCATTCCAGATCTTAATTTGGGGGTACAGGGCTGGAGAATGCCCAAGTATTTGTAATGTTCTTTCTCTTCCAGGTTCTTGATCTTGCTTCCATTGGACAGTTCTATTCCTTCTGTTTTTGTTATTTTTCCTCTGTTCATTATTAATGCAGCACACTTGTCTAGTCCAAACTCCACTGCTATATTGCTACTGAATATACGGACAGTGTTTAGCAGTGATTTGATTTCTGACTGGGACTTTCCATACAACTTCAGATTGTCCATGTACAGCAGATGGTTTATTTTACCTGATGTTTTAGATGTTTGGTATCCGAGGCCTGTTTTGTTTAGTATTTGTGAAAGTGGAGTCATGGCGATTACAAACAACAGAGGGGATAGTGAGTCCCCTTGGAAAATGCCTCTTCTAATGCTAACCTGTCCAAGTGTCTCACCATTGATTGTTAACTGTATACTCCACATGCTCATTGCTTTTTAAATTAATATCTGAATGTTTTTGCTGACACCAGTTGTTTCTAAACATTTTAGTATCCATGTGTGAGGCAATGAGTCGAAGGCTTTCTTGTAGTCAATCTATGCAACACTTAGATTTGTTTTTCTTTTCTTGCAGTTTTCTAAAATCATTTTGTCAATCAGCAGCTGGTCTTTTGTGCCTCTGGTGTTTGGGCAATTTCCTTTCTGTTCATCTGGAAGCTGCTTATTAGTCAATAAGTGTTGCATCACTTCATCTGCTATTATTCTTATTAATTTGAACATGGTTGGCAGACAGGTTATCGGTCTATAATTACTTGGAACTGCACCTTTTGCTGGGTCTTTCATGATGAGATGAGTTTTCCCAATTGTTAGCCATTGTTCAATATCACCTCCTTGCAAAATGTGATTGAACTGTTTTGATAGTTGTTTATGAAGGCTTGTTAGGTGTTTAAGCCAAAAGCCATGCAGTTCATCGTCACCTGGCACAGTCCAATTTTTAATTTTCTTTGCTCTTACACTTATTAATTCTGGTGTTATTAGTAGATCTTGCATTTGTTGGTTACATTTTTCGACCTCTTTCACCCAGCCTGCTTTTTTATTATAATCTATTGGATTGTCCCATAATTTCCCCCAGAATTGCACTGTTTCTATCTTTATTTGGTGTTTCTATGTTTCTTGCAGTTTCTCCTTCTATGCTTTGGTAGAAACGTCTCTGATTCGACTGGAATTGGAGATTCTGCCTGTGTTGTGTAATTCTGGCTTTGTATTTGCTAATCTTCTTTGACACTGCTGTTATTTGCTGCTATATTATTTCCAGGACTTCTCTAATTTTCCTTGAATCTAGGTGGTATTTTTGGATCAGATACTGTTTGGTGTTTTCATTCTTCAGCTTCTTGTCTTTCATATCTTTCAATTTACTAGCATCCGATCTAAGCCTGGCGGTTTTATTTTCTAATCTAATCTTCCATTTAGGTGATGTACTACTTTCTTTTTTCACAGGTCCACTGATCTTATATCCGAGCTCTTGTGTTGTTATTGTTGCTGCACTGTACATTAGTTGGTTTGTTTCTTTCAAATTATTGGCTGTTATTTCTGCAAGTGCAGCATTTACATCTTTTAATGCCTGAGCAAGTTGTTCTTTTGGCAACTGTTTTTAGAGCTGGATGTCGAACCCTGGTGGTTGTTTGGTTCATGTGCTCAGTTATTTTTTGCTTTAGTTCTTGTTGCTTTTCTGTTAAATGGCATTTGGGTTTTTGAGGTGAAGGCAAAGGGGAGGTTGCCTGTTTTTTATTTTGAAACAGTTCAGCAACAATGGCATCCTCTATTTCCAACATCTCCTCCACCTGCGCCTGAGCAACTGCTTCAGTTGGTGGTAATTCTTCTTCCATATCTTGAGCCTGTGTTGCTCTTTGCAGTTCTTCCAGCTCAGCTCCTGTGAATACTTTATTTCTTATCACGAATCTGCTCTGGTCTGCTAGCCTTTGTTCTGTTATTTCTGTATCTAGATGCTTCTCTTTCCAAATCTGGTACATTCTTTTAAAATAACCTCTTCTAGTTGGACTAGACTTGTAATAGCAGATCATTATTTCCTTGTTGGCGTTTTTCGTATATTTTTTCTGGTTAAGCGACGTTTCTTCCGGTAACCCTGCAGACTCCAGCCCTGGTTGCTCAACTGAAGATCCTGAGTCCTGTAGGATGCAAGGAAGGAAGGAAGAAGGAAGGAAGGAAGGTGTGCTGGGGGTGGAGAGGGCCAGTTGCTCTCCCCGTGCTCAATAAACAGAATCACCACATTAAAAAGGTGCCTCTTTGCTCAGTTAGCAGGGGACTGTATAAGTATTCACCTGTATATTTAATGTATAGCAAAATCCTCAACCCCCCCACAATAACATTCTTTGACATTCTTTGCCACTCCTTTGCTCCCCCAAACTAGTTGTCCTAGAGTTGCTCCTAATAAGGAGCCTCTGCTTTTTAAAAATGAAATCTGTCCGCATTGCTCCTTTCCCCAAGCACTCTAATGCAACCATCATTTTGCTGAGCAGTTGCCGGGTGGCTTTGGGAAACCTCCCTCCCAAGCGATGATGATTTGTGCATGGAAGGTGATTCACAGAGGTGAGCGGCATATTAAGCCACACTTAAGCAACAGGAAGCATCTCCTTATCAGCGAAAGGCTGCCAAACCACAAGTAATTACAGCACCACACAGAAGGTCATCTGAGGACACCGACACTGCCACCCTGCAGGAAAGCGCTCCGTGCATCAGGCAGGAGAAGGCTCTCTGAAGTCGTCCTGATTTAGCTATCCGTCAGCATCAAAGGCCTTTTTGCGGAGGCCAAATGGTTCTTCCACTTTGGGGTGTGTGTGTGTGTGTGTGTGTGTGTGTGTGTGTGTGTGTGTGTGAGTGCACGCGCACGTGCATTTGTGAGATTTCAGGCTCTGGGTGGGTGCCAAATTGGGAGAATCTAGAATGCTGCAGGAAGGGAGTCTTGTTTGTTTACCTGCAAATGAAACGCTTGCCTCAGCTTTTCTTTTAAAAGGCACACCGCTCACTGATGGGTATCGACACCCACTGCAAGAGACAACTAATTTACATCAATATTAAGGCTGCTGATCCTTAATTGCGTTAATTTGGAAGTTAAACCATCCAAAACAGACAGAATAAGAGCTGGGAGATGAGGAGGAGGAGACGAGCTGGTCTTGTGGTAGCAAGCATGAATTGTCTCCTTTGCCAAACAGGGTCCACCCTGGTTTGCATTTGAATGGGAGACTACATGTGTAAGCAACACTGTAAGGTAATCTCCTTAGGGGATGGGGCCACTCTGGGAAGAGTATGCAGAAGGTCTCAAGCCAAGTTCCCTCCCTGGCAGCATCTCCAAGAGAGGGCTGAGAGAGATTCCTGCCTGTAGCCTTGGAGGAGCTGCTGCCAGTCTGTGAAGACAATACTGAGCTAGATGGACTAGGTCTGACTCAGTATATGACAGCTTCCTATGTTCCTATGACTGGCCCCCTGGCAGACCCTCTGGAACCCTAGTTTGCTAAAGTAAAATAAGTTGTCCACAGTTTTGCTCTTGAGAAAAATGATTTTGACTTGTCAGAGAAATATTCCCTGCATGTCCATGGCTCTCTTTTGGATGCTGCAGGTGCAGCCCTGGATTAACCATAAGGCAAAACAAGCACGCGCTTAGGGCATCAAGGGAAGGGGGGCACCACAGAGTTTTGCCCCTAGCTATCATGCCCTTAACTCTTTCACTGAACAGAAGAACAGCCCTGCTGGATCAGGCCCAAGGCCCATCTAGTCTAGCATCCTGTTTCGCACAGTGGCCCACCAGATGCTGCTGGAAGCCACAGGCCTGAGTTGAGGGCATGCCCTCTCTCCTGCTGTTATTCCCCTGCAACTGGTACTCAGATGGATCTTGCCTTTGAGGCTGGAGGTGGCCTACACTCCTCCAACTAGTAGCCGATGATAGACCTCTCCTCCATGAAGTTATCCAACCCCCCCTTAAAGCCACCCAGGTTGTTGGCTGTCACCACATCTTGTGGCAGAGGATTCCACAAGTTGATTATCCGTTGTGTGAAAAAGTACTTCCTTTTGTTGGTCCTAGATTTCCTGACAATCAATTTCATGGGACGACCCCTGGTTCTAGTGATGTGAGAGGGTGAAGAGTTTCTCTCTATCCACTTTGTCCACACCATGCATGATTTTATAGACTTATATAATGTCTCTGTGCAATCATCTTTTTTCTAAACTAAATAGCCCCAGGTGTTGTAGCCTTGCTTCATAAGAAAGGTACTCTAGGCCCCTGATGATCTTGGTTGCCCTCTTCTGCACCTTTTCCAGTTCTACAATGTCCTTTTTTTGTTGTGGTGACCAGAATTGTATGCAGTACTCCACGTGTGGCCGCACCATCGTTTTGTATAAGGGCATTATAACATTAGCAGTTTTATTTTCAATCCCCTTCCTAATGATCCCTAGTATGGAATTGGCCTTTTTCACAGCTGCCGCACATTGAGTTGACACTTTCAACGAGCTGTCCACCATGACCCTAAGATCTCTCTCCTGGTCAGTCACCGACAGCTCAGATCCCATCAGCGTATACTTGAAGTTGGGGTTTTTCGTCCCAATGTGCATCACTTTACACTTGCCGACATTGAACCGCAATTGCCATTTTGTTGCCCACTCACCCAGTTTGGAAAGATCCTTTTGGAGCTCTTCACAATCAGTTTTGGATTTCACTACCCAAAAGAGTTGGGTATCATCTGGAAATTTGGCCACCTCGCTGCTTACCCCTGCTTCTAGATCATTTATGAATAAATTAAAAAGCACCGGTCTCAGTACAGATCCCTGGGGGACCCCACTTCTTACTTCCCTCCATTGTGAAAACTCTCCATTTATATCTACCCTCTGTTTCCTGTCCTTCAACCTGTTAGCAATCCACACATGGACTTGTTCCCTTATCCCATGACTGCTAAGTTTTCTCCTGAGTCTTTGATGAGGAACTTTGTTGAAAGCTTTTTGGAACTCCCAGTATACTATGTAAACTATCTCACCTTGATCCACATACTTGTTGACACTCTCAAAGAACTCCAAAAGGTTTGTGAGGCGAGATTTACCTTTGCGGAAGCCATGCTGGTTCTCCCCCAGCAGGGCCTGATCTTCTATGTGCTTTACAATTTTATCCTTGAGTGTGCTTTCCATCTATTTGCCTGGAATGGACGTTAAGATAACTGGCCTGTAATTTCCTGGATTGCTCCTGGATCCTTTTTAAAAAATTGGTGTTACATTTGCTACTTTCCAGTCCTCTGGTACAGAGCCTGATTGCAGGGATAAGTTATATATTTTAGCAAGGAGTTCGGCAATTTCACATTTGAGTTCTTTTAGGACTCTTGGATGGATGCCATATGGCCCTGGCAATTTGTCAGTTTTCAGTTTTTCTATCTGGCTCAGTTCTTTAGCCTCCATCCCCCAAAAGCCTGGTTCAGGAACAGGTATATGCTCAGTATCCTCTGCCATGAAGATGGACACAAAGAACTCATTGAGCTTCTCTGCAACCTCCATATCCTCCTTAATAACCCCTTTCACTCCCTCATTGTTTAATGGTCCAACCGCCTCCCTGGCAGCTTTCCTGCTTCTGATGTATTTTAAGAAGTTTTTATTATTCCCCTTGATGCTTTTGGCGAAATGTTCCTCAAACTCTCTTTTTGCCTCCCTTATTGTCACCTTGCATTTCTTTTGCCACCTTGCATTTCACTGCCACGCTCAACTTTAGTCGATTTTTTGTAACTGTTTTTATCTGCTGTGTTTGACTTTACTCTGCGTTGTTAAAAACCCGTTTTCTTTGGCTCGGTGAGCAAGTAACGTTTTGAGAAACTACTGAACTATGTGTCTGAAGTTAAAAGTCATTGATTTGCGGAAGATTGCTGTAAAGAGCAGTACAAAATATTGATAAAACTTCACGTAAAAGATGGCCATATGTTATGATGTCTGACCTTGAAGATGAAATATTTTTCTCAACCATTCGTTCTGTTGCGGCTATTTATAAGAAATTATAGGCAGTGGAACTGTTTTGTTTTACCTTAAAAAATCTAGAAGAAAACTTTTTAAAAATTTAAATCAATATTAAGGTGTAAGTAAATAATTTGCTTGAGTCTTAATGTCTTGTCATTTAAGCAATGGAGAAGGCCAAGGGGGGGGGGAGGGACCATTGTTGGGCTGTGCTTCGGGCATCAGTGGCCCTTAATCCAGCCATGTGCAGATGACATGTGTGCTGTCCAATATTCTTTGCTGTGCCCAGGAGCCAGGGGTGACCTCCCCCCATCTACCCAAAGTGCAGCCCCCTGACAAATTGTTTGTTGGGCCTGCGGGGAGTTTCGGCCAAAGCTGAACCCTCTGCACAGACCCCTGGCACCACGCGGAGGTGACCATTCTCACCGTGCAATGCTGGGCCTTGCCCAGTGCTGGGGGACGCCTTTAAGGGAAACGGAGCCCTCTTGAGCCCGTGCGCCATCTTGGAAGGCTTTCTTCCTAGAGCTCTTTAAGAGAGGGCCCCATCTCTATTCAAGAGTCCTCACGGCACTAAGAAAAGTCCAGTACTGTGGAGAGGTCAGCACAGAGAGAAATGCCTCTCATTGAAGGATTGGTTTTTTTGTTTTGTTGTTTTTTTGGCCAAAGTAGCCCCCCGCTTGAAAAACAGTGAAGATCACTGTACATCCAAATAAGCTACGTGGAGAAGGTGAAGTCCTGTCCACTAGATGGCGCTGGCTTTATTGATGAGCTTTACTAACCAGGAGAGGGTCAGTTTGTGTGGCAAAACACACTTGTGGCAATCCTTTTGCTATGCCAGGCTCAGACTGGCCCACAGGGCAACAGGGCATATTCCCAGTGTGCCCTGCCCATGCGGCGTCCCTGCGCCCCAACTCCCACCCTTAATTACCTGTTCTGCTCAAAACCTGGCGCCCTCCCTACATACATTCCAGCGCCCTCTCAGTGCCCCCAGTCTAGCCCTGTGCTATGCAAACCACGTTTGTTAGGAACATAGGAAGCTGCCTTCTACCAAGTCAGACCCTTGGTCCGTCTAGCTCAGTATTGTCCTCCCAGACCGGCAGCGGCTTCTCCAAGGTTACAGGCAGGAGTCTCTTTCAGCCTTATCTGGAGATGCTGCCAGGGAGGGAACTTGGAACCTTCTGCAAGCAAGCATGAAGATGCTCTTCCCAGAGCAGCCCCATCCTCTAAGGGGAATATCTTACAGTGCCCACATATAGTCTCCCATTCAAATAAAAACCAGGGTGGACCCTGCTTAGCAAAGGGGACAATTCATGCTTGCTACCACAAGACCAGCAAGCGATATATATACCTCAGAGAGTGGTATGATCTCCATCACTCGTTGAGGTCATCTGGAGAGGTCCCTCTCCAGTTAGCACTGGTACATCTGGTGGCGACTCGGAACCGGGCCTTTTTTGTAGCTGCTCCTGGTCAATGGAATGCACTCCTGGCAGATATCCACAGTTTAGGCTCGCTGTCGGCCTTTAAGAGAGCCCTAAAAGTTTATTTGTTTGGTCTGGCCTTCCAAGGCTTGTAAAGTGGTGTTGTTGTTTTTGAAAGAATTTTAGTTAGTTTTAAATAGTTTTAATTGTTTTTGAATTGTTTTTATATTGTTTTCAGCACTGTGTTTTGAATTGTGTGTTTTAATGTCTTTTAAAAAGTTGTTGTATAGCACCCAGAGCCTCTGGATGGGGCGGTTTATAAATGTAAATAAATAAATAAATAAAAGGTATTTTCCAAGGGGACTCACTATCCCCTCTGTTGTTTGTAATTGCCATGACTCCACATTCACAAATACTAAACAAAACAGGCCTCGGATACCAAACATCTAAAACATCAAGTAAAATAAACCATCTGCTCTACATAGATGACCTGAAGTTGTATGGAAAGTCCCAGTCAGAAATCGAATCACTGCTAAACACTGTCCATATATTCAGTAGCGATATAGCAATGGAGTTTGGACTAGACAAGTGTGCTGCATTAATAATGAACAGAGGGAAAATAAGAAAAACAGAAGGAACAGAACTGCCCAATGGAAGCAAGATCAAGAACCTGGAAGAGAAAGAACATTACAAATACTTGGGCATTCTCCAGGCTGATAACATTGCACACACTGAAGGTAAAAGAAAAATAGGAAGTGAATACATCAGGAGAGTTAGAAAAAGTCCAAACTCAATGGCGGGAACACCATACAAGCCATAAACACCTGGGCTACATCTATTATCAGATACAGTGCAGGAATAATAGACGGGACCCAGGCAGCGCTAGAGACGCTGGATCGTAAGACCAGGAAAATAATGACCATCAATCATGCTCTGCACCCCCGCAGTGATGTAGATAGGCTATACCTCCCTCGCAGCTCAGGTGGAAGAGGAATGCTGCAAGTCCATCAAACAGTAGAGGAGGAGAAAAGAGGCCTTGAAGAATATATCAAGGACAGTGAAGAAGATGCACTCCAAATGGTCAATAACGAGAAACTATTCAACACCAATGAAACAAAGCAGGCCTACAAGAAAGAACAAGTCAAGAACCGAGCAGAAAAATGGAGAAATAAGCCCCTGCATGGTCAATATTTGCACAATATAACTGGAAAATCAAACATCCCCGAGACCTGGCAATGGCTTAAGAATGGCAACTTGAAGAAAGAAACAGAGGGTTTAATACTGGCTGCACAAGAACAGGCACTAAGAACAAATGCAATAAGAGCAAAAGTCGGAAAATCAACAACAAACAGCAAATGCCGTCTTTGTAAAAAAGCAAATGGATCAGTGGACCACCTAATCAGCTGTTGTAAAAAGATTGCACAGACTGGGAAGGACTCGATGTCTGGATAAAACAAACAAACAAACCAGTCAATAACACCTGTCTGGCTGTGTAAGCAACAACAACAACTATAATGATGTGGCAAATATCATTTAACAGCAACCACCACCCATGTTACAGGATTGTTCTAAAGACTATAAGACCACATGTACACGAACCATTTTGAACTCTAAACAATGTTGTACATTCTTATATATGTTGTGATGGCTTATATATGTCTAGATAGTTTTTAAAGGGGGTTAGACGAATTCATGGGGGATGGGACTGTCAGTGGCAACTGGCCTGTACATTTCTATCAGGATCAGAGGGAGCAGACTGCCTTGGGGGGAGCCTCAAAGGGGTGGGGCGTTGCCCTCTTTCCCCACACTTGTGGGCTTCCCAGAGGGATTGGGTTGGTGAAACAGAATGCTAGACTAGATGGGCCTTTGGCCTGATCCAGCAGGGTCTTTCATACATCCTTATACACATGCTAAGCGTTCTATCAAATGTTGTTGAAGATCTCATCATTTGGTTAATTGCAGGGATTCCCTTTTCCAAACAACAACAGCAAACACACCATTCCTCCTCTCAATTTCGATTCCTGCCATGATCCTGTGCCAGATGAATCAAGATCCCCAACCTTTTGAGCTGCTGGAAGCATAGGGCAAGGTTTCTGAAACATGGGTCCCAGATGTTGTTAGACTTCAACTCCCATCATCACCAGCCGCAATGGCTGAAGGGCATCACAGTCCAATGGCTGAAGGAGGTGATGGGGTTTGTAGTCCAGCAAGACACGGGATCTCACATTTCTGATTCCCTTGTTATAGGATATTTTTGCCAGGATCAATTCTGGGCGGGGTTTTTAGCTCTCATCTCTTCCGGAACGAGGGGGTGCATTCACATATCGGCCAGATTTACCCTGAAGTCCCTTCAAGCTACACACACAATTTGGGTTTTTCATTGCGCATTAGAGCCTAGCCTGGTTTATGTCCAGGGTAAAAAACAAACAAACCCCACTCTTTGCATTGACTATTTGGGCAAATTCTGACTTGTAGTCAAACCTTGCAGGCAGTGAAAATGCCTTTCTGAAAATGCTCCAGTTAAGAACGTTTTCTTCACAGTGCTGTGATACCTCTGCCTGCATTTCCCCACCAGCCACCTGGAAAAATACACAGTGCGATGGCCAACGCTCTCCTTCATGGTAAAACAAGAGATCATCACCCCACAAATAGTCCCCCGCCAGCACTGTGTCCCTTTCCCCTGTCCCTAAAGAAGGTATTTGTTTATTACGACTAATATATAGATACATATATATTTCCCCTGGCAGCTGGTTAAAAGACCTATGGTCTCGTTGTGGCTTTGAAAATCCCTACCGGATTATGAATGAATACTTCAAGCGGGTATTATAAATTCAGACATGTCTTTTGGGCTTTAAAGTGCCACAGCGGGAGGTTCTTACTGAAGCAACCTGAGGGTAAAGGCTTTCCCACCTTTTCCAAAGTAACTCCTCCCATAAAATTTTCGTAGGCTAAAGTTAATAATAATAAAAAAAAAACCTGCCCAGGGTGTCGAGTGCCTTAAAACTACTTTATTCTAAGTAGCGCTAAAGACAGAACGGGCGAGACATATTTCCCTGCTGCAACCCACTTCTCTCTCTTCCACAAGCTCTCTCTTTCTCTGCGTTCTTATGGAAAAGTGACGGAAGATGGAGGAAGAGTTAATTTGCTTCCAGTTGAACATTTCTGCTTCTGCCTTCATCTGCAATCGCTATATTGGGCGGCGGGGGGTGGGGGGACATTGAAAAAATATATATAAAACTGTCACCTGCTTAAAGAAATTGCAGTTTATCAATCATAGAATATTAAGGGCCAAACCTCTTCTTAAATTTTTTTATTTTTAAGTGTAGCCAAAGAGAGTCTGAGCTGGACAAAGGATCACCGTCCCTTCTCAGATGATCCAGATCAAGTCGCCTTCTGCTAAAGAAAGGGGGAGGAGCAGGGGCAGAGCCACCGTTGGGCCAACGGGTTCAAAGAACCGCGCCCAATCAGAGGCCGCACTTCACGGCCCGGACACATCCCCTGCATCTGACTTCAGATGCAGGAGTGCTGGTTTAGCTCCCGAATGGGGGCCATGCAGCCCCCGTTGGGGAGTTAAAGGGCCGCTGTGTTCGCGGCATGGCCAGGAGCGGCTCTTCCCTGCGAATGCAGTGCCAGCAGAAGTTTAACTCCAGAAGGGGCCACGCGGCCCCTTCAGGAGTTAAATGGTGGGCGCTGCATTCGGAGCGTGGTCACTCTGGGCCACGAACGCAGCGCCAGCCCGGGTCTAGCTCCCCTAAGGGGCCACATGGCCTCTTCGGGAGTTAAACTGCCAGCCCTGCACTGGCCTGCCTCGCTCCCTCCCAAATGGAGCTGCGAGGCTCCGTTCGGGAGCCAGGCCACACCCCTGTGTCAGATGCAGGGGGCAGGGTGAGCGGAGCCACGGCTGCAGCCACACACAGGCCTCTGGCGGTCAGACTTCGCCACTAGGGAGGAGATCTGGTCTCCGGGTAGCAAGCATGAATTGTCCCCTTTGCTAAGCAGGGTCCATCCTGGTTTGCATCTCTCAGCCATCCTGGCTGAGAGAGATTCCTGCCTGCAACCTTGGAGAGCCGCTGCCAGTCAGTGAAGACAGTCTTCAGCTAGATGGGCCAATGGTCTGAGTCAGCATAAGGAAGTTTTCCTCTCCAGACCAGTGCTCCCTGTAAGAGAGATTCCCAGATGTTGTTGACTACAACTCCCAGCATCCCCAGCTGCAATGGCCTCTGGCTGGGCATTGTGGGAGTTTTAGTCCACAACATCTGGGACTCCCGCTTACAGGGAACACTGTTGCCAACCTACAACTCCCACCACCCCCAGCCACGATTTATCACAGCGGAGGATGAAGAGAGTTGTAATTCAGCAGGAACATGTAGAGCCACACATTAACAGAGCTAAGGTTAATGTAAGTAAACACAGAGGTCTCCCTGCTTGGGAGAAGGGCATGCAGGAGTCTGGAGAGAGAGAAGGTCACAAGCATTTCCATTAGAGCAGGGAAATTTCTTGGGGAGGGCCAGAGGGGGCCCTCATCTGTCCATCACCAAGACCAGCTTCAAAGAATGCTGGAGGGCGTGTATGTGTGTGTGCACAGTCGGGTGATGTCGGGTGATGCTCATGGCACAGGCAGATCAGTCGGAGAGAACCAGTAGAAGAGACAACAGGAGATCCGGCACTGGATCGGCCACAGGGGTCGTTTAAGTGGGAAATGCAAGCATGGGGGTGATAGGGATTCCCATTGGGACAGTGGGGCTGCTGAGCAGGCACTGCTAGCTGCTTAAAAGATCCAGGGCCTGGGCCCACAGCCCCCCACCCTTTGATCATTAAACACAACCATACACCCCGCCCCCAATAATTACATATGTTTTCTCAAGTGTCTAATATTACTATAATGCAGCACCTATAAAGTGGACACAGCAGAGAGTTCGGTGAGGCCAGGAGCTCTCTCCCACCATCCTCCTTCCTGGAAGAGACCACCAAAGAGAGAGGGGGCTGGTGAGATTCGGGGCTCTGAGTCATTCCCTTCTGGCCCATGCCCCATGGGCTACCCCCTAACGATGCGCCTGGTTGGGGGAGAGGGGTGTTTCGGAGGGTTTTTTTAGCCCTTGACCTCCGCAGCATTCTCTTGAAGCTGCCTTTTGGCCCGTCTCTGGCTGTTTTTAAACAACTTTGGGAAACATGCCTGTTTCATCGTCAGTCCTTTCCCCATTTCTGACCTTTTAAAGTTTTAAGGCTTTATTTAGGGCCATTTTAATCGGCTTTCTGTGATTTTCAGGTTGTAGCTGCTGTTTGTTTAGACAGTAAACCGCCCCGAGATCTTATATAGGGCGGTATATAAATGTGTTAAGCAAACCAACCAACCAACCAACGGTGTCCCAGAGCAACTTGGAAGGGGTGAGAGTTCAGCAGGGAAAGTGGGGTGCAACCATTGCCATCCGAACCCCTCCAATAGGTTGTACATTAGGTGCTTCTACCCCCTCCTGCTACAATTCTCCAGCCGCCTTAGCGAAGAACCGCAACCTGTCGTATGTAGGTCACCGTTGGTCGGCTGAGAACAGTCTAAAGGAAGGAAGAGCGATTTCTCTTTGTAGTTGAATAAGCCGGCATCAATGCAGCAGCTGGGCCTCATGCCCCAAGGGAGAGGCATTATCAGCAACTGAACAAGCACAAGCTTCTGTCTTCTGATAGTTGTGTTGGCTTTGCAGACACACGAGATCCAAAGGGGGGGGGGAGAGTTTGATTCTGTCACGGATATGACGTCGGAGTTCCCACTCCAGGCCGTATCGGCTCGTATCGCTTTGGCTGGGACTGGAAAAATAATGACCTCGGAGAAACTCCAGAAAAGAAGCAGCTCCCTTTGGCTTCTAGATCAGAAACACCTCAATAACTCCTACTGACCACTAGGGACATTAGGAGTGGAGGGAGAGAGAGTACTGTATAGGGCTGCCCCCTTGTTTTCTCTGATGCTGAAGCTCTTCTTTCAATCTTTTGTGTTTGGTAGATGGATATTCTTAGGACGCTCCCTTCTTCCTTGCTCTTTCTGGTCTTCCTCCTTCCTTCCACCATGAGGTAGCTAGCACAGGGTGCAGGCCTTTCTATCTAAGTTTGTAACTTTTAAAAGTAAATCTTTACTAGACTTTAAGCAATTGTCTCCAGATCTCCTCTATGAGTTCTGTTCTCATCACATTGGGATTCTCTGCTAAATAAGGGGCTGAATTGTCTCCCTCTTTATAAGATTTCCATTTCCATGGTGCTCTGGGGAAGCCACCACTATTAATTAATTGATTAATTAATTAATTACATTTCTATCCCACTTTTCCTCCTGGCAGCCCAGAGCCCAGAACAGTATATGTGGCTATGGTTTATCCTCACAACAACCCTATGAGGTAGGTTATACTGAGAAATAAGTGAGTTTTTCACACAGTGCATAACTTTTTCACAGTGTCTCATCAATCTATGGAATTTGATAGCCACCAGCTTGGGTGGCTTTAAAAGGGGGTAGGCAAATTCATGGAGGACAGGGCAGGACTATAAAGGTCTACAGGCTACCTCCAGCCTCGGAGGCAAGATGTCTCTTTATTCCAGGTGCAGTGGAGCAAACGCAGGAGAGAAAGGATGCCGCCATCCCTTCCCAGAAGCATCCAGTAGGCAACTGTGAGAAACAGGATGCTGGACTAGATAGGCCTTGGGCCTGATCCAGCAGGGCTGTTCTTATGAATGGCCCAGAGTCATCCAGTGAGCTGCATGGCTGAACCCCCATTCTGCCTGAACTCAGGTGTCCCTAGTCCAACACTCTACCCACTATACCATGCTGCCTTAATTTTGGTTCAAGCCACCTTGTAGTCTGAAAAAATTCCTTCTTCACTGGCTGTTGTCTGAAGGCCATTCTCAAAAGTTCCACGGACTCTCCTTTGGGGCCTCCATGGAGTGGCCATTCCCGACCATGGCACCACTATCCCTTTGCCGGCCTCCCCCAACTCCATTTCCTTTCGGCCTCCTGCTCCTGAGTTATTGCCTTATTGTTCATGGTTACCCACTGCATCCCCCGATAACAATGGACCAGTGACTCATTAACGCATTACTTAACGTTGCTGGTTAAACTTTACGATGAATCCAGAGGCTGAATCAAACTGGAGGGACTCGGCCAAAGGCCCTGAAATCGAGGAGAAAGACTAGAGGACGACGCTTTATGGCCAAACTCTCAGAGCCATTTCCTTTCCCAACTGGCTGCACCATCAAAGGGCTTCCTGTACTCTTTCCTCCCACCATCTAGTTTCAAACGCTTATTGTCTCCCACCCTCTTCCTACATCCAAAGCTGGTTCTCCCAGCTGGTTCTCACGACTGCAGTTACAAACTGCTCCGATACACAAACACACACCGTGCCCTTAAAGGGGTGGTTGGTTGCCAATTTGCAACCTGGAAAACCATCCTGCCGTTGACTCTTCAAAGGAAGATGCAAGCTGAATATTTCCCATCGGGCTTCTCTCTACTGTATCCTTTCCCCACTGGTCCCTCCTGCCTGCCACTGAGCAAGCTGAATTCTCATGTCACCACATACCTAGAGCAGGCAGGAAGATGTGGTGTTTTTTTGGTTAATCAATTCTTTGATCCAGGCCAGCTTTTGAATGGGGCTTTAGCAGAGGTGCTCTTACCCTGGTCTCCGGCCTGAAGTTCAGAGCCTCCACACCCCCTCTGGGCCCTCAAATCCTCTTCTTTAGTCATTTCTGGGTGGTATGGTCATGGTGCCTCACTGTGCCGGGTAGCCAAGTGTGATCGAGACCTGTGCGGGGTGCTTTAGAGACGGGGGGGGGGGGGGCGGCGTAGGGAAAGTGTTATGTTGTGTGTTGAAATGTTTCTGCTAATGCATATTTGCATAAATACACCTCTTTTTATTCTTGCATTCTTCTGAGTTTAGTTGCTGTTTGTGCCCTCAAAAATGCACGTGTTAGAAGTGTGTGTGTGTAGGGGGGTGATGCTTAACTTGCAGGGGGGTGGTTCCAAAGACCTTTAGGTCCAGTCTCCAAAATTACCAAGGTGCATCTCTGGGCTTTAGTGACTTGTATTCCAGTCCTGGAGTGGAGGCTAACAAACAGCCCGCAGCAAGAGCATGGAAAAGCAGTCTGCACTTGCCTCTCTGTACATTATATCTATTCCATTAAACTATTAATATTTCTCATTCCACTCCACTGCCTTGTGCTTGCATACCACAACTCTTTCCCTTGGATTCTACAGGTTGGGAAATAGATACAGAACCTACCCAAAAAGTTCTTCTAGATTGTTTTGATGGTTAAATAAGATGCACTTATGTTATTGTAGATATACTTCTTGGATAATCATGAAATGACCAGCTCACTATATATCAGTGTTTGCATCTGTAGTGCTCAGACTCCCCTCTCCCTAAAGAGTTAACTGGAAGTGACTGGAAGTTAACCAGACATGTGGCCATGGAGTTTGGCTGCAGGAAAATAACTCTGCAAATCCTTGAAAGACAGGAGGGCAGGAGAATTCTCATCTGGAGTTTGGTGAGTTCAAGGGAAAAGGGAAGATTAGTCTAGGGAAAAGTTTGTTTAGTCAGACTTTGCATAGAATTTATATTTCTTTGGTGTGTGTGTTTTGCATATTCCTGATACTGATCTATTATTGTTTACCTGTAACATAATTAAAATAAGAAACACTAGCCTACACCCATCCTACCTAGGGCATTGCAAAAGATTCTATAAACATTTAAGCATGCATTAAGACAACCTTAATGTTGTCTTAGAGAGCCATCGTGGTGTAGTGGTTCGAGTGCTGGACTAGGACTGGAGAGACCCAAGTTCAAATCCCAATTCAGCCATGATACTTGCTGGGTGACTCTGGGCCAGTCACTTCTCTCTCAGCCTAACCTAATTCACAGGGTTGTGAGGAGAAACTCAAGTATGTAGTACACCGCTCTGGGCTCCTTGGAGGAAGAGCAGGATATAAATGTAAAAATAAATAAATAAAACCTATTTTTGTAACTTACTAAGTATTTTTAACTGTGTTTAACAGCTGAGGAAACCTCAGACGGAAGCAATCTGTAGTAATTAAATAAAACTTTTTTTAGTTCTTTTCTTTTTACAAGCCTCTCTGGGTTTTTAAATCGGGGGAAAGCGGGGGGCGAAGGGGGATTTTTATCTAGTGCAAACATGTCTTCAGACATTCAGCAGCTATCAGTTTTTTTTATCTTGTGTAAGTTTTTGTATTTGCTCAATACCCAATTACAGAAGGACCTTGGAATTACAGCGCCCAATCCACTGGTCTGATTCTCTTCAAGTTTTAGGGTGCTTGGTAGCAGCATTTTGAACCTACTGATAATTACAAAATAGTTTTAGGAGAAGCCTAGCCAGGCAGCTCAGCAGGGTTGATTCAGCATTTTCTTTCCCTCATGTGAGCTTGCTCTGAGATAAAGGCTTTAATCCACTACAGCATCTCATTATGGGTACAGATATTGATTATGCACTATTAGTAAACTGCTTAATAATTAATGGTATATTTATAATATTATAGTGTGTATTGCTCTTTTTGAATTTTGGTATTTTGATATTGAAGAAAGATGTCAGTATAGATTTGAGTGACCTGATAGGGTCAGGTCTGCAAATTTTATTCATTTTTGCATCAATTTATTTGTTTGAGGATTTATAATCTATTTTTCAACTCAGTATAGGCTCTCAGGTCAGAGAGTGATATTTAAATAAGCATGTGCACACACTAAAACATGCCTTAAAATACAGACAAAATCAGTGACGTTATCATTGCATAAGGGAGAACTGCAAACCATTTACACCCTACCACACTTGGAAATTAAAGGTCTGCTTAAAGAAAACAGAACCAGCGAGGAAGAA
The DNA here is from genome assembly GCF_027244095.1 of Hemicordylus capensis. Classification (NCBI taxonomy): domain Eukaryota; kingdom Metazoa; phylum Chordata; class Lepidosauria; order Squamata; family Cordylidae; genus Hemicordylus; species Hemicordylus capensis. The sequence goes on from NC_069671.1 coordinate 10,226,618, forward strand.
AATAATAGCTCTTCTTAACAGTTCTCCTCAATAGGCAGTGCTCTTGGACTTGGCAAATCTCAACAGCAGTTATGAATGCCATCAATTGTTTTTATTTAATATTTTTATATATTTTTAAATAGTATTCCACTTTTCCTTTCCAGCTACGCATGGCAGCTAGCACAATCTTTAATAGCTGATAAAGCCATGAAAACAATAATTTTAAAGAAAAATTAAAACAGCAGCAACCTGCCCACCCCCATCCAGAGAAAGCATAGACCTTTAAGCTAACCCACAGAGAGAACATAACCAACCAAATTAAAAAAAAAAAGCTTGCCAGGACAGAAAGGTTTTTAATAACTTGTGGGATGCTAGGAGGGAGCAGGGAGTTCCACAGGATAGACACTGCAACAGAAATAATCAAACTGAACCTCCAATGGTGGGGGACAGCAACAGAGGATTGTTAAACACAATCCATTTATTATCAATGTTCATTCATTAAAATAGGAGTTCACAAACTTGGGCCCCCAGATGTAGATGGACTACAACTCTCATCATCCCCAGCCTTTGCCATTGTGGCTGGGGATGGTGGGAGTTGTAGTCCATCAATGTCTGGGGACCCAAGTTTGATAATGCCTGCATTGTCATTTTGTCATTTTCCTGCCTTTTCTTTGTAACCAAACCTGTAGCCATCATTTGTCTGATAATATTTGGATGCCAAAATATGTCTCTCTCATTGCACCATTGGGAAAACAAACATCTTAAAATGCTGCCATGCCTTGTTTTGCATGGGGAGTTCATTTTGTAATCTGGTCTGGCTTTTTCTGCTACGTGACTGAAAAGGGTGCAGAATTCCCTCATCACATGGCTTGCAAGAGCTGGAACATTATCAGATTCAGAAGTGGGTTCTATGTAAGCGTCTCTCCTAAAGAACCTAGTTCCCCCCCATGTGACAAAAGAACAATAATGAAGATATCAAGAGAGGCAAACCTCTTGTAAATGCCCCTGATGCAACCCCCCCACAAAATTCCCTGCCCGCGGAAAGCTTGAATAGCAAGAGAAAGTGCTCTAATCTCTCCCTGCTCTGCTAGTTTTCTATTTGTGAGGAGCCTCTTACACAGAGAAGCATTCTAAATGGCCATCCTGTCTCCCATCCACTGTCTAAAGTAGTACAGTCAGTTCTGCCAAGGGCTTCTTCCATAGAGTTTCAGCCAAACTCATTATTTGCAGACTTCATGGAGGCAAATGTTCCCAGTAATTACATTCAAGATCTGACTCCTTCTCACTCAGAGGGTGTGAAATATTAAGTCTCCTGTAACCCATTGAGTGGGCAGTTCATTAGCTCCAGCCTCAGCCAACTGTGTGTGACAATCTCTGCAAGTCATCAACAGAGCAGAGAAACCGGCTTCCAAAGTGGCTAGTCCTCAAGAACGTAATTTATTTATTCAGAAGATTTAGACCCACCTTATGAACCTCAAGGAGGTGTACAACAGAGTACAAGCAGTCTTCTTAGCAGTCTTCATCATCATTAAACAGGTTCCACGTATATCCATGCAAGCTATCATGAGGCTTGTTCCTCAGGCTGGTGAGAGACCAGAACAAGTTCAGTTCTGCAATCCTAGGATAACTCAACTCAAGACACTGATATGGTGGTGACTCAGTAGGCAAAGAAAAGGCATTCTTTTCCTTAGGAGCCTTACATGTGGACATATGCAGCTGCCTTACCCTGAATAAGACCATTAGTCTAGCCAACTCCATATTGTCTACATTGGCCTCGTTCACACGTAACGGAGGAACAGAGTTGGAGGGACTCGTGGTTTCCTTACCGTTATGTCCAAACTGTGCGGGCTGTCCTTCTGTAAGGAAGCAAGCCCGCACAGCCAGCAGCCCCATTTCTCTGCACGCTTGCTGACTACAGAAAGGATGCTCTCCTGAATGTCCAAATGCAGACAGAGAGAGGGGGGAGGGGGCGTGGAACTGTGGGTCCAGTGCACCCACCGTTCTGCGTTACATGTGAATGCAGCCATTGCCTGACAGCGCTTCTCTCCAGCAGTGTTTCAGAGAGAGGCCTTTCTGAGCTCTACCTGAAGATGCCAGGAAATTTAACCTGGGGACCTTCTGCGGGCAAAGGAGATGCTCCACCGCTCAGCGATGGCCCTTCCCCGAGTTACGACATAGCTATTTGGATTGCTTGACCTCCCCTCGGGCTCGGTGTGGAGCCCAGCCATTTCACACACTCAACCTCAGCTGTTCTTTGCTGTCTCCGAACAGAATCTCAGCGAGGGATATAGCCAGAGAACTGATGCCGGTGATTTCGTCCTGGCTTTTAGGAAAATTGGAAGCTGCCTTGTACTGAGTCAGACTTTTGGTCCATCTAGCTCAATATTGTCTACACTGACTGGCAGCGGTTTCTCCAAGGTTGCAGGCATGAGTCTCTCCCAATCTGACCTGGAGATGCGATCAAGTGAACCTGGGACCTTCCGCATGCAAAGCAGATGCTATTCCACTGATCTATGGCCCATCAGAACATCCTTGCTGGATCAGGCCCAAGGCCCATCTAGTCCAGCATCCTGTTTCACAAGGCGGCCCACCAGATGCCTCTGAGAAGCCCATAGGCGAGGGCAAACCCTCTCTCCTGCTGTTGCTTCCCTGCAACTGGCATTGAGAAGCATCGTGCCTCTGAGGAATGTAAGAAGCTGCCTTATAGAAAGCATCTCTCCCAGGTTTCAGGCAGGAGTCTCACCCAGCCCTGCTTGGAGATGCTGCCAGGGAGTGAACCGGGGACATATTGCATGCAAAGCAGATGCTCTAGCCCTGAGCTGGGGCTCCATCACACATTTTGAGTGTTGGGGGCAAAGAAGGAAACCAGAACAGTTCTTTGTAGGCTGGATTAGCAGATGTTCCATTTAACAGGACAAGCCGCATTCCTCGTCAAACTTTGTTATCCCTAAATAACTGTTACGTGTTGGCACTGTTCTTGGGAATCTCCATGTGGACACCCCCCACTGCCTTTCCTTTTCCTTTAAACCCGCTCCCCCACCAAATCTCTAGTTCTTAAGACTGAAAAATTACACTTGAAAATGTGTGAGCAATGATGAGAAAGAGCCAAGAAGCCTGAGAGGTAGAGAAGCTACTATTTAGTGGCAAAGCACCTGCTCTGCGTGCAGAGGGTCTTAGGTTCAATCTCAGTTTTAAAGGATAGGAAAATAAGTGGTGAACAAGAGCTCTTCCTGAAACCCTGTAGATCTGCTGCCAGTCAGAGTAGACCGTACTGCCCTGGACAGACCAATGATCTGACTCAGTAGGCAGCAGCTTCCTATATGCTTGTGGCTGTAGTAACCTTCTGGACATTTGGTGTGGGAGTACGGCCATGTCTTGCCTAGCTCCTCCACCTCCTGATTAGAAAAACCAGAAATAAACTATGCATAAGGGTAAAACCGGTATGACACACCATGGAAAAGCATGTTCACTTTGCATCTTTTTTTACCCTCAGTGTTCAGCATTTGGGAGGGGCAGGTTTGCCACACGATGTGGATTCCTCAGGTATGGCTTATATAAGCTTAAATTGGCTAAGCACAGAGTACACAAAGTCCTGATTATGACCTTAAGTCATTGGGAGTTAAGAAAAACCTGGATGGGCTGCTATCAAAGCTGTGCTAAAATGTTGCTGTTGTTGTCTATCTCTTAGGATCTCGAGGACTCCTCCTGCCAAACTGCTCCATCCAAATCACTCATCTGACCCAATTTTGCCTTTCTGCAGATTATCCACAAAGACAGCCGTCTGCCAAACTGGTTGAACGTCACACTGAATCACAGAGAAACATAAAGCGTCCAGGCCAGCCTGGTGACTTTGTACATTTCTTTCCCACTCTTCCAGGTGTGGAAGACCACTGGTGCAGCCGCAAGAGGGGATCCAGAAGATCCACCTGCCACTCCGGTTCTGTGAGTCTCACGTGACTTGTGCCTGCGGAGTAAATGACTTGTCGTCACCCCGTACACCAGAAAAGAGATAGAAAAGGTTCATCAGCCCTAGAAGGACAAGAGACCAGGGGTCATCCCATGCAACTGAAGGACAGGAAATTCAGGACCAACAAAAGGAAGCATTTTTTCCACACAGTGCATAATACCCTAGGTATTTAAGAGAACGTCTCCTTTGCCATGAGCTCCGTCACCTGTTCAGATCTTCTGGAGAGGTCCATCTACAGTTGCCACCAGCTCGTCTAGTGGCTACTTGGGGATGGGCCTTCTCCGTTGCTGCCCCGAGGCTTTGGAATGTGCTCCCTGTCGAAAGAAGAGCCTCCTCATCTCTGGCAACTTTTTAAAAGGCACTGAAGACACATTTGTCCACTCAGGATGTTAATTAGTTTTAACATTTTAATGCTGGGTTTTAAATAATACTAATGTTAATTATCTTAATTGTAAACTGCCCTGAGATGCAGGTTTTGGGTGGTATAGAAATATGTTAGATAATAAATAAATAGAATAAAAATAAAATAAATCTATGGAATTCTCTGCCACGGGATGTGGTGATGGCCACTAGCTTGGATGGCTTTAAAAGGGGCTTAGACAAATTCCCAGAGGGCAGGTCTATCAGCGGCTACTAGTCATGTGGCTACAGGCCACCTCCAGCCTCAGAGGCAAGATGCCTCTGAATACCAGTGGCAGGGAAGCAACAGAAGGAGAGAGGGCATACCCTTGTCCAGGGGCAGAGGGAGGCCAGTGGCCCCCCAGCCCTGCCACCTGCTTCTGCTGTCAGATGCATGGAGCATTTAGCCACGCCCCTGGGGGTGTGGTTTAACTCCCAAATGGAGCTGTGTGGCCCCATTTGGGAGTTAAACCAGCAAGCGCTGTGTTTGCAGTGCAGCGGGATCGACTCTCCCTGCCTTTTAAAGGCAGGGAGAGTTGCTCCGGCCGCACTGTGAATGCAGCACTGGCCAATCTAACTCCCAAACGGGGCCACGCAGCCCCATTTGGGAACTAAACCACCCCCACCCCCACCCCCACCCCCGCATCTCACATCAGATGCAGGGTGTATGTCCGGGGTGCCGAGCGTGGCCCCTGAAAGGCAGCGGACCGAGTTCTTTGAACCTGTCCGCTCAATGGTGGCTCCCCCCCCCGCCACCTGCCCTTGCCTATGGGCTTCTCAGAGCATCTGGTAGGCCACTGTGGGAAACAGGAAGCTGGACTAGATAGGTTTGGGCCAGGCTGTTCTTATGTGTGAGACAAACCAGAGAGGCAGGCCGAAGTTGCTCTGATGCCCGTACTCAACGCATACGGAAAGCAAGAATGCACGTACTCGCTCGCAGTCCTGTTGCCTTCTGTGGGTGCCTGTCCATTATCTGCACAGGCAGCATGTGTAGTAAGAGGCGGCACTTCCATACAGCTGTAGGATCAGGGTTCCTGATTGCATTGAGGAATCCTACATGTACACAGCTGTACATGAATAAGATCATTTCACACAAGCACATGGCCGCCAGAGAGCGTGGCCAGCAGGCATGAGCGTTGCCAGCCACAGCTGCCATCATGTCTGAAGAGGGCTTAGTCAGTCTGAGTCAAGGAACCTTCCCACCTCCATTCTCTGTCATTCCCCAGCAATATTGTGTGACCCAGCCTGAGAAATTTAATTCCCTCCAAGAAGATGCTTGCTGACTCGGGGAGTTTAATCGACAATACTCTTGGTGGCCTACTTTCCTGCAGTGGGAAAGGGTTCACTCTGAACAGCAGGAGTCTGAAATCTCACCCAGAAAAAGCCACTGCATTTTTCACCGCTCCCAGAGGTACAGAGTGCATTGGCGAAACTGCACACCATGTGCTACCTTTTCCATGGGGAGAAGTCTGTTTACCTTGTTGTACCTACAAGCCTGCCTCATTTATGAGTTGCTAGGAGGAGTGACAGAGGAAGGTAATTGCCTCCTTAATAGTCAGTTTGAACCTGCAATTAGCTCATTTGTGCACCTACATGTACCCTTTCTGACCTAATAGCTAGTGGGTTTTTTTAAAAAAATAGCTAGGGGTTTTTTCCCCTGGCCCAATAGCAGCTGCTTAGAAATCCACAGTACCCAATATTTTCATTTGGGGACCTCTTAGTCAAGCCAGTAACTTATGCAATCGATAGGAGGAAAGGAAGCCTTGAAACATCTCTGGATTTATACTCAAACTCCTTTCCCAACAGTCAAGGTGATATACATGGGGAATGAGATGAGTGGGAAACCCCCACAACTCCGGATGCCCCCACACCACTGGAACTCTTTGAACCAGGAGAAATGGGGTGTCTGAGGGTATGGCCCTATCCTCATCTTCCAACCCAGAGGAGTCCCTTCAGTACCCAAAAGTCGAGGTGAAGGCCTCCCTGTGGACATGGCCCCTTTTAGTGACAGAAGCCTCTCCAGAGACAGGGTGGGTTCAGCTACCCTTTAACTAGCCAGCAACCCATATACACCTGCAGATGACTCCAGAACTATGCTGGAGCAACATTTTTCCTGCTCTGTATCCAGCGCCACATCTCCTGCCTGGAGCTGTCTGAGGTCCTGACACCCTTGCTATGAGCGCCCCTGCCAAATGAGATGAGGCAGGTGGCTACTAGGGAGAGGGTATTTTCAATGGTAGCACCCTATTTATGGAATAGCCTTCCCAGGGAGGCTTTCCTGGTGCCATCACTATGTTCTTTTAGATGCCAGATGAAGATTTTTCTGTTCACCCAGACTTTTAAAAAGTGTTATTTTTACTAGTATTTTATGGTTCATAAAACATACACATTAAAAAAACAAACAAAAATCTTGGCCTGGATTTTTTAAAAAAGGTTTTTCAATTACATGCTTTATATTACTGCTTTATTGTTTTTTTGAGCTGCCCAGGAACAATTGTTATGGGGCAGATTTATAAATAAAGTTGTTACTTTTATTGCCTGACCTTTGCTCTCTCTCAGAGGTGTCTGAAGTTCAAATTCCTTCCAAGACTCCAACTTTCACCAGCCTATGGGAGGAGAGCTGGTCTTGCAGGGGCAAGCATGGATTGCCCCCTTTGCTCTGCAGGGTCTGCCCTGGTTTGCATTTGAATGGGAGACTACATGTGTAAGCACTGTAAGATGTTCCCCTTAAAACATGGAGGCCACTCTGCGAAGAACACCTGCATGGCTGCATGCTGAAGGGTCCAAGTTCCCTCCCTGGCATCTCCAAGACAGGGCTGAGAGAGACTTCTGCCTGCCACTTTGGAAAAGCCACTGCCAATCTGGGTAGGTAATACTGAGCTAGGTGGTCTGACTCAGTATATGGCAGCTTCCTGTGTTCCTATGATTTGGCACTTGCCAGCCTGGCACCTCAGCTCACACTCCTTACAAAGCCTGCAAGAGGCACAAGAAGAGGTTGCTGACAACCTTCCCACCTGCTGGGCCAACATGTGTACATCTGGGCTACCCGCTTTTGAAAAGGGGGGGGCTGCTCTCCACAAGTGGTATGGGGCAAGGCAGCATTTTGGCACCTGCCGTCAGACACAGCCATACCTTGGGTCACCCCGATTACTACTACAACTATTTACATTCTGCTTTTGAACAAAAAGTCCACAAAGGGGTTTACTTGGGGGAAAGGAGGAGATGGTTCCCTATCCCCAGCGGGGCTCACAGCCTAAAAATACACCACACTGGCTCTTCCAGAACAACACCAGGAGACAGAGCAGACACATCCAGGCAGGGGGAAGCTTCCCTTGCTACATGTCAACATGCAAGGTGGCTGTGAAAGGCACAGGAGCCTAGACGGGGCCAGGGTGTGTGTGTGTGTGTGTGCGTGTGTGCGCGCAATTCTGGGATGGAAAATGGCACCGATTCCTAAGTGTGTGGAGGAGGGGGGCAGCAACAGCGGGGAGTGGAATAAGATGCAGGCCAAGAAATTGGCTGTGCTGATGGATAGGAGAGCTTGCATACAAAAGATTCCAGCTTCCCTCCCTGGCGTCTCCAAGATAGGGCCGAGAGAGACCATTGCGTGCAACCTTAGGGAAGCCGCTGCCAGCCTGGGTAGACAGTCCTGAGCTAGACGGACCAAGGATGTGGCAGCTTCCTGTGACAGGCTCCACCCTGCACAGCAGGAGCAAGTTCTGCTCCCCATGGTTTTGCAGTGTTCTCTGGATCCCACTGGCACTGCTCTCCGTTTCCAGAGCCCGCCGTCTTTTTCTTTACAGCACTCATGCAGGCCGGTGTCTAATTAGCAAGGCTCGTTTCTGCGGTTCCTGGTACACGCCAAGCCCTGCAATGATGAGCCTGCTCCCTAATTGGCAGGCGGGGCTGTGCGGTGGGGAGGAGCGAGCTCCTCTGGAAGGCAAGTTTGGGGCTCGGCTGGTTGGTTTGCTTTTACCCTGCCAATCAGATTCCAGGAGCGATGGGAGGGATATTTGCATTGTCAGAGGGAGAGGACAAGCTCTCCCAATGGCGGTCGCAGCGAGGGCTTGGGAGGAACAGCATGGCTGGGAGATCAGCCAGGTTGATTTATCGACCCCATGTTTAGCCTGCCCTTCCTCCCTCTGAGTCTGAGGCCATGCAAGGTTCTTCCCTTCCCTTCACAACAACCTTGTGAGGTAGGTTTAGTGGAGAGTTATTCAGGAGAGCTGCTCTTGCTAAGCAAGGTCCACCCTGGCTTGCATTTGGATGGGCACCTTCATAAGAACAGCCCTGCTGGATCAGGCCCAAGGAGGCCCATCTAGTCCAGCATCCTATTTCACACAGTGGCCCACCAGATGCTGCCGGAAGCCTACAGGCAGGAGTTGAGAGGGGCAGGCCCTCTCTCCTGCTGTGACTCCCCTGCAACTGGTACTCAGAGGCATCAGTTCTGGGCATCTCCAGATAGGGCTGGGAAATAGTGCTGCCCAGAACCTTGGAGAGCTGCTGCCAGTCAGTGTAGACCCGACGGAGCTCGATGGATCAATGGTCCGGCTCAGTACAAGGCAGCTTCCTTGGTCCATCTAGCTCAGTCTTGTCAACACCGACTGGCAGCAGCTCTCCAAGGCTTCAGGTAGGGATCTTTCCCAGCTCTACCTGGAGATGCTGCCAGGGAGAGAACCTGGAACCTTGAGCATGCCAAGCAGACGCTCAGCCACTGAGCTATGGCCACATCCCCCAAACAGGCACTCAGGACTCACCTGTCCCGCCACACCATTGGCTGGAGATGAGATGGCTGCTCCCCCCCCCCCATCTCATTTTTATGCCGTTTTTATTCCGGCTCTCGGACATTTTATTTAGATCACTGATTTCATTGTGATGCAGGCCGTCCTGTGCTTTGCACGCTGCCGACGAAATGCGGGGGGGAAAGAGTGCCGTAGAAGTGCAGAACAATGAGTCGTCACGTGCCAGGGTGGGTGGGCTTGGGCTAGACCCCTCGGGCTGAGACGACGCCTGTCCGGCTGATGGATGGCTAACTAGCCCTGCATTTGCAAAGAGTAAAGGATATAATAGTTTCCACCTCGGTCTTTCCTTAACCTTGAAAGCAGACAGCCTGCATTGGACGAGGCGGCTGCACTTCCTTGGGAAGAGGCTTGAGGAGTAGAACACACACAGCCCACGAACACCCCTACATTTCACAGTCCCAGTGTCCTCATTTCACTCTGGACACAAGGGAAGCAGGAGCTTGTAACCTGGGGAAAGAGAAAGAACCAGACCCAACAGGGCCTGAGTTCATTTCATTTGCATGACAAAACCACCCTTCGATGGGGGGACGAGGGGAGGCCTTTTGAAATGCACGATCCCTTCTGTTGTGCACGGGAGAGGAAAGAGGCCTTTCCCCTTCTCAAAGGAAAATATACAAACACCGGAGGGCAGGGGTGGGAGGCCGGGAAGCCGCCGGGCCAGTTAGTGGAGGGCTCTTGTGGAGTGTTAGGGTCTATTACGGGTTTCCCAGCCTTCGGGGAGCTGAAGAACGCTCTTTTTTTCCTGAATTGATATCAAAGGCACTGCTTTGTAGGAAGCTGCCGATCCGAGTCAGACCACTGCTCCAGCTAGATCAGCACTGCCCACACTGACTAGCAGCAGCTTTACAGGGTTTCAGGCAGGGGTCTCCCCTAGCTCTACCATAGGTTGAACTGGGCCCTTTTGCAAAGTAAGTGCTCTACCACTGAGCTACAGCCCCACCCCCTTCGTTAAGAACAGAAGGACAGCCCTGCTGGATCAGGCCCAAGGAGGCCCATCTAGTCCTGTATCCTGTTTCACACAGTGGCCCACCAGATGCCGCTGGAAGCCTACAGGCAGGAGTTGAGGGCATGCCCTCTCTTTTGCTGTGACTCCCCTGCAACTGGTACTCAGAGGCATCCTGCCTTGGAGGCTGGAGGTGGCCTGTAGCCCTCCGACTAGTAGCCGTTGAGAGACCTCTCCCCATAACGTTCCTTGCCACCTCTTTGCTCCCCCAAACTTCTTGTTCTCGAGTCGCCTCTGTTCCTAGCAGAAATGTAGGACCCTGTATGCCGAATTGGGTTCTTGCGGGCTCAAGAAAGCTCGCCAGCCCTATCTAGATTAAAAGCTTGCTAACATGGATGGAAACAGGTACTTTTTGAATAGGGACATTGATACACACAATACCACCCTGAGGGGAGCAAAACCAGAACAACATTCCCTGCCGCTGCAAGACAGTTTCTACGACATTAAATGGGGTGGGGGGAGAGGCCCTTCTCAGTGAGTCATGGTAGCCCAGAGTGGTTGGGAGAGATGAAATGGCACCCAGAAGTACAAACAGGTGCTTGATGATCTCCCTTCAGGGGTTTCCCGAGTGCCACAGACCTCGTCATGCGGGATCAAAGGTGGCCCCCCAAGACCCAAGCAATCACCCTCAGCCACTTACAAACGGCCTGATTTATCACCTGTCACTCTTCATTGTTTTGCCAGTCTATCGAGGGGGGGGGAAGTACTTAGAAGCAGTGCACAAAGGTATCAATTAAGAGGTTTCCTTTCGAGAAAAAAGTGCATCTCTTTTCAATCATACAGAAGGATCCCCCTTGAAGTTCAGTTGCTATAAACAAGATCCTTATTACTGCATTGCATAGTATCTCTTGGGAGGGGTGAGTTGTAAGATACGCCACCCCTCATCCAATGCTGTAGAGCAAACTAATTCTGCTGGAACTCTCTTTAGTTTGAAAGGTTTTCTGATGTGGGATGGGGGTTCCTTCCTTCTTACTGTTTGAGAGAAATAACTTTGAGCTCAAGGGTTGCAATTTTGCAGCTCGAAACATAGGAAGCTGCCTTTTACTGGAGTCAGGCCCTTGGTCCGTCTAGTTCAGTATTGTTCACACAGACTGGCAGCAGCTCAAGGTCTCAGGCAGGAGTCTTTCCCAGCCCCGCCTGGAGATGCTGCAAGGATTGAACCTGGGACATCCAGCAGGCAAAGCAGATGCTCTTCCACTGTGCCCTCTGGGCAGCCAGAGGCATTCTAATAGCCAATGGCTCACCAACTTCTACTCCGCCACCATTCTTTTCATAAATACAACAAAGAGAGAACCACTGCAATCTTTTTTAAAAACACTGAAAGGACCTATTCATCCACTCATCCATCTCCAACATGACAAACTTAACCCTCCACAGATTTTTGAAGAGTGTTAACCTAGGATCAGCCTGATAATCCCCGGGCTTTGTCAACACGGCCCTGGACTAGGACACCGGAGAAGTTTGTACCAGCACAATCCCATTCAGTTTTCTCTCTGGCAGAGCAGCACAGACAGAGGAACTCCCAATATTTGAGAGAACTTCATTGCTTTGCATCTTGGAGATACAGCAGCCATCTAATCTCCCTTTCCCTTGAATTATATGCCACCACCGGCTGGATTCACTTGAATGCTTCCAACCAACCCAGGAGGACTTTTTGGGTATGTCTCTAAGGCAATCCATCCACAAGTGAACAATGGGAACAGTCCAAAATTAATCTTTCCAGTCTTATCCCAAAGGTTTTGGGACAAGTTGTAATAGCTATTATATATTTTGAACAGTTTGCTGGTGCGTGTGTGCAGGAAATAAAGTCGTACTTCTTCATTACCTACAGATCCCATGTTTTGCATATACAATCCTGCTACTTAAATTAGCTGAACGCTCTACTTTGTACACCAGAATATTCTGGGGGAAAGCGTTAAATAATTTGGGGGGGGGGGTTTAAAAAATAAATTTGGAATATAATCACCATTTTTAACTGTTACTGTACTGAACAGATTTTTAACACTCTATAATCAGATCAATACTCCCAAAATGAAATCATGCCCAAGAGAAAAAGGTCTTTCCCTGATTCAGATGGTTTTGGATGATGGGAGTTGTAATCCAACACCACCTGGGACCCAAGGCTGGGAATCCCTGTGTTGAATGAATAATATAATCCCTACAATAAAATGAATAATGTTTGAAATCCAGATCCTACAGATTTCAAAGTGTTTTTACTTCCCTTTTGCAAGCACATTAATAATAAAATTCTATGACATATTTAATTTCTTGAACTTTCCTATAAGTGTAATCTACACCAAATGACTTTGCCGGCTTAATGACAGGCCTCACCAACTAATTAGCAATAAAAGGGGAAATCTGGAGGACTGCCCACCACACAAGCCTGCCTAGATGCTTGGATCTGCTACAGAGGCCCTATTCTAAGTCCGTCTCTTCTCCAGATGATGTTCTTAGGAAGCAGCATTGGGAACAAGATCCAGGAGAGTACCCTGTGAGTTTATTTGTATTGTGGAGCTCTTCCCTCTGCTGAGAAGCCTCTGCTTGTGCGAAGCTCCATGCCCTTATTGGAATGTGCACCAAGACAGAAAAAGCATCAGCTTCATTCATAAGCAATAAGATAACGACTCACTTGATATCGTAAGGGGAAGATGGCAATTCAATTATTATAATAATGGTTCAAAAAGTACAGCCAGGGTGACCGGCTATGTTCCCTCTCTCAAAGGACCACTCCCATCATGTGCCCAGATAAAACGTGTTCCTCCGTTTAGACTGCCCTCCACAAGCACTCCAGGGGATACAGACGGCCAGCCCTGGACAAAGTTGCACCCCAGAGCAGTGTCCGTCTTTGACACCTTCTAACCTCTGAATATCTTTCTTTATATTGCATGTGGAGTCCTTTTCCAACTCTGATGCACCGTCCACGGAATTTGCAGATCACATTACCCCTGCTAACTGAGCAAAGAGGCACCTTTTTAAAGTGGCGGTTCTCTTCATTTATCAGGGGGAGAGCAACTGGCCCTATCCATCCCCAGCACAGCATCCCTCCAGTGGCTGTGGCTGGTGTCTATCTTCTGTTTCTTTTTGAGACTGTGATTCCTTTGGGGACAGGGATCCATCTTTATTTCTTTGTATCTAGGTAAACCGCTTTGGGAGCTTTGGGTGAAAAGCAGTAGATAAATATTGTTTGTATTCATATCTGCAAATATGATCCGTTATGTAAGACAATGCATTATTATTTGCAGGCCCGCCTTGAAGGAGTGCTTGAACTTGCACAGTGATTCCTTCTATCCTCACAACAACCACCCTGTAAGGTAGGCTAGGCTGAGAGAGGGAGACAGGTCTCAATTCACCCAACAAGGTTCACATCCAACAGTCCGCCCCAGCCCCTTATGATCCGCTAAACCCAGCGGTTCCCAGATGCTGTTGGACTACAACTCCCATCACCCCCAGCCACAATGATTTTGGGTGATGGGAGCTGTCGTCCCACACCACCTGGGACCCAACGCTGGGAATCCCTGTGCTATAGGGATTACAATGGGCTGGTTCGCCACACACAATCGGGGGCACAAGTGCTCAAGACCCATTCTCCTCTCAGCACACTGCTCCACCAATTCATGATGGTGTGCAGGCAACTCATCCCAGCTGCTCCTCGTGTGCAATATCAGTATTACTTTAAATGGCGTGTGAGGAGTGGTTAGGGTGAATCTCCCGGCTAATGCAGTCATGAGTCTGTGGGACAGTGCGCAGGGGTGGAGGGTGGGACCTGAACACTCACATCCCTGACTTTGCATCATAGGAAGCTGACATATACTGAGTCAGACCAGTGGTCCATTATTGTCTTCACAGACTGGCAGCTGCTTTTCCAAGATCACAAGCAGGAGTCTCTCTCAGCCCTATCTTGGGGATGCCGCCAGGGAGGGAACTTGGAGCCTTCTGCATGCAAGCAGGCAGGTGCTCTTCCCAGAGCAGCCCCCTCCCCAAAGGGGAATCTCTTATCGTGCTCACACATGTACTCTCCCATTCAAATGGAAACCAGGACAGACCCTGCTTAGCAAAAGGAACAATTCAAGCTTGTGATCACAAGACCAGCTCTACCAGACCAGATATACTGGCTATATCATCCAAATTGTCCCACCAATGAGCAAGCTACCCTAAGCTTGAGAATCCTTCCCTAGACCGCCATGTTGCATTCAAGTCATTAACATAAAATGCCCCTTCTCACCCCAATGCCCTCTCAACGAGACTCCAATACTGTATTATTTACATCAGAATCCTCTGCATTTCTTCAAGGGGCACAGAATATATAGAATTGTACCATCTTGGTCCTCACAACAACCCTGCGAAGTAGGTTAGGGCATGTGAGGGAGCGATCCACAGAAGGCCACCTATGAAGTTTCATGGAGATTTGAACCACAGCTTTCTGATACCCAAACTGAAAGCACCCTTTCCCACATCAACACAGTCCACCAAAGAGCTTGCCCATGGCTGCCATGATGCTTCTGTGGGATGATTTGGGGACATGTTCAGAGGTGCACCCTCATTTCCAGTGGGGTGAGAGCCAGGCTTTTGTGACTCATGACTGTCCCTGTCAGATAAGAATGTGCCCTACAATACACACAGTACTCACCTGTATCTGCTCATGGTGTGGAAAGAGAAGTAATGATGACCAACCCATCTTTAGGGAAGCTTGCTTACCATTGCTCCTCTTCCCATCAAGCAACCCTTGAAAAAGCTACTGAGGCATCCCAGGGTTCTGTGGAATACCATTCGGAAATCACTGCTCTAACAATTACACCACAGTGGCTGAATTTGGACGTAACATGAACCTGGAGGTCCCTTCAACTCTGGTATCACTAGCCCATGTGTCTGAATGTGCCCAACTGGAGTTAAGCTGGGACATGGAGCCGTGGTTTCCCTCCCCAAACTCCGTGGTTTCACCACCTTCAACTCCAGTTGCGCGTGCCAGCGTTACATCCAAATGCGGGCATCGCCGTTTCCCCCTCATGCAACCGGAGTTGAGGGAGGAAGCTCCTCCCTCTCTCTGGCTCCTATTGGCTGCCGGGGCTGTCCTTCATTAAAGAAAGCCCTGGGAGCCAGCTTCTCCTCGTCAGTGTGACGGCACTTAGATCGCCCTCCATTTCGTCCAAACGCGGATGGGAGAGCAGGTGGAGGGGGGCATGGAGCCCGTGTTACATCCGAAGGTGGCCAGTTGGTTTGTTTTAGTTGCCCAGTGAAGGATAACCCATAGCCTGACCAGATGTTGGATCCTTCACCCAGCCTGGATCCTCACAGATCTTACCTCCACTTGCATACTGTAGCAACATAGGAAGCTGCCTTATACCGAGTCAGGCCACTGGTCCATCTAGCTCAATATGGTCTACACTGACTGGCAGCGGCTCTCTAAGGTTTCATAAGAAAAAGCCTTGATGGGTCAAGCCAAAGGCCCCTCTAGTCCAGCATCCTGCTTCACTCAGTGGCCAACCACCCCCTGCAGCCATCTGTAACCAGAGTTTCTAGCAGGAGTCTTCCCAATCCCCAGCCCTTCCTGGGGATGTTGCCAGGGATGGAACCTGGGACCTTTGGCACGCAAGGCAGATGCTTTAAAACACTGAGTTAGGCCCCATTCCAGGAGAAAAGTGGAAAAACAATCCTGCCGAACTGGAAGAACAATCGCTCCCTTCTCACAACCTACTGGATGGAGCGAGCCAACATAAAGGGGAGATCTCGGCATGTAAGCCTGAATGTCTACACGGAGTCAACAACACATCTAGAATCCATCCATGCAGGGCTCTCCCCCTTATCCTGTTCACATGTTACACTGAGCACATGCACACGCTATATCCAAGCCTATTCACACATGGTCACCGCATGCACAATCTGTGTGCAGTGTTGGCCCATAGAGTTATTCACATATTACGTGCAACATAGGTACGGGAGTCCGCTTCCTATCTATACCTTTGAGGGGAGCTGGAGCACCCAGGTTAACTTGCAGGATGAACAGGGGCACAGTTAGTCACACAAAAACAGGGACACAGGGAGACACCTGGATGTAGGTCTGAAGAAGGCCACAGCACGCACAATGATCTGTGCAGGTGTGCTGTTATTCACGTTACATTCTCCAGGGCTCCGAGTCCCCTGTGCCGACTTATACAATGAATGTTCCCAGAATCACTCACATGCATGCACACACAATGCAGCCCTCCACACACAACAGCCCTCCAGAACGTCTCCAGTCCCTAATGGTGCAGAAAGAGAGAGAGAGAAAGCGTGTGCCCCATGCAGACAGCATCGGAACCCCAATGACCTGCAGACATTCAAGCCAATGGGCACAGATTGGGAGCAGGGCCTCCAGCCACGATCCTGCTCTTCCTTCTGCAGGCAACCACTTGCCTGGAATGTATCGTGAGAATAGCACTCTACGCGAAGGGAAGAACATGAAAATCCACTTGGCCTTCAAAAACAAACCCACAGGCTCTCTTCTACGCATCCCCTTGCAGTAGAACGGGATGAGCCCAAGAGAACCACGTCTGTTGGGCCAGCCCCTCGTCACCGGAAAGGTAAGGATGCTCTTACATGATCCTAAAAAATAAAGGGCATTTATTACTATTAAATAAAATAGCAGGGCATGGGAAAAGAGTGTATTAATATCGTGTGCATGTGCGCACACACGTAAATGTGTGCCTCTCCTTCACAGCAAAGAGCACTGGATGAGACAAAGTTTCCCTCTGCAAAGCCTCTAGTGCTGCTTGATCTATTCAACGTGGGCATTTGTTTAACAATAGAAAGAGTCAATAAGCCCCTCTGGATCCTTTTGAGTCGATCCCCTCCCCCCTTTTTTCTTTTTCCACAAATCAGTCCAAACGTGTCTGATTTCCATTAAAAAGCCACAAAGTGTAACACTAAAGGGTTTCTAAGGACTAGACCCCTCCGTTCTTTTGTTAGGGAATTCCTTTTGTTGCCTTTATATACAGCAAAATACTTGCTTCTTGTTTCATGTCCTGGCAAGGGGAGCGGGGAGCCAGGCAAAGAGTGTGGCCCCTTATTTTATTTTATTTTTTTACTCTGCATGTTTGGAGCAGGCAAAGAGAATACTTTTAAAAATAATAATCAAGAAGCCTGTTGGATTGAACCTATTTTCAGGCATCCTACCCAATAGGTAGGATGAGAAGCATTTAGTAAAAGGTTTCTTACAAGTTAGGACAGACAGTCTGTTTTGTTTTGTTTCCAAAGATGATACACTGATTGAACTCAGGCCCCTCTCAAAGGGCTGCTTTCCTAAAAGAACACAATTCTCTTTCAAGTTTTTTTGCCCAAAAAATCATTGCTCTATAAAGGCCAATTCTACCTGGCAAGAAATTGAAAGGAAAACCAGTTCTCGTTAACACGCACACACAGCTTTTAACATAAAGGCGTTTAGATAGCTGAGCTCAATTATTCACAATAATGCCCAAATATTAAAAGTATTAAAAGTATTCCTAGTACCAAAAACTTAGAAGGGAAGTTTTAAAGTCTTCACACTTTTATCTCCAGATCTTGAGTTTCACCATATTCCTTTCCCCCTTTAAGTTCCCATACATTTTCTGACAAGAGGCAAAAAATTAGAAGCACCATTTTATTTTTTAAAACTGATTATTCTGTTCCGCTTTAGTTCTGACTGCTATCATGAGCATTGTAAGTCTCTCTCTAAGTGGGTTACACCGTTTGTTCTCGTGATTATTTAGAATACATTCTGCTCATACACAAGTGGGCGGCTGCAAAGCCGATTCATATTTTGCATGGTGGACTTTCGGCAGGTGCTGAGGCTTTTTGTACAGTCCGCTGCTGGCGATCACACTGGCAGGTTTTCTCCGAGTCCTCTTCTTTAGCCTCCGACTGCAAACACTCTGCCAGGACTGGAGAGTCTTAGAGGTCCAGATCCACATCCCGCTGGTAATCCCCACCACCAGCAGCATGAACACTTTGACCATGAAAATCTCCACAGCCGGGATGGAGTCGCTCATGGTGCAGTCTAAAAGTTTGCTCTGGTTGTTCATTCTGCACTTCTGCTGTGTGGCCAGGACCTTCCAGTAATCCATGTTCAGCCGCTCATAGAAGTAGCAGGCGATGACACAAGTGGCAGGCACCGTGTACAAGACGGAGAAGACCCCAATCCTGACCATGAGCTTCTCCAGTTTGTCTGTGTTCTCCCCGCCGGTTTTCATCACCCTCCTGATATGGAATAAGGCCACAAACCCAGAGAGAATGAAAGAGGTGCCGATGATGAGATAGCAAGCTAGGGGGACCAGAACAAACCCAGTCAAAGCGTTGACATCCATGCTCCCCACGTAGCATAAGCCCGTCAGCTCGTCCCCCGCCACCCTCCGCATCACCAAAATCATGATGGTCTTCACAGCTGGGATGGCCCACGCTGCCAAGTGGAAGTAGCTGCTGTTGGCCTCGATGGCTTCGTGGCCCCATTTCTTCCCCGCGGCCAGGAACCAAGTCAGAGTCAAGATCACCCACCATAAGGAGCTGGCCATGCCAAAATAATACAGGACGAGGAAGACCAGGGTGCACCCAGTGCTCTCCAAGCCCTCCTGGATGACGTAGAGCTGGCCGTTGTCCCGGTCGCAGGCAATGCTCTCGGCCCCAGAGAAGAGGCGGATGATGTACCCCACCGAGTAGACGCAGTAGCACATGGACAGGAAGATGATGGGCCTCTCGGGGTACTTGAAGCGCTGGGGGTCTATCAGGAAAGTGAGGACGGTGAAGGCGCTGGAGAAGAAGCAGAGGACGGACCAGATGGCGATCCAGATGACGGCAAACTGCTTGTCGTCTCCGCTCCAGTAGACGTCGACCCCAGGGGTGCAAAGCGGGGCGCACGAAGCGCTCTTCTCCACGTGGTGGAACTTCCTGGGGTTTTCGCAGGTGGCCCGGCCCAGGCTGTCCTTGTGCTGCTGGAGGTCATGGCTGGTGCTCTGGGGCCTCTGGGGCCGGAACATGGGGGGCAGCATGCTGGAACCTCGCGGGGGCTCGTCAGAGCCATTGTTGGGGGCCTCCATACACAGGTAGTTGGGGTCGTTCTTGTTGGGCAGCTTGCTGCAGTCCAAGGAGTCGGGCCACTTGAAGGTGAACTGCTCCATGATGGGCGAGCACTTGAGCCGCGCCTGTTCGCACATGACCCGGCAGGCTGGGATGGGGGTGGAGACCTGCTCGGTGCACATGGGGGCGTAGAGGGAGCACAGGAAGAACTTCAGGTGGCTGTGGCAGCCGTACTCCACCAAGGGGGCAAACTCGTGCAGCTGGATGGCCGCCTCCCGCTGGTCCTCGTGGCCCATCAGGTTGGGCATCCGCGTCATGTTGTAGCCGATGTCCTTGCACATGGGGATCTCGATGGGCTGGCACCTCCCGTCCCCCGGCCGGTCGATGTCGATGGAGCTGATGCCAAAGCAGGAGCACGCCAGATGGAGGAGGATCCCCAAGGTCCGTCTGGAGTTCCGCCGGGCCGCCCCCATGCTGGTAAGCACCAGGGTGCTCCCAGCCTTCGAGAATAATGTCACCAAGATAGGGAGGCACCCGGCAGGAGAGGCCAGGAGAGGGGTGACTGGGTGGGGGGTTCAGATCCGCTGACCCAAAGCCCCGTTCTCAACCCCCATAGCCCCCAACTTCCACCAGGAGCGCCCCCCCAGACGCGGAGAAGCCCGAGCCACTCTGGGGGGGCAGAGGCAGCCTAACCATCGCCTCCCCCCACCCGGAACCAAACGCAGCTCGCCTCCAACAGCCCCCTCCTTTGAGTCCGGCTACAAACTTTGCACCGACCCAGCGGAGAGCTTCCTGTTCGTCGAGTCCATCCTGGTCAGTTTCCACAGACAAGGCAGCGGCGCGGTGGGGAGAGGGACCCCCTCGCCTCGGCAGACCCCATCACCGGCCGGCCAACCCGCCGCCGCAGGAGAGAGCTCAAGTTTGCCGAGCCCTCCGAAAGGAGTCCTCCTCCGCGCAGCAGGCAAGGGGCGCTCTCCCCTAACCCTTCTGGGCGAAGTGGCTGATCAAACCCCGCGGCGATCGGTGCCCCTCTCGCGTCTCCACATGTCCCGAGCGGTGCGCGCGGGCGGGGCGGGGCGGGGGGGGGTCCTCTCGCCCCCTCCCCTTCCAGCTCTCCAGGGACCTTCGCCCCCTTCTCCCTCCGATCTGCGCCTCGGACGCTCTTGCCGCTCCACTCCACACACACTTTCCGCTCTCTCCTGCCCTGCTCCAAGAGGTGGGGTTTGCTGGAGGGGGCGGGGGCGCCGCGATCCGACCCCCAAGACGCGATCTTCAAAGCAACCGGGCGGGGGGAACCTCCTTCCGCAACACACACACACACACACGGCGCACTGTCCCTGCCTGGATCTGGTCCCTGGTGCTCCGAAGAGGGGGCTGGAGAGTGCGGGCGTGGGGGGGGGGGTGAGGAAGGCGTGCGTAAAAGCAGTGCGCGCCTCCTCGCTGCCTCCTGCTCGCTTCTCTCTCCCTCCGAGGAGTCCGTCAACTCCTGCGGCTTGCAGCAGCTGCGCTTTGGAGGGGGCGGCGGCTAGAGCCGGGGCTTTTAAACACACACGCACACGCTCAGGCAACCTGGCCCGAAGAGCCGCCTTCCCTCCCTGCGAGTCGACACCCACTTTGCATGAGAAAAGGTGGAGCAGACACGGCGATTACTTTCCAATCATTCGGGTCGCCTCGGAAAACAGAGCCCAGAAAGGAAGCATAACTCTTGCAGCAACTCGGCAGGGTTGTCCTGGAGCAGCGCGCACACAAAAAGGCCCGCGCCTTCTTTTTCTGTCTTTCCTCCCTCCCTTCCCTTTCTTTCTTCTCTTCCCTTCTTTCCTTTTCCTTCTTTCTTTCCCTTTCTCTCCTTTCCCTTTTCTTTCTTTCGTCCGTTCTCTTTCCTTCCGCCTCTCCCTGTCTGTCTTTATTTTAGGAACATAGGAAACTGCCTTATACCGAGTCAGACTATAGGTCCATCTAGCTCAGTATTGTCTTCACAGACTGGCAGCGGCTTCTCCAAGGTTACAGGCAGGAGTCTCTCTCAGCCCTGTCTTGGAGATGCTGCCGGGGGCGGGGGGGGGGACTTGGAGCCTAGATGCTCTCTTTCTTCCCTTCCATTCCCCTACTTTCTCGTTCTCTCTCTTCTTTCTCTCCTCCCTCCCCTTTCTTGCCTTCCTTCGTCTTTCTTGTTCTTGTAACTTTTCCCCCCCTTCCACGAGATCTTGCTCTCTTTTTGACCTCCCCCAGTAGGAATAAACACAACCTGCTATCTAGCTCTCTGTGTGCAAGGCTTTGGAAACACACAGCCCTTTGTGTGTTCGAAATTAGAGCAAGTGGTGTTGGTCAACGCGGCTGGGAAGCTTTAGGGTGATGCAGAACACTTCTTCAAGGCTGGAAGTGCCGGTGGTTGACAAAGTGCTAAAGGTGCACATAAAAAATGTAAGAAATGCTCTGCTAGATCAGTTCAAATGTCTTATCAAATGCAAATCTGTTGAAAACTGCTACGTAAATAGTCATAGTAGGATTCTCTCTCCCCAGCAAACACCAGCCAGACATCTCCTGGAAGCCCACCAGCAGCAGCTGACAGCACCAGTCCCCTCCCAGGGCTGCAGCCCAGAAACTGTTGTCCAGGGGTAGACTGCTCCTGAACCTGGAGGTTCTACTGAGCTGTCATCCCCAATAGAAAGCCGTAGACCTCTCCTCTTCCATGACCTTGACCCGGTTCACACAGTCATTTGAATCTAGGTTTAAAGCACGCTACCAACAGGAACGTGATTGTGTGAACCCATGCCAAGACAGGAACTTCAGATTCATTTCGGGCCATAAACCACCTTGGCATGGGTTCACAGAATGATGCTAATGTTAGTAACCCACATTAAGCCTACATTCAAATTATTGTGTGAACCAGGCCCTGGTCTGATGCCCTTTAGAGTCAGCTAAACTAATGGCCCATCACCACCTCTCATCCTGTATGGCATATTTATTTTACTTGTTGTAAGTAACATTTTCCTGCTTTTCTATCCAGGACAATCAAGATTGACCAAACAGCAACAAAGCAAAGGAACACTCCTGAGATACAGTGGGCTGATTTCATTCTTGGCCTTTAGGAAGGCCTTAAAGAGTCATTTCTTTAATCAGGCCTTGGGTGCGTCTGTTTAACTCTCATTGTTTTAATTGTTTTTAGTTGTTTGCTTTTCCTTGCTGGTTTTAAAGCCTGTAAATCTCCTAGAGCTCATTGATTGGAGAGGAGAGCTGGTCTTGTGGTAGCAAGCATGACTAGTCCCCATAGCTAAGCAGGGTCTGCCCTGGTTGCATATGAATGGGAGACTTGATGTGTGAGCACTGCAAGAGATTCCCCTCGGGATGAAGCCGCTCTGGGAAGAGCAGAAGGTTCCAAGTTCCTTCCCTGGCAGCATCTCCAAGACCGGGCTGAGAGAGTTTCCTGCCTACAACCTTGGAGAAGCCGCTGCCAGTCTGTGAAGACAATACTGAGCTAGATTGACCACTGGTCTTACTCAGTATATGGCAGCTTCCTATGTTCCTATTTGGGCAGTATAGAAATGTCACAAATAAACATCTCAGAGGTCAAGTATGGGGAGGAGAGCTGGTCACTGTAATGAGCATGGATGGTCCCCTTTGCTAAGCAGGGTCTGCCTTGGTTGGCCTGTGGATGGGTGACTACACGTGAGCACTGCATAGGGCTATAGCTCAGCGGAAGATGATCCACATACTTGTATGCAAAAGGCCCCAGGTTCAATCCTTGGCAGCATCTCCATGGGGGGTGGGTGGGTGGGAGTGCGGTGTTGTGAAGATTCCTGCCTGAAATCCTGAAGAGTCACTGCCAGTCAGTGTAGACAAAACTCAGCTGGATGGACCAATGGTCTGACTCAGTACAAGGCAGCTTCCTATGAGGTGCCTTTAGATTGTGAGCCCTTTGGGGACAGGGATCCATCTTATTTATTTATTTTATTTACTTATATATCATTTCTCTATGTAAACCTCTGCTCCTTGGAGAAAGAGCGGGATATAAATGTAAAAAACAAACAAACAAACCGCTTTGGAAACTTTTGTTGAAATCAGTATATACATTTTTGTTATTGTTGGCGTTAAACCCTCTAATAAGCACTCTGTGTTTTTCATTAAATGTATCAGTGTCCCAAAACACATTCCTTGTTACTTAGGCCATAGGTTAGTGGGCAGGAACCCTGGCCACGAAGAACGGATCCGATCCTCATGACCCTTGGCCCAACCATGTCCTTCGAAGAAGTTTGTTATTAATATGTATATCCTGCTTTTCAACACCATCATCAACAACAACACGCACGCCAAAGTGGTTAACAGAGCAGAAGGAATAGGAGGAAAAATGAGAACACGGTTCCCTGCCCCCAAGGGAGTTGATTGAGTGATTGATTGATTAAGTGCCGTCATGTCAGTGTTGACTCTTAGCGACCACATAGATAGATTCTCTCCAGGATGATCTGTCTTCAGCTTGGCCTTGAAGGTCTTCAAGGGACGTATAGTTGAAAACGAGAAAAGAAACCCAAGGGAGAGCACTAACAGCATCCATAGCATCCAATGGGACCGATGCTGTGCTGTGCTGAGCTCAGGGGCGCAACTATAATAGGGGAAGGGGAGACAGTTGTCTGGGACCCCACTGCCTTGGCGCCCCCCCCCCCCGAGGCAAGCCACATGACTGACTCCCCCAGCCACGCACCCACCGGGGCTTCCTTCAGTTGTATTTATCCTCCGAATAATTTAGGATGATGTTCTATTGTGGCACATAGGTTATCTATATATGTCTGCTTTTTGTCACCACTATTCAGCCTCATTTAAGATTTCTTTACTTCATAAGCTGTGCTTAAGTGAGGGGGGCCCCATTTTAAAATCTTGTCTCTGGGGGCCCACGCCAACCTTGCTATGCCCCTGACTGAGCTGAGCTGAACTGGGACAGTTGCTTTAGGTTCTCCTTCCCCAGGATTATCCTCACAACCACCGAGTGAGGTAGGTTATGGAGAGACTGGACCAAAGTCGCCCCCTGAGCGTCATGGCCCTGGGTCTCTTCTGCTCCTTGCCCAGCACACTAATCCACAGCTCCTATCATCTCCTCGCTGTTGGCAAATTCACAGTTGGCAAGGCATTAAAGTCTATGGGAAACAGGGGGGTAGGGAAATCATGGCTGCAAAAAGACCTAAAAATAAAGGAAAAGATGCCCCCCGAAATGCTTTTAAAAAGTTTTTTTTAAAAAATCCTGTGATATCACCAAGAGTCACCAAAAAGAGCAAAACGAAACCCTGGAGATTTTTCGAACCCCCTAAAATCAGTCAAAGGCATTTTAAATTGGCAAGGCTCAGCAACGGTCACCAAAAGGAATGAGCAGACTGAACCTCTGAACCCCGCAAAAATCAGTGAAACCCCACCTCAATCACTAATCATCCTTGCCGACTGCAGATATTCAGGTTGCGGTTGGCGAGACCTGTCACAATATACTCACAACCTCTTCACATATACTCAAAACCACGGTTGGTAAAACCATGGTGGCCAAGGGATGGCTGTAATTCAGCATCTGTAGGAGGGCCGACATTGTGCTGCCTTCCCACCACTGCTACAAATAATTATATACCGCTTTTCAACAGGAGTTCTCAGAATGGGACTATTCAGAAAATAATAAATAAGGTGGCTTCCTGTCCCTAAAGGGCTCACAATCTAAAAAGACACATAAGGGAACCAACCCTTTATAGGCATCTCTCTTTGCTCGGTTAGCAGGGGGTAGCTACATCTAGGCTCTCGGTCTGCTTTCTGGAATGACCCGTATTCAGGCTTGAAAGTCCATCTAACCTGCTTTGGACAGAAGTAATTTCTTCTAAACTTGGGTGTGTTTGCTTGTTTTGGATCATTTTCGTAGGGCTAGATAAAAACACTTTGTGTATGGGCAGTAGACTTTCCTGCTGGATAATCTGGTTGGAAAACAGGCTTCAGAAACCGGTTCCAGTTCCACCATGGCTAAGGCCTGTGCATGTGGCCTTTCTCCAGCCCCTCTTAGAATTCCTTTATCTGAAAGGCGGGGAGAGGAGAAGAGGATGATGAGAAGGAGAGGTGGGGTGGTTGGTGAAAAGGGACGGTGGAGGATGCATTTTATTGCCCGGGCCATAAATGTCTGGCTGAGAAGCTCATAAAATCTGGTTGGTCCAGAGTCTCCGCAGGCCCATCGGTTTACAAAAGGTAAGCTTTGGTGGCGAGCCGGGAGCAAATAGCTCTGACAGTCCAGAGACCCGACTTCAGAAATGGAATCATACACGGCTTATAGGACTTAGAGTTAAATCCCCTAAAACATCATGAGGGGACATGGAAAATCTCCTGGAGAGGCCAGAAATGGGCAGGCAGCTTGGATCCAGAGGAGATTAATTGTTTTTTAATCTATGATGCTCAGGAGGTACCTTGGACATTACTGTCCCCCTATGTCTGAGATCGGATGGGGTAGTTGCTTATTTATCCCCTTATCCCTCCTTCAAGGAACTCAGGGTGGGCGGTGCACGTTCTTCCCCCCCCTTTTTGTACCGTCACAACAACCTTGTGAGGTAGGTGCATGCGTAGGAACCTGCCTTATACTGACTCAGACCCTTGGTCCATCTAGCTCAGTATTGTCTACATTGACTGGCTGTGGCTCTCCAAGGTTTCAGGCAGGAGAGTCCTTCTCAGCCCCGCTTGTAGATGCCAGGGATTGAACCTGGGACCATCTGCATGGAAAACAGGTGCCCTACCACTGAGCTATGGCCCTGGCCTTTGGTGCCCTGCCTCAATGGCACTTTAGTCTTGGGACTCCCCACTGCCTATGCGAGCTGCTGAAGGCAGGGGGCAGAGCGTGCCCACCAGGGGCTGAATTTGTGGGTTGAGGCAAAGGTGAAGTGGGCGCCATCAAGCCACTTTTGACTCCTGGCGCCCACAGAGCCCTGTGGTTGTCTTTGGTAGAATACAGGAGGGGTTGACCATTGCCTCCTCCCATGCAGTATGAGATGATGCCTTTCAGCGTCTTCTTATATCGCTGCTGCCCGCTATAGTAGCAGTGGGGATTCAAACCAGCAACCTTCTGCTGGTTAGTCAAGCATTTCCCCGCTGCGCCACTTAAGGTGGCTTAAAACATCACCACCACCAGTACAAACGATGGCTCTAACATAAAAACAGTTACTATGAAAAACAAAAAAAGGAACCTCGACCAATGAGGCTCCTCCCTAAAAATGTACCCTGCACGGAGAAAGGCTGATGTGAGGAAGGAGAGCTCTTGCTGCACCCCCTCCCTGACATACTAGCTTTCCATGTGCATGGATTTAATATGGAAGGGCACTGCATCATCGCAGTCTGAAACAGCACAGCCTGGGACGCTTCCCATTTCAGTGCCGGCCTCAGTTTCCCAGGTGCATGGTGTTTAAACAAGCCTGTATATTCATGGGTGGTGTCCACATGTGTGCGCTTGCTGTGGGGAATGCCACTGTTGCCCTCTACCATGTTAAGGAGGCGAGCTGCTGTTTGCCCCAGAGTCATGCCTAGACACGAATTTCCAAGCCGAAAACAAGATCTGAAAGATAATATTTCTAGCCAGGAAAACACACACACACACACACACACAGTCACACGGCTTGTTTCTGCGACTGGACATTTGTGCCTGCTGTTTCTCTAATTCCATACTACTAGCTCACAATCTGACATCCCAGACGGATTTGCTGGAGAGCTGGAAATACAGGCTCAAATGCATCGATTTTTCAAAAAAACAAACTGCACAGAGGGGGGCGAGAAAGAGTGTTTTGTTCAAATGATAAAAAGAGCTGTAGGTACAACCTGGTTAGAATGTTCTCTTTTTACTGAGCTAACTCCTCTGGCTTTGGGAGGAGAGCTGGTCTTGTAGGAGCTCAAAATTTTTTGTCCCCTTTGCTAAGCAGGGTCTGCCTTGGTTTGCATTTGAATGGGAGACCACATGTCTGGGCACTGTGGGATATTCCCCTCAGGGGATGGGGCCATTGCTCCATGGTAGAGCCTCTAGGTCCCAGGTTCAATCCTTGGCAGCAACTGCAGGTAGGGCTGGGAGAGACTCCTGCCCGAAACTTTGGAAAGCTGCTACCAGTCAGTGCAGTACTGAGCCAGACGGACCAAAAGGCCTGACTCGGTATAAAGCTGCTCTCTATGCTCCCATTCCAGCTTTTGGGGACCCTCAGCAAACTTCCTTCCCTGGGCACTTGCTCTTCCCTGGATGGCTTAACAGAGACACTCCACCACTGCCACATAAAGGCTTTGGGCACAGAGGGGTCCTGGGGGAATTCAGTGGGCCTTTCTGGGTGCCCCCTTGGCAACGGCCCTCCAAACACAAGCGTGGCTTATGTTGTGGTTCCTCTGTGCAAGCTTTGAGCTTCAGAGCAGCCTTCAGCAGGTAGGTGTTTGATATTGAAGAGTTATTAGAATTAGAAAAGCTGTACCAATCTCTGCTTTTTCGGTCAAAGGCATCAAAGGTACTATCGGCTTTGCGTCTTCTCTCTTTGGGGACCTAACAGGGTTGCTCTCCTCTCTATCTACCCAAACAGTCAGTAGACACGACTATTCTATACATTCACCAGCATTCCAGTGTGGAAATAAAACACACCTTCTCTTAGATCCGAGTCTCGCTATTTATTTTTTGTGTTCTGCTATGAAGAAAAACACAGGCAGCTTCTGCCTACTGAGTCAGACCACTGGTCCATCTATCTCAGTCTTTTCTACTCTGACTGGCAGTGGCTTTTCTGGGCTTCAGACAGGGATTTTTCTCAGTCCTACCTGCTCAGAACAGCATCTGTCCAGTGGCTGTTGCTGGTGCCTACCACATTTTTCTTTTTAGAGCGTGAGCCCTTTGAAGACAGAGAATCATCTATCCACTCTTTATTTTTCCTATGTAAACCACTTTGAGACTTTTGATTGAAAAATGGTATATAAATGTTCCCTGTTGTTGTAGTAAGTGTCAGCTTGTGGCTTGGTCTCCCAGACTCCAAAATATAGCAAATGAAAAAATTGAATTACTTTACTATGCAAGTAAAGAATTTATGTTTTAATATTTATGTGCATTAAAAAAAAAAATTAGGGCCCCTTTATAACATATGCTACAGGCCCCGAACTAGCTTAATCCAGCCCTGCTGACTACAGCTCTCATCATCCCTGGCTATTCGCCACTGTGACTGGGGATTGTCCAGTAACAGCAGGAGGGTCCTCTTTGAAAGCATGTGCACTAAATTTTATCTGTGCACACTCATGAGACTTACAAGGAGCTACAAGGATTTGGTACTCTGGTACCTGTGCCTGGATTCAAAAAAGGTATAATGAGAAGTGGTCCTTGGACATATTATTCAGGAATCCTCTCTCTTTCTCTCCACCGGTGTCTATTTCTTTCTCTTATCAACAGGTACACTATTTCCCTATAAGTCAGCTAATGCCGTAGGACGCAGATTTACATCCCATTAGCATCAAGCAAAGACAACAGTGGTCTGCAACCACCTCGTGACAATTTACCAAGCCACCTAATGGCACAGCAGGGAAGTAATTTGCCGAGGGAGCAAGAGGTTGCCGATTCAAGTCACCACAGGTATGTTTCCCAGACTACGGGAAGCACCTCTATCGGGCAGCAGCGATATAGGAAGATGCTGAAAGGTATCATCTCATACTGCGTGGGAGGAGGCAATGGGAAACCCCTCCTGTGTTCTACCAAAGACAACCACAGGGCTCTGTGGGCGCCAGGAGTCGACACCAACTCGACGGCACAACTTTAGTCACTTAAAACCATGTACTGAAAGCACCTGGCAAGCTGGTTGCTCCTATGGCCCCGACAAGAAACAAGGAGAATCTTGCCACTTCCCTGAATTTCCAAGCAGGTGCAGAAATTGAAGATAAGAGTCTCCTCCTCACTTTGCAGGGCAATACAAAAATGTCCAGCTTCCCAATGAGTCATTTTGCAAAAGCTGTTATTTATTAGCATTTTACATCTCCTGAAAATATAGGTGGTGTTTCCATATGAAGTGGAAGATCATCTCATGGAGTTTTATACACATACACCTATGCATATATAAAAATGGCCAACTTGCATCTTTAATGCAATAGATTCAGAAGCCGTTGTGAAAGAGGTCAGAATGATGTACAGAACTGTGATTTTTAACACCCCGATTTTGTCTGTGGATGCTTTGAGATTCATTTGTAGATAGTTTTTAAAAAGAAAGGGAGTGTTGGTGGAAAGCTAGGCCTTGTTGTTACCGCAATTCCAGCTTGTGAGATGCTACACAGAGTGGATTAATGAAGAATCTCCATTCTTCATCAAGCGAGGCATGCCTTTCTTAGAATTTGTATGCACCCTGGATCTTTCTCTGCGTAACTCAGTTGGGGGTGGAGGAACACAGCAGCATTCAAAAGGACCGGGCTCCACTTTTTGAAGTGAGATCCAAACAGCACTCAGGACGAACATTTGTGGTACACTTTGGTTCGTGGTGAATGGCAATCACTGAAAAAGTCTCCTTTAAAGTCATACTCAGAATTGAAATAATTTTGTGTATTCCCAAACTGAAAACAGTAACAACGAAAAGATAAAAGAGTCAAACTTCATCCTTTCCCTAAACATGAAGGGTCCTTTCTGAAAGCAACCATTCCTTTACTTGTTTTTAACCTGAAGCTAACAAGGAAATGTCTGAAATAAAACACTCAGATACACACACACACACACCCCCCACCATAATTTTTCTTTATAGGCGTTCCGACATTTAATTGATCTTTGCTGTACTGTTTGAAACCCAGCTGATCTTGCGAGTGGTTTATTGCAGCTAACACCTTCAGTGCTGTTCAGATCGTTTTTTCCATTTCTACTGTTTTAGAGAGACTGGAGAGGAACAGAATTGAAGACAAACAACTCTCTTGAAGTGGCCTTCATTTGAAGGAGTGTGCATTGAGAAACAACCACCTAGTAAATAGAACATGACGACTGAAAAGAAGGAGAAGGGGCTATGACAAACTGGCAACTGGAAAAGAACTCTGTAACTAATAAATGAAAAGACCCTTTTGATGGCTCCAGCTGAAAAGATATTTTATTTTGTGTGTGTGTTATTTTTCCCCTACCCCCTGCATGTGGGATTTGAGATGTGTGATTGTATGGAGCAGCCTAGCACCCCTGCTGATAGGCCTAGGCTGGTCTGTGCCCCCCCTCTGGCAAACGTTATGGAGAATTGGGGAGGAATTTTATGCCTGTCGTTTCCCTCAGCTCTTTTTTCCTTTTGTCTTCTTTGAAGAATGACTTTAGACATTTTATTTACATATTTAACCATGGGTGAAAAGGGGAGGGTGGGGGGAAGAAGAAAGCATTTGGTCCGTTGTGGGAATAGAGATATCTTTAAATTAATGGAAATCTTATTAGGCCTCTAAAAATTTGAAGCAAAGGTTTTTAATGAAACTTTATAATTAAACATGATTTCAAATGATGTGCCAACTCAGATGGAGGATGTGTTTCTTTGTGCAGCTTTTCTGGCTTCTCCCTCTGTAGCCGTCGCCTAAAACTGCATAGAAGCATCATAAATACCTCAAAATTCCCTTCCTTAAGCACAAGATCTTTGAAAAAAAATTGAATCTTGCATGTCATAACTGGAAGTGTAACTAAATCTTCTTGTAAGTGGAACGCGGCACACAAAAAAGACAGCGAGAAAAAGAATGAAACGGAACATGGCCAAGTTTAAATGGTATAATCAACAGTGTCGGAAGAATAATAAAAGACTTTGATATGGATAATGGCAAAAATCAAAGTTGTGTGTTTCCCTTATGCATCTAACACTCAATGGAAATGGGAGGTATGAGTAAGTTCTTGATTGATTTGAGTGTGGGGTTTGGATGTGTGTGCACACACGTATTAAAATGGAATTAAATGAAACCCACTTTATTATCCCGAGATGCTTCAGCAGGAAAAACCTAAATGATCTGTTTGAAGAGTTCAAAGGCAATTCACTTCTTGTAGATTTCAAAAAGCTTCTTAATGATCTGCAGAAACTATGCCACTGCAAAGTTTAGGGAAGAGGAGGGTGAAAAATCCTATAATTCTTTGAGAAATCACAGTTATTAATTCATCAAGTCCTATTCAAGTTTACCAGAAGGCAAAGATAGCACTAAATAGTAAGGTCTCTCTCCTCTCCATTGTATTTACGGGAAATTAAGAAATGGTTGTTCTCCTCCAAGAGTCCCTAAATTTTGGGTCCCCAGATGATTGACTACCCACCATCCCCAGGCACAACAGCCTTTTATTTTGGCTAGGGATGATGGGAGTTGTAGTTCTCAACAACATCTGGGCACCTACGTCCGAGAACCCCCAACCTACTGTATATAAAACATTACAATGGCCCCTGAAATTTCATCTTCATAACTGGGTACCCAAGTTTGAGACCCCTGACTTATATAAAACATGACAGTGGCTCCTGGAATTTTGTCTTCCTCTCTGTTCTTGTTGAAGCTAGAAAAAACAGAAGTGTAAAGATGATGCACAATCCAGGCAAGGTTAACAGTCCTCTTGTTCCATGGGGTTGATCAGAATCAGCACCCACGGTTAAAAAATGTGCAAGTCCTGTTTGATTCGGAGCTCTGGGTTATACCCCATTGATTTTAAAGACCAAATAGCATGTACACTCCCCCCCATATAACAATGATCAAAAGTCTGTTTTGCCACCCCCCCATTTCAAATTCAATCACAGCACCTACATTGGAAGCATCCAGCGAACCCATCCACCAATATGTGTCAAGGGCAATAAAGTATTTAGTTAAAGAAACCCAACTAAATGGAGTTTAAGCCTTTTCCCTTGGCTTAACCCTAGACCTTTCCTAGTTCCTCTCAAGAATACTACTTTAGGCAAATCAACTGTGTCTTTTTTTTGAAGAGAAACAAATTATGCCCAGAAGTTTTAATTGCTTTTTTAAATAGCACCCAATGAACAACTAACCTACCATCACGACTCATGAAAAGCGTTTTTTAAAAAACCCCTCCAAAAACAACAACCAACAAAGCATCACCCCACACATCATAAATGGATGAATGGATCGTCTAGTGTTGCTCTAATACAATTTGGCCAGCTTTTTTTTTTTTTAAAGGGTGCTTCCCCTGGAATAGGGTTTGAAATATGACCAAAGGTTCGACGGGGTGCCTGCGTGTGAATTGCAAATCAGAACATGGTCCTTAATCCCCTTTTCATAGCCTGGCTTCGGATCACTGGCGGCTCAGGGACTCCCCACTGATTCTGGCTAAGGAGGGACCATTCACCAGAGCCACTGTGCTCCTCTATTCCCACAGTCCCGAAAACAACACCATAGACAGACACCCTCCAACCAAATCAGATTAAACTCCTTCCTTTCCACAGCCTGTTAGCCTTTTCACTGCTGAAGATTCATTATTCAGCGACTTCTAATTTAAAGATACAGTAGCTTTTCTCTCTCTTTTTAAGCCCCCACTAGGGGAAAAACAACAGTAGTTATCACAATCCATAACAAAAAGGACTAGAGAGCAATACTTCCCCAATGGTGATCATGTTGCTGGCTTAAATCTCTAGACCATATTATCCTACCCTTAAAGGAGAACACAGCAGTTACGCTTCACCAGGACACGGCAGAGAGAAATTTGTGGATGTGGGAGGCAGTTTTGCTTTAAAACCACCTCATCTTTGGAGGAGAGGGGTGCGTTTTAAACAAGAAGAGTAGTGAAGCATGCCGTTTCCCTGAACAACGGCTGCAAAATAGCCTGCTGCTGTGTTTGATTTTCCACCCAGAAGGCTGGATGTGTTCCTGGGCCCTTGTCAGGGTTACCTCCGATGTGTAACAGGGGCCTAACAAGAAAGCCCCTGATATTGGGATCCAGAGTCCTGAGACCCAAGAGGGAGCCCCCGAAATCCTTGCTCCAGACACCAGACAGGCTGAACCACTCGGGCAGAGCCCAGAGGGACATCCTGTAGATCTTCACCTCCAAGAGCCCCGGCTGCCCCAAGTGAGCACAGAAAGGAAGCTGCAGAAGAGACCTGAAGAGGTGGGCCCTATACAGACCGCTCCAGCCTGTCAAGCCCTGGGGGTGGTGGGGGTGGCAAGCTCTAACGCCTCTATCAAAGAGTCCAGCAAAACAGGGACTGGATAAATCCAACGGAGAAAGCCCCATCTATCTGGGTGGAAGGGGTGGCTGCTGGTTGCTGTTGTGGTACCTGCTGAATTTGTGACACCACCACTGCATCATGGCAACACCACAAAAGCTACCACACAGATACAAAGAGCAACTGGATCAGTGTATCAAGGCTTCCTCTTGTCTATATAATAGATGTGGAGGACATCTACACAATTAAAAAAAATGTGTTCTTCCTGGGAATTGGGAGCTGTGTGTGCCCCCAATTTTCAGTTGTGCAGAAGCAAAGTAGAAGGAAAACCTGCGTAGCTTTTCCTCCCCCCTTGCTTCCACACAACTGAACATTGGGGGCACACATAGCTCCCAATTCCCAGGAAGAACACAGTTTTTGATTGTGTGAATGACCTTGTTGTGGAGAGATACAGTGTTTCTCATCTTTCACTCTGGCAAGGGCTGCAGTCAAAGTTCTTTATTTGCAACCCAAAGTCAGCATAACATAACATAAACAAAACATCTCATCGCACAGAAAAATACAATAAGGAAATGAAATATTTAAATATATAGATGAATATCCATAAACAAATGATCAATAAAATTTTAAGCGGTGTGACTTTGGATAACTCTCCTTAGCCAGAAGCGGCTTCTTCTTCTTCTTCTTCTTGTTTACATTTATATCCCGCTCTTCCTCCAAGGAGCCCAGAGCGGTGTACTACATGCTTGGGTTTCTCTTTCACAACAACCCTGTGAAGTAGGTTAGGCTGAGAGCGAAGTGACTGGCTCAGAGTCACCCAGCTAGTAGCATGGCTGAACGGGGATTTGAACTCGGGTCTCCTCGGTCCTAGTCCAGCACTCTAACCACTACACCACGCTGGCTCCGTGTATATTGATACATGTTCTAATGTTGGCCTTCATTCCAGGACCTCTTTTTCGAAAGATGGGGCAGCAGAGCCAAACTTGAGTGTGAACATTTTGGTTTTATTATCGGAAAACTTTAATCCATCTACTTCAGAAGTGCTCTACTAGTTTGACGAAATTAGAGGATATACTTGAATGGGTTACCATTCTCCAGAACAGCTTTTTAAATAAAACTCCCCCCTCCCCGGCCAGGTATTCGGGAAGCCAGCACTCAAACCATGCAGATGGACTTGGTGGATCTTAAGCCCTCCATCCCTTCTTCAAATGACTTTGTTTTAAGCTTAGATCAAGAGGGGGGACTTCAATTATTCCCTTGTCAATGCGAGCTCACCATCCTGCGTAAGCAGTATAATCACCATTGCTGGGGCACTCTCTCTGCTATTAAGAAGTCTCTAGCTCAGCTATTGGCTTTTGAGGAGGAAACAGTGGACCTAAAAGCCTTTAAGAAGCGGTCGTCAGGAGACATTTTTGAACATAAACTAGTCCCAGCTTCACTGGTCAGAATCAGGCGCCTTTTGAGCAGGTGGGCAAGTGCTGCAGTCAGTCAGGTTGGGGAAGCACGAGGTTTTGCGTAGTGGGCATGAATGGCCCCTATGCTAAGCAGGGTCTGCCTTGGTTTGCATTTGGATGGGTAACTACAGGTGAGCAAAGCAAGGTGTTCCCCTTAGGGGAGGGGGCCATAGCTCAGAGGACGAGCATCTGGCAGCCCCGGGTTCAGTCCCTGGCAGCATCTCCAGGTAGGGCTGGGAGAAACTCGGGCCTGAAACCCGGGGGAGCCACTGCCAGTCAGTGTAGACAAGTTGGAGCTAGATGGACCAAGGGTCTGACTCCATGTAAGGCAACTTCCTATGTCCCTAGAAACATTTTCAACCACTCGCTGGCCCACTAGTGGAGGGAGGCCAGTGGTGGCCCATGTGAAGCCGCGGCGGTGGCCTCCCTCACCCTGCCCCCTATGTCTGACGTCAGACACGGGAGGTAAGCCACACATTCAAGAGTTAGATCAAGGCCAGTGCTGCATTAGCAGCGCGGCCAGAAGCGGCTCTCCCTGCCTTTACGGCAAACGGAGCGCTGGTCATTTAACTCCCGAATGGCCCCCCATAACTAAACCATGCCCCCCATGCCCGACGTCAGATGTGGGGGGAGTGTGGGGGTCATGAGGCATGGCCCCTGAGGGGCGGCAGCCCGGTTTCTTTGACCCCTGTTGTCCAATGTTGGCTACACCCCTGGACTGGCCTATGCACCAGGAACAAAAACATACAGGGCCTCAAAGCACAAGAACCTTCCCCTAAAGGTCTCTAGACGTTCTGAAAGTCAATGGCTATCCAGAATTGATTGCTCTCTTCAGGTGTGGGGAAGTTCGCGAAAGCTTAAGCCATCAAACGAGGGGTCGGCAAACCTGAAAGCTATGATGACAGACATTCCATTCCGAAAATTATTGTATCGATCCAAGCTTGCCTTCGCAAATGGTGTGCTGGAAAACAACTCCTTTCCAGAAAGCTCCCGCAGTGCGCATTTATCATCTGCACCGTGACATGCTGCTTATGTAACCTTTCCAAGAAATCGTGGATGCATGCGAGTGAGTCTGTTTCAAAACTTTCTAGCTCGAGGGAGCTGCTTCCTGCATCACCTTAGCTCAGGGGGCCCCCAGGCTTGGGTTCCCAGATGTTGTTGGACAAGAACTGGTGTTGTGGCAGACCAGCAAACATGAATAGTCCCCTTTGCTATGCAGGGACTTCCCTGGTTTGCATTTGGATGGGAGACTACATGAGTGAGCACTGTAAGATATTCCCCTGAGAGGACGGGGCCGTTCCAGGAAGAGCACCTGAATTCTTGCATGCAGAGGGTTCCAAGTTCCCTCCCTGGCATCTCCATATAGGGCTGAGAGAGGCTTCTGCCTAAAGCCTTGGAGAAGCTGTTGGCTGTCTGTGTATACAATACTGGGCTAGATGGACCAATGGTCTGACTCAGTTTAAAGCAGCTTCCTATGTTCCTACAGTCACCTTAAGTGGCACAGCGGGGAAATGCTTGACGAACAAGCAGAAGGTTGCTGGTTCGAATCCCCACTGGCACTATATTGGGCAGCAGGGATACAGGGAGACGCTGAAAGGCATCATCTCATACTGCACGGGAGGAGGCAATGGTAAACCCCTCCTGTATTCTACCGAGGACAACCACAGGGTTCTGTGGGTGCCAGGAATTGAAATCAACTTGACGGCACACTTTATCTTTACCTGTGTTCCTACAACTCTAAGCACCAGTTGCAGGGGAGTAGCAGCAGGAAAGAGGGCATGCCCTCAACTCCTGCCTGTAGGATTCCAGTGGCATCTGGTGGGCCACTGTGCGAAACGGGATGCTGGACTAGATGGGCTGCCTTGGGCCTGATCCAGCAGGGCTGTTCTTATGTTCTTAACTCCCATCACTGCCAGCTATGCCATCATCTACAGTAGGGTCCCTAACCTTGGGCCCTTAGATGTGGGACTACATCATCCCCAGGCTATGACCACTAGGAACACACTCAGCATTTGGATTACAAGCGTAAATAAGTTCAGCTTCAAGGCAATGGCAGAAGATCAGCGGATAAGAGAGAACAATGGAAATGATAAGCCTTATAACTTAACAATCGGCCCACTGATAAGCGAGACTCCCTTCAACTTGTATTTGGGCTGCAGCACTTTCCAGATTCGCTTCACAACTAAACAATGAAGAACCATCCTTAAATAAATCTAATTAGATTATTTGACACTCTTTTTAATTACACCAAACACCAATAATTCTATTTAAATATACGATTCATTCTCTAATTCAATAACAAGCAGTAATATCTGGGCAACATTTGGGTTTCCACTATGCATTAGTCGCCCAGAGAACAATTGTTATAGGGTGGCTAACAAATACAGTTTATGATTATTAATTAATTATTATTATTAATGAAGTCCACGAAATAAAAAGTGAATGGCCTGTAAGCATCCAGAAGGATCTCTTTCCTTTCAACAGCAGAACTCTCAGTAATTACACACACACACACACACACACTTATATGCCTCCTGACTCCAAAGGCTCTAGGCAGTTCACAAAAATAAATGCAACAAAAACCAAACAATTTAAAACATTCAAAAATTATGAAAAGCCTGGCTAAAAAAAGGTGTCTAAAGGGCTCTTTTAAAAGCTGGTAAAGATGTTAAACCAGTATTTAGTAATAAATTATCATTATTTATTGTTCACTGGAATAAGTTATGGAAACAGACGGGGGTAAGGTGATGCGGCTGTGGCAAGGGTAAAGCAAAGACAGAGGTGGAACGGGGCAAGGACAGATTATTACGGGAATGTTTATACTGCTTTCCCACAAAGCAAGTTCTCAAAGCAGTTTACATAGCAAAAGGAAGGAAAGGATGGTGCCCTGTTCCAAAGGGGCTCACAATTTATTCATTTTTTTACATTTATATCCCTCTCTTCTGCCAAGGAGTACATGGCTATGTTTATCTTCACAACAACCTTGTGAGGTAGGTTAGGCTGAGAGAGAAACTAGCTGGCCCACAGTCACCCAGCTAGTTTCATGACTGAATGGGGATTTGAACTCGGGTCTCCCAGTCTTAGTCCAACACTCTAACCACTATGCCATGCTGGCTCTGAAATGAAATATGAGCGAGACACCAGCAGCAGCCACTGAGAGGGCCGCTCTGCTGGGATGAATAGAGAAGGCCATGACTGTCCCCCCAAGAGAGCCACCACCGAGAAGGTGCCTCTTGCACAGCTAACAGGGGTGTTGTTTCCCAAACTGGGCACCGCATGAGGGCCTGAAGATGGCTCCCTGTCTGAACAAGAATCATCTAAAAGGGAAAACTCAATTAACAGTCACCGGGAGGGCGACTCTGCTGCGCTGAATGGGAACAGCTGTCCTCCCGCTGCTGAACACGAAGGGCCACCAACTTGAGAGGGGCGCCTTGCCCCATTAGCAGGGGTTGTATACATGACCAGTGGGTTCAGAGCAGCATGCAGGCTCGTGGAAGACGCATTATACCCAGCCTGCTCTGGCTGATCAGGGGCCAGGAAACCTGGAGGGCTGCAGAGATAATAGGGACATAGGAAGCTGCTTTATACTGAGTCAGGCTGCTCGTCTGTTTTTACACTGGCTGGCAGCAGCTCTCCAAGGTTCTAGGCAGGCGGAGGCTTGGCCAGTGGAAGGGTGGCCCATGACCCTCCTGCTGGTGGCTTCTGTGTGTGTGAGATATCACTCGCAAGGGCTAGGGGCATGGCCCAAGAGCCCAAGAGCCTGCCGCCGCAGCCCTCCCGATCGCATTTGCAGCCAGCATTTGCAGCCTGGATTTGTTTATTTCCCTTTTGCTCTGTCGCTGGAGAGAAAGAGAAAGAAATGCAAGCCAGCAGATGCTGGCTGGAGATGCAGTTGGGAAATGCACTTGCCCCTTTTGCCACCGTGGAGGGGGTGAACACAGGCCCTCTCTCCCCTAACTACTCCCCTGCACTTGACATCATATGCAAGGAGTGCACTGGCAGCCCTTTTCATTGGTGGCCCAGGTTCTTTGAACCCAACCGGAAAATGGTGGATCTGTCCCCGCATGCAGGAGTCTCTCCGAGTCCTACCTGGAGCTGCTGCCAGGAAGTGAGCCTGGGACCATCTGCATGCAAAGCAGATGCTCTACCCCCTTGCTATGGCCCCATCCCCTCAAGGGAATATCTTACAGCACTCACATGTAGCCTCCCATCCAAATGCACACCAAGGCAGACCCTGCTGAGCAAAATCCATGCTTGCTACCCCAAGAGCATCCCTGCTGGCAACAATCCACTTGTAGTCCCCTGCTTTGGGCAGAGCTGAATGGTGGTGCTTTGGCTGAATCTCTGACATCGTTCAGGTCGCCGGTTCAAGACCTGCGAGGCGCTCATCGGACACTCTGCTCCCTGCTGCTCCAGACTGAACCACAAGCTTCATGAAGAAGTGAAGCAGCAATGCTCCACTTTAACACTACCCAGCAGAGACTGGACTCTTAGAAAGCCAGTTGACCGAGTAAGCAGGAAGCCAGAAAAAAATCTGCTGCATGGGAGCTTTGGCTGGTATAGTGAAGCAAGAGAATCCAGAACAATCTAAGAAAGACTGCAGAAGCCCTTATAATTTAATTATGGTTCCTGCCAACGGAGCGGTGGGGGGGGGGGGGCGGGGTGCTTCCCTTGATCTTTGCTCGTCTTCTTTACATTTTTGTGGCAAGAGCCACCTACATTCGATATCCCGAGTTCAACAGCTCTGTCACAGATCTGTAAACAATTATGCAGGCGTTCCAGAGCTGGAGCTGGAGATGAGGGGCGCTTGGCACAAACAGCTGCTTGCAAACCAGAAACAAACAGGCATCAGATCCCATTTCCCCAGTCACGGACCGGCAATGATGTCCCCTAGAGGAATAACTTGATTTTCTGGGGTGGAGAGAGCGTTTTACCTGGCAGGAGAATTCGAAAGAGATTTAAGCACCCTTCTCGTTTCCTCAGAGAGTGAGCAGTCCAAATGTAATGCTGAAAGGTGTCGTTTTCTTTGAATGAGGACTTGTGGTGCTTTTTGCAATGCTTGGCGTGCATAGGGACATTGGAAGCTGCTGCCTTATACCGAGTCAGACTCCTGGTCTGTCTAGCTGAGTGTTGCCTACACTGACTGGCAGCGGCTTCTCCAGGGTTACAGGCAGGAGTCTTTCCCCACTCCTACCTGGAGAAGCTACCAGAGATTGAACCAGAGGCACACTAACCCTCGGGCCTTGGGGACCCAGTCTGGTCCTCCATGGTAGGGGGGGGGGACATCTCCAATTGGCCCGGGGGCCCTTGGCAGCCACCTTGTGCCCGCCCCACCAAACCTCTGTTTTGTTTAAAAAAGAAAAAACCCTTACTGCAGCCGAGGGGTGCCTGAGCCGGGGATGGGGAGTGGAGCAGTCCTTCTCCCTTCTCCCCCTCTTCTCCGGTGGTGGAGAGACCGGAGTGATGCTGGCTGCGTCTGTTTGGGCCAGTGTCTTTAACAAAGTGCAAGGAGTGCCTGTGCAGTTTAGAGATTGTCGCAAGCAGAGGGGGAGGGGAGAAAGGAGAAGGAGGTTTGGTGAGGCAGGGCCCCCAAAGGAGGTTTCGGGGACCCTCGCACGTGGGGTGGGGGTGCCTTGTGGCTGGGGGATCTGGGTTAACCGGGCACCAAAAGCATCTTGGTGCACCCCTGGATTGAACCCGGGACCTTCTAGAAGCAAAGTGGATGCTCTACCACTGAGCTACAATCAAGCCAAGTTACTCATGACTAACTTCTCCCATTAATTTAACTGGGACTAATCATGGGCGACTTAGGCTGCATGTCAGTCAAGAATTAGTATTTCATTCATTGGTTATAAAATGTATACCCCGCCTTTCTAAAAAAATATATATATACCCAAGGGGGTGCATATCATTACTCCGCATGGCAAGCAGTTGAGATAGCAAAACAAAAAACAAAATACCACACCCCTCCACACAGTGGCAGAGTCAGTTGGCCAGCGGCCTGTGTCCGGCCGCGGCAGCAGCCACGCTCACACCACCCCCCGCCTATGACATCAGACGGGGGGACTAGCCACGCCTCCGCATCAGACGTCAGACCTGGGGGGCGTGGTCTGGCTCCTGAATTGAGCCGCGTGGCTCTGTTGGGAAGTTAGCGGCCAGGAACGGCTCTTACAGGGGCGTAGCTAGGGGAGAGGAGGCCCATGTTCATCCCAATCTCAGGTGGCCCCCCAGAGTGAGGGAGATAATGAAGAAAATAGGGAGGGGTGGAGCTGGAGGGCCCCCAGGAGCTGGGGGGCCTGTGTTCTTTGAACCCTTTCGCTCAATTATAGCTACGCCCCTGGGCTCTTCCCTAAAGGCAGGGAAGAGCTGCTCCTGGCCGCGGCGCAAATGCAGCACCGGCCATTTTACTCCCAAACGGGGCCGCGGGGCCCCGCTTGGGAGCTAAACCAGCACCCCCTGCATCTGACGTCAGATGCGGGGGGCGTTTCTGGGGCTGCGCTCGTGGCCCCTGATTGGCGGCGGCCCGGGTTCTTTGAACCCGTTTGCCCAACGGGGGCTCCGCCCCTGCCTACACAGAGTTAACTGAGAGGGAGCTGTTTAAAAGGGGAACATCCCTCGCTTCCTTTCTACGCAAACAAATCAAAGGCCCTCCAAATCAAGCCGCCGCCTTCCTTGTCAGCAATGAGGACTCACAGCTGGGGAAACCAGTTGGGCAAAGCACGGCGAAGAAGAAGCCGTCGCTCTGAACTCACTCCAGCTAGCTGTTAATGCAGCTAATTAAGGAGCACCTGGTTGAAGCCTTGGGTCTCTATGACTCATCCCTCACACACACACACACACACACACACACACACACACACACACACACACACACACCTCTCCAGCTCTTTATTCCTCCTCAGTAATGCCCCAGGGCAGCTGGCAGTGCCCCCTTTCCTTTCAGCTTTGTTCCTTCCTAGCTTTGGGGATGTTTGTACCATGCAAAAGAGAAGCTGCTCACGGACAAAGACAGCCTGCAGACCTCACTCCAAACAGCACCCCCCCGCCCATCACTTGGTATGGGTGCATAATAAAACGAAGGGCTGTTATAAACACACAGTACGTGTGCACTTTTGTACATGGAAGAGGGCTTAATCATTCATTAAAGACGTTCTTGGATTCAGGAACTTAAGAAGCTGCCTTACACGGAGCCACACCATTGGCCCATCTTGTCTCCACTGACTGGCCGCGGCTCTCTGAGGTTTCGGGCAAGAGTCTTTCCCAGCCCTACCTGGAGATGCTGCCAGGGACGGAACCTGGGACCTTGAGCACGTCAAGCAGATGCTCAGCCATTGAGCTACAGCCTTCTCCTCTCCCAAGGGCTATGCTCACATTTTCACCCGTCCAAATGCAAACCAAGCTGGATCCTGCTTAGCAAAGGGGACAATCCATGCTTGTTACTGCAGCACAACCTCCTTTCCCCAAATCTGTGCCACCTTCGGAAAGGTGACCAGCCACTTCATGTCAGGGCATCATGGTCTTGTGGTAGCAAGCATGACTTGTCCCCTTAGCTAAGCAGGATCCACCCTGGTTGCAAATGAAAGGGAGACTAGAAGTGTGAGCACTGGAAGATATTCCCCTCAGGGGATGGAGCCGCTCTGGGAAGAGCATCTAGGCTCCAAGTTCCTTCCCTGGCAGCATCTCTAAGATAGGGCTGAGAGAGATTCCTGCCTGCAACCTTGGAGAAGCCGCTGCCAGTCTGTGAAGACAATACTGAGCTAGATGGACCTATGGTCTGACTCAGTATATGGCAGCTTCCTATGTTCCTATTCATTCCATTTTTATCCTGACCCTCTTCCAAGGTGGTGCTGGGGCCCCAGCACCATGGCAGGACCCACCGGTCATGTCTCTCAATGCCAGCCTTCAGGATGCCCTGAGGAGGATTGGATCTGACTGCTGGAGCCACTGCTTTGCTACCAGCTCTGTTTTGCTGGAGGCTACCATTTCTCCCCACAACGCATTGTTCTAGTTGCAATGCATTGTTCTGGGCACCTCTGCTAACTGAGCAAGGAGGCACCTTTTTAACGTGGTGATTCTCTTTATTTAGCAGGAGGAGAGCAACTGGCCCTATCCGTCCCCAGCACAGCACCCCTTCTGTGGCTGTTTCTGGTGTCTATCTTATGTTTCTTTTTTAGATTGTAAGCCCTTTGGAGACAGGGAGCCATTTTATCTATTTAAACTGCTTTGGGAACGTTTGTGGAAAAGCGATATATACATATTTGTCATATTCGTATTCTGGGGGGAAAGAACAGGCGCCAGCCCTCCATGCCAGCCACCAGGCTGCAGTCGGGAGTGCTCCATTTATTATTTACATGCCTATGTCGCCCTTTGTCCTAAGACCCCAGGGCAGGAAACAACAAGCTAAAGACCTATCATAAAGTGTCGACTGAAACATCCTCACAATAAAATGGACTTGGCTACGACAGAAAGGAGAGCCATGGATAACTCACTGACCAAAAGCCAGGATAAGAAGGGCAGTCTTCAATTCCTCTAAAAGATTGTGAGAGAAGGAGCCTCGGCAGATCTGAAATGACAACAAATTCCATTGCCGGGGGCCACCGCTGAAAAGGCCCTATCCTACATGCTCGACAAATGGGTTCCAGCTGGCATCAG
Source organism: Hemicordylus capensis (assembly GCF_027244095.1). Taxonomy (NCBI): domain Eukaryota; kingdom Metazoa; phylum Chordata; class Lepidosauria; order Squamata; family Cordylidae; genus Hemicordylus; species Hemicordylus capensis. The sequence continues at coordinate 10,269,973 of NC_069671.1, forward strand.
CATGTGGAGCAGAGCCCTACCAGTCAATTTGGTCAGGTGGGGAGCAAGCAATAGGGGATTCTTGGGTTCTGGGCTGGCTTCACTCACCCAGACCCATAATTTGGGCCCCAGCGGTGGAACCACCACTGCGTTAACATGTTCAAAGAACACGAGCTGCCATTTCTCTGGGGCTGCCTGTCAGTACCTAGACAGATCCCCTGCATCTGACACTGATGCAGTGAGTGTTGCCAGTATAGAAAATGGGGCCACACAGCCCTGTTTGTGAGACTCTTCAGCCTGGCTGGGAGCACCTTTCTCACAAGGGAATGCTGGCTGAAGAGCTTTGCGAACAGGTCTGAGCAGCCCCGTTTTCTATATAGGCCACACCCCCTGTGTCAATGGCAGACACAGGGAGTATGGTTAGGGTGCACACACCTATCTAAAACAGGATAGGGGCCAATGGCAGGGGTTTGCACCCCACCAGCTGGCAGCTTCCTATGACCCTGTTGGGCCTGGCCTATAAAGGTTTCTTGTTTGGTCTAGAACATAGCTGCTCAACTTTGGTCCTCCTGAAGATGTTGGCCTCCAGCTCCCATAATCCCTGGCTATTGGCCACTGTGACTGAGGATGATGGGAGTTGTAGTCCAAAACCAGCTGGAGGGCTGCAGTTGAGCAGCCCTGGTCTCGGACCTTGCTTGGGCAGCCGTCCAAACCCTCGCTCCTGCTTTCACCCTTGCCAATAGCAATTGGCCCCAGGTTACCCACGAAACTTCCTGTCTATGTGGGAACTTGAACTCAGGTCTCCTCTGGCACACCTCTACCTACTCTGCCGCCTTATAATTTACAAAAATGATACCTGGGCTTCTGAGCAAGCAGCTTAGCCACTGTTCCAAGTTTGAAAAGTCACGGACAGCCCAGGGGCATTCTGTAAACATGACCTTTAATGCAATATTTAAGAATAATCTTAAACATTCACAGGTATGGGGGGGTGGGGGGCATGAAAGTGGGGGGGAACACACCCTGTGAACAACAACTAAATCTGTTTCCAAGACTGAAAGAGAAGCATTCATATCGCCACTCAATAAAGGCAAGCTTGCACAAGTAATTTAGAACCCATGGTTCCATAGGCAGCCGAGAGGGTCAAAGGGCACAGGTGTTCCCAGACAAGTAGCTAACCCCACTGTGGTTATTTGTATCCCTCCCTGACTCTGCAGGTACCACCTGAGTCCATGCTGGCTTCAAAACAAATACTAAGGTTGCCAATTGGCCAGTAAAAGCCAGCCTGGTGTGCTCCTGTGCCTGTAAGAAGGGTGACTCTAGAACTAGTTTGGGGGAGCTAAAGGGTGACAAAGTATTAAGGGGGTGAGGATTTTGATCTATAAATAAATACTTACAGAGATAAGGTACTTAATCTTGTTGGCTTACTTACCTTGTTAATGAAGCTTGCTTCCATTTTCAAACTTATCGAGAAAATGGGCCAGATTCCTTTTTAGAAAATACTGCCTTTTTGGATTAGGCCAGACTTACTACTCTGCTTTCTAGGTTAGTTTTCTCTTTGGGTCGAAGATGATTTGGTAGGAAAGCTTGCGGTGGGGAGAGAGGTCAGTGCCCGGCCCGCTGAAACCTACAGGAAGTTTTTCACAAGGGGGCTTTTAAAGCCCTTTAACTCACATCTCCTCAGAAATGGAGGGGGTGCATTCACATATGGTCCAGATTCACCCCAAAGCCCCTCCAAGTTATCGGGGAGCAGTTCACACACAATTTGGGTTTTTCACTGCGCATGATTTATTTATTTGATTTATATACCACCCTTCCAATACGGCTCATACTATACTCATTAGAGTATAGCCCGATTTATATCTGGGGTAAAAATAAAAATCCACTTTTTGCTTCAGTCTTTTGGGACCACTTGGAGTTCGCTGCAAAGCCTCCCAGTCAACCTGCGATAAAGCCTGCTGTGTATAAAAGTCCCAGGGGAGAGGACCCTCCTGCACCCCGCCATACACAGGGTCTCCACCTCTAGGGTTGCCAACTAGGGACTTTTATAGAGGACATGGAACTATTTGGGGTACCAGACCACTTTGTGTGTGTGTTTTGTGGTGTCTGGAGCTCTGGGGAGCAGCTGGGGCCTTTGGCTGGCTCAGAACACTTTGCTCACCTGAGCAGCTGCTCTTCCTCTTGTCTCCTTCCCTTGCCTACTGGCCATCCATCCAATGGGAAAGCCAGAGGGGAGGTTCTGCTTCCATGGCAGGCTTCAGAGCCACGTGATGCAGCAGCACCCATGGGTGGGCCTGGCAGGTGCAGCTGGCTTCCTTCATGGGGTGGCGGCAGTGAGCCATTGGCTAACTAACTTCACCCATTTAGCAGTTAGCTAACTAAGGTTACTCAATTAGCAGCTAGCCCTGCTGACTGGGCAAAAGGCACCTTCTAAAGTGGTGAATCTCTTCTTTTTATCATGGGGAGAGCAACTGGCCCTGCCCAACCCCAGCACAGCATTCCTGCAGTGGCTGATGCTGGTGTGACCTTATGTTTCTTTTTCAATTGTGAGCCCTTTGGGGGCAGGGGACCATCCTATTTATTTTTCTTTGAAAACCACTGTGAAACCTTGAGGCGGGTCTCACGATCAGTGAGACCCGCTTTTGCGAGGAGAGCGGGCTAAGCCTGCTCTCCCCGTAGATGATCCGGGCGGGAGCCCTGGGTGGCCAGATCGGCTGCCCACACAATTGCTGGCTCCGTGATGGAGCTGGTCAGGGCTGGGGGGAGCAGGGGCCGATAGGCCCCCCGGAAGCTCCAGCATGCCCCGTGTGAGCGCGCAGGGCATGCTGGCGAGACCCCCGGAGCTGGGAGGCGGCTTTTTGCCTCCCCTCCAGGGGTCTCCTCATAAGCAGCTGTGGTGCAGAGCCGCGCTGCGGCTACTCACGATTAAAAAAAAAACCAGGTTTGCGGAGCGCTCGCTCTGCAAACCCGGTATTAGGGGAGGGGTATTTAGGCGGGTTAACCCCCTGGGAGCCACCGGGGTCCCCACAATCAGCCAAAACCGGGCTAGGCTCCCCAGCCCGATTTTGGCTGATCATGGGAATAGCCCCCTTGTGCTGAAAAGCCATATATCTGGGTTTGTCGTCATAGAGAGCAGCAAGCGAGCGGGAGACCGTACATGCCCCACTGTGCCAGCAGCAGGCAAGGAGGCTGGCTTGGCAGGTAGCCGGCTGCCCTCCCTCGAGCTGAGAGGTGAAGCTGCTGGCCTGAGCAGGCTGGGTGACCCATGGGGAGGAGGACAGAGGACTGTGTGTGTGGTAAACCCAACCAGGAGAGGCATCTACGAATGAGAAGCAGGGGCCTTGAGAACTCAGCCACCAGACAGCAGACTGAGCAGAGACACAGCTGGCCTGGTCATCAGCTTCGCAATGGTGAGCTGTATGTATTCTCACATTACTGAATTTTAAAATCAAAATATGCACCTATAATACCAATAAAGACATGCAAATTTTATGCAAAGTGGAAGCATTTTGGAGACCTTTTTTTGGGGTAAAAAAGCATCTTCTATTTCCACTTTTTTGGTGATGGATGTTGACTTATTTGCACCATCTGGACCCTATCTCACTCAGCCCAGGTCCCAGCCAGGCAGGAAGCTAAGGGATGAGTCTGGATCCTGGGAGGCTGGAGGAGTCCCCTACCTACCTGGCTGCACCAGCTTCTGGAGCTTCTTCTGAGAGAGAGGAATGAGAGCCCTTCTTAAAAAGGCGACAACGATAGGACCATGATATCCTGTGACTGTACTGTCCGACACTTTACAGCAAAATTCCAGACTGGTGGTTGGGGGACTGGGATATATTTGTGGGGGTGGGAGTGGGGGGAGTACCCGCTATCCTTGGAGTCACCTCTGCAGAAATCCAATATGCAGCAAACAGCACAAGCAGCATATTATGGGCATGGAGATAATCATGACCACGTTCTCCTTGCTGCAGATCAGGCAGCTGATCAAGGAACGGTGCAGAGGCGGCTCAGAAGTGAGCCACTTGACTTCACAGATTAAGAACTGAGCTTGGGCTAATAAGCATTACTTGTATACAGGAACATAGGAAGCTGCCTTATACCGAGTCAGGCCTCTGGTCCATCTAGCTCAGCACTGTCTACCCAGACTGGCAGCGGCTTCTCCAAGGTTGCAGGCAGGAGTCTCTCTCAGCCCTGTCTTGGAGATGCTGCCAGGGAGGGAACTTGGAACCTTCTGCATGCAAACATGCAGGTGCTCTTCCCAGGGCACCCCCGTCCCCTAAGAGGAATAGGGGGACTACAGTGCTCACGTGTAGTCTCCCATTCAAATGCAAACCAGGGTGGATCCTGCTTAGCAGAGGGCACAATTGAAGCTTCATACCACAAGACCAGCTATAATAGATGGCAGAAATTCCTCACAGGTGCCGAATATATCCCAGCATCACCCATTGCAGAGTGGATGCCTTAGCCCAAGGACTCAGAGTGAGCCTTGCATCAATACTTCTGTTTTTTTAATCCTTTATGTTGACATGGTTGAATTGGAGCACGAGACCTGTCTCCACTGCATTTGATCTCCGGGAGAGCTTGCTTTTCCTGCTTAACTGCTAAAGTTGCTATGAAGCGACATAGCCAATTTGTGACAGCCCCCCCCCCCCGCCCCGCCACCAAGTCGTTAAATGTCGCTTCACTATCATGTGTCACAAGAAGACTTCTGATAACAGATCCACATATTCTGCTTTCCAAGCCAGAGTAATTATCACACGGATGATGCAACAGTATTGTCACTTGATGTTGCAATGCAGCAGGATAATCTTATTCATTTTGACAGTTATATCTCACTCTTCCTCCAAGGACCCCAAAGCAGTGTACACAGTTATATTTATCCTCCAAACTACCCTGTGAGGTAGGTTAGGCTGAGAGAGAGAAGTGACTAATCTAGAGTCACTCAGTGAGTTTCATGGCTGAATGTGGATTTAAATCTGGGTCTTCTCGGTCCTAATCCAACATTATAACTAGTACGCCGTCATGGTTTATATTGAGACCAGATCTTCTCTCACAATACCTCTTCTTTCTGTGGAAGAGAATGCCTCTTCTAGGGTAAAGGATACTTTTACAATATAGGCATGCATCTTCCTCCAAAAAGAAAGACAGCACACTTCTTGCTTCAGAACTATTATTTTTAAACCGAATGCAAATCTAAATCAGTAGATCAACCCAAACTCACATGATTTGAAGAAGACTTAGTTGATTAAACCAGGTGACAGCCCAGGGTTGTTTGTTTGTTTGTTAATAAGCAAATAGTATTGAATGTTTCACTTTTGCCAGCTTTTAATAAAAGGTAGGGACCACTTTGGGGCCTGAAAGGCAGGATACAAATCTCTAGGTAAATAAATATAGCAACATGCAGAAGTCCAAGAAAGCAAGAGATCTTTAAGAGTCTTTAGTGATAACCTGGCTTGCATGTTTAAAAACTTCAAAAGCAACTAAGTAGTATTGCAAGAAAGTAGACTCTAGATCTGAGAAGCCTGATTCAGACATCACACTGTACATACATACAGGTATCTGCACATACATATTTTGTATATATTCGTGCTTGGAACATTTTGGCTGGGGTCATTCCGTTCTGAGCTCGGAACAGACCCTTCATTTGAAGGTTGTTCTGTTTCCAAGCTTGAAACGGTTCATTTCGATTTGGAATGTTTCGAGCTCGAAACACTCTGCACATCCCTACCCTGTACACAGATAGCACAGGCACTGAACATGATGTGTGAATAGGGTTAGCGTTGAGAGCGAAACCCTAAGATATGCAAAGAAATGAATGAAAACAGATTGCTCCGTTCCACATGTGGCAGCTTGTCACTTGCAACTGTATTACGGAGGAAGGCGGAAGTCTGAATGTTAAGTAAAGAGTTTGAAAATGATGCGTTTCGTCATTCATTCATACTGTCTCTCATTCTCTCTCCCCCCCGCCTGCCACCATCTGTAATGAGGTGCAATGGTTGAAGATTGGGGAAATATAGGTTAAACCCCAAAATATAAACCTCTCTACTGAAAGAGAGAGGTCATGGGGGCATGATCAGGAGCAGCTACAAAGACATGGCATCCTCTTGTCCAGTTATTTTGCAAGCCGCCCTTGGAGAGAGATGCTACCCCCTTCCCTGCCCCACACAGTCACCCACCTCCAAGGTAAGGCTCCTGTCTCTTGAAGAGCAGCCCAATATACAGAAACCGAGCTGGAGAAATAAATAAGTGCTGGATAAGACCAGAGGTCTATCTAGTCAAGCATTCCGGGAGGCCAAGGCTTCAGCAAGGATCACATCTGGCCCACTTTGTCCCCTGCAACAACTGATTTATTTCACTGCTCCTGCACATGGGGGTTCCATTTAGCAAGGTTAGTAGGTAGACCTGTCCTCCCCGACTTTGCCTCGTTGTCATTCACAGACAAAATAGTTTTGCAGGAGCTTTCCCTGCTGCAAGGATCGGAACAGAGGCACAACACTTGCTTCCCCTGCTTAATTGCTGCACCTCCAGGAAGTTGTTCACACAGGGCTTTTAGCTCACATCTCCTCTGGGATAGTGCATTCACATATCGGCCAGATTTACCCCTGGAAGTCCCTGCAAGCTATTGTGGAGCACTTCACAAGCAATTCAGGTTTTTCATTGTGCGTTAGAGTGTAGCCTGATTTTATATCCAGGGTAAAAAAAATCCACTTTTTGCGTCAGTTTCTTGGGGGCAACTTCAAACTCACCGTAAAGCCTCCCAGTAAACATGCGGTAAAGCCAGTCTGGGAAGGCTCCAGATGCTGCTGCTAAAAAGCACAGGAAACATTCAGATGCCTCTGGATACCAGTTGCAGGGGAGTAACAGCAGGAGAGAGGGCCTGCCCTCAACTCCTGCCTGTGGGCTTCCAGTGGCATCTGGTGGGCCACTGTGTGAAACAGGATGCTGGACTAGATGGGCATTCTTGGGCCTGATCCAGCAGGGCTGTTCTTATGTTCTTAAGCAAGACAAAAAGGTGGCCATCCTACTAGCAGCAGCAGCAGCAGCAGCAGCAACCGCCTCCTCCATGTTTTTGGGTTTCCCTGTCGAGACCAGCAACATGCCTGCAAATTGCTTTGGGGATTTTAAATGCTGAAAGCAAAGTCAGAAAACACACACACACACCACACACCACACACCACACACCACACACAGATTTTCTCCATGAGCCACATGCTGCAGAATCTGCCAATACAATCTTAGTCTCAACACACATGGATTTGGGCTTAGGGGTTGCGTCCCCCTCCCCCGGCACCCTGTTCATGCTTTTTGCCTCCAGAATTCCATCTTGGCAGGTGCTCAGACAAGAATCTGCCGGAAGACACAGGTTTTAAGAGTGGAATCTGTGCTTGCTGAGGAGCTTTCGTGGCCCAGGTGTGAGATCTCCATTAAATGCGACTCATAAGTCAAGCGCCGGAACCACCCCTTCCCTTGACAGCCGTCCCAACTGCTCAGCTGCCAAGCATAAAAGGAAATGACTACTGTCAAGGCGCATGGCCCGCTTACCCGACACCCATTAAACTTAAATTAATCAAGAGGCTTTCCATTACAGCAGCTGAGTTTATTATGCTGCTCAAAGTGGAGGAGAAATTCCAAAGAGGAGATACTTGGAAGGCATCGTCTAGAAATGAAACCGTTTCTGAAGCTCTCAATGAGAGGAGAGCTGCTCTTGTGGTAGCAAGCATGAATGGTCCCCTTAGCTAAGCAGAGTCTGCTCTGGTTGCCTTTGAATGGGAGACCGCATGTGAGCACTGTAAGATATTCCCCTTGGAGGAAGGAGCCGCTCTGGGAAGAGCACCTACATATTTGCATTCAGAAGGTCCCAAGCTCCCTCCCTGGCAGCATCTCCAAGGTATGGCTGAGAGAGACTCCTGCCTGCAACCTTGGAGAAGCCGCTGCCAGCCTGTGTAGACAATACTGAGCTAGATAGACCAATGGTCTGACTCAGTATATGGCAGCTCCCCCCCCCCTTTTTTTTTTTACTTTCTGATATCCTGCCCAATTAAGTGCTTGAAGAAGGCCCTTGCATCAGAGCTAGCTACTCCAGACAAAGTCAGGGCGAGGCTGGAGAGCCTAATCCCACTTTCCTGCTTCCAAATTCACTGAACATGGATTTATCATCTCAAAAGTGGGCATGATCCTAGATATGGCATAAAGTTATGATGGCAGAATAACTGTGGTATTCAATGGAGCGGGGGCAGAACGACTAGTGGGCCAAGGCGTCCAGTGGCTCAAGGACTGGGTGTCCTTGGGCCACGTTTCAGGGACCCAAGGCGTCCTTGAAAACACGAGCCGCTCAGGGGTCAGAGATTTTTCTCCCTCTCACATAACACTAGAACCAGGGGTCATCCCATGAAACTAAGCCGGGTCTCATGATCAGTGAGACCCGGTTTGGAGAGCTAAGCCCGCTCTCCCCGCACATGAGCAGGGCGGGAGCCCTGGGCGGCCGGATCAGCCGCCCACGTGATTGCCGGCTCTGTGACGGAGCCGGCGGGGGCTGTGGGGAGCAGGGGCCAATTGGCCCCCGGAAGCTTCAGCATGCCCTGCGCAAGCGCACAGGGCATGCTGATGAGACTCCCGGAGCCGGGAGGTGGCTTTTTGCCTCCCCTCCTGAGGTCTCCTCGTGAGTAGCCGTGGCATGGAGCCGTGCTGTGGCTACTCATGATTTTTTAAAACCAGGTTTGCGGAGCACTCGCTTTGCAAACCTGGTTTTAGGGCAGGGGTAGTTAGGCGGGTTACCCACTTAGGAACCACTTGGCTCGCAGCCGAGCCCGGTGGTTCATACGATGGGACGAAATCGGGCTAGCCTCCCCAGGCCCGATTCCGTCCCATCGTGTGAAGAGCCTCACTGATTGCCAAGAAATTTAGGACCAACAAAAGGCAGTACTTGCCCCTAGATGGCCCTTGGGCCTGATCCAGCAGGGCTGTTCTTATAGGTCTGGGGGCCATCTTGCTCCCCCCCCCCGCTGCCAGCCATCAAGCAGCTGCTCTTGTTGCCACCAACTTGCCACCACTTGCCAGTGGGCTCCAGCCATTCAGAAGCAAAGAGGAGCCGGGGTGGCTCACTAGAAATGGAGGGCGAACGTGCACCCTGATGCAGACCCATCCCCAGTGGGCTCTCGGTCCGTCAGAACGAAGCAGGACCCGCCCAGGAGCCCTGACAAGTGGCGGTGGGAGCAACAGCAAGGCATCGCCATGGGTGAGCAGGGTGTGTGGGTGTGTGTGTGTGGTGGATCTGAACGTGGGCCCTCTCTGCCCTCGCTATGCCACTGGATGGTAGGCTCCCATCTCAAGAAAGAGCAAGGGATTCGTGGACTTGGGAATGAATATTCGCCCATGCATTTAATAGAATGGACAGGATAATTCTCCAAAATATTCTCTTTGGTTATAATTAACGCATTGGCGAATATTCTTTTCCAAGTCGGAGAAAGTAACAAGAACTTGAGCAGTAGTTTCTGGGGAGTCCATCCCATGGACTTCTCTTCTCCTACATCACCAGAAGCCTAAGAAAAGCCATGCTGGAGCAGAGTGGAAGTCCTTCAGGTCCAGCCTTCTGCTTCCCACAGTGGTCAACCAAATGCCTCTGGGAAGCCTGCAAGCAAGGCAGGCAGGCAATTGTTTTTCTTGCCATCACCCCACCCCAACTGATATTCCATGATAGACTGCCTCAGAATGTGGAGGTTTCACACAGCAATCACCACGAATAGTCATCAATACACCTGCTCCATGATTTCATTTTATTCCCCTCTTTTAACAGGGCAACACAATCTCCTGCAGCTGCTCCCCCCCGGATAGACTACCTATGGACATGGAGGTTCCACATAGATAGCCCTACTCCATGAATTTGTCGTATCCCTTTTTAACAGGGCAACGCCACCTCCCAGAGCAGAGCAAATGGTACAAGAACTGCTCCTGTGTCTTGGTTTGTTTGTTTACTTGCTGCCAGCAGCCTCTGCATAAATAAAAGCAAAGCAAAAAACGAGCTTCTGTTAATCAGAAGGTGTGAGGCAAGCAAATGAACTGCCCTGAGGGGCAGGGTGGGGATCGACCCCCTCCCCCTTCCTCCCCCTTCCCCAACCTCTGCTTGCAAACAAAGAACAGTGAGAGGTAACCGGCTGTTGAGTCACCCCAGATGGAGGAAATATGTGTTGGCTACCCTTTTAGCAAGACAAATGCCTGCATGTTGCTTCTTTGTAATCTGATGCTCACAATTCTACCGGTAAGCAATTTAATAGGTCCCAGAAGCCAGCCTCTTGGCCAGGGGGAGCTCGGAAATCACACTCATAAAAGGCAAAAATGACCCCACCTCCTCTCCACACACCCCCTTTACACTTCTGCCCTGACTTTGATCCCAAGATTCAGAGTGCTAACAAGAACAAACTTCTTCCTCTCGACTTCCGAGAAACAGGGAGAGACGACAGCAGAGCCTCTTCCAACCCAACTTCAGCTCTACCAACAGATTTGTTCACTACATTTATATCCCGTTTTCCCTCCAAGGTGCCGAGAGCAGAGTGCATGGTTTATGCTGATCCTCACAACAGCCCTGTGAGGTAGAGTAAGGGAGAGATAAGTGACTGGCCCAGAGTTTCCCCCGCGAATTTCATGGCTGAACGGAGATTTGAACTCGGCTATCCCTGGTCCTAGTCCAACTGCGATATCTGAATACTGTCATTGGATAAGTGACGTTTGGCTGATGGAGTTCTGGGCTAACTTAGTGGAGAGGGGGACTAGAAATGTAGTGGCGGTTGAGCAGTTGCTTTGCATACAGAAGGTCCCAGGTTTAGTGATATGCAAACTGGCTTGACACTGAACTAGCCTCGAGCTGGACCAGGCCTGGTTCGGTTTGAGGTCTAGCCAACACACGCACACACACACATGGCCGGCTCAGGGTCAATTCAGGGGTTCTACAACAACAACTCTGGTCATTTCCCCTCCCTCTGCCAGCCTCCCCCTGTCTCCTAAGGGCTGTTTTGGCCCATTTCGGGGCTGTTTTGGCCCTGAGTGTGTGTGGTAGCCATTTTGACCACCACACATGCACCCCTGGCCATTTGCCCCACCTGGCCATGCAAATGGCCACAGCAGCACCACCCAGGGCTGCAGAACCTGGCAGCAGAGGTAACATTAAAAAACAACAACCAATTTTACCACCTGAGCAGGGCCCAAACTGGTTTGAACCCGAGCCGAACCGGGCCTGGCTCTAGTGTGCACAAAACCAAACCAGACCCAGTTCGGCTAGAGTCCAGTTTTCCCAGTTTTGTGCACATCCCTACCCAGCTTCAATCCCTAGCATCTCCAGGTAGGGCAGAGAAAGACCCCCACCTGAAACCTTAGAGCAGGGATGGGCAACCTTGGTTCTCTAGCGGTTGTTGAATGACAATTTCCATAATACCCAGGCAGAATTTATTGTGATTAAAGATGATGCGATTAGGGATTATTGTGATTAGGGATGATGGGAGTTGTAGTTCAACAGCAGCTGGAGAGTTCAGGTTGCCCAACCTTGCCTGAGAGCAGGGCTGCTCATCCCAACTCCCATCAACACCAGCCACAGTAGCCAATTGCCAGGGGTTATGGGAGTTGCAGGCCAACGACTGCAGGAGGGCTGGAGTTGAGCAGACCTGGTCTAGAGAGCTACTCTAGGAGCCATAGTTCAGTGGTACAGCATGTGCTATCCTTCCATAAGGTCCCAAGTTCAATTCCCGGGATCCTTAGCTAAATGATGTTAGCATGGTCCTTCTCATGGGTTTCTTTCTTGCCCTGCCAGACAGCAATTTGCTTTTACCAATAAGATGGAGAATCCAAGCCGCACCAAGCCTCAGAATCACCAGGAATGGACCACTCATTCCCGAAGACTGCGCTAGGAACTAAAGCGGATAAGCAAGTTCAGAGAAGCTTCAGTTTCACCATGCTGTCGGAATGGCATATTGCAATGTAACCAACATACTTCCAGGCTGACACATGAGCAAATGCCTGAAATTTGTAAAAGCGGGTCGCCTTTAAAAAATCAACAACGCTGGATACAAGTCAAGGCCACTAACTTGTACAAAATGCTTCTGTTCTTCCCGGGGCTTTGATGAAGCAAAGAGTTTGCTTTGATTCCCTCATTTCTTTCTAGCTCTTGAGTGGCAGGCAGCCCATGTACATTATTTATTAGAAGTTCAGACTTGATGTCTCTACTCCTGACTGGAGAAGGGTGGGTGGTGTGTTTCTTTTAATGGGGTTTTTTTTTTTTTTTTTTTGGTGGGCAGGGAACTTAGAGAAGAAGAAAAAAGTGGGGGGGGGGGAGTAAAACTACTGATGCTAAGTTTGAAGATGAAGGCCCTTGCGTCTTTGCTCAACTTTGAATGCCAGGGCTTTAAAATCCAGGCTGTGTTATCACAAAACCTAACTCACGTACAAAAAAAGAAGGAAGAACAATCATGCTGGAGAAGATTCAAGAATCTTGGCACTTTGATGCATTGAGAAATAGAATCAAGAAAGAAAGTGAATTCTAAAGCAGTTCTAAGGTAGCAGTTCCCTTTGGAATAGTGTGCACCAGCAAGTTTTCAGCTGTGCAGGGCTAGCCTGTCTGCTAGCTAGGCAGACCTAGGTCAGGAGGCTGCCTAGGGCATCAGTTCTTTGCAGGGAGTGGTGGTGGTGCTGCCGCTTCCTGGCTGGAAGTTGAGTGGGTAGGGCCTACCTCCTAGCTGGTTTCTGGCTTGCTTTCTTCCGGTCCCCACCCCGCTCTCCGTGCACAATGTCCCTGCTCCCTTGCTCCACTTGGTTTTGGCTACAGCTGCTCAGGCAGGAGGCCCCATCCTGGTTTCTCAAGCGTCCAGACCCAAAACAGTGGGTGTGGTGCATTAAATGGTTGGCTTAGCCAGGGTAGCACCTGGTTGGTGGTGGAGGAAAGCGCCTTGTAACACAGTTCAAAGCTGTCTTTCAGGGAGGCAGAGAGGTTGGTTGGCCCTAAGAGGCTGGTTGGATCCTGTTTTTTGGTTGGATCCTGCTTCTTGGTGGTTAGCCCCAAGAGGTTGGTTGGCCCCAAGGATCACTGTTCAGGAAAGGGACGTGGCGGCAATACAGGAAGGGTGGGTATCAGTTGGACTCCGAGCTCCTTGTGATGAAATGCAGATCTCCATCTTAGCTCAAGTATGAGGCCATTCTGACGATGAGGCAAAATCGGGCTAGGAGAGCCTAGCCCGATTTCGCCTGACCACATGAGCCATCAGGCTCACAGGCGAGCCCGATGGCTTCCAGGCGGTTAACCCACCTAACGACCCCGCTGCAAACCCGGTTTTTTAAATCACGAGTAGCCGCGCTGTGGCTTCGTGCCACGGCTACTCACGAGGAAACCCCCAACCAGGAAGCTTAAAAGCAGCCTCCCAGCTCGGGTGGGGGGGTCTCGTGAGAAGAGCCTCAACGTCTTACATGTATCCACTCTGAGTGCTCCGAATGCGGACAACAATCCTTGCTTATGACTTTACGAGGGTTACTTGCAAAACCCCTCCCCATGTGCCCCATAAGGTCATTTACTATTGCTGAGTTGTTTCCAGAATAAAACATGGTTGTCTAGAGCTGGGTTGTGGGGACTCTGGCTGCACAGTGCCTGTAAGTCCCCAAGCCAGACAGTTCTAGGTGGTTGAAACCATGAATCTGAGAGTCAATCCCTTATTTAGCAGAGAAACCCAGTTCGAGAGAGAACAGAGCTCAGGGAGGAGATCTGGAGACAATTGCTTAAGGGCTCAGAGACATTAAAGCTTATTCAGAGCAGTCACAAACTTGGAATAGGAAACTTGCACACTGGACTAGCTACCTCATGGTGGAAGGAAGAAGAAAGAACAGAGAGGGAATAAAGAAGAAGGGGAGTGTCTTAAGAGGATCAGCCTACCAATCAGAAAAGACAGAGAGCAGAGATACAGAGAGAACATGGAGGAGACCTGGTCTTGTGGTGGCAAGCATGAATTGTCCCCTTTGCTAAGCAGGGCCTGCCCTGGTTTGCATTTGAATGGGAGACTACATGTGTGAGCACTGTAAGATATTCCCCTCAAGGGGTGGGGCTGCTCCGGGAAGAGAACCTGTATGCTTGCATGCAGAAAGTTCCAGGGAGAGCCAGTGTGGTATAGTGGTTAGTGTGCTGGACCAGGATCAGAGGAGACCCGAGTTCAAATCCCCATTCAGCCATGAAACTCACTGGCTGACTCTGTGCCAGTCACATATCTTTCAGCCTAACCTACTGTACAGGGTTGCTGTGAGGAGAAACACAACCATGTACACTGTTCTGGGCTCCTTGGGGGAAGAGCGGGATATAAATGTAGCCAAGAATTGGTGGGACCATAAGACTGAAAAAGTGGTCGAAAATGAAGATGTAAAAATATTATGGGACTTCCGACTACAAACAGACAAACATCTGCCACACAATACACCAGATATAACTGTTGTCGAGAAGAAAGAAAAACAAGTCAAAATAATCGACATAGCAATACCAGGGGATAGCAGAATAGAAGAAAAAGAAATAGAAAAAATCACCAAATACAAAGATCTACAAATTGAAATTGAAAGGCTGTGGCAGAAAAAGACCCAAATAATCCCAGTGGTCATTGGCGCCCTGCGTGCAGTCCCAAAAGACCTTGAACAGCACCTCAACACCAGAGGGGCCACAGAAATCACCATCAGCCAATTACAAAAAGCAACTTTACTGGGAACAGCCTATATTCTGCGACGATATCTATAACAACAGCAACAACATTGACAATAAAATTCTGGCATCCCAGGTCCTTGGGAAGGACTCGATGTCTGGATAAAACAAACCAGTCAATTACACCTGTCTGACTGTGTAAATGAACAATAACAACAACAACAACAACAACAACAAAATTCCCTCCCTGGCATCTCCAAGATAGAGCTGAGAGAACCTCCTGCCTGCAACCTTGGAGAAGCCACTACCAGTCTGGGTAGACAATACTGAGCTAGATGGACCAGTGGTCTGATTCGGTATAAGGCAGCTTCCTATCTAAGGGGGCAGCCCTACCCTCTCTACCTCCACTCCTAATGTCCCTAGTTGACAATAGGAAGTATTGGGGTTAAGAGTCAATGCCAATGGAGCCACATCTCCAACACACACTTGGACAGAGATGGCATCATTGTCCATTTGTGACCATGGTGTGTGTGCGTGTTACATAGCATGCCAGAAGTATATCCTCCTGTATTTTGCCTGTGGCACACTGGAACCTGGAGTGTGCTAGTTAATGTGCAGACAATCCGGTTTTAAGCAGGGGCTTGGACTTAATGAACTTTTTGGATACATTCCAGCCCAATGAATCCATAACTCCACTGCCGCATACTAAAACCAATTTTATTGGCCTCTAATAAGAGGCTTGTGCCTTCTGCAATATTGCTTTATGATACACCCAGTGTAGCATGCAAGGCAAGGGTGCACAGCTCAAATGGCCTGGGGGGTCGGGAGGAGAGCTGGTCTCATGGTAGCAAGCACAAATTGTCCCCTTTGCCAAGCTGGGTCTGCCCTGGTTTGCATTTGGATGGGGTACTACATGTCTGAGCATGGTAAGATATTCCCCTGAGGGGATGGGGCCACAGCTCAGTGGAAGAGCATCAGCTTGCTTGCATGCAGAAGGTGCCAAGTTCCCTCCCTGGTAGCATCTCCAAGACAGGGCTGGGAGAGACTCCTGCCTGCAGCCTTGGAGAAGCCACTGCCACTCTGTGTAGACAATACTGAGCTACTGAGTAAGGGTAAGCCAGACAAAGGGTCTGACTCATAGGAACACAGGAAGCTGCCATATACTGAGTCAGACCATTGGTCCATCTAGCTCAGTATTGTCTTCACAGACTGGCAGCGGCTTCTCCAAGGCTGCAGGCAGGAATCTCTCTCAGCCCTATCTTGGAGAAGCTGCCAGGGAGGGAACTTGGAACCTTCTGCTCTTCCCAGAGCGGCTTCATCCCGAGGGGAATATCTTACAGAGCTCACACTTCTAGTCTTCCATTCATATGCAACCAGGGCAAACTCTGCTTAGCTAAGGGGACAAGTCATACTTGCTACCACAAGACCAACTCTCCTCTCAGTATATGGCAGCTCCCTATGCTCTAAATATGGCTTGGAATGCAGGGGGGGGGGGGCAGAGGTCAATTTCCAGCACATTAACAAACTAAATTAAAATAAAATAAAATAATTAAAATAAAATACAACAGTTTTTTATTATTGTAAATAATATAAAAATAAATAAATACTTAAAATAAAATTAATTATGGAAATGCTAATAAACAAAATGTTGATTATTAAAAATGAAGGGAAGTGAGGGGGCAGAGGGCTGGAGTCAGGCAGGCCAAGAACTCTTCATGGCTGCTGCTGTTCCCACAGGACTTTCCTTCCGGTGGGCCAGCAAAACTGCCCCCATGATCTGGAGCTGGCCACCAGGCATGCAGACTTGATGTAAGGGAAAAGTTAAAAAAGAAGGCCAACCCTTTTCCATTTTGCTTTGTCCACATATTGTATTGGGTTCCCCAGACTCACCCACTTGCAGGGGGAGCAAAGTGGTTAGGTACTTCCATATGTTTTGAAAGCTGAAAATTAGGGTCAAGTTTCTTGTGATGTTAACAAAGTCATTACTAGCATGCCGGAGCTATTGAATAGGGAGGAGACCTGGTCTTGCAGTCACGAATTGCTCCCTTTGCTAAGCAGGGTCTGCCTTGATTTGCATTTGGATGGGTGACTACATGGGAGCACTGTAAGATATTCCCCTTAGAGGCAGGGGTCATAGTTCAGTGGAAGAGCACCTGCATGCTTGCGTGCAGATGGTCCCAGGTTCAATTTCTGGCATCTCCAGGTAGGGCTGGGAAAGACCCCTGCCTGAAACAGAGCCATTGCCAGTCAGTGTAGACAGTACTCAGCAAGATGGACCAATGGTCTGACTCGGTATAAGTCAGCTGCATCATCTGTTCACTTAATCTCTTTCCCCCTCCATGGCTGGATTTTGGGCGCACTTCCGAGGCTGCATCTCGACTTCAGTGTGAATTGCAAGCTCTCCGGAACAGCTCTGAGTTTGCTTTGATGTCTGAACCCCTTGTGTGATCTGCCTCAGATCGCACCAGCATCAGTGGAGGCTGCAGGCCAAGCAGAGACAGAAATGCTGAACTCTGAAGCAAACTCCCCATTTCAGTCTTGGGTGGTCTCGCACCAGCACTTGCTTTATGATGCCAGATCAGAGGCCTGTTCCTTTCCTTGACCTGGCAAAGTCCATGAACACAGGACTTGACCCAATGAAAGTCAACAGCACGATACTTGCAGTGTCCCCCGTGGTAGCTGGGGAAGATGGTCATTGTAGTCCATCCATGTCTGGGGACCCAAGTTTGAGAACCCCTGCAAAACTGGGTGGGTCTTTGAATTCTAACAAATCCCCCCACCTTTTGGAGTTTAAAGATTTGGTGGTTGTCTTTCTTTCTTTCCTTCTCTTAGTAGTATTTTCACTTTAAAGGGCTTTGACATTCATGCAGGATTTATAGAGATTGATTTGACGTAATCTTTCCAGACTTCCTTGCCTTGATGAAAGATATCTGAAGCAGTTCTTCCTATGCTCCAAATCAGCCATCGTGTAGAGAACTACTATTGAAGCTGTCTATGGTGTACCATTTTCTTTTTCTTTTTAAGAAATCAAAAGCAATTAGTGGGGGGGAACCCCAAAAAGTTATTTAAAAGCAGTCCAAGATCAGACAAACGTGCCACGCCCAGTTGCTGACAGCAGCTCAAGTTCTCATTAAGTTAGACCCTGACTTTGATCTCAGCAGGGGAAATTGTGCAAACTACATTAGCAAGCTTTCCTTAAAATGCTTGGGCAGGTATTTGGAGTTCCACTGAGAAGATGGAGGGAGATTATTCTGTGGTCTTTGCAAGTGTATCATAGGAACATAGGAAGCTGCCTCATACCGAGTCAGACCACTGGTCCATCTAGCTCAGTATTGTCCACCCAGACTGGCAGCAGCTTCTCCAACATTGCAGGCAAGACTCTCAGTCAGCCCTGTCTTGGAGATGTTGCTTGGGTGGGAACTTGGAACCTCCTGCATGCAAGCATGGAGGTGCTCTTCCCAGAGCAGCCCCATCCCATAAGGGGAATATCTTACAGTGCTCACACATATAGTCTTGCATTCAAATGCAAACCAGGGCAAACCCTGCTTAGCAAAGGGGACAATTGGTGCTTACTAGAATAAAAATCTCCACTGATTTCCAAGCAGGGGCTACTCTGGTTAAAAAAAACCCCCAAAACCAAAACCCTCCTATGTGAGAGCCATTTCCCACGTTGAGCTATACTTCCCAGCATCCTGTGCACACCTTCCATGATGGTGCAGGGACTCAAGAGGGTTCAGCTTCCCTTCTAGGAGAACACCACCACCCACACCATCCCTGGGCAAAGCACAGCACTGTATGGCAACAATGGTCATCTCCATCTGGTGTGCATAATACTCAGTTTTGGCTGAAACTTTGCACAAGTCCATTAAACAATTAGTCAGGGTCAGGCACAGAGAGAAGCCAGCAGTAGCTTGCTGTTGCAGTGCACCCCTCCTAGCCCTGCCCCCTGCTTCAGTGTCTGATGTCAGATGCAGGGAGTGGTTAACCATGCCCCTTACATCTGACATCAGGCAGGGTGTGTGGTTTAGCTCCCAAAGGGAGTTGTGCGGCCCCATTTGGGAGCTAAATCTGCCAGCGCTGCATTTGCAGCACGGCCAGAACAGCTCTCCCTGGCTTGCTAAACCACCCCCACCCCCTGCGTCTGATGTCAGATGTGGGTGGGTGTGTCTGTGGCACAAGGTGTGGCCCCAGTGGGCTGGCGGCCCAGGTACTTTGAACCCGTTCGCTCACTGTTGGCCCAGGCCCTGGTCAGGGAGCCACACTTAAGATTCATGCGGGCCCATCACTGGCTCCCGGGCCTTACAATGAAGAACAAAGCAGAATGCTTTACTAATCCATTTGGGGGTCTAATGTACCCCAAAGGGCGTTACAGAAACAGCAGAGACCTGAGGGTTTTGCCTTGATCACCACACCACCAGCTGCAAATAAAGCGAATCGCAGAAATCAAACCTCCATTAAGTGTTTCCCTTTGGCAGTACAGAACAGCAGCAAAGATAATGGGGGTCAATAACAGTATATTATTGGACATGTAAAAGTGACATGGCATAGCAGGTACTGGTCAGTTTCAGTGTCCCAGCCAAGACAATTAGAGGACAAAATAACCCCAACACACATCAGAGAACACACTGCAGTTTACAAGAATAAAAGGGTGTGGGGTAATGTAATACCACACTTCAATTGACTTCCTTGAAATTGAGGAATAAGAGCAGTATGGAGTTTAGAAAAGTAAAATCAACACTTTATAAGTTTGGGTCAAATTGGCTTAGAGAGAAGTGAAGTGAAGTGATTTGTCTAACCAAGAGTGGAACAGCCCACATCCTGTCCTTCGTACATGCACATGTACAGGTCAACCATGTTCCAGGCTGTGTTTCAGTTTATTCTATATTTATAGTGCATTAAGGGATATATAGCCCATCTCTTCAATAAACTCTTCGCTCAAAACCATAAAATAGTACAGTAAACAAATAATCACATTGCAACCAGCAATCATGAAACCAAGAAGGAGAGAAACACAGTTAAGATTACTTTAAATGTATAACCAACAGGGAGAACAGAACTCTAAGAACCAAAAACCTGCTTCAGGAGTTTTTACAAGGCAGCAGAAGGCCAGGAGAGAGAGGGCAAGACCTGTCTCCTGTGGCAAGGAGTTCCACAAATAAGTCACAACAGCCACATAAAGTTTGCTGCTGCATCTTTTCTATGTCTGACTTTGAGGACAGGTTTTCTGGGAACTGGATATCCCTGGAGCCTCTTTAAAATGGAAATATTCCATGGCATCAAATGATAAGTGGGATTTTATGCAAACAGTTTTATTTCATGCAAACAGTAAGAGCCAGCGTGGTGTAGTGGTTAGAGTGGTGGACTAGGACCGGGGAGACCCGAGTTCAAATCCCCATTCAGCCATGATACTAGCTGGGTGACTCTGGGCCCGTCACTTCTCTCTCAGCCTCACCTATTTTGCAGGGTTGTTGTGAGGAGAAGCTTAAGTATGTAGTACACAGCTCTGGGCTCCTTGGAGGAAGAGTGGGATATAAAGTGTAATAATAATAATAATAAATACAAAGATCTAAAAATGGAAATTGAAAGGCTGTGGCAGAAAAAGACCCAAATAATCCCAGTGGTCATTGGCACCCTGGGTGCAGTTCCAAAAGACCTTGAAGAGCACCTCAACACCATCGGGGCCACAGAAATCACCATCAGCCAATTACAAAAAGCAGCTTTACTGGGAACAGCCTATATTCTGTGACGATATCTATAACAGCAGCAACAATATTGACAATAAAATTCTGGCATCCCAGGTCCTTGGGAAGGACTCGATGTCTGGATAAAAACAAACCAGTCAATAACACCTGTCTGACTGTGTAAACAAGAAATAATAATAAAAATAATAATAAAAATAATAATAATGTTATCTGTTCCTAGCATGCTGCCACCCTGAAACACACGGAGGCTATTCCCATGATTACTAGAAACCGGGCTAAGGGAGCCCAGCCCAGTTTCTAGTGAGCCATCGGGCCCAGTGACTAGCCCGTCTAAAAACCCCTCTTCTCAAACGAGGGTAACAAGCAGAATGGCCAGAAACGGTCCAAAGCAGATGTGACACAAAAACCACACAACTCTGATGGACATTTGGGTAAAAGTGCCTATAAAGGGCAGCAAAAATTGCTTATTGAAACACTGCAAGCAGTACTCTCTTAAGCAGACCATAAAGGCAAGCAAGGCACAGTACTCACACACACTCAAAGGGTTTCTTCCAGGAGCATGAAAGATTATTTCCTGAGGTCACCCTGACAGAACTGCTGCCTCAGAGAAGTTCCGGAAACATCTGTGAGAGGCTTCCATTTTCCCTCACCAGAAGCTGGGTTTCCAGCCTAATGAGCTTATGGCCTGCAGGTGTGCAACAATGGGGCTGCCCACTTAAGACTGAAGGAGTTGCTCCTGGATACTTCTTCTGCCTGTTAATCCCACTCCTACCCCATATTTCTCACAATATCAAGCCATTTAAAAAGCCAGGCTGCTTTCCAGAGTCACCTGAAGAAGGACCCCCCAATAGCAGACTAGCAAATTTTACAGCAATGGCCTTGGCAAGATGGCTGCAGTCAGCCACCAAGATGACTGGAGTCTGGTCCTGCAAGATGGCTGCCGTCCTGCTATGGCCGCAGCCAGCTAGTCTTGGCAAGATGGCTGACATCCATAAGATCCCACGCCCAGGGAAGAAATTCTGCTCGGTGAGTGCCCAAGCTTGCCTTTATGTGTGCGTTCTTTAAAATTGGTATGTTGAAAGAAGCCCTTTTCTTGCCTCCTCCATGTGGCTTTACTTCGTGTGTGTGTGTTTGCATGCAATATTGGTTCCCAGATTTGCCCAGCAGATTTGCCGGTGGACACGTTTCTGCAGCGTGTGCCGCTTTTGTCCTTGTTGTGTTTGCAGCCCCGACAATGTTGCTTTCTTTTCATACGGAACTGGTTTGTGCCACATTGTGGTTGTATCAGGTATTGATTAGATGGGAGTGTTTAACCTTGGGTCCTCAGATGTGGTTGGACTACAATTCCCATCACCCCCGGCCACAAATTGTGGATGTGAGTGTTTCTCAAAGCTTACTAGTCTGAGGGAGCTCTTCTGCCTTATCTTAGCTTAGGGGTTCCCAACCTTCAGTCTCCAGAGGTTGTTGAACCACAACTACCATCACCCTCAGCTTTCAGCCACAGTGGCTACTAGGGATGTTGGGAGTTGTAGTCTTACACCATCTGAGGACCCAAAGTTGGGAAGCCCTGGGATGAAAGAGATAGTTTGACGTTTGTTTGTGTTTGGTCTTTGTTTTATGGTACTGCTCCTGAGGAAGCCAGTTTGCTGAAACATGTTGTGCAAATACATCTTTATGCAATGAATCCCACACAGCTGACTTTCTGCACCCCCTGAGGCAGATATTTGAGGCAGATATAAGAACTACGCCTTTGCGTCCACCAATTTACTTATATGAAGCTTGAATCACGTCCTTTTTTGTTTGCACCCAGAATGGTCCCTGGTTGTTGTGAGGGTAATATACTCTGCATATTCATATGCATATCGTATTCATATGTTCAGAAGCACTCTCCACCTTTAAAAATATTTCTAGTCTTGATTGTTTGTTTGTTTATTTGCAGCTTTTAAACCAAACCCACAATAGGTAATATACAAAGCTCTTGAAGCAAGGATGCTGGGAGCAGAGGCAGAGTAGCTGAAAATATTTGTTCCAATATCTCTTATATATGGTTGGATAAATGTTGCTGGACTACAGCTCCCACTATCCCCTGCCACCATGGCCATTGTGGAGGGGGATGATGGGAGATGTAGTCCAACATCTGAGTCCCAAAGGTTGGAAACCCCTGCAAGATTGCCTTCAATATGCTTTTCTCTTGAACACTATAATGTCATCAGAAATCTTGTCCACTGATGTACAGAGGGAGGGGTGTTCTCTTTCTAGTACTGGCATACCGTTATCCACAATGCATGCAATAGTCATTTCATAACCTACTTCACAGGGATGTAGTGAGGAAAAACTTAAGTATGTAGTACACTGCTCTGGGCTCCTTGAAGGAAGAGCAGAATATAAATGTAATAAATATGAGGCAGAGCTCTCAGATAAAGAAAATCCAATGTAATAAATAAATAAATTAAATTAAATTTCCAGGGGTGAAGAAATGTTAGCTCAGTTTATCAGCCAGACAAAATATTTTACTTGTCAAGCGATGTTGGTACATTGCTCATCAGGATTTTTTTCACTCATCACAGACTAGTGGATTTCTGCAGCCCTCGTAATTTCCAAAGCTCCTCTGTGTAAAGCCTTGTATCACCTGATGCGATATTCATTTGCATAGATTTTGGGGTTGCTTTCAAAAATTAGCTCGATGTATAGGTACACATTGGACCAGAAAGGAGCTATTATTATTATTATTATTTTACATTTATATCCCGCTCTTCCTCCAAGAAGCCCAGAGCGATGTACTATTGCTTAAATTTCTCTTTCACAACATCCCTGTGAAGTAGGCTAGGCTGAGAGAGAAGTGACTGGCCCAGAGTCACCCAGCAAGTCTCATGACTGCATGGGGGTTTGAACTCAGGTCTCCCCGGTCCTAGTCCAGCACTCTAGCCACTACACCACGCTGGCGCTCTCTTACCAGACACTTCTGTAGAAAGAGAGAATCTTGTTCCCTGCAGGGTCTGAGACCAGCTCGTGTGCTTTGGGGAGTGGGGAATATACATCTCGATTTTAATAAATAATCTGCCAGTGTGGCTCCACTCTTTCTTTCTTTCTTTCTTTCTTTCTTTCTTTCTTTCTTTCTTTCTTTCTTATTCATGAAATTTATACCTCGCCCACACTTATGTCTCAAACTTATGTCACTTCTGATCAGGTTCAGCCCCAACTTTTAGACTGGCTCCACCCATGATCCACCAAGTTCTGTCCTGGCTCCTCCCAGAATCCACCGGGCTCTGACTCTGCACTCCCAACTCAACCTTTAACCTCATGTTTGGAGGGGACAGGACTTCTGAAAGTCAAACTTGGTTATCTTGCTTCCCACAATCTCCATGGAGAGGGAGGTGTTAACTCTTGAACTGGGCAGTATTGAGGCCCAGTGGCTTGTGTTTTAAGAGCAAGAAAAGAAAAAGAAAAAGAAACAATGATCGCAAGGGAAATACCCATTTCAAAGCAAAAAATACCAAAAACCCCTTCAAGGAAGCGATCATTTACATTACAGAAGCTCCCCGTCATTATATTTCCTGCCACAGATGAATTTATCACCACTTTAGTACCGACTATCAATGACAGCAGAAATTACGCTTCCTTTCATATCCTCATTCTTTTGATAATTGCTCTTTTAACTGCCTCTTGCTTACAGATGTTATCTCATTCCAAGGAGAGCCTGAGCTCGGATCCTACACAGATGATGATGATGATGTAGTTTTTTCCCCCAAGTGGAAACAGCTTGACCTGATAATGTCACTGCCCAAAAGATGCTGTGAGTCAAAACAGAATTCCAATTTGAAATGAAAGTTGGCAGAATCCTATGATAGTTGTGATGAAAGCAGGGTTTAATCTGAGCAGGATTTCAGTCTGAGGAATTGCCCCTGCGATGTTGCCCTCTTTCCCTTTTTTAATTCTGAAAGTGTCCCATCACTGGCATAAATATTGGCCAGTTCTGACAGTTTAGCATTCCTGCAGTGATACTGTAGCATTCCTGCAGTGATACTACCAAGAGGACTGTGGGAAGCAGGAATTTTTAGAATGGGCATGTTTTTTATTTCACAAATCCTGGCCCTATGGCACGGGTCTCGAACAGAGATTACATAGGAACATAGGAAGCTGCCATATACTGAGTCAGACCATTGGTCTATCTAGCTCAGTTTTGTCTTCACAGACTGGCAGCGGCTTCTCCAAGGTTGCAGGCAGGAATCTCTCTCAGCCCTATCTTGGAGATGCTGCCAGGGAGGGAACTTGGAACCTTCTGCTCTTCCAAGAGCGGCTCCATCCCCTGAGGGGAAGAGCTTCCAGTGCTCAGACTTCTAGTCTCCCATTCATATGCAACCAGGGCAGACCCTGCTTAGCTAAGGGGACAAGTCATGCTTGCTACCCCAAGACCAGCTCTCCTGGTCCAGATTCTCAGCCTGTTGGACCGCAACTCCAGTGTGGGAGCCAGTGTGGTGCAGTGGTTAGAGTGCTGGACTAGGACAGGGAGACACGAGTTCAAATCCCCATTCAGCCATGATACTTGCTAAGTGACTCTGGGCCAGTCACTTCTCTCTCAGCCTAACCTACATCACAGGGTTGTTTTGAGGAGAAACCTAGCTACGTACCCTGCTCTGGGCTCCTTGGAGAAAGAGCGGACTATAAATGTAAAAATTCCCAGCTATGATGGAGGATGGGATTTGTAGTCCAGCATAGGAAACAGTCTTATACTGTCTGACTACTGGTCCATCTAGCTCAGTATTGTTTCCAGTGACTAGCAGCAGCTCTCCAAGGTTTCAGGTAGGAGTCTTTCCCAGCCCTACCTGGAGATGCTGCCAGAGAGTGAACCTGGGACTTTCTGCATACGAGTAGATGCTCTACCACTGAGCTACAGCCCCATCCCCTAAGGAGAATCTCCTATAGCAGATGGTGCTTACATGTAGTCAACTATCCAAATGCAAACCATGGTGAACCATGCTGAGCAAAGGGCAATTGCTACCGCAGGACTGGCTTTCCACCCTGACAACATCTGTGGTCCTAAGCTTGAGAACCTCCAGCCTAAAAGATAGAGACAGGGCAGGAAGCCCCAAACCTAGTGGATTATCTATTTATTTTATCATATTTATATACCACCTGATATATGTGTATCTGGTCAGTGTACACGATTTAAAACACAACCAATACAGAACAGAGCCAGTACAACTGAGGGGTGGACCATGCATGTCGTTTACTGCTTCTATGTACCAGGGACAAGAATCCCATTTTCCTTGTCTCTGTTTCTGGTCAACCATTGTCCCTATATAGAACATAGGAAGTTGCCTTCTACCGGGTCAGACCCTTGGCCCATCTAACCCAGTATTGTCTACACAGACTGGCAGCAACTTCTCAGCCCTGTCTTGGAGATGCTGCCAGGGAGGGAACTTGTAACCTTCTGCTCTTCCCAGAGTGGCCCCATCCCCTGAGAGGAATATCTTCCAGTGCTCACACTTCTAGTATCCCATTCAAATGCAAACCAGGGTGGACCCTGCTTAGCAAAAGGGGGACAATTCATGTTTGTTCCCACAAGGCCAGCTCTCCTCCCATATTGCCCCAGTTTTTGACTTCCAGGGAGACCTGGGGCATATCTTCCAGTAATATTGCTAGAGTGAATTCTTAGCGTTCTCTTCAGCATCCAAACTCTAATCTCAGGGTATCTGGCTGTATTGGTACACCTTCAGCAAGGTGTAAGTGTGGAGACACTGGAGAAAGTATGGTTCCCAAAGTGACCCTGGCTGTAAGAACAGAGGTATTATAAGCATGTCCCAATTTACATCTATGAGGCATTAAAGGCTTAGCTAAGAGCTTTGATTTGGCAGAGTGTTGGGTGTTAACCTAATAAATCAAGCATAAGCCTCAACATCTGTGTTTGTATTTGGAGGCAACCCAACAGGAGACAGCTATAAAATGCAAGATGGCACCTCTCTCCTTTTTTGTTTCCTCGGACATCTTTCTTCTCAAAAGGTTTGCTTTTGGCTCCTGCAACTTAAACAGCAGGGGGAGGGAGGTGGAGAACTTAGAGGTGCTGCAAAAAAAGTACCCCACCTCCACTGCCGCCGCCTTATCTCAAGCTCTCTTCTGTAGCTTGAAATCTGTAGATATACCACAGCTGGAACGGGTGGCACCAGATGTTGGGAAGTTTGTTTTCTGCAGCCAGGGACTCAAGGCATGGATCCTTCAGCCAATGTTTCTTTGATCTCACCTGGGGACTGGGGAGGAAAGTTCTCATGGTGCCCCTCCCCATCTCCCTTGCTTTGTGGCTCTCTTGCACTTCAGACTTAAAAGACAAAAAAGAGAGAAGGAAAAACTGGAAATGGTCAGCATGCAGCCGTGATGCAAAAGGAAACTGGTGTATACTGGTGCAGACCATAGTCAGCTAGATTGACCGAGGGTCTGAATTGGTACAAGGCACTTCCTAAGGCAGGCCTGCTCAACTTAGGCCTCGCAGCTGTTTTTGGACTACAACTCCCATAAGCACTAGCCACGGTAGCCAATAGCCAGGGATTGTCACCAGCCACAGGGATGTAATAATGCAACAAATTATGGGATTGGTAAACCAGCATCTGCAGGAGGGCTGAAGCTGAGCAGCCCTGGCCTAAGGGCTTCTGATGGGTCTGGGTCCCTTGGCAAACCACCCGCATAGGACCCTCCTCTCTGGGTGGGCCTCAAGGGAGTTGCTCCACTACCGCCATGGTATTGAAGCCATTGGCAAAGGGGTGGTCTTGGATTCTGCAGTGGGCTCTTCCAAGGGAGACAGAAATTCAACAGCTACCCAAGTTTGCTGACCCCATATGCTGTCCCTGGCTGTTGATGGAGACCATTCTGGGAGGGGCAGGTGCCTAAAGGCCGTTAAGAACAGCCCTGCTGGATCAGGCAAAAGGCCCGTCTTGTTCAGCCCCGTTTCACACAGTGGCTCACCAGATGCCACTGGAAGCCACAGGGAAGAGGTATGTGCATGCCCTCTGCTCCCCTGCAATTGGTATTGAGAGGCATCATGCCTCTGAGGCTGGAGGTGGCCCACAGCCACCAGACTAGTAGCCATTGATAGACCTTTGTCTAAGCCCCTTTTAAAGCCATCCAAGCTAGTGGCCATTACCACACCTCATGGCAAAGAATTCCATAAATTAATTATGCACGGTGTGAAGAAGTACTTCCTCTTGTCAGTCCTAAATTTCCCGACCTTCCATTTCATGGGATGACCCTGGTTCTGGTGTTGTGTGTGTGAGAGAGAAATTTCTCTCTGCCCACTCTCTCCACTTCATACATAATTTTATAGCCCTCAATCATGTCTCCCCTAAGTTGCCTCTTTTCCAAACTACAAAGCTCCAGATGCTTTAGCCTTGCCTCATAGGGAAAGATAGATATAAGTTTATTCAGTCATTGACCAGCAAAACATAGGGAAAGTACTCCAGGCCCCTGATCATCTTGGTTGTCATCTTCTGCACCTCTTCCAGTTCTACAATATCCTTCTTAAGATACGGTGACCAAAACTGTAGGCAGTACTCCAGGTGTGGCCACACCATAGATTTGTATAAGGGCATTATAATATTAGCATTTTTATTTTCAACCCTTACCTAATGTTTTTCACAGCTCTGAGTCAACACTTTCAATGAGCTGTCCACCATGACCCCAAGATCTCTCTTCTGGTCAGTCACCAACAGCTTAGATCCCATCAACATATTTGTGAAGTTGTGGGTTTTTGCCCCAATGTGCATCACTTTACACTTGCTTAGATTGAACCACGTTTGCCATTTTGTCACCCACTCACGCAGTTTGGAGAGATCTTTTTGGAGCTCCTCACAATCTGTTGTGGATTTCACTACCCTAAATTGTTTGTTATCAACTGCAAATTTGGCCACTTTGCTCCTTACCTCAACTTCTAGATAATTTATGAACCAGTTAAAGAGCTCTGGTCCCAATAATGATCCCTGGAGGACCTCATTTTCTACTTCCCTCCATTGTGAAAACTGTCCATTTATTCCTATCCTCTGTTTCCTGCCTTTCAACCAGTTACTGATCCACACATGAACCTATCCCCTTATCCCATGACTACTAAGTTTGCTCAAGAGCCTTTGGTCGGGAACTTTGTCAAAAACTTTCTGGAAGTTGTTAATGAAACTGCCTCGAGAGTGTTTGGCCTATACCCCCTAGTTCTGGTGAATGTGGGGAATTTAGCTCAAAAGGGGAGACAGTTCCAATCAGCCTTAATTTGTCCAAGTGTACGAACTCAAGAAAATTGGCTTGAGAGAGAGAGGTTTGAATTAAATCAAAAAGGAATTTATTAAAAAATAAAACCAGACTAAATTACTATGTGGCCCTAGTTTAAAGACATTACAAATATGCTAAGAAACAGACTATTGTAAGGCATATTTTGCTTAAAGCTCCAAATTATGTGTATATTCCCAGGCGAGCTAGAGAGGTACTTTAAGATAGAGGGGCAAGATTTCAGAAATAAGAGAAAGGGATAGGTTCAGCCCTGAAGAAACCAGGCAAGAGGCTATATCATCTGTCCTGAAGAGGGGAACACCAAGGTGGAGTTTCTTGTTGCAGTCTGCTGGGGTCCAGAGTGAGAGGAACAAGAGAACACTGAGATGTTTTGCAGTGGGAGGCCCAGGTGTAATATACAGGTGGAAGCACACTGGGTCATGGAGTTAGAGATACTTTATATCCCCAAATGTGCCTTGAGGGCACTTGTTTTTTGTCCTGCTCTGCTGAACAGGGGAGCCCAGACAACCTCTTTGAGGGAATGCATTGTGTCTTGCTCATAGGGATGTGCCAACCAGCTCGATGTCGAGCCAGCTTGATGTCGAGCCAGTTCGGTTTGACGGTCTGGGGTCGAACCGAACCACGCCTCACAGACATATATAAAATTTAATGTCACTTACCCCCTCTGGGGGAGTTGTTGGAGGTGGAAGGGGGGTGTCCGTGGAGGTTCCCTC
The DNA here is from genome assembly GCF_027244095.1 of Hemicordylus capensis. NCBI lineage: Eukaryota > Metazoa > Chordata > Lepidosauria > Squamata > Cordylidae > Hemicordylus > Hemicordylus capensis. The sequence goes on from NC_069671.1 coordinate 10,299,273, forward strand.
TCCCCCCCGCCGGCCTTCCATGCAGCCCAAAGCCGGCTTTTTGGCCCATTTGGGCCTTCCGCCTCTGGCGTGGTGGCCATTTTGGAGAATCTCCTGTGCTGGGACTGACTCTCTCAATAATTCTATCAACAGTTTCAATAGGCACACTTTCAAAGTTACATCACTTACTCACCCCTATTGTAATGGAGGCTGCAGATAAGAAACTTGTCTTATCTGTCTTTTCTCCATGGCCTAATGGCCAGGTATTGTCTCTCTTTGCAAGAGGAAGAGGGGAGTTTAGATTTCATTCCAAGGCTAAAATGATCTTAGATGCCAGACACTTGCAGTAGCTAGTCCTGGGAGTCTGCTTAGCTGGGCACCCCTCATAGAGAGTGTGAAGTGAATCCCCTTTCCAATTTGTGGGGCTTGTAGTCAAATCTAGGGGCGACCAGTCCACTGCCAACTAACCAACTTGTCTTCATGTATAACATAGACTGGGAACTCACATTGTGGTGCAGCATAGCAAAAATGCAATCTCCAAGCCTGGAGATGCAGTTGCAACCAGGAAGGCTTCTGGGAGCAAGCAGAATAAGCTCAGCTGGTAACATATTCCATGATACATCACTGAACACTCGACCCGTTCCAAGGACACTTCTGTTTATTTGCACTTCTTCTTTTGTGTGTGTGTGTCTTTCCTGACTTTCCCTTTCAACTTCCTTTTTACCAGTTTCCTCTTCTGAAGTCCAATGCATCTGTGTTGGACTTCCTTGACAGTCCTCCCCTTGCATATATACTGATCACACTGGTGGTCCAGTGTGGTCACTGCTCTCCAGTAGTTTTGCATCTCTGACATCTTGCACTAGGCACCAATCAGGATTAAGTCCAAGGTCGCTATTCCTCTGGTTGGTTCAGTGTCACAGTCATTTAGCAAGTCTAGAAATTTGGCCTCTCTTTCATTATCTGAATGTGAATTTACCCAATCTATGTGTGGGTAGTTGAAGTCACCCATTATTACTGCCCTATCTCTATTTGATGCCTCCCTTATTTGTTTCTCCAACTCCAGGTCACTCTCAGCACTTTGATCCAGAAGGAGATAGCACATCCCTAGTAACACATTTCCTTTCAGTCCTTGTAATGTTACCCATAATGATTCTGAGGACGACTCTGGTCCACCTAGATTTTCTAGCTTGTTGGATTCTACCTCTTCTTTGATATACAGCACCATTCCTTCCCCTACCCTACCCTCCCTGTCCCTTCTATAGAGTTTATATCCAGGAATAACCGTGTCCCACTGGTTCTCACCATTCCACCAGGTTTCCGTTACACCCACTATATCTATGTTTTCATTAGTAACCAAGCACTCCAGCTCACCCATCTTCACTCAGAGGCTTCTGGCATTGGCATATAGACACTTATACGCTGAGTTCCTCACCTGGTGTTAACGTGTGCTAATTCGTTGATTCAGCCAAGATGAAAAAGACGGCCTCTGAGACATCCAGGCGATGTCTTCCCTGAAACCCAAAGCTGACAATGCTAACAGTTTCACACATTTTATAGTGCATGCATTTATCTATTTTTTTGCTTAGCTACAGAGATGAAACATTCTGGAAGATCAGCCAGGACTCACAACAAAATAAATGAATTGCTCCCCCCCACCCCCGTTGTGATGCTCTTAGAGACTAATGTAGAAACTTCTGTGTGTCTGTCAGAAAAGGAGTTCCCATGCTAGATCCACTTTGGTTGATGCAGGCAGTATCTTGTGGTTCGTGGCTTGATGAGTAATTTTGTACAAGTCTTGTAGGATTAGGAATCTTGGCCAACTTGGTGATAACATATCCTAATCCGACTGGGAGGTCTTGCCAACTTCAGCTACCCTGAGGAGGGTTTGTTTGTTGTAGTCCATGTTGTTTGCATGGACTACATCACTACTATAACTTTTGAAGACAGAACTGGAGGTGTGTAATGGAGCAGTGGCTCAGACGTTGTGTATTTGAATAGAAGGATTCAAGCTGGCTTCTGATGACTATGTGAGAATTAGGAATGGGAACACAAATTTCTGAGTATTAGTATTAGGGAAGGAAGCGATACTCCGAGACTGTGAGTAGAGCAGGGCTGCTCAAACAGCAGCCCTCCAGCTGTTTTTGGACTACAACTCCCATAATTCCCAGCCACAGTCACCCACAGCCAGGGATTATGGGAGTTGTAGGCCAACATCTGCAGGAACGCCAAAGTTGAGCAGCCCTGGAGTAAAGACAATATGTCAGCATCACCAACATATCAATTTATATGTAGCGAGAAGAGTCCATCTAAAACTTGGTCTTTTGGCCATTTTTCTTGGCTAGGATTGTCCACTCTACATGGGAGGTTGATGGCTGTTCATTCAAAATGGTGGCTTCCCAGGGCCTTGGTCTTCCCCCATGCTTCTGTCCTGCATCTTTGGAACAGAAGTGCAGCACACAAATGAATTTGCTTACCCTTGGACTTCAGGGACCAAAGCCCACACTCCCTGGAGGCCCCCAAATCCTCTTTAATTTGTCCTGGGTGGTATGGTTGCCCTGCTGTGCTGCTAGTCCATGCTGCGTTGGGGTGAGTGTGACCTGTGCCAGGTGGGACCTCTGCTTTAGAGACAGTGGGGAGTGAGGAAATAAATATGTTGTGTGTTGAAATGTTTCTGCTAATGCATATTTGCACAAATATACCTGTTTTATAGTCGCCTTAAGTGGCACAGTGGGAAAATGCTTGACTAACAAGGAGAAGGTTGCCAGTTTGAATCCCCACTGGTACTATATCGGGCAGCAGCGATCTAGGAAGATGCTGAAAGGCATCATCTCATACTGCACGGGAGGAGGAAATGGTCAACCCCTCCTGTATTCTACCAAAGAAAACCACAGGGCTCTGTGGGAGCCAGGAGCCGAAATCGACTTGACAGCACACTTGACCTGTTTTATACTCTTACTTTCTTGTGCATTCAGTTGCTGTTTGTGCCCTAAAAAACCCACATATTAAAAATACTGAGGCTCTTCACGCAATTAGTGTGAAGAGCTGTAAGTAGGGTTGTGGGAAGAGCAGGTTCAACCCGCTCTTCCCGCAGACGATCACCAACGTATTTCTGGGCGGGCGGATTGCCCATTCAGACAAGTGGTGGCTTGGCTTGGGTGCTCCTGCGCCTGGCCCACGTCTGGCAGCTCTGGAGGTCTGACGCAGGGAAGAACTGCTACCCCCCGGAGCCTCAGGAACTGGGCTGGGCTCCCTTAGCCCAGTTTCTGCTGCTCGTGTTAATCGCCTCTGTGTGTGGGTGTAGGGGGATGATGCTTAACTTGTGGGGGGCGGAGGGCTCCAAAGGCCTTTAGGTCCAGGCTCCAAAATTACCTCTGGCAGTCCAGCTTAGTATACAGGCTGACGTGTTTTGTCCGTTAACAAATACAGAGCTTCCAGGCCGAGCAGGAGCCCAGTGCCTTAGCGTTTGTGCTTGATTTGCCTTTGGTTTGAATTCCATGCTTGCATTTTATGAGTCGTTGGACATCCATCTAAAGGAAATGTCAACAGGCTTGTAGCCTCCTGCTCCCCCCAACCCCACGGCTATCTCCCAACTGCCCCCCACCTCTCCTTAGGAACAAGCAACAAACCGGATCATGTTCCTGAGTTCCAAAGGATTCTGGGTAAGGACCATGAGAAACAAAACAAAGGCTCGTTTGTGGCTTTTTTGGTGAGGAGGACAAGATGGGACTCGAATGGCACCATCCTGTGGATGCGTCTTCTTGGTTTGAGCCCCCCTGGGCTAGTTCCCGAGCTCAAAGAGAATTAATCTTTTAACGTGTGCGGTCATGAACGGGGTGCGGTTAATTGTGTCGGTGGCAGCCCGGCATTTGCAGCTACAAACGGGGCTTTTAAGGCTCGGTTTTGCACCTGGTGGAATGCTTGCTTAGATGCCGAGATGATAAATGTTTTCAGTGTTCACAATGTTTCCCCCCCCCCTGGCATGACTGTGATGATAGGGGTGATATGGGGGGAATTCAGGGCTGCTGAAGGCAGAGGTTGCGGGGAGCATGTGCATCTGGCATTCCAGGTGTCGGCCCATGACATGAACAGGTAGTTTTGGGACCACCTCTGAGCCTTCCTCCCCAGCCAGCCATGACTTGGGTGGACCCTTTAAAGTGGACCCTCGCCCATCATATTGCCCATCATAGTGGAGCATTCAGGAAATGCTGCCGTTTCTTCCCTGGGCTTTTGGTCATGGCTATAGTGTGGGATTGCTACACCTGTCCACAGATCCTCAAACTGGGTCACAGACTGTACGTGCACAGCTGCAGAGCAGATGATTGCTGCAGGGTTGGGGTGACCCAGTCATGCTTCCACAGTCAGCTGCAGTTTGAGTTCTTCCTTCTGCTTCTTCATGCCTTCCCCTCCATTGCAAAATAAGAAATAGTAGAAAGTATTTCATTCTGACTGCCCTGTATTCTGTGTCATACTTTCCTACACCCCAATATAAGAAGACAGAAGGATGCCCATGCATTGACACAGCATCATTTCTGGCTCACCTATATAAATTGTGTGTACTCTTTCTTTAAGAGACAAGTCCAAAGGCCTCAGGATGAGACAGGCCATGTGATAGAACCAGGAGAACAGATTTGGGGCACCACTGAAATCTGTGTGAGTAGTTGGGCTTGTACGATCTCTTTAGGAACCTGAATAGTCCGGATGGACTAGAGACAATCAACACCTGTTGTGCTTTCTCTCCCCTCTCTTCGCAGATTTATTTATGTATTATGCACTGGGCTTTTCCAGTGCATTGTTAGTGTTAAAGAAATAAGTTATTAAAACAGGTCTGCTATGTGCTTCCCCCACACACATCCAGTTAGACTGACCTAACAAGAGAGGCTGTGAGAGATTCATTGGAGAAGCTGCTGCCAGTCTGGGTAGACAATTCTGAGCTAGATGGACCAATGGTCTGATTTGAGAGGAGAGCTGGTCTTGTGGTAGCAAGCATGACTTGTCCCCCTTAGTTAAGCAGGGTCTACCCTGGTTGCATATGAAAGGGAGACTAGAAGTGTGAGCACTGGAAGAAATTCCCCTCAGGGGATGAAGCCGCTCTTGGAAGAGCAGAAGGTTCCAATTTTCCTCCCTGGCAGCATCTCCAAGATAGGCTGAGAGAGATTCCTGCCTGCAACCTTGGAGAAGCCGCTGCCAGTCTGTGAAGACAATACTGAGCTAGATAGACCAATGGTCTGACTCAGTAGATGGCAGCTTCCTATGTTCCTATAACAATCTCTGGTGTTACACCTGTCATGGCCCATTCACACATGCAAGCCCTCAGTTGATGAATGAACATGTGAATCAGTCCATAAGACAAGAGTAGGTACAAGCCAAGGGCATGTTGAATTCAGGCACACACTATTTCCTGGCACCTGTACCCAGTTTTCCTTCATCCCTCCCTTTTGGGTTCTGTGAGTGAAGGACAAGCAGTCTCCTTCTGCGATGTTATCTTGTACCCTCGGAACAAATTATAGCGCACATATTTCAAGATAAAGTAAGCCGATCCTTCAGTGGCTGTTCATTGAGGCCCTCTGAGCTACGGCAATTCCTCTCCACCTGCATGTCATGTTATCTGCACCTCATTCTCAAAACTTGGCATCCAGTCAGATGGAAGGAAGGGAGAGTGCGGGTTGCTGAAAGGTGGGAAAATGGCCGACACCTGTGCGTTGGCCTGTCAGATTCTGTGTGGTAAAACAATCCTTCTCTGCTTCCCTTCCTTTCCCCCACCCTGCCTGCTGCGAAACGACGAAAAGAAATCTTTTTAGAGATTTCTAAAAAGCTTGGCCTGCTTTGTAGGGATGTGCATGACATTAGCTCAAATTGATTCAAATTCAAATCAAATTTGAACTGATTTGGAACAACTGAATAGAGTGGAGATTCGCTCAAATTGACTCAAATTTGACCAAATGTGAATCAATTTGAGAAAATGTTTCCAGCGCAGCACTTTAAAGTCTTCCTTTAAAAGAAGAGACTTGGTATCCTGGTTAGCTTCTGTGCATTTCCTTTTTCTTCCTATCAGAATGACAAAATACCAAGCAAAAGAAAATGCCTGCCTGCTTTCCTCCCTTCCTTCCTTCCTTCCCTCCCTACAATATAGGTACTGCTCAGAACCATACTTGGTCTGCTGCATTGTTGCTGCCCTATTAAAAGTAAGCAACAACCCAAATCTTGTTGCCTGACAACAGTACATTAGAACATCTTCAGGATGCTTTGCTCCTCCGTCTCTCTCTCTCTCTCTCCCTCCCTCTCTCTCCACTCCAGCTCCCCAGATCTTCCTTATTGGATTTTGCACATTAGCCCTTCGACTCCTCTGGAACCTTGACCCCTTCTTTTTATGTGCCGTATCGGGGTCACTGCCTCTCCCTTTTGCTTTGCGCCTGCCTTTGCCAGCCAAAGGGAATATGCTCTAGTGATCTAATCCCCCAAGCATTTGGGATTTCAATTTGCAGTTCATCCAGATGAAATTACTCCTGAGTAGTCCTATTGAAATTGAAGTAGTCCTTTAGAATAACTTGGTCTAGATGTCAGCCAGTGTCCACCTGGGCAAATCCCGAATCCCCCTGCTAGCTTGGTGTAGGTTGGAAGTGAAAGGTGAACAAATGGATTTCAATATTTTGTTATATAAAATATATAATAACAGTTAACTTGGGCAAATCATGCGCCCTCCCGCTGGCTCTGTGTGGTTGGAAGCGAAAGATGAATAAATATTTATTATTCTTTTAATATTAAAAATTGATTTATATTAAGAGCATAGGAACAGCCCTGCGGGATCAAGCCCAAGGCCCATCTAGTCCAGCGTCCTCCTGTTTCACTCAGTGGCCCACCAGATGCCTCTGAGAAGCCCACAGGCAAGAGGTGTGAGGCATGCCTTCTCTCCTGCTGTTGCTCTCCTGCAACCGGTACTGAGAGGCATCATGCCTCTGAGGCTGGAGGTGACCTATAGCCACAAGACTAGTAGCCACTGATAGACCTGTCCTCCATGAATTTGTCTAAGCCCCTTTTAAAGCCATCCAAGCTAGTGGCCATCACCACATCACGTGGCAGAGAATTCCATAGATGGATTACGCATTCTGTGAAAAAGAACCTCCTTTTTGTCAGTCCTAAATTCTGCCTTTCCTGAATGTGTGGCTTGAGTTGACTAACAGAAGGAGAAGAAACCCCTTTCAATACAAGGAGCTGTCATATGATACAGTAAAAATACAAGAACTATACCAAAAACAACAGGGGAAACCGATGTAAAATGAATTGCTAAGCTGGAAGGAGGGGTAGAGAAATGATTTGGAGAGGGTTAGGGTTAGGGGAAATAAGTTACTAAGCAGGGAGGGTATGGTTGAGGATTATAAAATGGTCCATGGGGTGGAGAAAGTGAATAGAGAGCTTCCCCCATCTCCAGTATTGAGGTCACTGTGTGTGTGTGTGTATAATATTTATATTTATATATTTATCAATCATATTTTTATACAGCATGATATGTACATCTCTAGGCAGTGTACAAAATTTAAAATATTTAAAAGTCAACACAGATTAAAATACATGACACAATAAAACAATAGCATAAAACAGTTATTAGAACAAATTATAATTTTTTAAAAACTTAATTATAATTAAAAACCTGAGAGAATCTCAAGAGAATCTTGAGGGTTTTCCTGAAAACAACCAGCGAAGGAGATGCTCTTATTTCAGCAGGGAGCATATTCCAAAGCCCCGGGGCAGCCACAGAGAAGGCTCGGTCCTGAGTCGCCACCAAATGAGCGGGTGACAACCACAACCGGACCTCTCCAGGAGATCATAACAGGTGGCAGGGTTCATGACAAAGGAGGCACTCTCTTAAATAGCCTTGACCCAAGCTGTTAAGGGCTTCACAGGTAATAACCAGCACTTTGTATTTTACCCGGAAACAGACTTGGGACAGACAAAAGAAAAGGTTTAATATGAAGCTTAATTAATGTTTTCATTTGACACATTTTTAAAAGGAATGATTTGACTGTTGCTATTAGCCTTGATAATTAAATTAAACTTGCTTTAAACATCAGAGGCATTCTACCTCTGAATATCCGTTGCTGAGAAACAACAGCAGAAGACAATTGCTTCTATGCTGTACTTGTGGGCTTCCCCAAGGCCTGTGGTTCATCACTGTGTGAAACAGAATACTGGACTAGAAAGACTTTTGGCCTGATCCGGGTGGGCTCTTGGTTGTATTCAGAATGTATTGGGTTCAATCCCAGGCAACGACTGCTACTCCATATTGAGGTCATTCACACAATCAAAAACCGCGTTCTACCTGGGTATGGGAGCTGTGTGTGCTCCCAATTTTTGGTTGTGTGGAAGCAAAGGAAGAGGAAAACCTGGGTTGATTGTGTGGAAGCAAGGCAGGAGGAAAAGCTACCCAGGTTTTCCTCCTCCCTTGCTTCCACACAACCGAAAACTGGGAGCACACCCAGCTCCCAAACCCAGGCAGAACACAGTTTTTGATTATGTGAATGACCTCCATGTTTTTATAACAGCAGTTTATTATGTAGAAAAATAAATAGGATTGGACAGGAGACAGCTGCTCTCTCCCTGCTAAATATAAGAGAACCACCACTTTGAAAGGGGCCCCTTTGCTCAGTTAGCAGGGGTTAGCATCTCCAAGCTGAGAAATACCTGCCTGAAACCCTGGAGAGCTGAGAAATACCTGCCTGAAACCCTGGAGAGCTTCTGCCAGGCAGAGTAGACGGTACTGTGCTAAGTGAGTCAATGGTCTGACTCAGTAGAAGGCAGCTTCATATGTTGAAGATGGGGCCATAGTTCAGTGGCAGAGCACTTGCTTTGCATGCAGAAAGTTCCAGGTTCAATCCCTGGCATCCCTGGGGACAGGGGCTGGGAAATGCCCATCAGAAGATGCCCATCAGAAATACCCATCAGAGTTGCTGCCAGTCAGAGTAGACAATTCTGAGCCAGATGGGCCCATGGCTTGACTCTGTAACAAGCAGCGCCATGTAGTCATTGATGAGGAAAGGCCATGGTTCAGTAGCAGAGCACTTGCTTACCCACACCCCACACTCAGAATACCAAAACAGGGTTGTCAGTTCAATAATGGAAAATTTGCCACTTTTAAGGTGCCAAGAAGAATCTGCTGCTCCTAGGAGAGGCGGCCCTGAACAGGAGGGGTATCAGTCCTAGGCTGCAGTGCTACTGAGACCCCAGCTCTCTGCCTGGCACGTTGAGAATAGCTCCTTTCATCAGAGGCCTTGCAGACACCGAATGCCACTTAACAGCACCCTCGGTGGAGCAGATAAGTATCGCTATTCTTAGGAGCCTGGTAGAAAGGGCCCCGGCATGGTTTGGAACAACTGGATGGCATACAAGCTTCAGGGCAGAGTGACTGAAACCAGATCAGGGTGGAAACGTGAAAAGGTCAAGTGTGGGCTGAATAGGCCAATTCACCAGACAAAGTTGGAGAGAGCTGTTGATGGGTGTGTACATGCATGCATGCAAGGAGGGAACTGCTCTCAGCTGGGGTTTAATCGCCAGAATGCATTTTAGCCGCTGCCTTGTGCCACGGGTGCATTCTCCTTCACTGGGGGGTCTTCAAGCTGAAGCTGGCTGGCTGGCCACTGGTCAGGGAGGCTGTAGCAGTCGCCTTCACTGAGCTGGGGGTTGGGCTAAAAGACCTCCAAGGCCCCTTCCAGCTCTAACGTTCTACGAGGTCATTCACACAGTCAGGAACTGTGTTCTACCTGGGGTTTGGGAGCTCTGTGTGGTAAGAGGGAAAGCTGGGTGGCTTATCCTCTGGAGCAAAAATGAAAAACCAGATACTGCTATGCAAATAGTGTAATATTAGTGTTATTATTTCTCTGTGTAAACCGCCCTGAGCCATTTTTGGAAGGGCGTTATAGAAACTGAAATAACAACAACAAACAAAGGCATGACAAGGTAGCAGGGATGATACACTGGAACATCTGCAAAAAATACAAGCTACCTGTAGCCAAAAATTGGTGGGACCATAAAATTGAAAAAGTTGAAGAGAATGAAGATGTAAAAATATTATGGGACTTCCGACTACAAACAGACAAACATCTGCCACACAATACACCAGATATCACTGTAGTTGAGAAGAAAGAAAAACAAGTCAAAATAATCGACATAGCAATACCACGGGATATTAGAATAGAAGAAAAAGAAATAGAAAAAAATCACCAAATACAAAGATCTACAAATTGAAATTGAAAGGCTGTGGCAGAAGAAGACCAAAATAATCCCAGTGGTAATTGGCGCCCTGGGTGCACTTCCAAAAGACCTTGAACAGCACCTCAACACCAGAGGGGCGACAGAAATCACCATCAGCCAATTACAAAAAGCAGCTTTACTGGGAACAGCCTATATTCTGCGGCAATATCTATAACAACATTGACAATAAAATTCAGCCATCCCAGGTCCTTGGGAAGGACTCGATGTCTGGATAAAACAAACCAGTCAGTAACACCTGTCTGATTGTGTAAATAAATAAATAATAATAATAATAATATAAGTAGTATAAATCATACCTTAGTATAACATCTTTTGATCCTATAATATACGGAGTCGGACCATTGGTCCATCTAGCTCAGTATTGTCTACAGTGACTGGCAGCAGCTTTCCAAGGTTACAGGCAGGAATCTCTCCCAGCCCTATCTTGGAGATGCCAGAGAGGGAACCTGGGAGCTTCTGCATGCAGATGCTCTTCCCAGACCCCATCCTCTAAGGGAAATATCTTTCAGTGCTCACCTGTGGAGTTGCCCATTCAAATGCAAGCCAGGGTGGACCTAGGGACAATTCCTGCCTGCAACTGCCAGACCAGCTCTCCTCCTCCCTGGGTGCATCCCATGCATTACTGTGGGGCTGGCTTCCTAGTACACATGTGGCTGCTGGCTTAGCAGCTTCTGCACTGCACAAGCATGCAGGGTGAAAAGGGTGGGGAGAAGTCCAGGGCTGTGACAGCTTCTCCTCCCTCTTCTTGCTCATCTCATGACCACCTGCTTGCCCTTGACGTCCACCTTGTCCTGCATGAGCTTGTTGGAGAGAGGCATTATGTCAGCGGGTGGCTCAGTCCTGCTCGGGCAGCCAACAGAGCCTCCTTTTCCAAGCAGCAGCAGCTACCCAGCTTTCCCCACTACCACACAACTGAAAACTGGGAGCACACACAGCTCCCAAACCTGGGTAGAACACAGTTTTTGATTGTGTGAATCATTTTTTGATTGTGTGAATGATTGTGTGTATCATTGATTGTGTCAATGATTCTGTTGTGTAAGATCCTTTAGAATGTAACATCTCACATCAGTTTCTTCTTTTTAAAAAGTGTGTGTGTGTGTGTGTACATGCACACATGGGTGGCCATACAGAGACCCACAGAGAAAAGAAACCAAGCTGGTGGGAAAATCTTTCTTCCCCTGCCCTATGGGCCACTGAAGGTCTCCCTCTTTCCTCATGATAACATCGGCTTTCCTTCAGGAGATACATAGAATTTCCACCCGATCCAGACAGTGAAATACTGTAAAATCCTGAAAGCAGTTAGACACAAAAGGTTTGTCTGGAAGGGGAAGCAGCAGAGTCAAAGATACCTAATCAGTAAAAAGATACCTTGTGAGTCCTGCGATTCTCATAAGCTCGATAACCTTTTACAAGCGGTCCAGAATGCTTCTGTTAGACTCCATTAAAAGAGTCCTATTTCATCTCATCTAGGACAGTGTTTCTCTCCCCCTCTTCCTTTCTGCCTGTATCAAGTGAATGTGGTCCCTTGGGAGGGTCTCCAGCCCCCCCTTTCCAACTGAAATCAAAATCCTCTGTTTTGTCACAGGGCAGATACCATGCATGGTCTCCATCAACAAGCTTTTTGAGTGCCTTTAGAGTTAACCGCTTTTGAATAGCGATAACAGTGCCCTCCCCTCCCCAAAGAGTTGTGTTTCTTTCTGACAACATAGTTGCTCTTCTGTAAAGTGCTTTACAAGTGACACCGTGAACAGGGTTTTGTGTCATTGTTGGTCTCCCTGAATTTCTTGTTGTGCATTGCGTAGCATGTATGGACAATCAATCAATTCTTTTATTGCCGTCTATGACCAGTATACATCACAACAAGCCATACTCTGTACAATAAAGCAATCTATATATCCATCTAAATTAATACAAAATCTTATTCGCCTTTTAACTAAAATCATTCCTGTATGATCTTTAAATTTTCGTATTTATTTCAGTAAAATGAAGTGAAGGGAGCCTTTGTAAATTCATGGCGAGTTTTTATATGCTCTCGCATGAAATTTAGCAACACTAAAAGCTGAATATGCATTTTTGTGGGAGGGAAGACAAGGCACACAGAATTCCTCTGACCTAACTGAGTTAGAAGAGGAGTGACCAGTTTGCTATGTGGATTACTATGATACATACAGAGGTCATGCACACAATCAAAAACTGTGTTCTACCTGGGTTTGGGAGCTATGGGTGCTCCCAATTTTCAGCTGTGTGGAAGCAAAGTGGGAGGGAAACTTGGGTAGAAGTGATTGTGCAGAATCAAGGAAGACCTGGGTGGTAGTGATTGTGTAGAAGCAAGGTAGGAGGAAAACCTGAGTAGAAGTGATTGTGCGGAAGCAAGGGAGGAGGAAAACCTGAGTAGAAGTGATTGTGCAGAATCAAGGAAGACCTGGATGAATGTGATTGTGTGGAAGCAAGGTAGGAGGTAAACCTGGGTAGAAGTGATTGTGTAGAAGCAAGGAAGACCTGGATGAATGTGATTGTGTGGAAGCAAGGTAGGAGGTAAACTTGGGTAGAAGTGAATGTGTGGAAACAAGTTAGGAGGTAAACTTGGGTAGAAGTGATTGTGCAGAATCAAGGACGACCTGGATGAATGTGATTTTGCGGAAGCAAGGTAGGAGGAAAACCTGGGTAGATAAATGATTGTGCATAAGCAAGAGTGGCCTGGATATCTTTTCCTCCTACCTTGTGTGGAAGCAAGCCTGTAATCTGGATGCGCATGTGCAGACCACCCCACTGTATAATTCATGGGGTGCAGGAGATAATTGGGTCAATGCCCAAGCCCCCATTTTGTTGCTGCTGCCCCTCGGCCAGAATTTTGTACCAGTCTCTGTTAGAAGAACAAACCTTCCATCTGGTTCTAGTGAGGAACAAAATCGACCCCATAAACTTAGAAGTCCTGCCCACCCCTGAGAGAGGGCATAAAGCAAAACCATAGCTCAGTGGAAGAACATCTGTTTTGCAAACGGAAGGGCCCTAGCTCCAATCTGTGGCATCTCTCCTGCTGCTAGTATAACAACAAATATTTATATACCGCTTTTCAATAAAAGTTTCCAAAGGCGTTTACACAGAGAAATAATAAATAAGAAGGATCCCTGCCCCCCAAAGGACTCTTGATCTAAAGGGTAACGTAACGTTGTTACTGGAGGGATCCTGTGCGGAGGGTGGATAGGGCTAGTTGCTCCCCCACTCTGCTAAATAAAGAGTATCACTGCATCTCCAGGTAGGGCTGGGAAAGTCCCTTTTCTGTCTGAAACCCTGGGGAGCTTCTCCTGGTCCATGTAGACAATACCAAGCTAGATGGACCAATGGCCTGACTCATTAGACAGCAACTTGTGTGTGTGTGTGCGCGCACGCGCGCACACACACACACACACACACACACACACACACACACACACACACGTATGTTCAGTTTGCCTTCCCCCCACCTTCTAGTCCGGGACGATTCTCTCACACACACACACACACACACACACACACACACACACACCCCGCCCAGCCCACCACACTCCCTCCGTCTCACCTCTTCCAGGCAATTCCTCTGTGAGTTTCTTAGAAAGGTATTTGAATGTATTTGATCTCTGACAAATTTCTCTCTTGGTTCATCTGATAGGAAATTAAATCTGGCTACTCAGCCTTTGAAGCTGTTCCTTGCTTTCGAGCGAGCAGAGAGAGAGAGAGAGAGAGAGAGAACATGTTTTAGTACACGCACGCCTTTCACGGGCGACATTGATTCATATTACGATGCTGCAGTGCGTTGAAAAATGATTGCCGATCGCTGGTGGTGCTGGAGGCCAGTTCAGGCATGCCAGGAGAGAAATCTCCTCCAAGAAATACACTGTGGCCCCAATCCTGTTAAAATTCATCATGATGACATCCTATTGGAAACTAGCTTGTTTTGTCGGTGTCTGGGAGACTTGGTCACAACAGCCTTTAGCTGGACTGGGGCCATCGTGTTGACATCTTGGGACACAGCTGCAGCTAGCTGGATGTGAGCCCAGATATCCAAGTGGTAGGGAAAAAACATGGTTGTCATTGCAGGAATCAGCATCCAGAAATTGTGGGAGTTCTCCACTTGAATGCATTCCCAGGATAATCAGGGTGCAACCCCAGGTTAGCTCATCCAGCTCATCCAGTGTATTGAGCTTATCTCACTTATCGGAGTAGCTTAATTTTTCCGCAGTGGTTGTGCACTGCACTTCTTAATAAAGCCAAAAGTCTGCTCCAGGGTAACGAGAGTTCTTTTGTCTCTGCAAAAGAACCCTCAGGATCAAGTAGTGATCCTGATCCTGGATCAGCAATTTGTGGCACAGGTGAAAGGCATTTGAGCTGCACCTCCACTGCTATTCCAACTAACGACACTCTGCTCCAGAGGCGGTTTTCAGGGGCTGCATTCTGGCAATCGGGGGGCAGACAGAAGGAGGCGGGAGATCCTTGCAAGGTGAGGGGTTAGGATCTAAAGATTATGCATTGCCAGCACGCCAAACCTTAGAGTAAATTAATGAAGATTTGGCCCACCAGTTCTGGAAGGTTGTCGATTCCTGGACTAGGAGGATCAGTTAGAGAGTGCCAGACTCCCCAGGCCAGAAGGCTGGCCCTTTATGGCTTCCGCTCTCCAGCCAGGGAGGCAGAGCCCAGGAGGGACAGCCCGAGCTTCAGGGTATTTAAACCAGGCAGTGAATTGATATCCGCTGCTATGTGATCTCGCGCTGTTCAGCTCTTTTAAGCTGTTCTGTTTTTAGCAAATTTATTGTTGCTTTAATCCTTTCCTCTCGCTCTTTTTTGGATACAGTGCTTTAAGCAATTCACTTTTGAAAGAAGTTAAAATATAGTCTAAACAAACAACTGCACATAACCCTCCTCCCACACTTAAGCTCCCATCCATTCGCAACCACATGATCGCGGCCTGTAGTTTAGATCAGGGGTTCCCAACCTTGGGACCACAGATACTGTTGGACTACAACTTCCAAGGGTCTTCAGCCATTGTGGCTTAAAATGATGGGAGGAGTTGTAGTTTCTGGGCTTCAGCTCCTAAAGACCTTTAGAACATAAGAACAGCCCTGCTGGATCAGGCCCAAGAATGCCCATCTAATCCAGCATCCTGTTTCGCACAGTGGCCCACCAGATGCCACTGGAAGCCACAGGCAGGAGTTTAGGGCCTGCCCTCTCTCCTGCTGTTGCTCCCCTGCAACTGGTATTCAGAGGCATCCTGCCTTGGAGGCTGGACCTTCAGTCATTGTGGCTTAAAATGATGGGAATTGCAGTTGCTGGCTGACAATCCCCAAGGCCCTTTGGCCATTGTGGCTGGGGATGATGGGAGTTGTATTCCAACAACACCTGAGGGCTGAAGATTAGGAACCTCAGGCCAAAATGGCTTTTAAAAATCGAATGGGACATATTCGTAGGCATGGGTGGTAGTAACCCTGGGAGCTTAATGGAACCTCCAGCTCCAGAGGCAGAATACCGTTGGTTGTGACATGCATTCAAGCAACAAGGGAAGGCCACCAGCCTTCATGCCTTGCTCAGGGATGGCCCAAAGGCATCCAGATAGCTACTGTAGAGTAAAGACTAAATGGTACATGCTATGATCTGGCACAACATCCCTGTGTCTTCATGACATGCCACTTATTGGAAGACAAGCTTATGCTGTTAGCTGGGTTGGCGCTCTCTCTCTCTCTCTCTCTCTCTCTCTCTCTCTCTCTCTCTCTCTCTCTCTCTCTCTCTCTGTTTTTGGTCTAGACAAAGGATTTCAGACACCAGAAGACGGTCAGAATCTTTTCCTTTCTTTATAACAGTTGGTAGAATTGCAGTTCTAAGAGCGAGACTTCAAACTCCTGTCTTGCAAAAAAAAAGACAAGCCATTTGAAGCGATCGGGTTCCTCTGAACACCTCACACCCGCTGACCTGCCCATTGATTAAATATTAGTTCCGTTTGTGAAACCCGGAGTCTATTTTCACAGCGATCTCTTTCTGCCTGCTTCTCATTTATCTCTTTCAGCTTGTCCCCATCTTTAGCTCATCACAATTCCACTTTTTTTTTTTGAGCTGAACTTCTGCTATCAGAGCCTCGCTCATTTGCAGAAACTCCAGCTTTGTGTTTCCAGCAGGATCCTTTTGTGATGGGAACCAACAACCAGAGGAAACAGATATGTTATTGTTGGGCCTTTCTTTTATTTTTCTCTTTAGCGGCTTCATTTCCATCTCTCTTGTCACCGCAGTCAACAGAAAACAAGTTTTGATCCAAGAAATCATCATTGCCGAATGGACATTTGGCCAGGATCTTTTACGAAAGTGCATCAAAGAAAGGGCAGCGGGATAGGAAATGGGGGACGAGGGCAAAGATCGTCCGTATAAACTCAATGGTGTTAAATTTAGAGACCAGGGGCAGGAGTGAGGAGGCAGCTGTAAAAACTATAATCTGAAGGAGATGCAAACAGACGTTTGCCAAAGGACAGAGTTTTTGGCTGCCCAAAGAATGGACCCAGCTGAGAAAAAGAGATGAACCACAGAGCCCATCATAAACAAGACCAAAGCCTCGCCAAAAGGTTGCATGGAATCCGGACTGCGTTGTAGGTCATTAAGGGTGATGAGAAAAGCCTCGAGGAGCATTTGGATGGTCCTCAACACCTGCATGGGGATCAGAAATCTAAAACTTGTATTTGGACCAGCAGCTCATCTTGGAGGGGGCCATCGCTCAGTGGTAGAGCATCTGCTTTACATGCAGAAGGTCCCAGGTTCAATCCCTGAAATCTCCAGGGAAAGACTCCTGCCTGAAAGCTTGGAGAGCCGCTGCCGGTCAGAGTAGACCATGCTGACCAATGGTCAGTATTTATAGATGGGCCAGTGAACAGTCTTGGCAGAAGGCAGCTTCTGGAATTCCTAGCTTCAGGATTCTGAAACAGCTGAAAGAAACTTGTGCATTAGAACCCTTGCCTTACATCTCATGCTCTAGTGCTTAACAGGGAAATGAGGACAGGGTTGTAGCTCAGTGGTAGAGCAGCTGTTTTGCATGCAGAAGGTTCCAGGTTCGATCCCCAGCACCTCCAGGTAGAGCTGAGAAAATCTTCGCTCTGAAACCTTGGAGAGCCACTGCCAATTGGAGTAGACGAAACTCAGCTAGCTAGACCATTGATCAGGATCAGGCAACTTCCTACATTCTTGTGAGTCCATAAGCGCCTATATTCTTGTGAGTCCATAAGCTCTAGTCCAAACTAGCTTGATATGACCGCCTGGGTTCCATTTCCTGGTCTCTCTGCAGCACGATGGAATATCTGGAGCTCTTGTTTATGGACATAGGTACAGCGCCATGGCCCTTGATAGGAAAGTGTAAATGAGGTGCCATGAATATCTGAAGAGTGACCCGGGGAGGGGTGGGGGGAGAAGGTCAACCCTGTTGGATGTGTCCACCACTCTATGTCCGTAGGAGCAGGGAAGCCACATGGAACGTTGACCCACCTGTCTGGGTCTGCTTTGTTGGCAACCCTATCAGAGTGGAGATGGTTGGCCTTATTTTTCTTCGTGGCTATGTTCCCAACATTCCATCGTATATAAGAGGGACCAAGAAACAGCTCAGGTAGGGATATGAAGTGGATACTGGTTCTAAATGGAAGGAGTCACCAGAGGCAGCGGGCAGTCAAAGACCTCACTGCCACAGCGTACTGCTGTACTTTCTCACATAGAAGTAAATGGTTGTCATTCGCTTCTATGGGGAAAGACCCATTCATTTATATGGGAAAAGTTACCCAGTGGGCAACTAATGGTGGGTGACGCATCTCTCTCTCTCTCTCTCTCTCTCTCTCTCTCTCTCTCTCTCTCTCTCTCTCTCTCATAGGGATCCTGCAAAAGATTTGCACCTCTTGAATAGTCTTTGTAATATACCCCTCATAATGGTTCTTCCTCTGCCCCACCTATCATGAGCATTTTGATAGTAAATGATAACAACGCTTAGTTGAAAGTTCTCAACTGAGAACTTGGCATGAGGATGGGTGTGTTGTTGTTGTTGTTGTTGTTGTTTTGTGGGAGGACATGAAAGGAGGACAAAATTGCCTCCCACAGACCCTTTGTCAATGCCACCACCTGTTCAGTTAGCAGGGGGAGAGCAACTGGCCCTGTCCATCCCCAAGCACCCTCCAGTGGCTGTTGCTGGTGTCTATCTTAAGTTTCTTTCTTAGATTGCAAGCCCTTGGGGGACAGGGAGCCTATCTATCTATCTATCTATCTATCTATCTATCTATCTATCTATCTATCTATCTGAACTGCTTTGAGAACTTTTGTTGAAACGCGGCGTATAAATCTTCGTCTTCGTATTCTGCAGTGGCAGCATTCCTTTTATTTGCTGTTCACCATAATTTCCCCCCAGAATGCCCCTTGGAGCAACACTACGTGATGATGTTCTAAAGGGCATTCTGGCCGGGGGGGGGGGGGGGAAAGAGCATGGTGACTGCCAGCCACCAGGGGTGTAGTGGAGGGGGGACGTGCAGGGGCAGAGTGCTGTCACTTCTCAGCTTCTCTGGCTGTTGGGGTGGGCATGGCCATGGGGGCTGTTGTGGAGAGTCCCTGCACTTCTGAATTGGCAACTACATCACTGCCAGCCACCAGCCCTCAAGAGGGGCACCAGTTTTGTGCGCCCACCCCAAGGATCACTGGAAAACCCTCCACAGAGTGTGTCTGAATGGTGCTGTGAAATTGCAGAGGGATTCTGGGCCAGCCCTGGATAAAAATCTGAATAATAACTAGGGCTTTCTTGGTGCTTTCTCTCATTCATAGATATGCACACACTCCTTTTATTCTTTTCAGTTTCTTTCTGCCACCCTTTTGCTATTCAGAGTTAAGGTAGGGACTGGACACATTTCTCACTTCACAAATTTTTCACATTGTCCTTTTGAAGAGAAGGTCTCTGGGCATTCTCACTGCCCATGATGTCAGCATCTGGAGCCTGGCCTATTGTTAGCTAGCATTCCGCAAATTCCCCAAGCTATAAAACAAGGCCACAGGGAAGCGAGACTCTTTGACCAAGAAGTATATTAGTTTTAATCTGCATGGCTCCCTACCAGGCGGCATCCAAGCCATTCTG
This sequence comes from Hemicordylus capensis, assembly GCF_027244095.1. Classification (NCBI taxonomy): domain Eukaryota; kingdom Metazoa; phylum Chordata; class Lepidosauria; order Squamata; family Cordylidae; genus Hemicordylus; species Hemicordylus capensis. The sequence continues at coordinate 10,318,624 of NC_069671.1, forward strand.
ACAGACAGTTGCACTATGAACAGATGCTTCATTCAGTCACCAACAGCATGCTCCATCCCCACTGGTAATACTACTGCCCCTCTGTGGTCAGAAGGCAATATTGCTGAAGGACATTTCCGTTCAGCAAACGGTGGTGTGAATTTGTCTCTGCATCCGAGGGCCCAGGGTAGAAAATCTAAGGGGTGTCCTCCAAGGTAGTAAAAATGGAAGAATTAGTGATGGGCAAACTGTCCTCAGCTCAAATTGAAACTAGCTCTGTCATGGGAAACTTTATTAGCAGATGTTTAGGGACAAAGTCTGTTTTCTCTTCTGGCTTGTAATGTTGCTGTACACTAAAGGTGCTGGCACTGGGGCCATAGAAACCACTTCACATGTTATCCTATATTGTGCTTTCTATAAGGATATTCACTTAAGATTAATTTCCCCTCTATGGGAAAACCTCCCTGGATGTCCTGATGACTTTTATTTAATTCTTTTATTAGCAAACACCAATAAGGAGATTAATTGCAGAATGACTAAGCTTTGTTATATTTCCTGTAAAATTTGTTCTGAGTCTGTGTAACTGTATTCTTTTACTGGTCAATGACTGAAATGAAATTTATCTATCTATCTATCTGATGGTGCTGTTCACACATTAGCTGATGACCCCTTGGGAATTATAACTCCTATACTAGCCATGATGAAGAGCATAACAGGGGTTCAACTACCTACTACTACGGATATTTATATACTTGTTTTCAACAAAACTTCCCAAAGCAGTTTACATAGATATAAATAAAATGGTTCGTCATCCCCAAAGGGCTCACAATCGAAAAAAGAAACATAAGATAGACACCAGCAACACGGCCCGTTGCTCTTCCTGTGCTCAGTAAAGAGAATCACCACTTTAAAATGGTGCCTCTTTGCTCATTTAGCAGGGGATCTGATAGAACTACCTGTCCTCTCCAAAATGAGCACACCTGGGAAGAAGGAAGTGTGGATAGCAGCCTAGAAACAATGGAGGGAATTGACCCAAATAGAGAAGATATTCACAAACTGGAGCTCTGGCCTGATAGTCTAGTCCCAGCTGTTGCTTGACTACAACTTCCATCATCCCTGATCATTGGCTGGGCATGATGGAGTGGGGGGGGGGCAAGGATAAAGCTCCTTATATTGTAGATGTAGGGGCCGAGACTGCATATCTTGCCTATGCCACCTAGTGAGTTTCTGGCAGAGATGGGATTCAGACTGGGTTCTTTCTGATTCATAGCTCAGTCTCCTAGCAGTTATGCCAAGGCTGTTGAAGATAAAATTGTAATCAACAATTTGGGATGCTGGAGAGAAATTTGTGTATTTTCCTTTTCTTTTAACATTTCCATCCCACTCTTACAATTACAATAGCAATGGATTACAATAGCAATGAACGCACCACCGAGAGACCTTAAAGGCCAAGTTGAAGATAGATTATCCTGGAGAGAAACTATCTATGTGGTCGCTAAGAGTCGACACTGAATTGACAGCACTTAATCAATCGATCATCCCACTCTTCCTCCAAGCAGGGGCGTAGCTATAATTGAACGAAAGGGTTCAAAGAACACGGGCCCCCAGCTCCTGAGGGCCCTCCAGATCCCTCCCTCCCTCCCTATTTTCTTCATTGTCTCCCTCAGTCTTGGGGGCCGCCCGAGAGAGGGATGAACATGGGCCCTCTCCCCTAGCTACGCCCCTGCCTCCAAGGATCCCAGAGTGGTGTATATAATTATGTTTATCCCCACAACAACCCTGTGAAGTCGGTTAGGCTGAGAGAGAAGTGACTGGCCCAGAGTCACCCAGTGAGTTTCATGGCTAAATGGGGATTTGAACTCGGGTCTCCCTGGTCCTCCGAGTCCAACACTATAACCTCCACACTGTTCTGCCTCTCTTTTAACTCTCTGAACTTCAAGACTGCTGGTAGAGAAGCAAAAAGACTAAGTGACTGAAGTGATACCACCACTGTGTGTGAGAGAGTGAGTTAGTTTGCGGGAATGTGGGATTAGCTGACGTTCACAGAGGCCTTGGGAAAAGCTAGACTTATCAAAGGCATGCAAACAGTACAACCAAAATAGCTGCTCCATTGCTATCTGAGTTATTTGGAAGAGCACTGAGACCCCCTTTTAGAAAGAGATAAACACAGCTCACGCTGAGAGGCAGGTCAGCCAAGCTGATCTCCCAAGAGTGAGTCACGTAGTCTGTGTTTTTTCAAGGAAGCTGCTCAGCAAGCAGGAGCGGAGCAAACCATGAGCAACCCGCTCGCCCGAGCTCTGACAGAAAGGATGGCTGTTCCCAAGACGGGGGCTAGGAGAGAGCCTAGCCAAATTTTTGCTGATCGTCAGAACCACCGGGCTCGGCAAAGGCCATAGAGGCCATATGCCATATCGTATTATATTGTGACTTTTATAGAGATTTGCAGATTACCCTAATGCCATATTTACACAAATCGAAGATGGCTCTGAATGTAAGATAACCCCTTTTAAAAGTAGAGGTTAAATACAGGTTATACCTGAGCTTACTCAAAAGGAACAGGACTCTGAATTTAAGACGACCTCCCAATGCAGAAGGTTGCCGGTTCGAATCCCCACTGGTACTATATCGAGCAGCAGCGATATAGGGAGATGCTGAAAGGCAACATCTCATACTGCGTGGGAGGAGGCAATGGTAAACCCCTCCTGTATTCTACCAAAGAAAGCCACAGGGCTCTGTGGGTGCCAGGAGTCGAAATCGACTTGACAGCACACTTTATCTTTACCCGATTTCTAATATCAAAAAACTTGTTTTAAAAGCTAGGATTCAGGTAAATACAGCATCACCTTTTAAAAAGGATATAAAGGGTAGAGAACACGAAGCTTATATTCCCTTTCTTTTGTCAGACCACCAATTTAATATTACATATAATGTAGCTAAGTTTTGTTTAACAGCTATGAGTATTTAATGGGAAGGAAAAAACCAGCTATGAGTATTCAACAGCAAATATTGATCTCTGTAATTGAATGACTTGTTATCTGATTATATTAATGCATAGGAATATTTGGTATGGTATTTGCTCCTGGTGGTAAAAGATTGGTATTGCTTGTTTCTGTATACATGGAGTCCCCCAACTTACAGATGGGTTGCATTCCAAAGGTTTGTATGTAAATCGGATGTTCATAACTTGGAGTGCATGTAGTTCTTAAAAGGGTCATCTTGTTCGTATGTGTGACTTGGCAAATTCATTAATTTAATATGTTGTGGAGCTTTGTTTGTAAGTATGGGTCATTTGTAAGCTGGGTGTTTGCAAGTCGAGCAGTGCCTGTACATGCACTGGTCAATGACAATGATAAAGTCTGTCTGTCTTCTTCTACCTGTCCATTTCCTTGCTTTTTGAGTGAGTGGACAAAGGATAGCCCAGAGAAAAAGAGTAGGGTAGAAGCAACCTTTGCCCTTCATAGCAGCACAGGCCTCGTGTGCAGAGATAGGACACCCTGAGGCAGGTCTCACGGTCCGTGAGACCCACTTTTTCAAAAACTGCAGGGAGAGTGGGCTAAGCCCACTCTCCCTTCAGACAATCAGGCAGGGAGCCCTGGGTGGCCAAATCGGCCGCTCACACGATTGCCAGCTCCGTGATGAAGCCGGCGGGGGCCAGGGAGCTCGGGGGCCGGGGAGCTCGGGGGCCTCATGGCCCGCGTGGCCCGCGGAAGCCCCAGTATGCCCTGCGCAAGCACGCAGGGAATACTGGGAAGACCCCCGGAGTTGGGAGGCGGCTTTTCGCCTCCCCTCCGGGGGTCTACTCATGAGTAGGCATGGCACGAATCCGTGCCACGGCGGGTTCTTGTTGAAGCCCCCTTCCCCCCCCATTAGCTCCACCCACATGGATGTCTGTAAACATAGGAACATAGGATGCTGCCATATACTGAGTCAGACCATTGGTCTATCTAGCTCAGTACTGTCTTCACAGACTGGCAGCAGCTTCTCCACGGTTGCAGTCAGGAATCTCTCTCAGCCCAATCTTGGAGATGCTTCCAGGGAGGGAACTTGGAACCTAGATGCTCTTCCCAGAGCGGCTCCATCCCCTGAGGGGAATCTCTTGCAGTGCTCACACTTCTCGTCTCCCATTCATATGCAACCAGGGTGGACCCTGCTTAGCTAAGAGGATAAGTCATGCTTGCTACCTACTACAAGACCAGCTCTCCTCTAAAGAACCTTCTCCATCTGTGAATATTCTGCTCCATTGAATTACATTGGGGTGGGTTGCGGTCTTTGGCCCCTTAGAGGTTTTTCCCCTTCAGATTTTTGTGAAACTGGCATATCCTGAGCTTTCCCATACCTCCCTCGTGCGTGCAGGTGTTCTGGTTATAAGGATCATAACATTTTTAGCTCTTTTGGGAATAAAATAAAATACACTTTTAAAAAATAGTCTATTGACCAACAAAGTTCAGAAATAGATGAAAGACAATCCAATTAAAAATAGCAGCTGGGGATGAACTTAATTAAGATAATATTCAAGTCATTTACTGTGGTCATTGTGCAATAAGAAAACACTATAACTTCCAATCATAGGTTGAAAACTGCAATATCACGTAGAGATAGCTTGAATAAATTCTGGAAAGATAATATTAGTGTGGGGAAAGGGTGACGTTCTTCCCCCAACATGATTTCCCCAATCCTGTTCAGGTAACCTTTTGATTGCTCTGGGTTTCTTTTCAAAACTAGAACAAACATGGGAGACGATAATCACGGATTTCCTGTGTCGGATCTAGGTGTGTTGTGAGATAATATATGTGAGTCTTCCAGAAAACTCAGTTTCATTAATGCAAGTCAAAGACACTTTATTGCTCAGAACAAGAGAATGCTTTTAGCCCCGAGGTCCCTTGAGACTTTGGTTCAAATGCAGGTTTGGGATACGAATCCCTTGAGAAACTGTGTCTGTTACAGTGTTTGGCCTTGGGGATTTGGACGGATTTACTTTTAAGCTGTTGTTTTGCTGGAAGGAGAAAAGTTGATGCCTCAGGTGTGAGAGGTACCAGATAAAGGGAATGCATGCATAAGACCTCGATGACAGCTGAGAAATATGAAGCCTAATAGGAGCGATCCAAGGAGGGAAAGGATGGTGACATCTTGTCAAGTTTAAGGCGAGCAAAAACTTGCACTGCGGGAGCTACAAAAACGCTCGGATCTCCGGCTGTGCGTCTCCTCTTACAACATCACTTCCAAGCACTTCAAAAGCAAGGTGCAAAGTTATGTCATTCTCTGGGGATTTGTTTCAGAACAGGTAAGGTCAGGCAGGTGCATGCTAATGGAAACTCCCACAGCCGTGACTGTTTTGCTGGCTCAGGACTCTGGCCTTTGAAGATTTGACATCACGCTCAAGCGATCCGGTTTCCATCACTTGGGGACCAAACTTTTATCACCCCTTTTGCTGTTGCAAGGATCCCTCTATGAGAGGTTGGCATCTTTAAGAGTGAAGATGGGGGTGGCTTCACAAAAGAAGTGGCAATGGGTTAATCAACACAGCTGAAGCATAGCTTGGTTATCAGCTGTCAAGCTTTCTCCTCCACCCATATGAATACAACACATATTTATATACTGCTTTCCCAACAAACACCCCCAAAGCAGTTTACATAGATATAAATAAATAAAATGGCTCTCTGTTCCCAAAGGGCTCACAATCTAAAAAAGAAACAGAAGATAGATACCAGCAGTAGCCCTGGACTCGGTGCTGTGCTGGGGATGGATAGGGCCAGTAGCTCCCCCCGCTAAATAGAGAATCACCCTTTTACAAAGGTGCCTCTTTGTTCAGTTAGCCGGGGACCAATGTTTCAGATGGACTTAATATTTTTTTAAGTGCCAAATGAACATTTTATATCTTTGCACATCCATCCATCCATCCTTTCCTTTATTCTTTTAAAGGGCATCATTTCTACGAGTATTAAAACTGCTCTAGTAATCATAGGGAGAGGTTGGTTCATGAGGTCAGAGGTGCAAGCCAATCAACACCACCACCAGTTCCAAGAAAAAACACAGGCAAAAAATAAAAATAAAAATCCTCCTAATACTTCCAAAGGGGCCAAATTGCCCCCTCTCCCAGGAAGGGAGTTCCACAACACTAAAAAGGCCCCTTTCTGCATCCCAGGCCAGTTGGGCCTCCAATATACATACTTCAACAACCCTATGATGCTGCTTAGGGTGTGAGACTTGGAAGATCACTTGGTGCTTATAGAAGCTGAGTAGAGCTTTAAATTTAGAACAAAGACTGAAATGAATTGGCGGGGAGTTCTCAAGTAAAGTCTTCATCTGAGTCAGTTGCAAACTTTCAGATTACCATTTGCTGCATTTACAACAGTATGTGCTGTAGCAATGGAGAAATGACTTGACTAGCAAGCCAGAGGTTGCCAGTTCGAATCTCTGCTGGTATGTTTCCCAGATTATGTTTCCCAGTTTCCCAGACTATGGGAAACTTCTATATCAGGCAGCAGCGATATAGGAAGATGCTGAAAGGCATCATCTCATACTGCGTGGGCGATGGCAATGGTAAACCCCTCCTGTATTCCACCAAAGACAACCACAGGGCTCTGTGGTCGCCAGGAGTTGACACAGACTCAACGGCACACATTTAAAAAATCAGGTTGCAAAATATGGAATTTGCTAAGTGAATACAGGTTAGCAGCTCTCCCCATTTATGCAAGCAGTGGAAGGTCCAGAGTATAGAGTCCCTTGGATGTGAGCTGACTGGAGCATGATGTTGCCTCTCTTATTTGATTTCTGGATCAACAACAACAAATATTTATATACCGCTTTTCAACAAAAGTTTTCAAAGCAGTTTACATAGAGAAATAATAAATAAATAAACGATGGATCCCTGCCCCCAAAGGGCTCACAGTCTAAAAAGAAACATAAGATAGACACCAGCAACCGTCACTGGAGGGATGCTGTGCTGGGGCTGGATAGGGCCAGTCGCTCTCCCCCTGCTAAATAAAGAGTAACACCACATTAAAAGGCGCCTCTTTGCCCAGTTAGCAAGGGTATAAACATGCAAGCAGGGTCCTAAAAACAGGCAACAACTGCCAGAACCCATGCATTTGCTTCCTGCTTGGGTGGTTCCTGGTCCAGATAAATTCTATTCAGGGGTGTAGCTAGGGACGAGGGGGCCTGTGTTCACCCCTCTCTCGGGCAACCTTTTGGAGTGAGGAAGGCAATGAAGAAAATAGGGAGGGGTGGAGCTGGGGGCCCCTCAGGATCTGGGGGCCCCGGGTTCTTTGAACCCATCCGCTCAATTATAGCAGCACTCCTGATTCTAGCTCAAAAAGAAATCCCGCCGGGCTCTTCTCCCCATTCAAACTGTAATGGACACAGGGGAGTCAGAGAGCTGGTCTGGGGAGAAGGAGATCTGGTCTTCTGGTAGTGAGTGTGAATTGTCCCATTTGCTAAGCAGGGTCTGCCTGGGTCTGCATCTGGATGGGAGACCACCTGTGAGCACCATGGAAGAGCATTTGCATGCTTGCATGCCAGATGGTCTGTGGCAGCATCTTTAGGTAGGGCTGGGATACTGAGCGAGATGGACCTATGGTCTGACTCAGTATATGGCAGCTTCCTATGGGAGATAATCCTGCCTGAAATTTGGAGGGCTGCTGCCAGTCAGGGTAGGCCATCCTGAGCTAGATGGACCAAGGGTCTGACTTGGTACAAGGCAGCTTTGTATGTCCTTATGTTCCTAACTGAACTCCTAGACTTTGGCTATTCAATGCCTCTTTGCTAGTCTCTTTATCCCGTCGTTCTGTCAATGATTATTTCAAGTCTTTGGTCCGAATCTACCGCTCTTCCTGCCATCCTCCTCTGCTCTGTGCTCCCTGCCAGGTCTCCTCAACTACCCCAGGAAAAAAACTCCTTGCCTTGGAAAAGGAGGAAGTCATGAAAGGGAGGAGGGGAGAGAGGAGAGCTCAGTGGGACCGGAACCCAGGGGTTGAGCATCTGCTTTGCATGCAGAATGACCCAGGTTCACTCCTCGGCAGCATCTCCAGGTCGGGCTGAGAGTTACTCCTGCCTGAAACCTTGGAGAGCCACTGCCAGTCCGTGTAGGCCAGTGTTTCTCAACTACCAGTCCGTGAGGAGTTGACTGTCAGTCCATGCTGGTCCATGAGGAATTAATCCCCCCACCAAACGATTTCGAGCCGGTGGGGGCCACCACTCCTAGGTGCTCTCCGGAGCGAATTTCTAGGCAGGCAGCCCTCACTGTTGGGATAACGTTCATTTCGAGGAAGCTAAATGAGTGTTATCCCAGCAGTGAGAGCTGCCTGCCTAGAAATTAGCTCTGGAGAGCTCCCAGTGGTGGTACACCCCCCCCCCTCCTAAATTGTTTTAGGAGGTGCCTGGGGGTGGGGGGTGAAGGAGGGCTGACCCATTTACTAACTGCTGGTCCTGGAAACTGCGCACAAAGGATTGACCGGTCCATGACTCCAAAAATGTTGAGAAACACTGTAGACAATCCCGAGCTAGATGGACGTATGCCTCAGTATAAGGCAGCTTCCTATGTTCCTCTGTTAGTTTCCTGACCCATCTCACCTTGCAAAGGCAGAAGAGATTTACAGCCATGAGCTCACATTCATGGAATATCAGAATATCACGAGAAGAGTCTGGCTGGGGCAGACCAAAGACTTGTGTGGTCCAGCAGTGGTTGGCCTCCTGTCTGCAGCAGTTATCAGCCGCATGCCTCTGGGAAACCTCCGAGGCCCGTGGTGTGCCTCCACAAGAGGCGTGCCCAGAGGCCTCAGGATGAGATGTCCTTGGGAAAGCCTGCAAAACACATACAGGGCCAAATGACTCCTTTTTATATAAGTTTATACTGTGCTGTTCTGAAGAACCATCTGGGAATGGTTGCCATTATAATGCACCCAGTGGGGACCCACATTTGCTGCTCAGAAAACAGAGCATTCAGATCGTCCAGCTTCCTTCATTCTAATCACTGTACGAAGTTGCCATCTGGTGGCTAGCCAAAGAACAGCAACCTTGTTTTGGAGATCACTTGGGGTGTTGTTTTTTTTTGGAGAGAAGACCCAGGGAGTTCTCCTCACGGCTGAATTTACAGCGAGTTTTCTGTGAGGCTTTACTGCAAACTCATAGTTATCCCCAAAACCCAAAGTGAAAAGTGGATTTTTAAACCGCAGATATAAATCGGGCTGCACTCTAACACGCAGTGTAAAACCTGAATTGTGCGTGAAGTGCTCCCCGATAGCTTGCAGGATCTTCAGAGTAAATCTGGCCAGTATGTGAATGCACCCTCTCCATTCTGTAGGAGATGTGAGTTAAAGGGATTTAAAAGCCCTGTGTAGAAAACCTTCCAAGTCTTACGTGGCGCAGTGGGGAAATTACTTGACTAGTAAGCCAGAGGTTGCCGGTTTGAATCCCCACTGGTGTTGGAAACACCTATATTGGGCAGCAGCGATATTGGGAGATGCTGAAAGGCATCATCTCATACTGCGTGGGAGGAGGCAATTGTGAACCCCTCCTATATTCTACCAAAGACAATCACAGGGCTCTGTGGGTGCCAGGAGTCAAAACTGACTTGTCAGCACACTTTACCTTACCTTTAAAAAAAACTTCCAGCAGTTTGCTGAGACACCCCACTGGAGCAACATTCTTCTTTTGTGGTCCCCAGTTCCTGTGGTTCCTGGTGAGCTCTGGCCATGGTCCTGACGGGTTGCACCAGAAGCTGCCTTGGGTCTGAAGCATCCCTGTGTGAGATTTTATTTCAACATTTTAAGTGTTTCTCTCTGGGCTTGGCCACAACCTCAGCGGAAACACTTTGGTTCAGGTTCTCCCAAGCATTTACTCTTATGACTCACAGGGAAATGATCAAATCTCACTGCTTCCCTGCAAACTATTTATTATCTCACCACGAATCAAAGGTAGGGTGCAGCAGAAATGGGGCAATTGCATATTTAGCCAGTGTAACAGCGCTCAGACTTCCAATGAAAATCTGAGGACACAGTTGAGATCATGGTGCCTCCCGGAGCACCACTTGAGGCCCACCCTAATCTGGAGGCCTCTGCGGGCTTGGGGGCTTGGAGGAGACTCCCTGTGGAGTCATGGAGCTGCATTTCACCCATGGGGTACCTCTATACTGACCCTGACACCTTGTTCCTACAACTTGGAATTGTGAGCACGCGTGCGCTCTGAGTGATGCAGAAGAAGAATAGGTGCATCACAATGAGAGATGCCACATCATCCTGAGGTAACAGTGACATAGACAGAGTGGCACTTTCAAGGGTTCTTGCTGGTGGGATAACACACCTGGTTTTCCCATGTAGCTGCCTCTCAACTACTCCCCCCCCCCAGCAGAGTCTCCATCATTAAGGCAGTCACACTGCTGTACACCCCAATGTAGATAGCACCAGGTCATCTCCAATACAAAGTGGACGTAGAACACCAGCCTCTTGCTTGCAAAGTGAGAAAAGAGGGGAAATCACATTGCCTGAAAACCTGATGGGTGGCCGAGGATGGGTGTAGGCACATTATGTCACCACTTCTGTCTCCGGCAGCTAGCTTGGACGTTCACGCGTGAGGGACAAAAAGAGGTGGATCTGGCCAGGGATACCCTTGCCCTGCTGTGCCCTCCCTGCTCAAAGTGGACCCAGAAGTGAAGATCAAAGTAGACTCTTTCAGGGAGCAGAGAACAGCTGAAGCGAAGGATTTTGAGCGAATTGTTCTTCCAGAGAAACTTGTAGAATTTGATGCACTCCTGAAGGATCCCATTCGGAACATTCACGATTTCACAAGGATCCACTCATAGACCCGATCCTGCTCACAAACTGCAATGAGGGGCTGGATGGGCCAAATATAAAAAAGAGGAAGCTGGAGGACTGTGAAGGGACCTCCCGGGGTTCCAACCAGGGTTCCCTCTACTTTTTTCTTGTCTGTGTGTGGAATGAGGTTTGTTCTGGGCAGCAGTATCAAGGCAGTGTGCATGCACCTGCATTCAGAGTGGGGCCTTCCTGATTCTGCCTGAGCATAGTCTAACATTAACTGCGCAGACATCACAAAACTTGTGAGTTGCACACCCATGCGCACATATTGGTGGGAACACTGGCACCAGCATCCGTGTCATGCCTAACGGGATTCTGAAGAGCAACCAGCAACTGGTGGACACAGAAGTGCACCTAGGCAGTTTTGGAGCCTGGACCTAAAGGCCTTTTGAGCGCGCCCCCTTGTAAGCTAAGAATCCTCCCGCCATACAGACACACTGCAACACATGCAGTATTTTTAATGCATGGGTTCCTGAGGGCACAAACAGCAACTGAACTCACAAGAATGTAAGAAAATAAAACAGGTACATTTATGCAAATATGCATTAGCAGAAACATTTCAACGTGCAACTCAACATATTCCCATCCAACATATTTCTCCCCCCGTCCGCTGTTTCTAAAGCAGAGGTCACGCTTGGCACCAGGTGTACTGCAGGCCAGTGGTGTGGCTGCAGTGACCACACACCACCCTGGACAGACTAAAGAGGATCTGGGGCCCCCCAGGGTGTATGGAGGCCCTGGACTGGCTCGGAGGTCCAGGGGTAAAAGTGCCTCTGGACAAACATCATTGAGAAGGCAGAGCCCAGATCTGGCTGTTGACTGAGAAGTGCGATGTGGTCGAAATGTGGGTGCAGTGCTGAATCCCAGGATAGGAGATGGCAACAACTCTGGCATTTCTATTCAGGAAGAGAGCTCCAGACTGTGGAGGTTCAGACAGCTTCATGCTCAGGTCAGATCTCTAGATTCCACATCAAGCAGGCAAAGCTGATTTCTCAAATAGCAAAATAGCCTCCATGGGGAGGATTACTGCCGTGCTGTGACTGAGATGGATGGAAAGGAGTACACCCACCCTTTGGTCTGTTCCAGGAGGGCTCTTCTCCCTGTGTCCAAGGGCGCCATAACAAAGCACCATGTTGCAAGGCTTTCTTTATTCATGTCATGTTTAAACGTTGTGTCCCCTCTTATTAATGACTCTGGAAGTCAAGAGGCTTGTCGAAACAGAAGCACGAGCTGAGACGCAAGAAGAACAGCTCGGCGTTCTCGGCAGTTTCCCCTTCCCATTGATCTCTTTCCGAGAGAGGAAATTAAACTGACACAGCACAAGTGATAAAATACGGATGTGCAAAATGCTCCATCATGCCAGGGCTCGGCCCGAAATCAGCAAGTGTCAAGCAACGTGGATTTATGTTTCATTTGGAGTTCTTTCCACTTAGAGGGAGAGTTCAAATGGATATTAAAATGTTTCCTTTCACTAGGTGAAGCACAGGGCGGGTTGGATGCACCTTTAAAGAGACTGCTGCCCCTCAAATAATCTAGCTTTGGAAAATGACTGGAAACTCACCCACGCCTTGTTTTGGTATTGAATATAACTCATTTTCTAGGGAAAGTCCTCTGGTGCCAGAGGCTGCTCCAAAGGGCTCACAGTCTAAAAAGAAACACAAGACAGACACCAGCAACAGTCACTGGAGGTACTGTGCTGGGGGTGGATAGAGCCATTTATTCTCCCCCTGCTAAATAAAGAGAATCACCACACAGGGGCGTAACTATAATAGGGCAAGGGGAGACAGTTGTCTGGGGGCCCACTGCCTTGGGGGTCCCCCCAGAGGCAAGTCACATGACTGACTCCCCCAGCCATGCACCCACCCGGGCTTCCTTCAGTTGTATTCATCCTCCAAAACTGATGTGAGTGTTAAGACCTGGAGCTACCAGAACAGCATGTCTTTCTCTAGGACCATTAGATGACTTGCATCGTCCACAATTTACGAAACCTTTAAAAAAAATAGTTTAGGATGATGTTCTATTGTGGCACATAGGAAATATAGATATAGATATAATTTTACTCTTTTTGTTACCACTATTCAGCCTCATTTAAGATTTATTTACTTCATGAGCTGAGCTTCAGTGTGTGTGGGGGGGGCATTTTAAAATCTTGTCTCTGGGCCCACTCCAACCTTGCTACGACCCTGTCACCACGCTAAAAGGTGTCTCTTTGCCAAGTGAACAGGGATCAATCAATCAAAGGCATTCATGAGTGCTGTATGCTCACTGAAATTAATGGGACAAATAAACGTGCCCTGTTAATTTCAATAAGACTGCTTATGAGTAACATCACCCAGTGGCTGGAGTAGGGTTGTTCCCCCTTGGGAACGCCAGTCTACACGGACTAGTTGGCGGCTTTCCAAGGTTTCAGGCAGGAGTTTCTGCCCGACCTGGAGATGCGGCCAGAGATGGAACCTGGGATCTTCTGCATGCCAAGCAGATGCTCTGCCACTGAGCTATCGCCCCATCCCATTATGACTTCCATGTGACATGCGAGAGATCTGTCTGCAGTTGCCCCCACAATTCTCTCCCCCAAGAGATGTGTGTGCCTCCCTCTCTGCCTGTGCTTAGATGCTAGAAAGGCTTCCCCCCTTCTATTAGGCGGGGTTTTAAACTAGATTTTAATTTGTGCCTCTGATCCTTCTATATGGTTTTTGATGGCTTTGACGCAGCAATGTACTTCCTATATTTGTGTGAACTCTGGCACAAGCATTCACTTATATGAAAGAAGGTAAGGGGAATAATCAGAGTAGTTAAAGGGGGTGTTAACCTGCCCTCTGCTTCAGCTGGCCCCAGTTTTTTAGGGAGAGGTTTTGACTCAGGTGAACCACTGAATTTTTTTTTTTAAAAAGCAAATTTCATGCAGGGATTTGCATAACACCACTGATAAATGTTATGTGTCTTACAGAAACTCCTATGGCTTCCCTTGAAAAGTCTCAGATCTTTCTTCTTTAGAGGCACCCTGAAGTTTGCTTTGTTTTGTGTGCAATTTCTGAGTCAGTCCTTATTTCAGGCTCCATGCTTTCAGTATTGCCAAACGGGATGTGGGAAAGGATGACTATCCAGGAGATGACCACATGATGGCACTAAGTGACCGTCTCTTCTGAAGAACATCACACACTGATTGCACAGTCTTTCCTCCTTTTCATGTAGACACAGTCGCACAAAGACCGTGTGGGGCAGGCTGTCACCGAGCGAATGAATCACGGGGAGAGCCTTTGATGGCATATCTTGGGGTGAAATATGGGTACTTAGGGAACTGCCTTCAACTGAGTCACACCATTGGTCCATCTAACTCAGTACTGTCTACACAAGGGCTTTCCTACCTTTAGATGACGTCTGTAGGTATTCTATCGCTCCATAGATGTCTGTTCCTGAACGCAGCTTTGCATAACAGAGCTGGAGGAAGCCTTGTAGGCAGACGACAGTCCCAGCCTTTTACTCGGTGCAGGAAATTCAGAGCCAGAATAGTGGACCAGGCTGTAGCTCAATGGAAGAGCACTTTTTTCTCCTGCAGAAGGCCCCAGGTTCACTCCCTGGTAGCATCTCCAGGTAGGGCCAGGAAAGGCCCTTGCCTGAAACTGTGAAACAGAGAAAACAAAACCCTATATGGATTCAAGAATATATGTGAGCATCAACAGAGAATCCAAGTATCATGGACTGATATTTTAAGATGATCTTAATAGACCATGTAATTAAAAGACTGAGCAATTGCATGAGTTGTACTAATACTAGAATGAAGGTAGATCTGTATGTTTTGATAAAATTTATAGAAAATAATCATCAAAATGGTCTCTATATCAAAGTTAAAAGATTGGATCCAATAGTTCATTCTGAAGATATCGCATTGCCGGTAAAGAGGGAGAAGTACAAGTGGATATTCCCAAAATGAAGACTCATGTTATAATTTTTGATGAGTCCTATGTTCTCACCAGACTCATTCTATTTATTGAGACGTACAGATCTATTTTTATTTCAGCATTATTACAACTCATGCAGTTGCACAGTCTTTTAATTACATAGTTTTACTGAAACTGTGAACCAATCAGGATCTAGGGGGTGGGACCTAATAATACATTGGCACCTTCAGCTGTACATAGGATTATTTCTGATCCGGCACCATTGCTTACACCAAGACCATCCATTTCCCTGTTCTTTGAAATGACGTCACAAGAGCTTCAACAGAGGGCTTAAGGCAGGCTGCTCAACTGTGGCTCCCAGCTGTTTTTGGACTGGAACTCCCATAATCCCCAGCCATAGTGGCCAATAGCCAGGGATTATGGGAGTTGTAGGCCAACATCTGCAGAAGGGCCAAAGTTGAGCAGGCCTGGCTTAAGGGAATGCTGACGTTATGCTCACAGTGTGGGCTAGTGCGCCAAGTCCAAGGGTTAGCAAGGCAGATCGTGCTTTGTTTGGTTTCATTGGTCAGGTCAGGTCTAGTCTGGTCCAATCCAGAAAGGATCAAGGCAGAGGTCAAGTCTGCTAACACTTGGGAATTAGAAAGCTCCCTGGCTGAGGGCTGGGATCAAGGCAGGATGCCTCTGTATACCAGTTGCAGGGGCTCAACAGCCGGGGGGGGGGGGGATGCCTTCATCTCTTGTCTGTGGTCTTCCCAGTGACATCTGTTGGGCCAGTATAGGAAACATGGTGCGGGACTAGATGGACCTTCAGCCTGATCCATCAGGGCTGCACTTATGAGGGCTGAGCACCTATTCAGGAGAATGAGATGTTACATAGGAAGTTACCTTATACTGAGACAGATTATTGGTCCATCTAGCTCAGTATTGTCTACACAGACTGGCAGCTGCTTCTCCAAGGTTGCAGGCAGGAGTCTCCCTCAGCCCTATCTGGAGATGCTTCCAGGGAGCGAACTTGAAACCTTCTGCATGCAAGCAGGCAGGTGCTCTTCCCAGAGCGACCCCATCCTGTAAGGGGAAGATCTTCCAGTGCTCACATGTAGTCTCCCATTCAAATCCCATTCAAATTCAAAGGAGGTGGACCCTCATCCTATAGGAGGAGATCTGGTCTTGTGGTAGCAAGACTTGTCCCCTTTGCTAAGCAGGATGTGCTCTGGTTGCATATGAATGGGAGATGTGTGAGCACCAGAAGATATTCCATTTAGGGGACGGAGCTGCTCTGGGAAGAGCATCTGTGTGCAGAAGTTCCCAAGTTCCCTCCCTGACATCTCCAAGGTAGGGCTGGGAGAGATTCCTGCTTGCAACCTTGGAGAACCTGCTGCCAGTCTGTGTACTGTAGACAATACTGAGCTAGAGGGACCAATGGTCTGACTCAGTATATGGCAGCTTCCTGTATTCCTAGATAGCAAAGGGAACAACCCATGCTTGCTGCCACAAGACCAGCTCTCCTCCCCATGTTACTGTTACTTCAGACTGAGGACTTAACTTGTACAGCACCAGGACTCTTGTCTTCCAAGGACTGCAAAGGCTGAAAGGGACCAGGACCTATTCTGCAGCCATGGGCTCCTATGATGGGGCAATGTCTCCACTGCAGAGGGGTGAGGCTTGAGGGAGTCTGCAGATTCAGAGGATAAGCACAAAGGTGTATCTTTGGGACATGGCTGTGACAGTGGCACCAAGGAGACCAGGGGCCCACTCCGTGGTCTCCCCCGGCCGTTCCACATCCACCCCGGCAATGGTGGCTGAGAGATTGGTTCCATGTCTGGTGGTTGCCCTTGTTCAGATTTCACTAGAGCCTGGGGCCATCCAATGTAACTGACTGGGAGGAGACTTGCCATCTTTACCGAAAGAGAAGAGAACCCTGAATTTAAGATGACCTCCCAGTTTCTGACATCAAAGGACTTGGGGGGGAAAGCCTCATCTTGGATTCAGATAATTACCATAGGACGGACAAAAGGAAACCGTTCTTCGCACAGCATAGAATTAATCTGTGAAACTCAGTGCAACCATGCAAACATAACATAAGAACATCCCGGCTAGATCAGACTCAAGGCCTATCAGGTCCAGCCTCCTGTTTCACACAGTGGCCCCCCAGATGCCTCTAGAAACCCCACAAGCAAGCACAGAGGGCATTCCCTCTCTCCTGCTGTTGCTCCCCTGCAACTGGTATTGAGAGGCATTGTGCCTCTGAGGCTTGAGGCGGCTCACAGACACCAGACTAGTAGCCATTGAGAGACCGGTCCTCCATGAATTTGTCTAAGCCCCTTTTAAAGCCATCCAAGTTAGTGGCCATCACTAAATCCCATGGCAGAGAATTCCATAGATTAATTATGCACTGGGTGAAAGAGTACTTCCTTTTTTCGGTCCTAAATTTCCTGATCTTCAGTTTCATGGGATGGCCTTTCGTTCTAGTGTTGTGAGAGAGGGAGAAAGAGGGGGAAGAAAAGGTGATGGGAACTAGTTTTGATGGCTTAAAAAAGGGATTATGCAGCTTAATGGGGGACAAGCCTATCCATGGCTATTTGTCCTGCGATCTATTTCTTATTTTTCCTGTCACTGTATAGGTGGCACATTTAAACTATTGGCATCCACATAATATTTCTTTCTGCTTTGGGTAGCCTAGTTCAGAGGACGTAATTTCACCCCCGCCTTCTCTTCCTCATTCAAAAGGCTCATTGCAACTTTGCAATTCTAATTCTTTTCTTTTAAAAATAAAGTGTCGCTTTTACAAGCAAAATCAAGACTTTTGCAGTAGTGGGGAGGACTGAGCGAAACCATTGGAGATAATTGCTAAGTACAGATTCAAGACGTTGGATTATGTTTTTTGATGATGTAGTGAGACGAAGATGTTCAACAAAGAGAAGGGAAATGGTGTATTATTTCCTCAATAAAGGATTTTGATTGGGTGGGTTTTTCAAGTCCAAGGGACCAAAACATGACAAAACCCACTCCTATTGAGAGGGGAGGAACAGCTGTGGGGAAAGGATCATCCAACGTTCTGCTTTAATGAAGCAATTGGGTAAAATCTTCCTCTTGGTTCACACCAAAGCAGGAGACAACGATGAAGAGGATGGGTGCTGTGGCTCAGTGGCAGAGCATCTGCTTTGCATGCAGACGGTCCCATGTTCAATCCCCGGCATCTCCAGATAGGGCTGGGAGAGACGCCTGCCTGAAACTTTGGGGAGCTGCTGCCAGTCAGTGTAGACAATGCTGAGCTAGCTAGTCCAAGGGTCTGACTCAATAGAAGGCAGTTTCCCATGTCCCTATGTAAGAGATTCCCCAAGAATAAGAGCTGTCACTTGGTTAAAGAGATCTCAGTCAACCAGGAGGTGGGGCCATAGCCCAGTGGTAGAGCATCTGCCTTACATGCAGAAGATCCCAGGTTGCATCCGTGGACCCTGCCAGTCAGTGACGACAATAGTGGGCAAGATAGACCTGTCATCCAACTCAGTATGCAGGAGCTTTGGATGTCCCTGTATTTTGTGATCGATTAAACGAGTACAGACAAAATAGAATCTACCATTGCTTTTAAATTGTTTTAATGTTTTAATGTTTGTTTTAGTCTGCCCTGTTTTATTGCAAACTGCCCAGCAGTGTGAGTTTTGGGCAGTGATACTCTTACCCCTGGACTTTGGGGCTGAAGTCCAGGGCCTCCACATCCCCTGGGGGGCCTCCAGATTTTCTTTGGTCTGTCCTAGGTGGTGTGGTCACCACTGGCCCACACTGAGCCAGGCAGCAGAGTGTGATTATGATCTGTGCAGGGTGCTTTAGAGACAGAGGGGGGAGTGGGGAAAGAAATATGTGGGAAGAGGATAGGGAGATGATTGGGGGGGTGTGCTCCAGCAAGGGGGGCTCCAAAGGCCTTTAGGTCCAGGCTCCAAAATTACCTAGATGCACCTCTGGTTTGGGGGTATATGCTAGCTAGCTAAATACTCTCGGAGGGAAAGGTACTCTGCACATTCTCAGAGGCACCCAGCACCTGAGGTGCCGGATAGGGATGTACATGGAACTGGCTGGCTCGGTTTGGTTAGAGGCTGGAGAGGTCTCAAATCCAAATGGACCAGTTTGGTCCGGCACCACCCTGACCCCCCCCGGTTTGGTTCAGGGGGTTTGCGATCTTTAAATTCTTTTTTTTAAAAAAATATTTGTTTTTACCTTTTACTCCCCTCGGGGGAGTTTCTGGAGGTGGCGGGGAGATGTGTGTCCGTGGAGGTCCCCCCTCCCCACGCCAACCTTCTAAATCACCCCCTCGCCCAGTTCGGGCGCTCTTTGGCCCGTTTTCAGCCTTCACCTGGCAGCCCGGTGTCCATGTTAAGGGCTGGGTGGCGGGTGGGTGGGTTTGGACTGAACCAAGGGGGTTCAGAATATTTGAAAATGAAAACTAAACAGCCCTAGCCTGATTCCATTTTTCAATAAATTGACCAGTGAAACTATCATGCTTGAAAGAGCTGATGGGTGGTGCACATCTTCAGTCCTTGGGGGCAAATAAGGAGATCTTCTGTCTGAAGAGAGAGCTCAACAGAGGTCCAATTTTTTTGGAGGCAGTGCAGGACATAGCGTCCCCCTTCCATATGTGGGGCCACATAATTATTCTTCAGAACCACCTTTTACTGAGACCTAACTCTGTTACTGAGACCTAACTCTGGCTTTTCGTTGCTGCTCTTCTGGTTTTTACGACTCCAAAGCAATGTTGGTGAGGCTTTAATTGCAAATGTAGTTTTATTATAATATTCATTGCACACTGCCGTGATCACCTAGTGGAAAGCTGACTGATCCATGCATAAAATAAATACCCTCTGCATAGACAGGAAGCTGTCCTTTTCCTAGCAGCTCAGACTGAATGCAGAACGGGGTCACCTCACACCAAATACCACGAGAGAGCTGCTTTCGAAAGAGTGTAATCGGTATTTATGATTCTGGCCCTCCCCCCTTGAAATGGCACCAGATTAGAAATCAAAGGTCTTCGAGGTGAACAGCGAGGCTATCAGCAAAGCCATCCATCTCTCATCTCGTAGTTATGGATTTGTGGGGCTGAATCAATGTGTGTGGGGGGAGGGATTCATCCTTTGCTAACAGGGATTAAAAATAGAAGTGTCGAGATTTTTTGCATTAGCGTTGCCTGCAGGGGCGGGGGATGATGATAGTCTGGAAGTGGCACTGGGTGAATGAAGCTTAATGCAGATGAGCATAATGGTGGGAAATCTGGAGAAGTGGCTGGCAAGGTAGTGTCTGTGTGTGTCCCTCCGTTCCAAGGAAGCACTGTTTGTGGTCTTGGTTTCAAGTCGGATTCAGACATTATGCTGTACGAGTGTACAGACGTCTCCCTGGCAGCATCTTCCAGTAGGGCTGGGAAAGTCCCTGCCTGAAGGCTTGGAGAGCTGCTGCTGGTCAGTGTGGATAATCTTGAACTAGATGGACCTGTGGCCTGACTCCGCATAAGGCAGCTTCCTAGGTTCTCCCTCTGGTTGTTGGAGTTGCTGCAGCTATAACAGCCGCAAAGTTTGTGGGTGGGTGGGAGGGGGCGGGAGGCTCTTTGGTGGTGCCTTGCAGGTGGGAGATGGAGGCTTGTGAGTGACTGAGAGAAGGAGTGGACCCCATTGCACCCTGGAGGGGGGCATGATGGGTTTTGATTTGACGTGGATTGCCTCACAACAAGCTGAGCTATTTCCAATTTGAGGGGAGGCCAAATAGCTTGGAGTATTTGGAGCCAATTCAAGGAGAATTGGTTGGTGGGAGCATGGTTCACCCTTCACTAATCGAAATCATAGGAACATAGGACGCTGCCATATACTGAGTCAGACCATTGGTCATCTAGCTCAGTATTGTCTTCACAGGCTGGCAGCGGCTTGGCTTCTCCAAAGTTGCAGGAAGGAATCTTCCTCAGCCCTATTTTGAAGATGCTGCCAGGGAGGGAACTTGGAACCTTCTGCTCTTCCCAGAGCGACTCCATCCCCTGAGGGGAATATCTTTCAGTGCTCACACTTCTAGTCTCCCATTCATATGCAGCCAGGGTGGACCCTGCTTAGCTAAGGGGACCCTGCTTAGCTACCACAAGACCAGCTCTCCTCTCAGTCATTGTGTGGCCAGTCATCTAGCAGGGCTTCTTGGGTTTCTGAGTCATAGGAACTTAGGATCACAGGAATCTGCCTTCTACCACCTCAGACCATTGGCCCATCTAGCTCAGTATTATCTACTCAGACTGGCAGCAGCTCCTCCAAGGTTACAGGCAGAGAACTCTCTCAGCCCCACCTGAAGATGCCAGGAAGGGAACTTGGAACCTTCTGCTTGCAAGCAGACGCTCCTCACATCACCCTGATTCTAATTTAGTTCAGGTTTAATAAAGTCTGTGCTACTCTCTGCAGTTCTAGCTCCGGGCAGTGAAAAGTCAAGCTTATAAGCTTTCCTTCTTTCACTCAGGCCTAAAAAAAAAAAAAAAATCTGGATTCAGCACGACCTCTTTTATCCATTTTATCACTGTTGTTTATCAGCTCAAGTGCAGTTTTATGAGGCAGGGTACAATATGAAAGTACTTGATATATTTTCATGGGCCGTGGAGATATTGACATTCCAATATATTAGACGCTAAGAAAGAAATGCATATTGATGATTGCTGAGCTGTCCTGAAAAGAAAGGGATAAGAAACCATTTAAGATTTTATTAGATATATTCGGGATGTTGCATTGCTCCGTGGGAGCTCTGTGATACAAGAAAAAAATTTTTCCCCCAGCTTTTGCAATGCTGTTACTGTGGCTTTTGAGAAAATATCAAAGCATATACTTCCAACTGACCAAAGACCAAACAGTTTTCTGGGACCTGGTCCTGGTAAAAAAGCGTTCTTGTTATGAGTTGGGCAAGAGCCTTCTAAAAATGTGGTAGGGTGTACACACATGTATTAAAGCTGCCATTTGCCATGCATCAACCTAGATCTTTGGAAACTAAATTTTTGAGAAGGGATGGAAATTTAGTTGCATGTCCCACTTTTCCTCCAAGAAGCCCAGAATGGTTATTTTTATGGTTATCTTTATCCCGGCAACAACCCTGTGAAGTAGGTTAGGCAGAGAGAGAGGTGACTGGCCTGGAGTCAACCAGTGAGTTTCATGATTGAATGGGGATTTGAACTCAGGTTTCCCTGGTCCTGGTCCAACACACGCTCTGACCACTGCACCACGCTGGCTGTTGTGACATCCTTTTCCAGAATGCTTCCAAAGTTCTTTTCGTATGGTAGGGTTGAGTGTACACAACTGTAATTGAGACCAGTGCTCCCTCTAACAGGGATTCCCTGATGATGTTGACTACAACTCCCAGAATGCCCAGCTGCAATGGCTTTTGCTTGGGGATTCTGGGAGTTGTTGTCAACAACTGATTGAGACCACTGAGCTACAGCCCCATCCCCTAACCCAACTATAATTAATTATTTAATTTTTGATGTTTATATCCCGCTGTTCTTCCAAAGAGCCCAGAGCAGGGTACATGGTTACGTTTATCCTCACAACAACCCTGTGAAGAGAGAGGGTTAGGCAGAGAGAGAAGTTCCTGCCATTATGAGAGACGTAAGCCCTATTTGCATGTTATCTTTTACACTCATACAAGATCTGTGATCTGTACACAGGTACAATTATTCCCACATTATGCTGAATGTAGGTACAGCAGTAAACTTCCTAAGCTGTACTGGACATTTGAGGGGCCTCTACCCAGATTCACTTTTTAAATGAACACCGATACAATTATTCACACAAAAATATGTACCAGTGTAAAAGATAAAGTCTAAATAGGGATATAGCATCCAGATTACAAGTAGTCACCATTTCACTCTGTTCTGTGCTGGTCACCCCTCCCTTGGAATACTGTGTCCAGTTTTAAGGAACATATGGTATTGTCATTTTATATATATTTTATGTTTTCTACTTGCATACATGTTCAGATATTTTATTACATGTGTATTTTAAGGTTTATAGATTTTCCTTGAAAAAATAAATAAAAACATGTTGGAATCAATCATTCCTTCCGCAGCTGTTCTTGCATTGTTTTTGTGAAATTGCTTGATATCCACTTCTAAGCTGTTTATTTTTGAATTGATTATTTTACAGAGCATATTCCCCCCCCCCCTTTTTTGTAAATTTGCACTGAAGGCTGCTTATAAATTCAAAAGAAGTTGTACTGCGGCAGGCGGGGGGCAGACCCACACCGCACTAATTGTTGTCTTTGGGGGAGATACTTGGAAAATGTTTAAACTGCTGTCACTCAGCTATTTCATATCAGACTATCTTGAAATTGGGCTGTTTGACAGTAGGGGCCATGTTGATGCTGTGTTCCAAATATCAGCTGGTTGGGACAAAAATGATATTTTGTAAATGATTTTAATGTTCAGGTCTTATGGCGAAGCACTGCCCGATCCCTCTGCCAGTGGGCATCACAATCCAGACATTGTTTGCCTTCCCACATTTGACCATATATGGTTTTGTAAAAAATCCTGTCTAAATATGGCCTGCCTCTTTCTTCTGTCACAAGGAGAGCAATCAAACCCCCTCCCACTTCTGCCTGCATCATAATACTCCATTACCTCTTAGCCCAAATAAAAGCAGCTCACCTGCTCTTTGGCTTTGCTCAGTGTCCCTGGGGTGGGGGTGGGGGTGGGGGCAGAGAGGAAACAGGTAATGTTTCACCTCTGCCCATGTGGGATTTGGGATAGCAGCCAAAGTCCTGGACTTGGCTGCAGTCTCAATCACTGTAGGGGATCCAGACATCTGGAAGAGGATACTGAGCTGCACCCACACCGAAGCTCCCTCAGCGATCTGGACTGGTAAGTTGGACCCTCCCCCCGCCCCCTTCGCATCCCACCCTGCTTTCTCCACTTGCCTCCCTCCCATTTAACACAGGGGGTCTCTCTTCCTTTCAGGCCACGACCTTCACCATCAATCGAGCCCCTTTCGGGCACTGTGGCTGAAGCGGAGGTCTCACCTCCTCACCGTCAGAAGAACCTTCACCATGTGCAGCTCGAAGACCAAACTCCCAAAGGCAAAGATAGTTTTTGTGCTGTCCTTTTGGTAAGCCATAGGGCTCAAGCTGGTTTGGGGCAGGCTCGTCCAGTGGTGATCCTGCCCCAACACAGATTGACCAAGGCCCACTGTTTAACCTGGCCATGCAGGCCTGGCTGGTTGCCGCTTTTTGGAGCCGAGAAGGAATTTTCCCCTGGGAGGTCTCTGGATCCCCAGGTTTTTTGCCTTCTCTGCACGGCCTTCCTCTTCAGCTCTGCAAGCGCCTTAGCTTGCCGCTGAAGAAGAGTCAACCAGTGGGTCTTTCCCCCTCCCACCCCTCCCCAAATAAAATATAAATTGATCTGAAGACATTGTCGCCTTGTCTTTCTTTGGTCTTTTTTCCTGGGTCTGGGAACAAAACTGTCTCGTATGATTAAGAGTCAATGAGGAAAATGTCAGGCAACGAATCTGGGGATTGATCAGGATGGGGTTAAGATCCAGATGTAGAATGCTTGATCAGGACTGGGGAGATCTGAGTGTTATCTATCCCTATGGATCAAGGGAAGGCAGATGGCATACACCAAAAGGAGGCAGAACCTGCTGGAGTCCCAGGGCACTCCAAGTATGCTCGATTGGTTTGTTGCTTGCTATTTTTATTGAAGAGCTATAGAAACACTTCATCGAGACAACTGACTCACAGTTTGGTTTCCATTTTTGAGCTACTTTTATTTTTGAATTGTTCATTTTTACTATCTGCATTCTGTTTTTTGAGGAAGGGGGCAATCAAGTCAGCTTAGGGCTTCTCAATGTGTGGGTCCCCAGATGTTATTGGACTTCAGCTCCCATAATCCCCAGCCCCAGTGGCCTTTGGTTGGGAATTATGGGAGTTGAAGTCCAATTACATCTGGGGACCCACAGGTTGAGAAGCCCTGGCTTACACGCTCAAGATACATTCAATGAATGGCTGGGAAATTATCTCCAGAATGCCCATGCAGCCCTTCCACGATTCTGGCCACGCCCCCTGCATGTGACATCACATTCAGGGGGTGTGGCCAGAGCCCCAGAAAGGCCATGCAGGCATCCTGGTGCTCATTCGCAGCTGGCGCTTGCCAGCTGGGTGTGTTTTCCTTTCTCTGGCTTGAGCTTGAGGGAGAACAAGCAGGAACTAATAAACAGAAAAATGCCAAGTCTTTTTTCCGTCTTGTGAGATTGGTCTGTAGTTCAGTGGTAGAGCATGTGCTTTACATGCAGAAGGGTTCAGTCCCTGGCAGCATCTCCAGGTAGGGCTGGGAAAGGCTCCTGTATTGGGGAGGGGCCCATGGCTCAGTGGGAGAGCATCTGCTTTGCATGCAGAAGGTCCCGGGTTCAATCCCCAATATTGCTAGGTAGGGCTGGGAAAGATGCCTGCCTGAAACCCCAGAGAGCTCTTGCCAATCAGCGTGGACCAGGGCTGGACGACTTTGGCCCTCCACAACAACTTCCATCATCCCTGACTATTGGCCACTGAGGCTGGGGATGATGGGAGTTGTAGTCCAACGGCAGCTGGAGGATCAAAGTTTCTGCCCTTTGTGTAGTGTTCAAAACTCTCTTTATTGCAGCAGTCAAAAATATGCTCATGTCGGGTGGAAAAATGCTCACCTGCACGTTTGGCCTGTTCTCATCCATAATCTTTTTTCTGCACAAGCTCATTAGCATGTTCCCCTTGAACTTCAATCAATACATTAATCAATTAATTGCTGTGATTAATCTATTAATGCTTTCAGCGTTAGATAGATAGCTTGCAAGTCCTGGGGAAATGGTTCCTTCTGTTTCATAATGTGTCGCCACGGTCTACTTTGCCAGCAAATAAAAATAACGGGGGATTGATGGAACCTGGCCATTAGCCATACATTCAAGCACCCAATGGTTCTTCTTTGCCAGAAGAAGGGAGAACTTGTCCAAGGTGTATCAGCTGCGATAGAACATAGATTGGGTAACTCCTGGGCATTTTTCACACAACAGGCTTTACCATGGGTTTATTGCAAGGTTTTATGGCAAGTTCAAGGTTGCCCTAAAAAACCGATGCAGAAAGTGGATTTACTTTTTTACACTGGATATAAATTGGGCTACACTCGTAACGCACAATGGAAAACCCAAATTGTGTGTGAAGTACTCCCTGATAGCTCTCAGGGACTTTGGGGTAAATCTGGCCGATATGTGAATGCACACCCCCCCCCCCCCGGGAGGAAGGAAGTGCGAGCTAAACGCCCTGGTCAGCAACCAGACTGGATATTTGACCAATCAAGGGTGAGCACATAAGAAGATCTCTGCTGGATCAGGCCCAAGGCATCCAGCAAGCTTTAGTCCAGCATCCCGTTTCCCACAGAGGCTCACCAGAAGCCTCTGGGAAGCCCACAGTCAAGAAATGAAGGCAGGCCCCCTCTCCTGCTGTTGCTCTCCTGCAACTGGTACTCAGAGGCATCCTAATGCCCACTCTGCCCTGGGATGGCCTCCACTCTGGGAAGGGTATTCTGCCTGCTTGCATGCAGAAGGTTCCAAGTTCCCTCCCTGGCATCTCCAGGTAGGACTGAGAGTGACTCCTGCCTGCAACCTTGGAGAACCCGCTGCCAGTCTGTGTAGACAATACTGAGCTAGATGGACAATTGTCTGACTCAGTATAAGGCAGCTTCCTATGTTCCTAGGTATCCTATAGCCATTGAGACTAGTAGCCATTGATAGACCTCCTCCATGGATTTGTCTAAGTCCAACTTAAAGCCATCCAAACTGGTGGCCATCACCACCACATCCCGTGTCAGAGAATTCCGTAGATAGTTATGTGCTGTGTGAAAAAGTACTTCCTTTTGCCAGTCTCGTCTCAGTTCAAGTCCCAATCTCCAGCCAAAATCTAGAGAGGTGTATGCAGCTCACAAACAATGGTGTGAAGGCTTTACCTTTGCGGACATCTTCAGCAGCATTGCTCACTTCCAGTAAATCTACAGACTGTCAGTAAAAACCGTTCCAAGAATTTCCCTGCCAGTAAAAAAAATCTCATCTCCTGCCAGTAATTCTCTTCTTCCTTGATCTGTCGATGGTCCCTCTGTTTCCTTGAAATGGATTTTTTTAAAGTTATAACTTAATACCAACAGCTTAATAATGATGATTAGGCTGACAGGGTCTATCTAGCAGTTGGCAGGATGAATGGAGATATGTAAAGATATAAAGCTCTGAGCACAGGCTGCAAGCGGAGCCCATGTTAATGAGTGTGAGCCCCTTCTCTAACCTCACAATGGCACCCAGTTAATGGCCCCTTGAAAGCCAATGCCACTCACAGAAAAGACTCACTTTTTATCATGGAATAGGGGTGTGCACGCGTGGTTTATCGCGAACTGGCTTGCCTTGAACTGAGCCGGTTTAGAGGTTCGATCATGGACCAATCCAGGGCAACCAAGTAGGGGCTGCAAGAGAGGAGAGCTGGTCTTGTGGTCGCAAGCATGACTTGTCCCCTTAGCTAAGCAGGGTCTGCCCTGGTTGCATTTGAAAGGGAGACTAGAAGTGTGAGCACTGGAAGAGATTCCCCTCAGGAGATGGAGCCACTCTGGGAAGAGCAGAAGAAGGTTTCAAGTTCCCTCCCTGGCAGCATCTCCAAGATAGGGCTGAGAGAGATTCCTGCCTGCAACCGTGGAGAAGCCGCTGCCAGTCTGTGAAGACAATACTGAGCTAGATAGACCAATGGTCTGACTCAGTATATGGCAACCTCCTATGTTCCTATGAGAGGTAAAAAGTGCCTTACCTGGCCGACACAGCTGCCAGCGCTACCGTTCCTCCCTCCTTACCAAGCTGCTGACTTGACAGCAGCTTGTTTCCGGCCTCCGGTTCAGAGCAACGTGGTTTGGTTTGAATTGATTTGAATTCTAACGGAGCCACTTTTTTTGTTTCATGCACACCCCTATCATGGAACTGCTACCCAACACCCAGAGTTCTCACCTTGGCTTCATATCCTTCATGCTGGTGAGAGCTCTGTTGGATCCTCAGGGGACTCTCGCGGTCAAAGGATGAAGGCAGGGCTATATCTTCAGGTCATGGTCAATACCACCTTGGGGTTTTCTTTTAATGAAAGGCGGTATAGAAATGTAAAAATAAATAAATAAATAAATAAATAATGGTGGAGTTGTTGGCACAGGTAACCCCCAGTTCTCCTGGGGAGGGTGGGGTCCCAAAGGTACAGGGTCACCGAAGTGCTGAGTCCTACCTTCTTCCCACCTTGTCTCATCCCTTGAACTGTCTACTTCATCTCCAAAGCGGAGGTGAGGGTCCTGGATTTGGGGTCATGTCCGTTGCCGATGTTAAGGTTTGAAACGTCTTTATTGCAATTTGAGGATGGAGGTATAGCACATTGTTTGAGCATCTGCTTTGCTTGCAGAAGGTCCCAGGTTCAATCTCTGGTAGCATCTCCAGTTCGGGCTGGGAAAGACTCCTGCCTGAAACCTTGGAGACCCACTACCAGCTGGTGTAGACAGTATTGGTATAGACAATACTTGTGTCTAGAATACTTGTAGACAAGATAAAATGGGCCAAGGATCTGAGGAAAGGCCATAGTTCAATGGCAGAGCATCTGCTCTGCATGCGGAAGGTCCCAGGTTCAGGCCCTGAGTATCATCGGGTAGGGCTCGGAAATCCTTGGAGAATTCCTGAGATTCAGTAGGTTTATTTATTTACTTATTTAAAATATTAATACCCCACCCCTCCAGTACATTACTGCTCATGGAGGCTCACAACATTAATAAAAAGACACAGTGTAAAATAAGACTAATAAAGTTAACCAAATTTAAGATAAACAAGTTAAAAGACCAGGCTAAAACCACATTTAAAATATTTTTTTAAAAAAATGTTTCAAATTAAAAGTTACTTTAAAAGCTCAAAACTGAGAACTATAACAACTAAAGAACCTCCCAGATGTAAACAGAGATGAAACATTAAAAAACATTTTTCAAAATATGTGTTTTCAATTGTTGTTGTTTTTAACAGGGAGGGCACATGGCAAAACTCTCTGGATAGGGCATTCCAAAGCTGAGGGGCCACAACTGAAAAGGCCCTGTCACTAGTCACCACCAACCAGATCTCTGTTAGTGGCAGGGCCATGAGCAGGGCCTGAGGTGATGAGCAAAGGGCCCTGTTAGGGCCCTGCCTTGTTCACACAATCCTTACCTGTGTAGAAGTAGCAACCAGCCAAGGTAGGAGATTCGGGTGCACTCCTGCCTGGCAGTCTTGTGAACTCCACAAGCAAGGTAGGAGGATGGAAGAGTGATGGTGTGATAGGCAAGAGATGGGTCAGACAGGCACGCCCTACCCAGATTTTCTCCCCAGCATTTTACCAAGGATGAACAAAAAGCCATCCTACCTAGTTCCTGCCTTCCACAGGATCACTCTCTCTTCCTCCTCCTCTTCCCTTGCTTTTGGAGTTCACACAACTGCCAATTGGGAACATGCTCAGCTCTTCTACCCTGACTGAGTGCTCCTCCTATCTGGGGGAAGATCATGTGAATGACCCTAGTGTAGACAGTACTGAGCTAGATGGAACAAGAGCCTGACTTGTGGTAAGGCAGCTTCCTGCATTCCTAGGAAAAGTCAGGAGAAACATCAAGTTCATGCAGAGAGGATTTCCCCTTATCCAGATTAGGGGTGTGTGAACCAGCTTAATTTGAATCTCTGTTCAAATTGAACTGGCCTGGTTTGGCCAGTCCGAGTTCAAACTGGACAGGCCAAGTTCGGACCGGGTTCGAACCGAACTGGCCAAACCGGTTCTGTGCACATCCCAGATCCACATTCCTTGGCCAATATCAATCTTCACCTGACATCTCTTTTGCACAGAGTTTTCCCCACTGGTGTTTTTCTTAATGGTTTCTGATATTTTCCAAGGAAGCCCATTAAGAAAACATCAGCTCACACACTGGGGCTCATTCTTTTCCCCCCGTCAGTGGCTGACAAAAACATTCCTGCTCACTCCTTCTCTGTAGAGTCAGCAAACTGGAATAGACACTGGAGACATAATTAAAGGTAATCGCCTCAAATCCTCCGATACTCCTAAAATGTTCATAACCCACTCGCGGTTATTCATAATTGAGTATGCAGTTAAATGTTTGAGTCAATTTGTCTGACAGTATCGCAGTTCATTGATTTTATGAAGTCCCCGGGTTTGGCCTTCAAATTACATTTGCCGAATGCCGTCGTCCATGCTTCTGTCTGTAACGCTTATGGGCCAATTGTCTTTCGTTGGTAAGATCAAGCCTCTCTAGTCGGCAAGTTCACTGCGATGTATTATGGTGGGCTTATTTACTGTTCATATTTCCTTTCCCCACCGAGGCAGCTACATTGCAACATCACAGTACGTGTCATATCTTGTGTTGGTGAATTGTAATCTCCGAGTAAACGAACAATGCCTGAAAAACCAGAAGACAGAGGCAGAATGCTAAGGCAGAGGTGGACAAACCTGGCCCTTCAGCAGTTGCTGAAATACAACTCCCATCATCCCCAGCCACAAAATCATGACGGGATGATGAGAGTTGCAGTTCAGCAACAGCTGGAGGGAGAAGTTTCCTCATTCCTGTGCTAAGGGAACGAAGAGCTAGCATACTGGAGTGCTGGTGGCGCAGGCAACCTTTAGCGCTCTTGCTGGTGTTGAACTACAGCTGCCATCACCTCTACCACAATGTATTGTGGCTGGGGATGGTGGGAGTTGCAGTTCAACCACAGCTGGAGTGCAAAAGGTTGTCTGCCCCAGGTGAAGTGCCTAGAGTGTAAGACTAGGAGCCGGATGACCCAGGTCCAAGTTCCGACTCAGCCAAAAAGCTCCTTAGGTGACTGTGGATCTCCATAACTCAGTGGTAAAGCATCTGCTTTGCTGGCAGGATGTTCCAGGTTCAATCCCTGGCAGCATCTCCAGGTAGGGCTGTGAGAGACTCCTGCCTGAAGCCTTGGAGAGGCCACCACTATCAGACAGTGTGGACAATACGGAGGTAGATGGGCCAAAGGTTTGATTCGGGATACGGCAGCTCCCAGTGTTCCTATGCTGTCTTCCTGCTAACTGGGCAAAGAGGCACCTTTTCCCGTGGTGATTCTCTTTATTTAGCAGGGGGAGAGCAACTGGCCCTATCCGCCCCCAGCACAAGACCTCCAGTGACTGTTGCTAGGGTCTGTCTTATGTTTCTTTTTAGATTGTGAGCCCTCTGGGTACAGGGAGCCATCTTATTTATTTGTTATTTCTCTGTGTTATTTCCCTGAGTCATTTTTGGAATGGTGGTCTAGAAATCAAATCAAATCAAATCAATCAATCAAACAAACAAAATTACCTCACAACAACAACAATTTATATACCACTTTTCAACAAAAGCTTCCAAAGTGGTTTACACAGAGAAATAATAAATAAATAAATAAGATGGCTCCCTTCCCCCAAAGGGCTCACAATCTAAAAAGAAACCTAGGAGAGACACCAGCAACAGTCACTGGAGGGGTGCTGTGCTGGGGTTGGGTAGGGCCAGTTGGTCCCCCTCTGCTAAATAAAGACAGCTGCCATGTTAAAAAGGGGCCTCGTTGCTAGGGATGTGCATGGAACTGGACCAAAGCCATGTTAGAGGTCTCTGAACCAGTTCAGAATTGGGCCGGGCCGGTGGGGTGTGTGTGTGTCTAGCTTTAAGGGCGGCGGGGGGGGTAGTACTTACCCCTCCCGCCGCTTTCCCCCCTCCGGCGCTCCGTTTTTTCGCAAAGTTTTTGGGGCGGCAGCGTTCCTCCCTGCCGCCCCTGTGGTGACATCACACGCGCAACGTGTGACATGTGCAGTGCGCATGCGGCGGCAACAGGCATGCACGGGCCGCAACGGGCGCATGCGTGGAGGCGACTTCCTCTTTTTCCAGCCAGCGATGGGGGCAGGGGCGGCAGGGAGGAACGCTGCCACCCCAAAAACTTTGTGAAAAAACGGAGCGCCGGAGGGGGGGAAAGCGGTGGGAGGGGTAAGTAGTACCCCCCCGCCCTTAAAGCTAGACACCCCCCAATGCCGGACCGCGCCTCCGTGGTTCCGTGCACATCCCTATTCTTTGCCCAGTTAGCTGGGAAGCTGTGAGTAGAAAATGGGTGGGGAGCAGTGTTCTCTAGTTTCCTTCATCTCTGTGTGGAATGAGTTTTGTTCTGGCTGGCAGTATCAAGGCTGTGGGTGCGCATGTGCATTCAGAGTGGGACCTTCCTGATTCAACATGAGTGGGATCTAAAATTAACTGAGCGGACATCCCAAAAGTGTGAGTGCGCATGCGCGCGCACACACACACACACACAGAGGCTTTAGAGGGAACATTGGGGAAGAAGCTAGTGTGCTACCCTGCACTCCTTGGAGGAAGGCCCCACCTTCCCTCTCATGCCATGGCCCCAATCCAAACCGCTCCCTACAAGGCTGCGAATAACTGTGGTGCAGAAAACGTGTGAGCAGAAATAGTACCCCGAAGTTTTCCCTCTCATAGCTAATAGCACCTGTGAGGGTGATTTAAACTGGGACTTAGTGCAGCAGGAAGAGCTGACTACCTTCTCCCCACACCTGGTCCCCAGTTCAAATTGCCTGCCCGCCCCCTGAATGCTTTTCCAAGAAGAAAATTGTGTTGATGGCTTCAGTGGCAGAGCTAATTGTGTTGATGGCTTCAGTGACAGAGCAACTTTTCATTTGGATAGAATAACTATTCAGCTACTAATGAATTAGTAGTAGTAAGGACCTGCAACAAAATGTTGCAGTACCTCCTGATGTGCATGTGTTACCTGAGCCTGTGCCTGAGGATGGTGAAAGTTTTAGGCACTTTCCCCCTAAGAAAGGGTTGTGACTGTCTTGAGGGAGTATTTTTCCAGCTGAGAAATGTCCTGCTCTTTTTGTTCAAGCCCTCCCGTGCCCTTTGCCACTGAATTCCATTAGCTGGTTGTCTGTTAAGTGTCATCTGAGTCCACAAACAATGCGTTCCATTGGATTACACTGGGGTATTTGTGGAGGTGGGGATGGGGTTCCCTTAGGGGTTTGGGGTTTCCCCCCCAGATTTTTGTGAAATCAGCATATCTGTGGGTTACCTGCCAGTACCTTCCTCTCACCTGCAAGTGCTTTGGTTTTGCATCCATAAAGATTGTGACATTTCCAGCTCTTTCAGAAATAGATCTAAGACAGAGGGGAGAGAGTGACTTTTTGGTGCGTACCATAATTCTTGACATCTGGTCCATGACGTACGAGTGAAATTGTGACTTTGCAGTAAGCTACACCATAACGTTAGCAAAAGGGATATATAAGTCGGTTCGGCTGCACAGCCGAAGTCTCTTTCCCTGTCAAAGATGGCTGTTAAACATGGCCGCTCCTTTCCTCTCTGCAGCCCCTTGGTTAGGGTTCTGATTGTTTCTGCTTTCCCA
Source organism: Hemicordylus capensis (assembly GCF_027244095.1). Taxonomy (NCBI): domain Eukaryota; kingdom Metazoa; phylum Chordata; class Lepidosauria; order Squamata; family Cordylidae; genus Hemicordylus; species Hemicordylus capensis. The sequence goes on from NC_069671.1 coordinate 10,351,744, forward strand.
CTTTCATCCTTCTGAACTGCCTGACCTGCTATGATTTCCTTTCCCCCCACCCGCACCTTATCATTTAATTTACTCCAACAGCTGAGCCGAGGGGAAACTTTGTAATTCGGCAACCGAGAACTGTTTTACATTACAAAAGGAAAGTAATTCAATTGTGCTAAGAACGCCAAGGAGGAACACTGAGTATATTAATATCTCTTTCTTGCAAAGATTGTTCCCTGTGGCCTTTGGAGAGGAGAAGGCGACAGGTTGGCGGTGGACGGTGGAGGCGAGAACTCCTGCATGCAACAGACAGCTGCTTAGGGAATTTCTCCAAACTCCATAATGTTCATTTTCGCCCGCTTTGGAAAACCATTCTTAATTGAGTTGTGTCCTGATCTGACCTCAATTTAGATTTGCCTACGCTTCTCCACCCATTACAGGACTGTTGTGGCTCCTAAGGCATCTCTTTCTTTCTTTCTTTATTATTATTATTTTTTCTGTGGAGACAATGGACCCCGAGTAAGCCAGCCAATGGGAACCATTTGGAAGCCAATTCTCTCTCCTAATTGGGCCAGATAAGCTCAGGTGTGCCCAATTGCACCCCCATGACTTCCTTATGCCATATTTAAATATTTCGCCATGGAAAGAGGTGTCTGGTAGCTCCTTTTTTCAGCACAAGTTAGAAATCATCAGCAGATAGTGATGACCTGCCCTGCAGAGGGAGGCCCGTGCCAAGTTAGAGGGTGGACAGCCTGCAGTGGGAAATGACTGTCCTCACTCTAATCTATATGTGGGAATGAATTAAGGAGCTGAAATGTGTAACACCTGTTCCCATGCCCCTAGACCGGCCATTTGCACATATTTTATGCACACACATTCCTTCTACGGTCTTTGCAGGCCAAAACACAAAATCTGCCCCTCTAAATCTTGTTTAGGGCTTCGTTTGCATTGTTGTTTTAAAAGAATCTCTAAAGAAGAGACTCCAGAATAGGGACGCGCAATTCGATTTGCCCATGAGTCAATTTGGGTCAATTCAGGGGTGATTCATTGATTTGACCTTGAATCGAATTGCCGGGAAGACAAAGGACCAGATTCAGGGTTGAATAGAATCACCCCCCGATTCAACCCACATGGATCTGGTTTATTTGTACGCCATTTTGAGGCCCATTGTACAGGGAAAATGTGCCTCAGAATGGTGCTTCTTTCTGGGGAAAGCTGGTCTATCAATTGGGATCAGCAGACAGACCAGCCCTCTGCTCCAGGCTGTGCATCAGCCCTGTCCTCTGAGGTGGGCTGATGCCCCATCTGGAGGGGAGAGCTGGTCTACCCACTGATCCCAACTGGTAGACCAGCAATCCCTAGTGGGGGGAAATGCCATTTTTCCAGCCCTTTCCCCCCAAAAACTGGCCTCAAAACGGCATTTGAATCACCCAAATCCATTTGGGTGATTTGGGGCTGATTCATCGAGGCGGCTGCCCAAGCCAACAGCTTTTGACAAATCAGCTTGGGGGTCTGCAATTCGGCTAGCAGTTTTAGGCTAGCCCAGGGGTGCACAGTGTGGGCCCTACAGCTGTTGTTGGACTACAGCTCCCATCATCCCAGCCACAGTGGCCAATAGTAAAGGAAGATGGATGTTGTAGTTCAACAAAAGCTAGACTTTACGAAGAATGTTCTAACTGCAAAAGCTGTTCAGCTTCATGTTCCCCCGGGGACAACACCACATCACTGGTACACAAAAGGCCCATTCACATGTTATGTTCAACAGAGTTTACAGTGTACACAGGTACAGTCATTCACACGTTGTGCTGAACGCAGGTACAGAAATGCACGTCCTATCTGTATCATGCATTTGAAAGGTCTGTATCCAGGTTCACTTTTAAAATGAACCCAGGCATAGTCATTTCACACAAACACATGTACGAGTGTACAGACATCTGTACACTCATACAGCCTGATGTCTGAATTGGGCTACAGTGATGCAATAAAGCCCTATTGTCTGCACCCTGGAAATTCCTGAAATGACCCCCCCACACACTCACAATCTTCCCACCTACAAATGGGGTGGCAAAATGGGGGGGGGGCATTTCGGTTCATTCCCTTGAACCAATCATCACTTTGGCAAAGGCTATAAAAGAAGACACACTTCTCCACAAAGAACATCTAGTTGTTCTCTGCCAAGCATTCAAGTTTATTGAAGCCATTTTGCATCTGCAGCCCCTAGAGTTGCTCACAGCTACTGCCCTCCCTGCTTTCTTCCATCCCCGGATTTAATAAGTGCACTGCTCACTCTTTGGGTGAATTTATTGGCCCTCCTGTAAATTGCCTTGCAACCTATTTATTTTTTGAAAGGGAAAAAAAAAGAGAGATACAAGTTGGTACATTCTGCAATAAATACAATTAGCTGAGATACCGGTCCAGGTTGTGAGATGTTTATTCATAGGGGCCTTTTAGAGTATTGGGGCATAATTGATTGGGCTGGTCATTTCGACACCGGCGCCTTCTCTTGTGTGTATGAATTATTATAAAGCAGGTCAGAATTTTCTGCCCCAGATAGATTAATCAATTAGGGACAATCGATGGAGAATAAAGAATGAGTAATGCATCCATAAATGGGTGACAACTCTGTCAGTAATGAACTAATTCAAATACGCTTCCTGGTCTGGAGGGAGGGCTGCAGAAAAGTTTGGAATCTTGGCAACTTTGTCTTTATGGATGTGAGCTCAATGATCCTTCTGGCAAGGCAAGGCAGGCCGACCCTTTCATGAGGCAAGGTAAGGCAGTTGCTTCAGGCGGTGGATTCTTGGGGCACCAGCCGGGTGGCAATATACAATGAACATTTAAATACTGCTTTTGAAAATAAGTTCCCAAAGTGGTTTACATAGATATAAAATAAATAAATAAATAAATAAATAAAATAAAATAATGGTTCCCTGTCCCCGAGGGCTCACAATCTAAAAAAGAAACCTAAGATAACACCAGCAACAGCCACTGGAGGGATGCTGTGCTGGGGATGGATAGGGCCAGTTGCTCTCCCCCTGCTAAATAAAGAGAATCACCACTTTAAAAAAGTGCCTTTTTGCTCAGTTAGCAGGGGACCCTGCCACCACCATTGCAGCAGCTCTTTGGGACCCATTTGATCCTTGCAAGGTTTGAATGTAAGCGCTGGTCATGTGGTAATAAGCATGAGTTGTCCCCTTTGTGAAGCAGGGCCCATCCTGGTTTGCATTTGAATGGCCAAATGCAGATTAACCAGAGCAGTTTGACTAGGATTGCCCTGGAATTCTGCATTCTCACAATCAGCTCCATGGGGCTCACTGATCAAGATTAACCTTTTAGCCAGGATTCTCATGATTGTGAGAATACAGGGCCCATGGCAAGTTTGAAAAAGGAATATATAGCAATATGTTAGGAACTGGAGGTACTTCCTGATCCTCTCTCTTGAAATGAATCCATTCCTAATTTGTTGGTCCAAGTTCTTGAGGCTTGTAGAACTAAAAACAACCCCAAGACCCAAACGTCTGGATGCATTCTTATCAATGCAGCCACCAATGAGTAACAGCATTTAGACTGGAGCCTGCTAATTAATTCAGCCTTTGGAACAGCTTTCTCACCACTGAGGATATGCTGAGTTCCTCCGTGCAGAGTTAGAAAAGACCGTTAACAAGCTACCTTGTGCCTTTCCCCCAGATGTTCTCTTGATGGGGTTCCGTCATCAGACGGAATGGATTTTGTGCTAATTAGTGCAAAAAGAGAGTAATCAGCCGAAAACTGCAGCGCCATCTGGAATGGAGTCAATGCCAGTCTTTGCAAAGCAGCTGGGATCTGTTCCCAAAGAAGATGGGGGGTCTGGGTTTACTTGGGGAGGCATGGAAAGGGTCTCAGAAGTGGATTAGACATTCGCCACTGTGTTCAGTGGTATATTTCCTGTACAATGTTCAAGTCATCATGGTTCTCCTCTCTGAAGGTGCTTTGAGCAGCTTATTACCTTTGGAACACAGAAAACTGCCACATACTGCATATATAGGTCCATCTAGCTCAGTATTGTCTACACTGATGGGCAGCAGTTCTTCAAGGTTTCAGGCATGGACCTCTCCCAGCCCTACCTGGAGATATCAGGGATTGACCCTGGGACCTTCTGCATACAAAGTAGATCTTCATCAACGAGTTATGGCCTGCATAGGCAACACCAGAGGAGAAACGAGGTTGGACAAGTACCCCAGAGAACAGCTTCCTTCCTCTCCACCCATGACTGCTGGATCTTAGTAGTTGCTGCCTTATTTAGTTACTCAGAGCTTTTCATTATCATCATAGGGGATGGGGCTGTAGCTCAGTGGCAGAGCATCATGCAGAGGGTCCCCGGTTCAATCCCTAGCATCCCCAGGTAGGGCTGGGAAAGACCCATGTTCCTAATCACCAGTCAGTCTATATTAAGAGCCGTTCCCCATGGGCTAAGTTTCAGGTCTCTTTAGGATAGGAGAATCAAGGTGACATATACAGTGATTTCTCATTCGGAAATCTGCTATGTGGGACAAAGCGTGTTTCTCTGCCCTGGACACTTTCCTGCTTTTGTGCCCCCCTAAAAGATTTGCTTATGTACTGCCATTGCTTGAATGCAGTTGTATGGCAAAACTAGCAGGAAAGTAGGAAGACTGAGAAAGAAACACATTTTCTGCATGGTGCGTTAGTAGTAGAACTCTCTACCATCTTGCGATGCTGGCTAAGATGAATTGTGTGAGAGTTGCCAACCAGCCAGGAAGATCCTGGCCTGCACAGGATTTTTGAAAGGGTTGACTGAAATTTCAACCTCAACTTTTGGGGGGTGCAAATATAGCAATAGAGGAGTGGAAGTTCCCCCAAATATCCCTAATTGTGTGATTTTTGCCAATAAGACCACTGATGTCACAACATACCAACATAAGAAGAACCCTGCTGGATCAGGCCCAAGGCCCATCTAGTCCAGCATCCTGTTTCACGCAGTGGCCCATAAGATGTCGATGGAAGCCCACAGGCAAGAGGTGAGGGCATGCCCTCTCTCCTGCTGTTGTTACTCCCCTGCAACTGATATTCAGAGGCATCCTCCCTTTGAGGCTGGAGGTGGCCTATAGCCCTCCGACTAGCAGCCCATGATAGACCTCTCCTCCGTGAAGTTATCCAAACCCCTCTTGAAGCCATCCAGGATGTTGGCTATCAACACATCTTGTGGCTGAGAATTCCACAAGTTGATTTTGTATTGTGTGAAAAAGTACCTCCGTCCGCTCATCCTAAATTTCCCAGCAATCAATTTCATGGGATGACCCCTGGTTCTAGTGTGATGTGAGAGGGAAAAGAATCTCTCTCTCTCCACTTTCTCCACACCATGCATGATTTTATAGACCTCTATCATGTCTCCCCACAGTCGTCTTTTTTCTAAACTAAAAAGCCCCAGGTGTTGTAGCCTTGCCTCATAAGAAAGGTGCTCTAGGCCCCTGATCATCTTGGTTGCCCTCTTCTGCACCTTTTCCAGTTCTACAATGTCCTTCTTTAGATGTAGTGACCAGAATTGTATCCAGTACTCCAGGTGTGGCTGCACCATAGTTCTGTATAAGGGCATTATAATATTAGCCGTTGTATTTTCAATCCCCTTCCTAATGACCCCTGGCATGGAACTGGCCTTTTCCGCAGCTGCCGCACATTGAGTGACCATTGTGCGGCTATTGTGGGGACCTGATTCACCTTTCCCAGCTCCCCGAATTTCACACCAAAAGTCCTCAAAAGTCCTCAAAAGTCACCAAAAGGTTGACTCAGCCTTCCATCCTTCCGAGGTCGGTAAAATGAGTACCCAGAATGTTGGGGGGCAATATGCTAAATCATTGTAAACCGCTTAGAGAGCTTCCAGCTATAGAGCGGTATATAAATGTAAGTGCTATTGCTATTGCTCATTAGAGAATGCAAACTTCCCAGTAGAACTTTCGTTCTTGAGCACTAAATGATGATTCAGGATTCAAGATGGTTGAGAAAAACCCAAGGATCAAGCAACTAGTTTCCGCAGTGGGACAGCCAGAGCAGCTCAGGGGCATCATGGAACACGGTGCTTTTGGAATTTAATGATCTTTTCTATTAGCACTTAGTAATTGTTTTGAGAGGCAACAAGCGGGTTGGGAGAACCCGGGCTTGAATGTAATGCAAACTGAAGGAAGCTGCCTCTTCTGATCAATTATGCTAACTTCAGGGGACTATTTTTACATGTTTAATGCTTTCCTTGCCTCAAGCAAACAAGGAGTCAAAGAAGGGAGGTGGGAAGAGCCTGAAACAGTAATTGCAGGAGGGATCAACACTAATGAAGCCAGCCCAAGTAAGGGTGAGATTCCACAGAAACTTGTGGGCATGTTAGGATTCTGTAATGTTCAGCAGCGAGACGAGGCCATAGAACCAGTGGGGTCGTGTGGCAGGGATGTACAGGGATGCAGGCCTCGTACTTTCAGCAGTGACAAGACCTGGTCTTGGGGTAGCAAGCATGAAATGTCCCATTTGCTAAGCAGGGTCTACCCTGGTTTGCATTTGAATGGGAGACTACATGTTTGAGCACTTAAAATATTCCCCTTAGGGGATGGGGCTGCTTTCGGAAGAGCATTTGCATGTCTGCATGCAGAAGGTTCCAAGTTCCCTCCCTGGCAGCATCTCCAAGATAGGGCTGGGAGAGGTTCCTGCCTGCAACCTTGGAGAAGCCGCTGCCAGTCTGGGTAGCCAATGCTGAGCTAGACGGACCAATTATCTGACTCGGTATAAGGCAGCTTCCTACGTTCCTATGTTGTAAAGCAGCCTACAAAAAGGGGAGTGATTTTGTCTTTCTTGCCATTACAGCAGCTCCTGCCCCCAGGATCCTTTCTCCCTCTGTCTTGTCTATTGCTTGACTAAACAACCAATGATTTCCTTTCCCCCTTCATAACGGAGGGGTTAGCCCAGGGGTTATCAAATGTCGGTCCCCCCGGCATTCTTGGACTACAACTCACATCATCCCCCCAGTTGCAAGGGTCTTGTAGTCCAACAACAAATTGGGACCCAGGTTGGAGAACCCTGATTTCATCCCTGGTATTTCCAAGTATGGCTGGGAGAGACTCCTGCAAGAAACCTCGGAGAGGTGCTGACAGTGTGGACAGGACTGAGCTAGAAGAACCCATGGTTTGGGTTAGCCCTTTGCTTTCTCAATGGAAATCATATGCTGCTCTTGTTATTCCAACAGTTTGTTATGTAATGGAATATCGGACTGCAATTGGTATTGTTATCATTCTTCCTGTCTTCTGCTAAAAGAGTATCCTCCACCCTTTGTGCTTGGCAATCTGGACTGCTCTTCTGGGTGAAGAACCAAATGAGGTTCAAGCTTTGTAGAATTAGGAAACGATCCTTGACTTCTTGAAAAGAAGCCCACAAATTACTGTGTCTATCTAAGTGGGAGATGTGGCCATTGAGGTGGGCATGGCTATGGGGCATGGCAGCCAGAGTGGGTGTGGCTGTTTGGGTGGGCGTGGCTAGGGGGCTGTTGTGGAGAGCACCCAGACGTCTGAATTTACAACTTCGCCACTGTGCAGGACTGCTGCTTTGAAGGGCTGGCTCAGATATTCTCCTTTCTCAGGGCTTCATTAATTTAGTACATGCATACAGAGGCACTCTTACCCCTGGACTTTGGGGCTGAAGTCCAGGGCCTCCACAGCCCCTGGGGCCCCCCAAATCCTCTTTAGTCTGTCCCAGGTGATGTGGTTGCCCAGTGGAGCATGATGATGCTTAATTTGCAGGGGAGGGGGAGCCTCCAAAGGCCTTTAGGTCCAGGCTCCAAAATGACCGCCTCCCATCCAAGCACTGAGCAGACCACACCTGCTTTCCTGAAACACAGTGGGTCAATCATATGCCTTCTTGAAGATGGTAGCAACAGGACCTGAATGGGGCTATATTGTTGTAAATATGTTAGCACGGCTGACCCAATAGGATTTATGGTCCCTCCAGCTCCACTTCAGTGAGTCAAGATAGAAATTCTGTAGATAAGAAAGTAGCAGCTTAGCTGTACGATCGAAAGCGAAGGATGACTCTCAAAGATAAAGGAGTAGAAACAAAATGAAGTCCCCTTGAAACAAAACTAGGTACCCCCCTCTACGATATCTGAGCAATAACTGAAATAAAGGAGCAAGGAAGGAACAGAACAAGGACAGGCTGAAACAAGAAAGGTTGAACAATTATAAGCAGGAGGAACACTGTCTGCAGAAGGCAACGTTGCTGACAGTACCGTCTCAGGAACAGCGTCTGCTTGATATAGGGCTCGAGATAACCGGCAGCCAATCAGGCTGTCCTGACTCAACATTTCTATTCCCTAGCCTGTGAGATCTTGCACCTGTGTGTCTCCCACTGAGCCTTTCTCTTGAGATGTCTTCTTAACGCAAGTGAAATGCCAGCTTCCTCCTGATCAGTCTCCTCAGCCCTCATCTCTGCCAGCTGTTCAGATTCCCCTGTCTGCTGCGGTTCCACCTCAGCTTCAGGGTCTGTTCTCACAGCCAAGTCCTCCTCCTTCTGAGCCTGCTCTCCCAACCAAATCCTCCCGCTCTTCCTCTGACTCTTCTGACTCAGAGGTCTGGGCCATGACATATATAGATGGACGTGCCTTGGAAAGTGTGGAGAAACCAGAAGCTGCAGGAACTGGAGCTCTAAGATCAGCTGGCATTGCTCTGTCAACTAAGCATGGAGTCCATAATGGCTTGCATGTTTTGGCCATTGGGATCATTGCAGGGGATGAGTGCTCATAGTGATTTTTTGGCAAAACCTACCCCCCCCCCCCGAGATGGAAAAGATGGTTTAGAAGCTTCAGCTGGCTCAGAATGCTGCTGCAAGGATGCTTATGGGTGCTAGCCACATTTGGAGTATTACTATCCTGTAGCAGCTTCATTCTTTGCCAGTTTGCTTCCAGCCTAGATTCAAAGTGCCCATTTTGACCTTTTAAAGACCTACACAGCTTGGGACTGTTGTATCTGTCGGACTGGACTGCATTTGCCCCTACGAATCTGCCAGGGCCCTTCTCTCATCATCTTGAGCCCTGCTCACAGCCCCACCATTGACTGAGATTCGGTTGGCGGGGACAAGGGACAGGGCCTTATCAGTTGTGGCCCCTCAGCTCTGGAATGCCTTCCCAGAAGAGTTTTGCCACACTTTCTCTTAAAACCCACGTGTTCTGAGAGGCTTTTTAATGTGTTTTATTACAGCCAGGGGGGATGCTGCTTCTTTGCATTGTGCCGACTGGGCACCCCTATGGTGGCAGTCTGGGAAGACAGGCAAGAATTCACCTGCAGCCTGGCACTTCCAGTCCATCCCTTTCCCTCAAGGTTTCGGTCAGCACCAGCTTTGACCGGAAGGGTTCAGAGGTTAGGGGAGGGGAGGGGAGGGGAGGGATGCTGGGGAAGAAGGCTGGAATCCCCGGGCTGTTTTCTTTGCCTCCTTTAGGAAGCCAATTGCAGGCGAGACTGCACTTTCCATTGGCCAGCCTCCACCTCGGCTTCCCCTCGCCAGGCCACCACAACAACAGTACCCAGCAACGGCCTTCCCGCTGTCATGCTTCAAGAGGGCGTACCAGAGGGCATACCAGAGCGCCATTGTAGTGTAGTGGAATCAGAGCGCCATTGTAGTGTAGTGGTTGGGGAGGAGAGCTGGTCTTGTGGGAGCGAGCATGAATTGTCCCCTTTGCTAATCAGGGTCTGCCCTGGTTTGCATTTGAATGGGAGACTCATTGTGAGCACTGTAAGGTATTCCCCTTAGGGGATGGACTACTTTGGGAAGAGCACCTGCCTGCTTGCATGCAGAAGGTTCCCTGTTGCCTCCCTGGCCTCTCCAAGATAGGACTGAGAGAGACTCCTGCCTGTAACCTTGGAGAAGCACCTGCCAGTCTGGGTAGACAATACAACTAGATGGAGCAATGGTCTGACTCAACTAGGACTGGGGAGATCTAAGTTCAAATCTCCCCTCAGCCATGGAACTCTGTGGCCTGGCTTTCACAGTCATTTGAATCTAGGTTCGATGTACTGTAGGTTTGATGAGCATGATTACGTGAATCCACACCGAGGTGGCTTATGGCCTGAGATGAATCTGAGATTCCCGCCTTGGCGTGGGTTCACACAATCATGCTAATATCAGTAACCCCATTAAACCTAGATTCAAATGGTTGTGTGAACCAAGCCACAGCGTGCTTAATCTGACCATTCCTGATGGGATGGAGATTCGATGCCAAGTCAAGCTCTCTCGCTGTGGAGTGAGCTGGGTTTCATTTGCCTCGCAGCTATTTTAAGCCATCTTGTGCATTATACAGCAAGTAAATACATGTTTTATTCATAGGAGATATGACTAAAGAACTTGCTAAAACAAACTTGCTGCCATTGCTCATGTGCCCCCCCCCCAAATGGGGACTGGATGAGTAAATGCCCAGATGGATTGCAGCTAATGCTTTTACTTCTGGCTAATACTGACTCGCTTCAAAGAAATGGCCCCATTCCCTCGGCTCGTATATATTTGTCATAGCCGGCCCTCTCTGACAGCCGCTGGAGCAGTGACTCCGGCTCCTCCTTCTCGGTGTATAATTTATATTGCACTTTCACGTCTTGACTCTCAACAGACCGACTTGGAGGTAAGGCAGGCCGTGACGAAACTTTGAAAAAGTATGTATGGTGCGGAGCAAGTGGATAGAGTGCATGCGATTAGAACTTGGGGTTGCGCAAGGAAGTGGCCAGATCACAGCAGTGGATATATGGTGGGTGAAGTCTGGACTTTCATGGGGTGGGGAAGGAGGGGGGGAAAAAGGAGAGATGATCCGCGGGACTTTCACTCCCTGCTAGCTGGTAGAGCGTAGTGAGTCAGTGGGGCCTTTCTCACAATCAAGTCTGAGGGTGGCCGAGCGGGCAAGGAGAAAGCCTTGGGAAGAGAGGAAGCCTTGACAGATGATCAGCCTGTTGGTGCTGGGTATGTGCGGATGGCGCACCTAGACGGGCTGGCCCTGGCCGCGCGGAGGTGTAGGGGCCAGGATGTGTCATCCCAGCCCCCAGAAACCCCACAATGCACCATGCGACCCCTACCACATGATCCCCCCAGCGATAGGCAGGCACCTCTCAGAGCCACATGGGCAAGGAAAGGCAACTGAGCACTCGCTCACTTAACCTTACTTGAGAAGCCAGCTCCCTAGGCGGATTTGCTGCTGAGGGGCTGCCAGTTGCTGCTCAGCTCCCAGCAGTTCCCACAGGCATCCATCTCCAGGCTTGGCTCCCTTCGCCTAGTCTTGGCTAGGGATGTGCAAACAGGTCCGAATCAAAATTCGGCTCAATGGTGAGCTGAACCAATCCCCCCACCCCCCGGTTTGACTTGACATCAGACCAACACCCCCACCCCCCGGCCATTTGGGGCGGGGGTTCGCAGTTTTTTTGTACTTACCCCCTCTTGAGGACTTCTCCGAGGCTGCGGGGGCGGGGTGTCCCTGGAGGTCCCCCCACCACTGGTCTCTGTTATGACTTAAATTGCTCAGTTCGGGTGGTCTTGAGCCCTTTCTGGGCCTTTGCGCCATCACGGTGGCCATTGTGGAGGCTGCCGCACATGTACAATGGGCTCCTGCATGGCCTGGTCATGACCCAGCCTTGCAGAGGCCCATTGCTCATTCGCAGTGACCTCCAAAATGGTCACCGCAGCAGGGGAAAGGCCTGGAAAGGGTCAAAGACTGCCCGATCTGGGCAGTTTAAGCCATAATGGAGGCCAGCAGTTAGAGGGGGAACCTCCAGGGATACCTCTCCCCCATGACCTTGGAGAAGTCTCCTGGAGGGGGAAAGTAAAAAAATCTTTTTAAAAATTGTGACTCTCCCCCAAGCTGAACCGAACTGGGGGTGGGTGGGTTGAGGGGGGCAAAACTGAACTGGCCTGGGCTGGTTCAAGTCTGGCGCAGACTTGAAGTGATCTGAGGCAGCCAGTTTTGTGCACACCCCTAGTCTTGGCTGCTCATGAGAACAGCCTCAGTGCCTAAGTTATCAATGAGGACTTCCCTGGTTTGATTCTTGACCCTGCCATGAACTCACTGGGTGGCTTTTAGCAATCCTCTCCGCTTCTTTACTGCAATATGGGCACAATAATACTTGCCAGCCTTACCAGGTTGTTGTGTCCAACACTGGAGAATGAGGACACGTTTCCACAATGAACTTAACCCAGTTTCCTTCCATCTAATGAACTACGGCTAATTGTAATCCTGTAGGCTACTTCAAACAATCCTTCACACAATCCTCACCTAGATAGGAGGAGTGCCCAGCCAGGGTAGGAGAGCTGGGCACGTTCCTGATCTACAGTTGTGTGGTCTCAAAAAACAAGGTAGGAGGAGGGGACAGTGATTGTGTGGGAGGTGACAGCTGCTTTGAACAGGGGCACCCTACCCAGATTCAGACGCAGAGTGGCTCCTGAGCTACCAGCTTCTCCAATAGAGACCTGGGACCAGGCTGCAGACAAACAAGCTCGTGACAGGCACCAGAAGGCTTGAACTGGGAAAAGTGCCAGCAGGAGTTGGACTGCCTGCACCATCAGAGCAGCTCTCAGGCAGTTATTGGCCTGGCTACTGCTACTCCACAGCACCACCCTGATAATGGCCGGAGAAGGTACTGCAGCTCCTTTGCCCAACTCAGCCAGGTGATCTGAGGAACCAGTAGGGGCCTGTCTGACTGGCAGTATATTACTGCTAGTCCTTCAGGTTATGGCTTCTCAGTTTGAGCACCTCTGCTGTGCAGCCTCCTATCCACCAACCTACCTACGTGCATACCCATATCTGGCCCTTCCAAGTAGCCACTTCAGTGTCTGATCTTTGAGGTGAATGGTGACCCTGAATAGAGGATTCTTGGCACCTTCCTAAAACTATGATTTCCAGGTTGCTGCAGAGGAAAGCAATGAAAACTCCACAATGTGAAACTGGGTTAAGTTTGTATCCTATAGAGCTAATTACCTGATTATTTGATGCTGTTTAATTTGGATTTTTTTTTAAAGAGAGAGAGAGAGAGAGAGAGTTTTCTTCTGACCAAACACGCAGCAAACTTAGTCTTCCTCCCAGCAAAAGTTTTTGTTTTCTCGGCAAGGCATTAGCTAGATGCCTTTCCGAAGCACTCTTCTCTTGCCTTGGGGCTTTCATAAAATTTTCACCAAGTGCGATCCGCCACCATCTCCTGCCTGAGTGTGCTCAGTATGTGTCTGAAACCATCTCTTTCAGAGAAATCCCAGAGTGGATTTTTGCCCCGCGTCTACCGGAAGGTGCTTAGGGGTTCTTCCAAAATACAGAGTGGCTCTCTTTGTTTTAACCAGTGCAAAGCCATAATTGGAAATATTTTTTTGTTGGAGTTGACTGAAGAGAACTAACAATGGTATCGGCTCCCAAATCCAGGATGGGATATGGGGTGTGACTTTATGGTACAAAACACAGGCACAAAGACATATTTAGGGAGAAATCTGTACTGTTGCTTTCCCAGCCTGGAGCATCTCTGGTTGGCAACCAATTATTAACAGGCGCCATTTGACTGGCACAAAGGCAACAGCGGACAAAGGCAACCAACTCACTCCCATGTGGGCTGAAACAAGGCTCTTTAACTCCATCCTCCCCAGTGCGAACAGTAGCAGAGGCTTTGCAAGAATCCTGGTCTTCTTATGTACGTACTAGGCCTTTTGCCTACGTCTTGGAGCTGGTCTTGTGGTAGCTAGCAAGCATGAATTGTCCCCTTTGCTAAGCAGGGTCCACCCTGGTTTGCATAGGAATGGGAGACTGCATGTAAGCACTCTAAGGTATCCCCCTTAGGGGATGGGGACAATGGGGAGAGCACCTGCCTGCTCACATGCAGATTATCTCCCTGGCAGCATCTCCAAGATGGGGCTGAGAGAGATTCCTGCCTGCAACCTTAGGAACATAGGAAGCTGCCATATACTGAGTCAGACCACTGGTCTATCTAGCTCAGTATTGTCTTCACAGACTGGCAGCAGCTTCTCCAAGGTTGCAGGTGGGAGTCTCTCTCAGCCCTATCTTGGAGATGCTGCCAGGGAGGGAACTTGGAACCTAGATGCTCTTCCCAGAGCGGCTTCATCCCCTGAGGGGAATATCTTCCAGTGCTCACACTGCTAGTCTCCCTTTCATATGGAACCAGGGTAGACCTTGCTTAGCTAAGTGGACAAGTCATGCTTGCTACCACAAGTCCAGCTCTCCTTGGTGAAGCCGCTGCCAGTCTGTGTAGACAATACTGAGCTCGATGGACCAATGGTCTGACTCAGTATGTTCCTAACTACCTCATAGGACTTGATTTCCAGTCCACCATCTTGGTGGCCCTCTTTTGAACCCATCAATATCCTTTTAATGAGGTACCTCCAAAGGCCAATATAGGGGCAGGAATCAGGAAAACAGAACAATCCCCGATAAATACACATAATTGCAGCCTTTGCTGCCTTTTGCTATCCCAGTAAGCAAGGAGCTAATACTGGACTCCTAGAGACCCTGGCTTCAGTCCTGCAACAACAGACTATATAATGTCATGGTTCTTTCTGAAACACAGTTGTGCTTCTGGAGCATTGCTATTAAAACCTTTGTATAGTTAAGCAAGACCTGCTTAGGGAACACATTGGAGACGACACACATGAAAACACAGCTTATTTAAAACTTGACTGTTCCTTAACAAGGTAGTAATAGGTTTTGTGAGTGCTTAATTGAAAGGAAGCTCATTGTTGGAAGGGAGGGGAGAAGAAGAAGCCAATGTGGCAAAATAGGAAGATTCATTTGAAGCGAGTCAGTCCTGGTACGCCCGCAAAGTAATGCTGGGTAAGGGAAAGGTTAAATTGTTTCTGAAAGCAAGATTTTGTTCTTGGCAAGAGATAACAGATTGGATTCCAAAGACCGGACTTTGTACAGCCTAGCAATAAATTGCTCTTTGAAATGTAGATTGTGTCAATAATGGGTTAGCTAGACATAATTGGAATCGAAGGATCTTAGACATGTCGTTCAAATATTTCTTCAAAAGCAAAAGAAGTAAACTCAGGAGCAATGAGCTTGGGCATTCTTTTCTTTCCCGGGATCTGTAAATGCACATGCTGCTCTTACGTACCGCTGATGAAACTGTCACCCTTGATTAAGGTTGGCCTGGCCTACCCGCCCCCCCGCCCCCCACTTGCCCATTTTCTCCACCCCATTCTTAACTAGTTTAAGTTGTCACACATACAGCACTCCTACTCGGGCTCCCAGTTACCCCCATATACTTCCCCTCTTGTGACCCTTATTCTGGCAATGGGATGTTGGCAAACCTCATGCTCACTCTATCTTTCTTTCTCATCTGCCTCAACCTGAGAAACCAAAGAGAGTTTGGGATCCAGGAGCACACTTAAGCTTTGTACCTGATCTTTCAGGAGGAGTGTAACCCCATCCAGAACAGGCAGATCTAAACCATCTTTCGGTCCTCCTGACCCCGCCACAGTCGAGTCAATACCTCCATCTTATTTGGATTCAACTTCAGTTTGTTATCCTGCATAACTTCCCTACATGCCATTTCCTGATGAGGTCGATATGGAGAAAGAGATCTGGGTGTCATCAGCATATTGATAACGCCCTGCACCAAACCCCCTGATGATCTCTCCCAGTGGTTTCATGTAGATGTTAGAGAGTACTGGAGAGAGTATGGAGCCTTGTGGAGCTCCAGATTTTAGTTCTCGCTTTGCAGAGCAGCAGTCTCCAAAGAGACTGAGTCAGCTCTCCCATTGAGCTGGTGCCACATCTAGTATGGCCCTTGGCCTGAGGTAGCCTTCTGTATTAATATGTATGCAAAATGAAAAGCGGAAGCATTGTACCCTGCGTGACTGACTGTAGGGGAAATAGAGGGAAATGGGAAGCAATTTATTGGTTCTAATGATTTAAAAAGGACTAGCAATTGCCAGTTTCGGTTACCAGGAAGATAAGAATCATTCCTTCTAGTGGGATTCTAAGAGCCCGGGTAATTTCTCTGTCTCATTTCTCAAGCGCAAGTCAACCACAAATCTCATTTAATGCAGAACACAGAATAAATAAAAGGCAATTGGAAACAGCAGCCATAAATAAAGGCAAGCTCACAACAGGGCGTCGTTTACTTGGTAAACTCTCTTCTCCCCACTCCCCCCCCCCCGTAATGAGATCTGGTTTACTATGCTCTTTTACTAGCCACATGTTCAATCAATATAAACTCCTAATAATGGTAACCTGAGCCCACAATGTTGTCTGACAGGCCCCTTGTAAAGTTTTGTGCAGATAACTCCTTGTTCAACCAGCTTTAAAATGTGCCGGTTTAATGCTGGCAATGAGGAAAAAGCACCTTCAAATTTGCCTGCTTTTAAGCCATAGCTGCTTAAAAGGCTTGGCTTTGCATATGGCAGTGCTGAAATCCACACGCTTGCTGAAAATGGGGAGGCAGGAACAGAGAAAGGTTGTTTATGCAGCAGCAAAACTTTAGTCGACTGTGTGTGTGTGTGTGTGTGTGTGTGTGTGTGTGTGTGTGTGTAGCTACAAAACAACACCAAAATAAATGGAACCATTTTCACAGTAGGAGAACCCTTTGGAGGAAGAGAATTGAGATTCCCCTGGATACCAGTTGCAGGGGAGCAGCAGCAGAAGAGGGGGAATGTCCTCACCTCTTGCCCTCAGGTTCCTCAGAGGCCTGTGCTGGCCACTGTGGGAAACAGGATTCCGGACTCCAGGGGCCTTGGGCCTGATCCAGCAAGGCTCTTTTAACGTTCTTATGCTCTTAAGAGAATCGTTAACTTGCAAAACGGCAGGAATCATCTGGGTGGCCAAGTGAAGGCAAAGCATTACTACTGGGCTTGTGTTTTTTTCAGTCAGGTTGAATGGCCCTCCTCTTTTGGTGTTTGCACAGCCTGGCCTGAGCCCCTGGGAAATGGACACCTTGGGAGCCTATGACCCTTCCTTCCAGCTAAAGGCCATGAGCTTGACCACAGAATCTCTCCTGGTTCCCATTCTCCTCTGGAGGACTTTGGGGTTTTAAAACAACCAAAAAACAGAGAGTGAGTGCGATGGAACTCCCACGCTCACCTGAGCTCATGGCTAAATGACTGAAAATGCTCCAAAATGGGCAATTATGCCAACACATTAGCACAGCAGTCATGGCTCAGCAAGGTGTCCGGCACAGATGTTGCTGAGATACTCAGTCTCCTTGAATCCTTTCCACCTTGTAGCTTTAGAGCTGGGCTATATGCATGCAAAACAGCTTGCTTAGAACCTTAGAGGGCTGCTTCCCAGAAGCCACTGGAGGAACAGGGACATCTGGCTTGGCTCTTGCCTTTCCATGCTCTCCTGGAATGGAAAGAGAACATCATGGGGTCAGATTTTCAGGAGTAGTTGCTGGCCTGAAGAAAGGAGGCAGAGTCTTGTTGGCACAGCTGGACAGACAACCATTGGAATCTAGGTTTAATATGGGTGACTGACATTAGCATGATTGTGTGAACCCATGTTAAGGTGAGAAACTGAGATTCCTCTCAGACCAAAAACCATCTTGGTGTGGGTTCATACAATCATGCTAATGTTGGCAATCCACATGAAACCTAGATTCTAATGATGGTCTGAACAAAGCATGTTGGTTTTAGGAACGCAGGAAGCTGCCTTATACTGAGTCAGATCATTGGCCCATCTAGCTCAGCATTGTCTACACTGACTGGCAGCAGCTCTACAAGGCTTCAGGCAGGAGTCTCTCCCAGCCCTACCTGGAGATCCTGCCAGGGGTTGACTCTGGGATCTTGCGCATGCACAGCAGGTGCTCTACCTCTGAGCTATGGCCCCTAAGGGGAATGTTTTTTATGGTGTTCACATGTGGTCACACATCCAAATGTAAACCATGGAAGACCCTGCTTAGCAAAGGGAGCAATTCACACTTGCTACTACAAGACTAGCTCTTCTCCACTTTGGGTTTCATGCTGTTGGGGATGAAAGCATTAAGCCAGAGACCTATGCAAAAGAAGGTCACAGTCAAGGAGGGAACTGAAGAATGAGAGGTGATGCCAGGCATGTCCATAGCATTTCCCAGCCTCTCTAAAAACACATGCCTTCTCTTCACATCTTATGGCATTCATGGTAACAAATGCCTGTGGACATATGGCAAGCTCACTCGCTGTGGAAATTCAGAGTCCCCCGAAGGCAAACGAACAAAGAGAAGTTCCATATTCAGGGAGGAAGGAAGATCCAAACAGATGGCATAAATATTTCTTTAAAAGATCCACAGTGAAGCCAGTAGAGGGAGCAGAAAGACTACGTAACCTTCTCCTCTCTCCTTCTGTACAACATGGGTTTAGCATTCCTATTTGCTGGTGGTTGATGTAGCTTTGCAGTCATGACTTGAAGGCTCCAAAGCACACGATCTCTGCACTAGGTGGATAGGGAGGGGGGATTCCCTGCTGATGACAAAGACACCTTTCAAAATGGCAAATTCTCTTATTGAGCACAGGGAGAGCGACTGCCACTATTCAGCCCTAGCACTGCATCCCTCTGGTGGGTGTTGCTGGGGTCTCCCTTATGCTTCTTCTTAGACCAGGGGTTCTCAACCTTGGGTCCCCAGATGTTGCTGGACTTCAACTCCCATAATCCCCAACCAAAGGCCACTAAGGCTGGGGATTATGGGAGATGAAGTCCAACAACATCTGGGGACCCAAGGTTGAGAATCCCTGTCTTACACTATAGGCTCATCCACCCAGTTGTTTGAACCTAGGATTCATGTGGGTGACCCACATTGAAGTGATTGTGTGAATCTGTGCCAAGGTGGTTCATGGCTTCAAAGGGTCACCTTAGCATGGGCTCACACAATCATGCTAATATTAGTGACCCACATTAACCCTAGATTCAGACAACTGTGTGGACTGGTCTTCTGAGTCCGTTGGGAAGCACCATAAGAACATAAGAACAGCCCTGTTGGATCAGGCTCAAGGCCTCTCTAGTCCAGCATCCTGTTTCACACAGTGGCCCATCAGATGCCTCTGGGAAGCCCACAGGCAAGAGGCGAGGGCATGCCCTCTCTCCTGCTGTGGCTCGCCTGCAACTGGGATTCAGAGGCACCCTGCCTCTGAGGCTGGAGGTGGCCTTTAGCCCTCAGACTAGTTGCCATTGATAGACCTGTCCTCCATGAATACATCTAAACCCCTCTTATTGCCATCAAGGCTGCTGGCAGTCACCACATTCTGTGGCAGAGAATTCCACAAGTTGATTATATGTCTCTCTTCATCTCCCCTCCCCCTCCATCAACCACTTTGAGAACCTTTTGTTGAAAAGCAGTATATAATTAGTTGCAGAAAGAGAGACTGTATTGCTTTCAAGAAGGCTGAAAGGTCTTAGAGAAGGTTGGCCGGCAGCATCGTTCAAACTTTCTGCCTCTGGGCAACTGTTTACACACTGACTTGTCTGTTACAGACAGTACTAGACTTTTCTGGTATTGCGATATACCAGTTCTCAACAGTTGCTTGAAAATCTGGTCATCACAAAGGGGTTGCTTTCTCATGAGTAGCTCAGTTGGTAAGTAGTGCTCTAAGCAGTGCTGTGTAAAAGGGTGTCTAGAAACAGCAGCAACAGCTGAGAGCTGGGCTTAGATCATAAGAACAGCCCAGCTAGATCAGGCCCAAGGCCCATCCTGTCCAGTATCCCATTTCACACAGAGGCCCACCAGATGCCTCTGAGGAGACCACAGGCAAGAGATGAGGGCGTGCCCTCTCTCTTTTTGTTGCTCGCCTGCAACTACATTGTGCCTCTGAGGCTAGAGGTTGGCCTATAGCCACCAGACTAGTAGACCATGAATTTGTCTAAGCCCCTTTTAAAGCCATCCAAGCTAGTTGCTAGCCATCACTACATCCCATGGCGGAGAATTCCATAGACAAATCACAGTCTGAAAAAGTACTTCCTTTTGCAGTAGAATTGCTCCCTTTGCAAAGCAAGAGCTCCCTTGGTTTGCATTTGAATGAGAGACTGCATGCGAGTTATCGGGCCATAGCTCAGTGGAAGAGCATCTGCGCAGAAGGCCCCAGCCTGCATCCATCAGCATCAGCCAGCAGCATCTCTAGGTAAGGCTGGGAGAGATCCCAGCCTGAAACCTTGAAAAGCTGCTGCCAGTCAGTGTAGACGAAACTGAACTAGAAGGACCAGTGGTCTGACTCGGTTGAAGGTGGAGGAGAAAGAGGAGAATCAACAAAAGGGGCTCTATTCTTCCCCTTTCAGGAAAAGAAATACCTGCCTGGTGGAGACTCAGTCCCGGAGGGGGTCACAAGCACTTTTGTGTTTTCTGCTTGTTCAGAGGAAGTGTGCCCCTTTGAAAGCTTGCATCAGGACACTAGGGGGCGGTAGAACCCTACCATGAAGAGCCTCAGCCAATTGACATCCGCCATTGTATTGGCCTGAGTTTGTGTTTTGTGATAGCAGCCGTCCACCGCATTGCAATGGAACAATATTTACACAGCAAAGTACATAACTGTAGGGTCTGTCTAATTATGCACAGAAGGATGGGCTGGTTGTGTGCAGAGGCTTATGCTTTGCGGAAACGGCTGGCTCTTGGTGTGTGTGTGTCCGTGTGTGAAAAATACTTGACCTGTGTCTCATACACAATCACTCCATTCGCACACAATGCAGAACATGAGTAAGGGGCCAGAGGCTGCCAGACCTGCACATGCGAATGCAGGCAACGCTGGTTCCGCAAGGAGAGCAACCTGAGATTTGCTTTTCAAAACTCCAGTTTGAACCCTCAGGTTGTAGTGAGTTTCGTCGCCCAAACCCGAGGGGAAACACAGCCTGCATTACATCCGAATGCAGAACTCCAGGCTGTGTTGCCTGTAACTGGAGTTGAAGGCGGAAGCTCCTCCCTCTTTCTGGCTGTGGTTGGTTTTGTGGCCTGTCTTTCATGCAAGCCAGTTCCCCTCCTCTCTGTGGTCTCCCTGACTGCAGGGAGCCTGCTCTCTGTGACATTTGAATTTGGATAGGAGAGCAGGGGTGGGGGTGGGGAGTGGAATCATGCACCCATTGGACCCACGGTTCCATGTTACGTGTGGATTCAGCCACTGTGTCAACATTTACCTGTGTCAAATCTACCTGTCTCCATCAAGCTGTTCTTCTCCCCACTCCATCCCCACAAACATTCAGCTCCTTCCCTTAGCATATAGTGATCACCTCATTCAGCTTGGGTAGCTTTTCCTGTTCCAGACATTCCAGGGAGGTCTCTATACCCTGGACCAATCAAGAACCATCAGGTTTGTTCACACAACCACCAGCAGGGTAAGAGAGCTGGGGACCCTGCCAGCTTCCAGTCTTGTGCTTACAAACATTAAGATTGGCGATGGGGAGAGTGATCGCGTGCAAGACAGCAGCTGAGCAGGATAACCAGATTCTGTCCCCAGAATCTTACCAACGTAGGAGGAAAAGGCATCCTACCCAGCTGGGACTTCACACACGACCACACTCCCCTCCTCCTATCCTGATGTTTGCAAGCACATGACTGAAAATCAGGAGGATGTCCGGCTCTCCTTCCAAGGCTGGGCGTGTCTCCTACCCTGCTGGCAGTCCTGTGAACAAGCCTATCTATTGGTTTTCAAGGAACACAAATGAGGCATCCAGGATCATTTCAACAGTAACCTGCTTTGCAAGCAAAAAATGGCTGGATACCATACCATGATAGTACAGACAGTTGGGATGTGCGAATCGGCTCAACCTTGCCTGGATAGCCTGGACTCGAATCGAACCAGGCAAACCGGTTTTGTGCACACCCCTAACAGACAGGTGGCATTGGAACCAGGAGACCAGAGGCCGAGGAGGACAGGGCTCTTGTGCAGAAGAGGGGAATCCTGGCAGGAGCAATGCAGAAGGACAACCCGCACAGCCAACCACAGCCCAAGAGAGGGAGGAGCTTCCTCCCTCAACTCTGGTTTCGGACAGCCCAGCCTACAGCTCCGCATTCGGATGCACTGCAGGTGGCTGTTAACCTTGGGTAGGCGTGGCAAAACTCACACAGAGACTTATGATGTGACCCCAAAGGCCAACTGCCTGTGGGATTGTTTTTAATGAAAGGTGGTATATAAATTTAACAATACATACATACATAAACTGCACGTTATCTTACGCCCACCATGAATGTTCCACGCCCAAAGGCAGGCTATCTTAGAGCACAAGAGTTTGAGCAAGCATCTGAGCTAGGGCCTTGAAAGGCTCCTGTCTGCTACCTTGGAGAGCCACTGCTGGCCAGAGCAGATGGCACTGAGCGAGATAGACCACAGGTCTAATTCGGTATAAGGCAGCTTCCTACTGGATGTGCCTATGCTGAGTGGCTCATCCCCTGACTTCCGAATACAGAGAGGCCTTCATCCCTCCATTTGTACACCTACAAATTTGATTTTTAAATTTGATTTTTAAAATTGACTTAAAGTTTTTCAATTGTTTTGTACTCTCTCTGTGTGTTGTGATTTCATGCGTTTTATGTGTTTTTACTCGATGTTTGAATGCTGTGTTGTGAGCCGTCCAGAGAACAATTTGTTATGGGGCAGCTAAGAAAGTTATTATTGATTTATTATTACTGCTGTTATTACACCTTGGAGTGAAGATAAGAATGGGGTTTCTGTGAGTGCACAGCTATAGGACCCACCCCCCCACCCCAGTGTATGGAGGTTAGGGTGGGGTCTTCTAGCATGCATCCCTCTCCATGCAAAGGTGTTTGTATATGGCGTGAACATGAGGCTCATGTATGATGGGGCTTTGAAGTAGTTTAATGGGGTGGATTGATTCTAGCTCAATACTACAGCTCAAAGAGAAACACTCACCCTCCAAAATGGATGTATATTCCACATCAGCTGGGCTGATTTTAAAGCAGACTTTGTTCCTGTAATCAAAGCAATACAGGAATAGCAAGTTTTTGGATGGCAGACTCTCAATTTATACCCTGAGCCAAACCTTGCCATTTTGAAGGCAATGCATATCTGATTCTTTTAGTTCCTGTCATCCTCTCAAAAGACCATTCTGTCCTACTTAAAAAAAAAAAAAAATTACACTATTTGGGAGGCAATCAGGTTGGAGATAAGACTTGGTTACATTTGTTTTGTACACACCATCAGCTTCCTGAGTAGTTAGGAAAGGATTGCAAATATATACTTGTGTCACTATACTGATTCCAAACAATCCAAAAGAGTGTGTGTGTGTGTGTGTGTGTGTGTGTGTGTGTGTGCGTGCACGCACGCAGGGTGGGGAGCAGAATCATGAAATACAAGGAAGGAGAATAGAGTATTCCAATACTGCTATGTAAACATATGAATATATAAAAATATACTCAGAATTGCATATCATACGCAATATTTATAGTCCATACAATCTTACAAAAAGGAACTTGGATAATACAATAGACAATGAGGTCATTTACACATGCAAAAATTGTGTCTTACCCAGGTTTGGGAGCTGTGTGTGCTCCCAATTTTCAGTTGTGCTGAAGCAAACTAGGAGAAAAACCTGGGTAGAAGTGATTGTGTGGTAGAAAGAAAACCTGGCTAGCTTTTTCTCCTACCTTGCTTCCACACTTCTACCCAGGTTTTCCTCCTACCTTGCTTCCACATAACCAAAAACTGGTCCCCCACACAACTCCCAAACCAAGGTAGAACACAGTTGTGAATGACTTCAATATATTGATCACAAACAATTTTTGTATAGCCAAAAACCTCTGAAATGATCATACAGATGAAAGTATGACACACGCGAACAGTGGTCCATCTAAATACAAATTATGCATGTGATTATAAAGAGTAGTCATTGCAGAATCAAGGGAAAGAGTTGTGGTGTGCAAGGACAAGGCAGTGGAGTGGAATCAGGAATGTTAAGAGTTTAATGAAATAGATAATGTGTACAGAGAGGCAAGTGCAGGCTGATTTTTAGTGCTCTTGCTGCTGGCTGTTTGTTAGCCTCTCCGGGAGGCTATTCCCACAACCAGAAGAAACTGGGCTAAAGGAGCCTAGCCTGGTTTCCCGTCGGGTGCAGCAACGGGAACCTCCGAAAATACCCCTCCCCTTTAAAAAGGCTAGTGGAGCGCATGCTCCGCTAACTCCGTTCACCTGATTGTGAGATGCCATGCCATGGCGACTCACGAAGAGACCCATGCTGGGAGGCTGAAACAAGCCTCCCGGCTTTGTGGGGGGTCTCTCCAGGATGCCCCGTGCACTCGGGCGGGACATCCTGGGACTTCCATGAGCCGGACGGCCCCCAATCCCTGCCACCCCTACCGGCTCTGTGACAGAGCCGGCAATCGTGTGGGTGGCCCAAGGTTGCCCAGGGACAGCTCCCTGCTCATCTGCAGGGAGAATGGGCTGAGCCCGCTCTCCCCGCAGAGCTCAGTTAACACTGCTCATGTGGAGAGCCTCCAGGACTGGAATACAAGTCACTTAAGCCCCATTCAAAAGCTGGCCTGGATCAAGGAAGGGACTGACCCAAAACACCACAGTCGTCAAGCCCAACATGACTAAATGCTCTGATGCCTGGAGTCCAGCCAGAGCAGCTACATATACTGAGGACAGGGAAACAGAACTGATACTCAGTTCTGAGTATATTTTTATACGTTTCTGTGTTTACACTGCAGTGTTGGGATACTTGATTCTTCTTGTTACTACACAAATTCCCCAGTGATTTTACTTGCTTTGCATGGAAGTTGCTTATTCAGTCTTTCAGAGTCTGTCCTCTCCTGTGACCAAAAATAATCCCAAAGAGATAAGGCTATAGCTCAGTGGCAGAGCATCTGCTTTGCATGCAGGAAGAAGTCCCAGGTTCAATCCCTGGCGGCATCTCCAGGTAGGGCTCCTTCCTGAAACCTTGGAGAGCTGTTGCCAATCAGTATAGATGGTAGTACTGAGCTAGATGGACCAATGGTCTGACTCAATCCCAGGCTGCTTCCCATGTTATTTATTTATCATTTATTATTTTATTTTATTTATTACATTTGTACACCACCCCAAACTTTCATCTTTGGGTGGTTAACGATAGTATAAAACAAGTTAAAATATATACAAAAAACTTAACACAATTTAACAATTTAAAAATCAGCCACGAATTAAAACCTTAAAAATTTAAATAACAGAAAAAGCTTGAGTGAAGAGGTGGGTTTTCAAATGCTTTCTAAAAATTGTCAGAGATGGGGAGAATCATATCTCAGTAGGGAGCGCATTCCACAGTCTTGGGGCAGCAACTGAGAAAGCCCGTCTCCATGTGGCCACCAGCCGAGCTGGCAGCAACTGGAGACAGACCTCTCAGGACAACCTCAATGTCATTCCTAAGTCTTCTAGGATGGGGCTGTAGTAGACCACGGTTAGAGCATCCCTGGCAGCATATCCAGGTGGGGCTGGGGAGGCTCTTGCCTGAATCACATGGCAGTCCACCTTCTCAACTGGAATGGTGCCACCAGACGAAGGGGGTGTGGTTACAGAAGCGGATCCCACATTGGGTGGAATTCCATGGCATCTGATTGGTTTGTGGTCCTCTAAATAAGGGGGAGCCAGCTGGTCTGGTCTTGAGTGAAGGTTTGTTGGGCAAGGTGCTACTTCTCTTTGGGTCTCCTTAGCGTTCTTGGTTCTGTAGTTTTCAGCATCTGAAGCAAAGAGCCTGTCGGTCACTGTGTTAGTTTGTAGGTATAGCAGGACCTGTTGGGACAGCCAATGGATGATGGCATATGGCCGATAGGAATCACAGAATAATTTGTATCTGAACACTGGGATCCTCTACAGACTCTTCTTCTTTGCTTATGAGGACCACTTCCTACAGTCCTCTCATATTTTGAACAATTGATTGCTTTGGACTTCTAGACCTCTATAAGGACTGTGAAAGACTTTTACTCTATGGGACATGACAGCTTGCCCTCACCATATAGAAGCGTCTATATGTGGGACAATTGTTATATGCTATTATTTATTTATTTATTGTTAAATTTATATACCGCCTTTCATTAAAACGTTTATATACTGCCTTTCATTAAAACGTTTATATACTGCCTTTCATTAAAACAACCCCAAGGCGGTTTACAGCAAAATTTAAAAACAAGATTGTAAAAAAGACACAATTAAATATTAAGCTAAAAATACAAATCTGATTAAAAAATCTAAAACACAAGCATAAAAGCAATACAAAGTACAAAGAGCAGCAGCAGAGACAATCATATAAAAGCTCTGGTAAAAAACCACGATTTAACATGCTTTCTAAAAGCTGTGATGGAGACTGAGGAGCGAATAGCCACCGGAAGAGCATTCCAGAGTCTGGGGGCAGCAACAGAGAAGGCCCTGTCCCGTGTGCATGACAACTGAGACTCCCTCGTTGTCAGCACCTGGAGCAGAGCCCCCTCAGATGGCCTCGTCAAGCGGGCTGCAACCCTTGGGAGCAGGCGATCCCTCAGGTATCCCGGGCTCAAACCGTTAAGGGCTTTAAAAGTCAAAACCAGCACCTTGAATTGGACCCAGAAACAAACTGGTAGCCTGTACAGCTCTTTCAATATGGGTGTGATGTGCTCCCACTGGGCAGCTCCAGATAAAACCCTAGCTGCCGCATTTTGCACTAGCTGTAGTTTCTGGATATTCTTCAAGGGCAGCCCCACGTAAAGTGTGTTACAGTAATCCTGCCATGACGTGACTAAGGCATGGGTAACTGTGGCCAGATCAGATTAGAGGTCCTATTCACACATAACGGGAAACTGGCATTGAAGGGGCCTGAGGTTGAGTTTCTTGTACATCCAAATGTGTGCAATGTGGTTTGGACACAAAAGCAACCCGAGGTTTCCCTCTACAAATTCCAATTTGAACTGTAGGTTTGTAGTGAGTTTCGCTGCTACTACCTGAGGTTTCCTTTGGGGGTCATTGCATCTGAATGCTGCAGTGAACATTCGGATACAATGGATGCTCAGCTCTAACCAGAATTGAGGGAGGATGTTCCTCCCTCGCTCTGGCTGTGATTGGCTGCCGGGGTTGACGTTCATTCCAGAAGGAAGCCCCCACAGCCAGTTCCCCTCCTCTCTGCAGTCTTCCTCACTGCAGTTTGGGTCCTGGAGATTACGTCCAAATGTGGACAGGTAACTGTGTGGGGGTGCAGTGGAACCGAGGGTCCATTGGACCCTCAGTTCCACGTCACGTATGAATGCAGTGACAATCTTATTATGCCACAACCTATGGTAATGTTTTGGTTTTTTAAAAATTGAAATATTAAATGAATTTTTCTTAATTTGTTTGGCTCTCTAGTATAGGGAGGGTTTCTGCAGTTGGGACATTCAGTGCTTGAGTTTGGTCAGTGAGCTGCTTCTGGGCAGGACAACTAGCTGTGTTAATTACTTGGAGGGGTTTAGACACATGGGTCAATATATTGCCCTGAAACTAAAGCTGGGAAGTCTTAGGATAAAACCAATATCTTAATCTGTTACAAGATGATTATAAGGTTGTTGGAAGTGTCATGGAGCCCACAGGTTGGTGGGCATGAGCCTAGCCTTTTTTATTGTGTTTTCTTGCTCTTGTCAACTTTGTTTTAAAACCTGCTTTAGAAAACAGGAAGACACTCTGGCTCTTGAACTGTGAAGAAAAGCAGGATGCCAAAAAAAGGGGTGGGGGTGGGAGGGCTAAGTCCTGGAATCATTTTTTGTACCTGAGATGCCAGGAAGCAAAAAGGCTATCTTATTGGAGAGTGCTGCCTTGGGTTACAGTAAGATACTAGGATTCTTTTGGAGGAGTTGAGAACCAAATCTTGGTTGGTTTTGCAAGACTGCAATTTGTTTGGGTCTTACCCTTTCTCCTCACCACCTCTCTGACTCATTGGCAAACATCTGGCTCCTGATCGAAGCGTGGGGAATGTGTGATGCTATTTGCATAGGAGCGAGAGATAAAGGGCACGCCAAGAAAGTTTTGTTGTTTACCATGTCCATATAGTTCTTCTGCAACACAAACATGGTTGGGGAGAGAAGAAGGCAGCAGTGGGACTGTTCATGTTTTGTCCCAGGGCCCAATTCAACCTTGCTATGCCCCTGCCACAATTAAACCACGTTTGCGGATTCCGACAACCCATGAGACATTGAGGCTCTACACACGATCCATGTGTAGCTCTCCCTGCAGACGGGCAGCTGCTTGTGGCTTGGCAGCTGGATTGGTCTCTCACACAACTCCCGGCTCCGTCATGGTGCTGGTAGGGGCTGCAGGGATTGGGGGCCTGTTTAAGAGGAGGCCTGTTTTTGGATTGGGGGCCTGTTTGGCCCCCCCTGGATTGGGGGCCTGTTTAAGAGGAGGGCTTCTTTGGTGCCTTCTTTGGCTAGCCACCAGAGAACCACCGGGGTCGCCCGCAAGCCCGGTGGTTCTCACGAGGGGGGGAAACTGGGCTGGGCTCTGGTTTCCCCTCATCGTGAGAATGGCCTCAGTGATTAGGACCAATCAACTTCCAACCAATCAACTTCAAACCTTGGGTTCAGATCCTGGTTTGCTTGTCTGAACATAAACGATGAGGCTCTTCTCACGATCAGTGAGAGGAGCTGGAGTGGGTCAGCGGGGAGAGCCCCATACACGAGCAGGCAGTCTGTTCCGGGCAGCCGAAGTGGCCGCCCACATGACTGCCGGCTCTGTTAAGGAGCCGCAGGGGGCTGGGAGGATAGGGGGCTGCACAGCCCCCAGAAGCTCTAGCATGCCCTGCATGAGTGTGCAGGGCATGCTGGAGAAACCCCTGAGCCGGGAGGCTGCTTTTAAGCCTCCCAGTCACGGGTCTGCTTGTGAGTTGCCGCGGAGCAGAGCCGCGCCGTGGCAACACACAATTTAAAAAAACAACCAGGTTTGTGGAGCACTCGCTCGGCAAACCTGGTTTTAGGGCAGGGTTACTTTAGCAGGTTAACCGCTTGGAGGCCACCGGGTGGTTCTCACGGTCAGGCGAAATTGGGCTAGATCATGGGAATAGCCTCCATGGTTTGTTTGACTGGGGCAGGTTTGGACCAGTAAGCCAACCACAGTTGTATGAAAGAAACCATGGTTCCGGCTGATGTCTGCGAATCCACCCATTATCCTGACCTTCAGTCATCACCTACTTGGCCTTCAAAGGTGGGAGCACTTGGAGCAGGGTCTCTGCTCTTAAGGTCTCTGTTCTTAAGGAATAGGTAGTTCCATATCATACCTATCAACATTTAATGAAGAAAAAAAAGGACATGGTCAGAGGCGACCCTTTCATGAGACAAGGTGAGGCGGTTGCCTCTGGTGGCAGCTTGTTGGACGCCATCAGGGAGACAAGAGGCCCCCCACTGTCCCCATCAGAGCTGATCCTGACCCTTGCAAACTTTGCAAGAGTGTCTCTCCTCTCACTTTTTGCAAAGCAGCTAGAAACACAAGGAGAGAAGAGGAGGTTGCTGGCAACCTTCCCTCCCCCCTGCCCCTCCTGCACTTCCAAAGCTTGCAAGGGTTGGTTTTGAAAGGGGGCAGACCCCTAGTGCAGTATTTTGCAACTCACCTCAGGTGCTTCAGGACCTTGGGCTGCCCCTGGACATGTTGTTGTTGTTGTTAGCTAAGCAGGATCTGCCCCGGTTGCATATGAACGGGAGACTACATGTGTGAGCAATGTAAGATATTCCCCTTAGGGAATGGAGCAGCTCTGGGAAGAGCAGAAGGTTCCAAGTTCCCTCCCTGGCATCTCCAAGATAGGGCTGAGAGAGGTTCCTGCCTGCACCCTTGCAGAAGCTGCTGCCAGTCTGTGAAGACAATACTGAGCTAGATGGACCAGTGGTCTGACTCAGTATATGGCAGCTTCCTATGTTCCTATGTCACTACTACTACTTATATTTATATACCACTTTTCAACTAAAGTTCCCAAAGTGGTTTATATAAATACAAACAAACAAACAAATGGTGGCTCCTTGTCCCCAAAGTGCTCACAGTCTAAAAAGAAACATAAGGTGGACACCCACAGCTGTCACTGGAAGGATGCTGTGCTGGCCAGTTGCTCCCCGCCGCTGCTAAATATAAGAGAATCACCACTTCGAAAGGTGCTGGCAATGCCCTGACTCTCATTCTAAGGATTGGTGTTCAAGGCCTGCTTTCCTCTTAGGTTTTTTTTTTTTTTTTAAAGCCCTTTTAGGGTCAAGCTACAAGTGATGCTGAATATGTACTTTGCACTTCTCATCACATCCCTTAAACCCACTGGCACCCTTAATGCTGAACACTGAGGATCAAAATGGGTGTGGGGGGGAGAGAGTTGTGGGTGCTGTTAGTAATACTGTAATACTGTTAGTGTGGGGGTCAGGGGAAGAGGAGGAGGAGAGGAGGAAGAAGAGCTAGGAAGCTTGCCTTCTCCTGAGTCCGACCCTCAGCAGCGGCGTCCCTCTCAGCCCTGTCTGGAAAAGGCCGAGCTGGGAAAGGGTTATTCAGTCATGGCAGTCTCAGAAAATGACATCCCTAGCAGAGTGAAGGACTCAGGGCATGGGCTCAACGGCAGTACGGAGATGCAGACCCCAGTGGCTCTGGAGAGTCCTGTCTGGAATCTTTTTGTTTTGTTTTGTTTAAGCTTAATAACAACAATACATTAAAATAAAATAATAAATAAATTGTACGTGTATTTATTAACTGAGCTATGTCAACCGTGCCTGTCAAGCTGAAAAGCCCTCTCAAGGCAGCTTATAATAAACAAAAGCCGAATAAACAGCATTAAAAAGCCCATTAAAAAAGAAGAAGAAAGAAGCGGCAGCAAAGGATAACAGCACTAGAGCCACCAGATACTACCCAGACCAAACAGACCAAAATAAAAACCAGTTAATTAAAACTGTAGGAGGCTCCATGAAAGGGTCTTCCCAGTGATCGCAAAGCTGGCCGAAAGGGAGTCGGGCACAGATGGCCATGGGGAGGCTTTCCAAAAGCGACCCAGAAGGCCCTCTCCCTGGCCACTGCCAGCCAAACCCAAGAGGGTGCAGGTGGTGAGCCAGGGATTGGGGCCTCTTGAGGCAGGCATCAGCACTCAAGTTGTAGTTCTTGAGGTACCCCAGGCCCAGATCATATCGGACTTTGGATATGGATTGGAAAGTGTTTGGAAACACACTGGTCAACAACACAACAGGAGCAGAATGGGTGCAATGCATATACAGAGCAACAACTGGCGTCTTAGGCAGCAGCGTTCCCCACCAGTTAGGAACACAGGAAGCTACCTTATACCGAGCCAGACCCTTGGTCCATCTAGCTCAGTATTGTCTACACAGACTGGCAGCGGCTTCTCCAAGGTTGCAGGCAGGAGTCTCGCTCAGCACTCCCTTGGACACACTGCCAGGGAGGGAACTTGGAACCTCCTGCTCTTCCCAGAGCAGCTCCATCCCCTAAGGGGAGTCTCTTCCAGAGCTCACACCTGTAGAAGGTATTCTCATGATCAGTGGAAAGTGGGCTAAGGGAGCTTAGCCCACTTCCCACGGATCGTGGGAACCACCAGACTCGCCTCGCAGTCTCTCATTCAAATGCAAACCAGGGTGAACACTGCTTAGCAATGAGGACAGGTCATGCATACTACCACAAGACCAGCTGAAGCAGCGGTGCATACAGAGGGCCCTGCCTAGAATCTCCATGCCGCTGCTGCTGGTGTGGGACCAGGGGGTGATACCCCAATTTGCCACCCCCAGAGGATGCTGCTGCCAGGGAGCACAGAAGGGGCAAAGTGCATTTGTATCTCTGTGTGTGTGTGTGTGTGCACACGCGTGTGCATGTCCATGTGCATGGAGCTTCAAACTCCCTTCGATTTCCAAAAGAGAAATGATGGTGCAGCGCACATTTAATGCTTCCATTCTAAATATATTCCAAGTAAACTCTGTTGGTTTTTTGATGCAATGCAGTTTGATGCACTGAATGAGCTGTCAAGCAAGCGTGCTTTAGGACTGCAGGCTTATTTGGATTTGAAGTTTGATTTGGCATGGGGTGGGCAGCTGAGGAGCAAGCTATTTGGGCGGGGGGCACTTCCACCCCCACCCCCCAGCATTGCCTGTATGCAGCAGCTTCTGCCCAGCCGCGGTATCGCTGTGTGTGCTGTGAGAACAGAGAAGTCACCAGCAGCCCCCTATATCTCCTATGAATATTTATATACCACTCAACAACAAATGTTCTCCAGGCAGTTTACACAGAATAAACAAATAAGATGGTTCCCCATACCAAAAGGCTCACAACCTAAAAGAAACACAAGGAAGACACACCAGCAACAGCCACGGGAGGAGAACGCGGTGCTGGGGTTGGATAGGGCCAGTCGCTCTCCCTCTGCTAAGATAAGAGGATGGCCGGTTTAAAAGGTGTCTCTTTGCTCAGTTAGCGGGGGGGGGGGGGGGCTACCTATCAACAATCTGTCTATAATTTATTTATTTATTTAAAACATTCCTATCTTGCCCTCTGGGCAGCTCACAGCCGTAGGAACATAGGAAGCTGCCTTATACTGAGTCAGACCATTGGTCTAGTTAGATCAGTACTGTCCACACAGACTGGCAGCAGCTTCTCCAAGGTTGCAGGCAGGAGTCTCTCTCAGCTCTGTCTGGAGATGGCAGGGTAGAAACTTGGAACCTTCTGCATGCAAATGCTCTTCCCAGAGCGGCTCCATCCCCCCCCCCCCCCGGAATATCTTACAGTGCTCACACATGTAGTCTCCCATTCAAATGCCAACCAGGGCAGACCCTGCCTAGCAAAGGGGATAAGTCATGCTTGTTACCAGAGGACCAGTTTTCCTCCCAATATAACGATACGATACGTAGTGAATAACGCTCAGCAAATAACACTCACTAAAATCAGATCTGCAAGTGAACAGAACGAGAACAAACCAGGATGGGGATGTGAAAAGCCTCTCTTTACTAAGATGGGTATTCAAGGGTTTCTTGGAAAGGCTGAGGGGGAAAAAATGCTCCGTTTGGAAGGAGAGCTGGACTTGTGGCAGCAAGCATGACATGCCCTCTTTGCTAAGCAGGATTTGCCCTGATTTGCTTTCAAATGGGAGACTACATGTGTGAGCACTGGAAGATACGGTGCCACTCTGGGAAGAGCGCCTGTATGCTTGCATGCAGCGGGTCCCAAGTTCCCTCCCTGGCAGCATCTCCAAGACAGGGCTGAGAGTGAGACTCCTGCCTGCAGCCTCGGAGAAGCCACTGCCAGTCTGTGTAGACAAGACTGAGCTGAATGGACCAAGGGAAGGCACCAGAAGGCAGCTTCCTCCTATTTTCCATAATGTCCACCTATTCGCGCGCACACTTCACCCCGCAGCCACTTCTGCGCCAGATGTGACCCGAAGTCCGTCCCTGCCTCAGAAACCAGGAGAGCTCTCCCCGCCTTCCTGCAGCGGATCCAGCCTGAGTCCCCCTTCCCAACAATTCCCACGCTCCGGCTCCTGGGATTCCCCTGCGGGCGGAGCGTGTTTGTCTAGCCTGCGTCGCGTCGGGGAGGAGAGAGCGCGGTCTGGGGATGGGGCGGGCTTTCCCCGCCCTGATTTGCATGAGCCCCGCCTCCTCCGTAGACAGCTCCCTTTGAAGTGCATCTGTAGCAAATTAAAAGGGCGGGGTCTGTCTTTGCGTCCCTCTTGGCCTCCTGCTCCCGGATTGGTCGGAACGTGGCTGACTTGGATCCTGGGAATTTAAAGGGGGGGGGGGGGGAGACGGAAAAGCAGAAGAAGGTGCTTTATTCTAAAGGGGGGGGCAATTTCGTGCTCTTAAGGCGGGAGGAGAGCTGGTCTTATGTGGAGGCGAGTGCGAATTGTCTCCCTTGCTAAGCAAAGGCCGCCCTGAGTTTGCATTTGAATGGGAGACTACGTTTGAGGCTTGGAAGCACATTTGCCTCGTGGTAGCAAGCATAAACTGTAGCAAGCATAAACTGTCCCCTTTGCTAAGCAGGGTCTGTCTTGGTTTGCATTTGAATGGGAGACTACCTGTGTGGGCACTGCAAGATATTCCCCCAAGGGCAGGGTTTCTTCACCTTGGATCCCCAGATGATGTTGGGCGACAACTCCGATCATCCCCCCAGCCACAAAGGCCCTGGCTGGAGATGTAGTCCAAGAACAGCTGGGGACCCACGAAGCCTTTCCTTCAGGGGATGGGGCCCCTCTGAGAAGAGCACCTGCCTGCTTGCAGGCATAAGGTTACAAGTTCTCTCCCTGGCATCTCCGGATAGGGGTGGGAGAGACTCCTGCCTGTAACCTTGGCGGAGCCTCTGCCAGTCCCCGTAGACTTCCATCGGCCAATGGTCTGGCTCAGTATCAGGCAGCTCCCCTACTCTTCTTCCTCTCCTCCTCTGGGAAGGTAAAATACAATAAATGTCTTTTTGTCTGATCTGGATCGAGAGGCGGAACTACTGGCTGCCGCGCCCCCAGTAACTCCGATTCTCCTCTCCCTCCCTGCTCAGACAGGACCTTGTGTTTACTGCCATGCCCAAAGAGGAGGGGGAGAGAGCCCCCCTCTCGGGCAGCAGCGTCGCTCTCCAGCCCAGAGAGCTCTCCCGGCTGCTGGCCAGGCTTCCAGCCAGCCTTTCCAGAGAGCATCGGAACTGGAGAGAGCGAGAGAAGCGGTCGCCCCTCCTGCCAGGACCCTCTTTGGAGGAGCCTCCCATCTCCAGCCCAAACTCAGGAAGGAGGCTGCGTGCGGACTAGGGCAGCTCCCGAGCGAAAGAGCTTGGCATCTTCGCTTTCTCTCCCCGATTTCCTCCGCTAGCCACAAGGAAGCCGCGGAAGGGAGGCAAACTTTAGCGCCTGGGCTAGTGCGTGCTTGCCTCGCCACTCCCTCATCGTGGGGCGGGGCTCTCAAGGAAGAAGCTCCCTAGATTACGACGACTGCTACTGACCCGGGAGGATCGACACACACTGATGGCGCGCGGCGCGCGTGTTCCCCCCCTTGTCAATGCCACTGCCGGCTGGGAGAGGTTTCTTCAGCCTCCTGCGTGCGTCCTCGCTGGCTTTGCAGGGATGCGCGAGTGAGCCGCGTTTCCCGATCCCACTTCCCTCTCCATCCCTCCACTCCTAGCTTTCGCGGGCGTTTATTGACGTAGAGACCCGCTCTTCTGCGCCTGGGAAGCTCTAAGCCCGGGAGATAGTCTTCGACCATCACTATGACTATCACCATCATCGTTATTATTAGCTGAAAAGGATTAAACCAACCAACCAACCAAAAAACCCCAACAAAACCCACTTTGGCAAGAGCAGGTAAAGAAGACCCCAAGCCCTGCTGGAGAAGATATGTGTGACTATCTACAAATGGCTTTTTCTGGGAGGGGTGAACTGGGGGGAAATATGCAGGCTGTGACTGCAAAGTAGCAAGGATCTAAGTTCCCTGCAGCCCAGGATGGGGGTCTTTGGGCAGGGCGAGGTCCCCCCTCTCCTCTGGCTGCTGCTTTTCAGCCTGGCTGTGGTGTTCTCCAAAGGTAAGAAGCCGCCCACCTTGCCTTCCCTTCACTTTCTCTCCCTTGCTTTAGCTGGGATGCCCACTCCATTCTTGCCCCCTTCTCAGGAGGCTGTCCTTGGGGAGTGGTGGGAAGACCTATGCATGGGCAAAGCCAGTGCTGAGTTCAC
Organism: Hemicordylus capensis; assembly: GCF_027244095.1. NCBI lineage: Eukaryota > Metazoa > Chordata > Lepidosauria > Squamata > Cordylidae > Hemicordylus > Hemicordylus capensis. Next base: position 10,387,244 of record NC_069671.1, read on the forward strand.
TTGCCTCCCTTTTAACTTAATAATCGGGACGGATTGTCTTCATTCATTGGGAATCATGGTTGCTTCTTTCTTTCTTTCTTTCTTTCTTTCTTTCTTTCTTTCTTTCTTTCTTTCTTTCTTTCTTTTAAAGATCTTTCATACTTGTGAAGAGATTATTGTTTGGTGATTGACCTGGCCAGCCCTTTAAAAAGGAGAGAGAGAGGAGAGGAGAAATCTGCTGTGGGGTTTGCCACATAGTTTTGAGAGTCTGGGAAGCAAATCTGGCTTTCTTTCCATGTAAACAGCGTGAGAATTCCCTTTCAGATCACATGGTAAGGACAAGCTCCTTCTCTTGTGCCCAGCGGAATTAGAAGTTGGTGGGGAAAGCCCCCCAAAGGTGCATGACTTTGGTGGGTTTTTTGGTCTGTTTTTAAATTTTGTAAGGTTGACGGGTGCAGGGGTGTAATAAGGTTGTAGTGGGCCCAGAGACAAGATTTTAAAATGCACCCCCCCCAACTGAAGCTCAGCTCAGGGTTTAGTAAATTGTGGACGATGCAAGTCATTTAATGGTACTAGAGAAAGACATGCTGTTCTAGTAGCTCCAGGTCTTAACACTCGCATCAGTTTCGGAGGATGAATGCAACTGAAGGAAGCCCGGGTGGGTGTGTGGCTGGGGCAGTCAGTCATGTGACTTGCCTCTGGGGGGACCCCCAAGGCAGTGGGCCCCCAGATAACCGTCTCCCCTTGCCCTATTAGAGTTACGCCCCTGGATGGGTGGCTGTCCTGTGCAGTGGGCCAAATTTTACCATCCAAATCTGCAACTCTGAAGGGTCTGGCTGCTGTCACCTGTGACCACCCTGAAATGATGTGGCTGATATTGATGTAAAACAAAACAAAACAAACTACCCAGAACTATGCAAATCTTGTGCATATGGAAACAGCTCTCTCTTCTGTCAGAGGTTGAAATGAGTGAATTCTCACGGCTGTTCACAATGGCTACATGAAAGCAGAGGTGCCCAGAAACACATCCTGAAGTGTGCAGCGATCTGCGGGGTTTGGGAAAAGAGACTTCTATCATCGTATGGAGCTGTAAAATTCCGAATCAATAATGTTTCACTCAATATATGGCTGATTTTTAATTTGATGAATGAGGACACGTGTTGTAAAGTGTATTGGTAGGGTGTGGGTTAAGGAAAAGTAGAGCTGTCACCAGCAAGTCCTATTCTGATCTGTGCACATGCGGAGCTGCTTGCTTTACTGGCTTGTACTTTGCATGTCATCAGTCCTCAGTGAGGCATGGAGCTTTTTCAAGTTTTGTTTAGGCTGCTGCTAAACTTTTTTGCTTCTGGCAAAAAGGAGTCTTATTACAGTGCGATGTAATCTATTCCCCCCCCCATTTGTTTACAACACAACATTGTCTAAATTGCCTGTGTTCCCCACCTTGATAACACAAGGATCCTACCTTGATAACACAATTCCAGGTTTGGGAGTGAGCTCTATCTGGGATTAGAAGTGTTGAATTAAACTGTGAAAATACCTTGGCTGTTGCTTGTTTTTACAGAACAGAAATATGTAGCTTTGTGCCTTCAGAGCTCTTGTTTTTACTCCACTCCTCCTCATGTGTTAAACCAATTTAGAAAACTGATGTTTTTGCACGAGAAATTCTGGCAGCTTCACCCCCCTCCCCATGTATCAGCAGGAGCTGTCTTTCTCTACAGAGCAGACCTATTCTGCAGAAGGAGGTGTGTGGAGTAAAACTGATGCTTGCTAGCTACGGCAAGCCATTTTGCCAGTAGGGTGAAATTCTGCATGGTGTTACTTCTGCCTGCGGGATGTGTGCAATTATTTTCCAGTGCTCTCCCATGTAAACAGCCTTCTGTGTGTAGGAAAATTGTGTTCCAGGGAGAAGAGTGTGTAAAATCATTGTCCCGAAGGTTCTACTTCTTTTATGTTGTAGGGAATGGATTTTTAAAAACCCATAGCTGTTTGTTTGTTTATTGGTTGATTGCTTACCCTGCTTTTTAAGTGCAAAATTCACATGATGTACAATAAAAGTCAAATGAATAAAAACACCGCCATCATAAAAATCACAGGCCAGCATAAAAACGAGAGCAGAAAAGCTCACTTCGTGCCACGGTTTGAAATGACTTTTTGGAATACAAAAGAATTTCCAAAGTTGCTTACAAATGGCCAAAGCGGAGGCTAATGGAGTTCCATTATTGTGGGGCCAAAACAGAGAAGGCCTCATCTTGGCTACTGGGCAACCAGATCTCTGCTACAGGTGGGCTTGAGAGCAGGGCCTCTGTAGCCAACACAGGTTTCAGGAGACCCTTGGCAAGAGGTCATCAGGGACCCCTCTCACCCTGGTGGTTCCCCTTCCTTGATCATGGTGGCAGATGCTGATTCCTCTCCCTCTGGGTGGGCTGCTTGCCCTCTAGGACTGGCTTGGAGTCTCCTGGAATCAGTATCAATTCCCAGGTGACTATTGAAAGCAAGCCTGGAGATCTTAAAGGCTTGGTCTTGGGGGGCAGGCAGGGGAGGAATAAAACTGGAGGTGTATCTCCAGGAATAGCTTCAAACACAGTTGGAAGAGGGATGGGGCCATAGCTCAGTGACAGAGCTTTCACTTTGCATGCTGAAGGTTGCAGGTGCCCTAGCAGCATCTCCAGGTCATTGTTTCCTCGAGCAGGGATTCCCAGATGTTGTTGACTACAACTCCCAGAATCCCCTGCTGCAATGGCTTTTGCTTGGGGATTCTGGGAGTTGTAGTCCACATCATCTGGGAATCCTTGTTAGAGGGAGCACTGCTCCAGGTAGGGCTGGGAAAGACTGCTGCCTGTGAAACCTTGGAGAACTGCTGCCAGTCAGTGCAGACAATACAGAGCTAGATGGACCAAGGGTCTGACACCAGCTTGGTGGCGGCAGGACCTCCTTCTACCTGGCTGCCACCTGTCATGTAGCCGTCTCTCACAGGGTTCCATATAGCACACTATATGGGGCACTGTAGGGTAGGGGGGGCGGACATGGCGGTGGGTGGGTGGGCTGTCTTCAGCAATACACTGTTATTGTTGCTGTGACCAATCTACTGAGAAGGAAAGAATTCTGCAGCTGTGCTGTGTTAAGGGGAAGGAGGTCTGTTGATGTCTTTCAGCAAATGGCTGAACCCAAATGGAGAGGAGAGCTGGTCTTGTGGCAGCAAGCATGACTTGTCCCCTCAGCTAAGCAGGGTCCACCCTGGTTGCATTTGAATGGGAGACTAGCACTGCAAGATGTTCCCCTTAGGGGATGGAGCCACTCTGGGAAGATCAGAAGGTTCCACATTCCCAGGATAGGGCTGAGACAGTTTCCTGCCTGCAACCTTGGAGAAGCCGCTGCCAGTCTGTGAAGACAGTACTGAGCTTGATGGACCAATGGTTTGATTCAGTATAAGGCAGTTTCCTATGTCTCAAACTTCTTCAGGGGGACAAGGCAGGTACCGACAGCTGAGGCTGGAACCCTGCCCAAGAAAGCCTTGGACTGACACCCATCTTGTTGCTACCCAATCTCAGTCAGGCCTTGGAGATGGTCATGTGGGCAAAGACATTCACATAGGTCATGGGCCCCAAACCTGTGGTCCTCCAGAAGTTGCTGAACTACAACTCCTATCATCCCCAGCTGCAATTTATCGTGACTGGGGGGATGGGAATTGTAGTTCAGCAGCATCTGGAATACCACAGGTTGCAAACCCCTGATGTAGGACATTTAGGGCAGGGTGTCACAATTCAGCACTCCAGCTGCTCTTAGACTACAATTCCCATAATCCCTAGACACAGTGGCCAATAGTTAGCCCTGCTACACATCTGGCTAAGTTGTAGTTCCAGGACTAGTTCTCTTATTCGAATTGTGCCCAATAGAGTTGTAGCTACAGTTGGGTATTTAGGATTATATCTCTTTTTTTCCTTTATGCATGTTTTTCAGTTACTGGGGTCATTCACACAATCAAAAACTGTATTCCACCCAGGTTTGGGAGCTGTGTGCGCGCCCAATCTTCGGTTGTGTGGAAGCAAGCTAGGAGGAAAACCAGGTAGAAATGATTGTGTGGAAGCAAGGTGGGAGGGAAAGCTACCCAGGTTTTTCTCTTGCCTTACTTCCACACAGCCAAAAATTGTGTGCACACAAATCTCCCAAACCCAGGCGGAACACAGTTTTTGATTGTGTGAATGACCTCTATGTCTTATCTGCTGTTTTTAAAAAGCATGATATATTAGCTATGATGTATTGTGTTTTGTTTTTTTTAAATTATGCTTTAATAGCAGGGGTGTAGCTAGGGGAGAGGAGGCCAGTGTTTGCCTCTCTCCCTGGTGGCCCCTTGGAGTGAGGAAGATAATGAAGAAAACAGAGAGGGGTGGATCTGGAGGCCCCGGGTTCTTTGAACCCAACTGCCCAATTATAGCTACACCCCTGTTTAATAGATGTGCTATATGACCTGTGGTTACAACACTTAACTTACTTACTTACTAGTCAGGGATAATGGGACTTGTCAGCCAACTTCTGCAGTAGGACCGAAGTGGTGCTGCCCTGATTTAAAGCTTCAAAAGACTTTGGCACCAAGACTTTTAAATGAAGCTCCAAAGTGAGCTGACAGCCAATGCACATTTCCTTTTAAAGGTAAAGTGTGCCGACAAGTTGATTTCAACTCCTGGCGCCCGCAGAGCCCTGTGGTTGTCTTTGGTAGAATATAGGAGGGGTTGACCATTGCCTCCTCCAATGTGAGGTGATGCCTTTTAGCATCTTCCTATATCGCTGGTGCTGCATATCGCTGCTGCTGCATCCCCCTGGAAATATACCAGAGGGGATTCGAACCGGCAACCTTCTCCTTGTCTGTCAAGCATTTCTCTGCTGCGCCATTTAAGGTGGTCCATTTCCTTTTAGGTCAATCTAAAAAGGATGAGGCTGTAAATATTTATTGTATGAGACATTAGGGTGTTTGTTTTGTTTTTTAAAGTTATGGTCAGTTTAGTTCCACAGGGTAGAGCCATTCTGAATCCATTGCAGGATGGGACTCTGCAGTGTGAATGAATTGCACATTGCCTGCTGCAGTTTGTGAATTCAGCAGACTGTTTCTGCGTGGTTTAGGCGGTGATCCTTGAAGGGAGGACAAGGGAAGTGGCGTGCCCAAGAAGGTATTTCATCTGTGCCAAGTGGGGATATTTGCTAGGTTCCACCACGTGTGATCCCCGTAGGCCTTAAAATGGCCCTGTGACACGCTCTGTCTGAGTCTGCAATGCTGCTTTTGGAGTCAGGCCTGTGGCCCATCAAGCTCAGTATTGTTCATGCTGACTGGCAGCAGATCTTCAGCACTTCAAGCAAGGGTCTCTCTTTCCCAGCTGGACCTTATGGATCATTATGGGAAGGAAGGGCCACTTGGTTTCAAGGCCTTGGTGTCAGAACCGATCCTTCTTGAGCATTAATTTGAACTAACTGGGCTGGGCACAGAGCATTTGCGCCTCTAGTTTGCCACCATTCTGCCGCTCCCCCCCCGACAGCTGCTGCCATTTTCCCTGCCCACCCGCCCACCACTGCCATCATCATTTTCTTCCCATCTGGCCTCCGCCACTTTCTTCTGCCTGCCCGCCCCCGTTGCTGTCTCTGCCTGCCCGTCACCCGCCGCTACTGCCATTTCCCCCCTGCCACCATTGCCATTTTCTTCCCTCCCTCCCGCCCCCGTTGCTATCTGGCAGCTGCTCATGAACTCTCCTGAGAGCTGCCACGCATGAGATTAGCCACAGGTATGCCTTAGAGAATTATATATAGAGATGTCAATCTGAAAATGCCAGTTCTGCAGTGTGACTCTTTTCCATTTGTTGCTGTTGAATGAAGTCAACTTGGTACTAAAGTCTACTATGTAAGTAAATATTCCAGGCTCTTATTTATTTATTTAGTTAGTTAGATATTGTTAGATTTTTATTCCAGCCTTCATTAAGACAATCTCAAGGCGGATTACAAAACATGTAAAACAATGTAAAACTATAAAAGAGTTACACAATACAAATATTAAATTGGAATATAAAAATACAAATCTAATTAAAAAACAAACACAATGAGACCATAAAAATACAGAGCAGCAGGAACAAAAACAACACTTATTTAAAAGCCTGCATCAAAAGCCAAGATTTTCACTTGCTTTCTTAAACCTGTGATGGAGACTGAGGAATGGATGGCCACTGGGAGGGCATTCCAAAGTCTGGGGGCAATGACTGAGAAGGCCCTGTCCCATGTATATTATTATTATTATTATTATTATTATTATTATTATTATTATTATTATTACATTTATATCCCGCTCTTCCTCCAAGAAGCCCAGAGCAGTGTACTACATACCTGAGTTTCTCTTTCACAACAACCCTGTGAAGTCGGTTAGGCTGAGAGAGAAGTGACTGGCCCAGAGTCACCCAGCTAGTTTTATGGCTGAATGGGGATTTGAACTCAGGTCTCCCCAGTCCTAGTCCAGCACTCTAACCACTACACCACACTGGCTCTCCTGTATATGACAGGCAAGCCTCCCTCATTGTCAGCACGTGGAACAGATCCCCACCGATTACCTTGTCAAGTGGGTAGAAACCCTTGGGAGCAGGCAGTCCCCCAGATATCCAGGGCCCAAACTGTTAAGGGATTTAAAGGTCAAAACCAGCACCTTGAATTGGACCCAGAAACAAACTGGCAGCCAATGTAGCCCTTTCAAAATGTGTGTAATAAGATCCCAGCGGACAGCTCCAGATAAAATCCTAGCTGCCACATTTTGCACTAGCTGCAGCTTCCAAATATTCTTCAGGGGCGGCCCCACATGTATTCCTCAGGGGCATATGTATATGCCTTCAGGGGCATATTCTTCAAGGGCACATGTATTCTTCAGGGGCTGGATTTTCTTCAGGGGCAGCCCCACATGTAATCGAGCGTGTTACAGTAATCCAGCTGTGGCGTGACTAAGGTGTGAGTAACTGTGGCCAGATCTGCCTTTACGAGAAATGGAGGCAGCTGGCTCACTAGCCAAAGCTATACAAAGGCACCCCTGGCCACTGCCTCCACCTCAGGTTCCAAAAGCAGAGCCCGAAGCTGCACACTTGCTCTTTGAAGGGGGTGCAACTCCATCCAGAACCAGGCAAATCTCCTCATCCCGATTGGCTCTCCTACTGAACAACAGCACCTCCATCTTGCCTGGATTCAATCTCAGTTTATTAGCCCGCATCCAACCCATCACTGCCTCCAGCCCCCAGTTCAGGACATCCACCGCCTCCCTAGGATCAGGTGACAAGGAGAGATAGAGCTGAGTGTCATCTGCATATTGCTGTCAACTCAGTCCAAGTCCCCGGATTAGCTTTCCCAGAGGTTTGATGTAGATGTTATACAGCATGTGGGACAAGACCAAACCCTGTGGGACCCCAAAGGCCAATGGCCACAGAGCTGAACAGTAGTCCCCCAGCACCACCTTCTGGAATCTACCCCCAAGTAAGGACCGAAGCCACTCCAAAGCAGTACCTCCAATCCCTATACTCAAGAGGCGGTCCAGGAGGATACCATGGTATCCATGGTATTGAGAGTGTACAATGTTGTCTGCACACTGGCCAGAACTTTGTCTACACCCTAAGGCTGCAAAAAAAAAAAAAAAAAAAAAAAAAAAAAATCCAACACAATAGGACCAGATGGTACCCGAGGCACATCTTTCGGAACTGCCAAAACCCTAGAGTCCAAATCATCATGGATACAAGTGATCTTATCTGCAAAATGACAATCACAATGGGCTATAGATGGTTCGTCTTGGGGGAGGAACCATTACCTTGGGGCATGTGTGGAGCTATGCCTTTGCTACACAAAACAGCTCCGCTGGTCTTCAAGGAGCAGACGCAATGGAGGTGGAGAAAAAGTGTTGCTTTAGCAGAAGGTTCATGTGTAACCTAATTCTGTGAATAATTTCATCTTCTCCTGCACAATTCAGCACAATTCAACCCTGGCTGGATGCCCAAGGGTCACCTGGACAAATGATTCTAAGGTGGAGGGCCCAAGCCCTAAGCCACACCCCTTCCCAAAATGGCCACCTACCAATGAGGATATGCATTCATAACCCTCTTCTGCCTCTGGGGTTGGCAGCTGGGGCCCGAGTGCACTCAGAGTCCTGCTCTAAGGGCCATATTTGGCAGAGCTTCTTCCGTCTCTTGACCCCTACAATAGCATCTTCAGTGGCTGCCAACTAAGCCCGAGAAATTTCCTGACACATCGAGGCAACCCAAACAAAGAAAATCAGAAAAAAAGTGAGATGTTCTACAGCCGTACCATTTCACTTGTTGGCCCCAACCCCTAATGCAATTTGGTTTCTAATATTTTTCTCTGCATTGCTCTTGTTTTCTCCTTGTCTTTTCTTCTTTTATTAGTTTCTTGGCAGTGGCAGCTGCGTTTATGCACACCGACATTTTTCTTTAAAATATTAATAAAAGCAGCATTATTGAATTAAACAAAAAACCATAGCTATTTAATGAGAGAACTAAAAATACTCATATATATATATATATTTGTGTATGTCTGTGTGTGTGAATGAGAATGGACGAATATTTATATGTAGGAACGTTGCATTATGAATTCATTCTGTCTCTTGAGGAGGTTGGAGAAGCCAAGAGGCGTCAGCTGTCTGTCACCCTGTTCCCGGATATCTCAGCCTGACTGCCGATTGATTGAAAGAGAGAGAGCTGGAATTCACTGTCGCTTTGGTTTTTCTAATAAAGCGTTTTGTTAAATTACTATATTTCTTTTCGCCCTGCTGCATAATACAGTCTTCTGCAATATTAATGGCAATTGAGACACCAAGTGGGTTTTTAAAATAGACTTGCAGTACTTAAGTAGTGTTTAATTATTGTATGAAGTATTGCTAAGGAGGGGAATTGGGATGGTTAACCTCTATCCTAAGCAGCATGGAAGCTCAAACGGACATGGTTCAGACCCTCCCTGTATATGGATGTCTGTGCTGTGATGTGGCTTCCTAGGAACATAGCTACATAGGAAGCTGTCATATGGTATGTCAGACCATAGGACCATCTAGCTCAGAATTGCCTACACAGACTGGCAGCAGCTTCTCCAAGGTTACAGGCAGGAACCTCTCTCAGCCCTATCTTGGAGATGCCAAGGAGGGAACTTGAGACCTTCTGTATGCAAGCATGCAGGGCTTCATCCCCTAAGGGGAATATCTTAGGGCACTCACACATGTAACATAGGAACATAGGAAACTGCCATATACTGAGTCAGACCATTGGTCTGTCTAGCTCAGTATTGTCTTCACAGACTGGCAGTGGCTTCTCCAAGGTTGCAGGCAGGAATCTCTCCCATCCCTATCTTGGAGATGCTGCCAGGGAGGGAACTTGAAACCTTCTGCTCTTCCCAGAGTGGCTTCATCCCCTGAGGGAAATATCTTGTAGTGCTCACACATCAAGTCTCATTCAGATGCAACCAGGGCAGACCCTGCTTAGCTATGGAGACAAGTCATGCTTGCTACCACAAGACCAGCTCAGCTCATATGCAAACCAGGATGGACCCTGTTTAGCAAAGGGGACAATTCATGCTTGCTACTACAAGACTAGCCCTCCACTTCTTCGCAGGAGTGGGCCAAGGTACTGTGGGGCCTGAGGTGAGGTGCAAAATTCTGCCTTGCCTCATGCCTCTCAGTAGTCAGACCACTGGTCCATGTACTGCAGTATTGTCTACAGAGACTGGTAGTGGCTTCTCCAAGGTTGCAGGCAGCAGTCTGTCTCCCCATGGGCAACATCGCCTGCGCATGCTCGCTAACCTGGCGGTGGGATGTTAGCTCTCCCAGTGGCAGCCTTCCCCCCCCCCAGCAACTGTGTGCTCCTACCCGCCATGCGCTGTGCCATTGGGGATTGGCAGGGAGTGGCATTGGGCTGCAAGAACATGCAACTCAGGTTGGGCAGCACACCCAGGGAGAAGGAAAACTTCAGTGGAGCATGGCAGTCTTGCCCAGCAGGTGTGGGGAGGCAAACGATGTGGCCACGGAGGCAGGAGGGAGCGGGCACGGGGTTTGGGGACCGGTGTGCCCTATTATAACTCTGCCTCTGAGGAGAGGTGCTCCTTGCAAGGCTTGCAAGGGTCAGATCAGTCCCAAAGGGCTGCTCTGATGGCCGTGGAGGGGCCACTTTGCTGGTGTGAGACCGCAATAAACTAAGTGGGGGGGGCACTTAAGTCCCTCAGTATAAGGACTGACTCGGTATAAGGCAGCTTCCTATGCTTCTATGGGCCTTTCTCCATTAGGGATGTGCAAATCAATTCAAATTCAAAGGTATTCGACTTAAATCTGGCAGATTCGAACAATTCAAATTTGAATCAAATCACCTCTAAAATGGCTAATTCGATTCAAAGTTGAATCGAATCAGCCAGATCCAAATTCAAATTGATTCAAATCGATTTGATGACATTTTATGGACATTTTGGCACCTTTGAAAAATCATTCGGGCACTGTGATTGGTCAAGAAGGCACCACAAATCAAATTGTCCTGTTTCTGTCCAATTCAATTCGAATTCAAAGCTAATCAGCCAGTTTCAATTTGAATTCGAATCAAATCTGAAAAATTGATTTGTGCACATCTCTACTCTCTATCTCTCCTATAAGTGTCTAGGAGCATGTTCAGAGTATGTTTCTCTCCTACTGGATCACAGCTAATTTTGAGTATTCTTGAGATTTGAAAGACATTCTGGGCTATGGTTGGATTTCCAGGGAGGGCAACTGCTTTTTAAGAAATCCATCACCACCTCTGTAGCGGCAGCAAGAGCAGCCAACTCAGCAAGAGCAGCAGCAGTAGCCTCTTCTTCCTGGCCAGGTTTCCTTCCATATTCCGGGACAAGAGAATAACAACCTTTAAAATAAAGATGTTGCAGATTCAGACAGTGGGTAGCTAAAAATAAGCTGCCAGTCGGTAGCCTTCGATAAATTACCTAAACAAATAGCGAAGAAGTGAAGAGGAAAGCGGAGCGAGATCCTTAAAAATGGATCTGTCATGAGGATGTCTTTATTTGTCTTCCCCCCGCCTTCTTGTGAAAATACATGTGGCTGAGGCATTAAAGGAACCCTGCTGGAATTTAATGTCTTTGTATTAATAATGCAGCCAACCTTTTTACATGAGACAGTTTGGCTCTTTGGCAGGCAGCCATGATCCACAAACTCCTCCGGCTCTCAGCTTAAGATACATATTTTTGAAGACTCCTGGAGCTGAGAGAGGCAGTGAGGAGGCCGGCCTTTCCATAATGATGGCTCTGGCATGGACTGACAGGAGAAGGAGTGTGGGGAATCTTCTAGTTCCAGCGTCCCCATCCTGGGGTCCCCACATTTTATGGGATGACAACTTCTGTCATCCCAGTGGCATCTGTTGGGCCACTGTGTGAAACAGGATGCTGGGCTAGAGGATGGGCCTTGGGTCTGATCCAGCAGGGCTGTTGTCATGTTCTTATGCTTTGGAGGTTGTCACTGGGGGTGATGGAAGTTGTAGTCCAGCAACCTGAGATTGGGAACCCCTGTTCCTAAGTATCCTCTGCCTTTAATAGGCAGGGGGAGTCATTCCGGCCATGCTGCGAATGCAGCGCTGGCCAATTTCACCCCCGAATGGGGCTGCACGGCCCTGTTTGGGAGCAAAGCCATGCTCCCTGCATCTGATGTATGATGTAGAGGGCATGGCTATATGCACCCTGCATCATACGTCAGCTGCAGGGGGGGCTGGGTGTGTGTGTGCGGCGGCAGAACCCGGGCTGTAGCTTGGTTCCCTCCATGGCTGCTCCAGCTGTTGTTAAACTTCAACTCCCATCATCTGCAGCCACAATAAATTGTGGCTGGGGGTGAAAGGAGGTGTAGGTCAACACCAGCTGGAGCCAAGGTTGCTACCCCTGTTCTAGGCTCTTCTTTGTGGACAGAGCCACACACGTTGCTGCATGAGGCTGTCTGCTATAATCCTCCTAGAAGATCCTCCTAGAAGAAGAGGTAACCAGAGGTCCATCTGCAGCTGCCACCAGCTCATCTGGTGGCTACTCAGGGACAGGCCTTCTCTGTTGCCACCCCGAGATTTTGGAATGTGCATCCTGCTGAAATAAGAGCCTCCCCATCTCTGGCAGCCTTTTAAAAGTCTCCTAAAGACACATTTCTCCCCAAGATTTTAAACTAGAATTGTGGTTTCAAACTGTTGGAACGTTTGTTTTGATTTGTTTTTTGCTGTTATAAACCACCCACAGACATATATTTGGGGTGGGGTACAATTGGGACCAAGGGGAGGAAGGTTAACTCTTTGCCCTCACACAATTTTTTCTTCCAAGCATTTCCCCACCCACAGAACTGCTCAGGGGCGTAGCAAGGTTGGAGAGGGCCTAGAGACAAGATTTAAAAATGCCACCCCCCCTCACAAAAGCTCAGCTCATGAAGCAAAGAAATCTTAAATGAGGCTGAACAGTGGTAACAAAAAGAATAGTAAATAGATACACATATAAATATAAATATAAATATAGATACCTATGTGCCACAACAGAACATCATCCTAAATTATTTTTTTTTTAAGGTTTTGTAAATTGTGGATGATGCAAGTCATTTAATGGTCCTAGAGAAAGACATGCTGTTCTGGTAGCTCCAGGTCTGAACACTCACATCAGTTTTGGAGGATGAATACATATGAAGGAAGCCTGGGCAGGTGTGTGGCTGGGGGAGTCAGGCATGTGACTTGCCTCGGCGGGAGCAAGGCAGTGGGCCCCCAGACAACTGTCTCCCCTTGCCCTCTTATACTTACGCCCCTGGAACTGCTCTATGATCCCCAATGTGTTGCTGAATATGCTAGAGTTCTAGTTAGTCTATATTCTGGCATTCAGATCCTTGGTGAGTGTAAACTTATTTTAACACAGAAAATTCTTATGGCCACTTTACTAAGGGGCCAAGCTGCACTGTTGTATTTAGGTAGAGTGAATTGGCAGAGCGCATGCATTGGGAATCTCAAATTTCAGTCCAGTTTGAGATTCCTTGGGGGTCTCAAATGGTAGGGGTCTCACATTTCAGTTCTCCTGATGTCCAGCCTCATTGGAATTTGTTCAAAGCACTGTCAGACAGAAGAGGGGTGAGTTTAACTTGCAGTTTTCCACATCCAAATCCCCACTGGTCACTGTTGGTCTTTCTGGGGAAAATACAGATGTCTTTTCTCTCTCCTTCCATCAGGGGCAAAAAAGGGGAGGGGGTTAGGAAAGCAGTGGTGGTAAGGAAAAGGTGAAACACTCCCTCCACTGCTTCTGCTCTGATTAGATTTTTATTATTATTATTATTATTATTATTATTATTATTATTATTATTATTATTATTAATTCAATTTCTATACCGTCCTTCCAAAAATGGCTCAGGGCGGTTTACACAGAGAAATAATAAATAAATAAGAGGGATCCCTGTCCCCAAAGGGCTCACAATCTAAAAAAGAAACATGAGAGACATCAGCAACAGTCACTGGAGGAGGTACTGTGCTGGGGGTGGAGAGGGCCAGTTACTCTCCCCCTGCTAAATAAAGAGAATCACCATGGTAAAAGGTGCCTCTTTGCCCAGTTAGCAGGGCAAACTTTGCCCCTGGGCAGCTGCTTTTCAGCTAAAAAAAAAGTTAACCAAAACTATGGAAGAGCCCATCATGGCTCTTGTAAGTCAATGGAAGAGCCAATCACGGCTCGCCTTCATCAAGGTGCTGACCATTGTTTTCCAAATATGACACAGGACAGGTTATTGGCTGTGGAGTACATCACAACGGTGGAGTACATTACAACCAGCATGAAATGCCTCTTGGATTTTTTGGCCCTATGTTCAGACTGCAAAACAGGGGGAGATTTGCGAAGGGGCAGAGTGTGAAACTCCGAGCACTCCCATTTGGCATCACTCTTAGTGGTTCTTGGCAAGCAGCCACACTTTTATGCCCCCCCCCACACCCAAGTCCCCTAGAAAGAGGTTATGTGCCGCTACACCTTCCCTCTGCAGTTGAGTCCCCCTAAAAAATGGATTTGGTTTGCTCCCTTTCACAGGTGAACCCCCTTCAATTCAGCTGAAACATCTCCCTTGAGAATTTTTACCCAGCTCTAAAATTAATACAAAGTGTGTGTGTGTGTGTGTGTGTGTATAAACATAGGAAGCTGCCATATACTGAGTCAGACCATTGGTCCATCTAGCTCAGTATTGTCTACACAGACTGGCAGCAGCTTTCCAGGGTTTTAGACAAGAGTCTTTCCCAGCCCTACCTGGCGATGCTGCTAGAGACTGAACCCGGGACCTTCTACATGCAAAGCAGATGCTCTTCCACTGAGCTTCAACTCAAGCTAGAGTCCCTAGTTCTGAGCACAAGGTGTTAGCAGGACAAGTATGTGCCCCTCTTTTCACCCATGACACATTTTGCGCTACATGGCTGCACGAAAAGAAACAAAACACAAAGGCGGGGGCGGGGGACAGGCTGGAATTCTGATTTGTGCATAATTTCTATATAATTTGGTTGAAATGCTTCATTTGTTTAATGGATGGGCTGCTAAATAAGGCTTGTGCCTGGGGTTTTTGTTGCCTAAACATCCGCTGGATGCCATTATTGTAGCTTTTTTAAAAAACCTGTCCTCAGATAGCTTTTAAGATCCTGCTGTCGCGGCCTCCTGCTGCTTGAGAAAAAGCCAAGCGAAATTTCCCCTGTTGCCATAGCTTAAGAAGAAGAATAGGAGGAGTCAGAGGCTTCAGTTTCTTCTCTTTTCATTGTTCCCCAGTTTGAGGAGCTGTAAATCACCGTAATGGCGGGATAATGACTCTGGAATGAAACATATTTGTTTGATTCCTTTTCTTTCCCCACTCTCTCCTATTGGCATTTTGCTCTTATGTTCCCCTTCTGTCAGTCTCAAATCAGAATAATGAATCTGCTTTTAATACATAATTTGATTGCTCTGGAAATGCTGCAAGGTTTAGAATTCATAGATTCATTTTTGAGCCAATATGGAGTGTCTTTTCAGTGCCTTTTCTTCTTCTTCTTCTTCTTCTTCTTCTTCTTCTTCTTCTTCTTCTTCTTCTTCTTCTTCTTCTTCTTCTTCTTCATTTGTTAGCCACCCCATAACAAATTGTTCTCTGGGCGGCTCACAACATTACAAAAATCCAATAAGACACTTAAAACACAATAAACAAATCACAACACACAGACATACACACACAGAATATACAGTACAAAACATTTTAAAACTTGCTTTAAAACAATTTTAAAAATCAATTTTAAAAAGCCTGAGTGAACAGAAAGGTCTTCACGTGGCATCTGAAAGAACAAAGTGATGATGCCAGGTGAGCCTCACTGTCTATTCCGTAGACAGGGAGCCACCACCATAAAGGCTCTCTCCCTAGTAGCCACCCGCCTCACCTTGTTTGGCAGGGGCACTTGGAGCAGGGCCTCCAAAGAAGATCTTAAGGTCTGCGTTGGGACATGTGACAGCCAGTGTGGTGTAGTGGTTAGGGTGTTGGACAGGTCACAGAGATCTGGGTTCAAAACCCCACTTGCTTATGTTAATGCACAATTTCAGCTTCTCCAATCATGGACACATTCAGTAAGTTGCATAAAGGGGCGGATTGCAGCTGCCTTATACTGAATCCTTCAAGAGGTCCAGACATTATAGAGAACTTTTGTTAACATCCCCAAGCCTCAGGAGCACACGTTCCCCTTTCCCATGCCTGTCTGAGCACTGTTTCTCATCTAGGTTAAAATATATCGAGATCAGTCATGACGTCTGAATGGACTGATTTTGGTTTATTCACTGAGCTGCAGCCTTTCCATTCTGGAAGAAGAGAGCTGGTCTTGTGATAGCAAGCATTAATTGTCCCCTTTGCTAAGCAAGGTCCACCCTGGTTTGCATTTGGATGGGACACCGCATATATAAGCACTGTAAGATATTCCCCTTAGTGGGTGGAGCCACTCTGGGAAGAGCATCTGCATACAGAAGGTTCCAGGTGCCCTCCCTGGCAGCATCTCCAGATAGGGCTGAGAGAGACTCCTGCCTGCAACCTTAGAGAAGACATTGCCAGTCTGTGCAGACAATACTGAGCTAGATGGACCAAAGGTCTGACTTGGTGGCTGCATTTGCATGTAATGCCGAACCATGGGTCCAGTGGACCCATGGTTCTGCTTCCCCCAACCCCACTCTTCTGTCCAAATTTGGACATGATGGAGAGCTTCCTCTCTGCAGTCAGCAAGATTGCAGAGGGCGGGGAAACTGGCTGTGCAGGCTTCCTTCTTTCATGAAGGACAGCCCACACAGCCGATGACAGCCAGGTTGAGGGAGGAGCTTCTTCCCTCAACTCCAGTTGGAATAAACACAGCCTGTGTCTCTGCATTTGCACATAACGCAGGCTCCATTAGAGTGACAAAACTCACTCCAACCCAAGGGTACAAATTGCAGTTCAGAGAGCGGAACCTCGGGTCAGTCTCTAAACAGAAACAGAGTTCCTGGGGCCAGGCCTGCATTCGGACATAACAGCCTGGTAACCTCTGGCACCTTAAACTCTGGTTCTGCATTTTGTGCAACTGTGGCCGGTGTTCTTATGTTCCTGTGATGTTTGTCTTGCATAATAATTAACATGGTTTGTAAAGGTTTGAAGGAGATATAAATGACTGAAACCTATCTTATCATGTGTTGTGTTCTTCCTCCTGTTGATCACTTCTCTCTGTTCTTTGCCCTGCTGCCGTTCACCTTCCAACACCTGCTAAACTGACTCAGTTATAGGAGCCTTTCACCAAGCCACCTTTTGCTTACTAGAAAATAAAACGGGTTTTTGTTTGCTTTGGGGTTTGGTTGGTTGGTTGGTTTAGCTGAGAAAGCCCTCTTTTGACCAGCTTGCAAAGGTGATTTTGAAATGATCTTGGCTTTTTTGGGGGGTCACATGAGTTGATTGTGATACATGTACTACAACAACAGTACAACAAATTTGCAGTATAACCTACATTTGCTTGTATTTCCTGAACCTGTGCTTGAGCATGATGATCATTTTGGGGTACCTTGCTCCTGCAGAAGCAGAAGAGCTTGTGACTGTCTTCAGGGAACATTATTCAAGCTGAGAAAAATCCCACTCTTTGTTCAAGTCCTCCTTCCCCCCATCCTTGCCACTGAATTCCATTTGCCCCACCAACCTGCTTGTCTGTTAACTGCCTCCTGAGTCTGCAATCATTCCGCTCCACTGAGTTACATTCAGGCAGTTTTGTGAGGTTTCCCCCTTTAATCCCCCCCTTCAGATTTCTATATGAAACTGATGTATTTGTGAGTTACCCCAAGTCTGCTGGTACTTCCCTGTCACTTGCCGATTCTCCAGTTATGCTTCACATTTCCAGCTCTTTTGGAAATAAATGTTTTATTTATTTATTTATTTATTTATTTGGTTTTTAGACCACCCTTACAGAACAGCTCAGAGCGGTTCACAAACATCATAAATCAGTTAAAATCAATCAGTGATCAGGACTGAATTTTAAAATACAATAAAACAGCTAAAAAATAAAACAATTCAAAACCTTATAAAAACCCAATACATTAAAAACCTTTAAAAACAATCAAAAAACCTTGGAAGGCCAGGCTGAACAGGTAGGTCTTTAGGGCTCTCCTAAATGTTAATAAAGAATTCAAATTACGGATTTCTGCAGGGAGCACATTCCACAATCTAGGAGCAGCTACAGAGAAGGCCCGCCTCTGGGTCGCCACCAGATGAGCCGGTGGCAACTAGAGCCGGACCTCCTCAGATGATCTTAGCATGCGGTGGGGATCAGACTGAAGAAGGCGCTCTCTAAGGTTACCTGGACCTAAGCTGTTCAGGGCTTTAAAGGTAATAACCAGCATTTTGTATTTTGCCCAGAAACGTATCGGCAACCAGTGCAGCTGTTTCAAAACAGGCATAATGTGGGCTCTCCGAGTTGCCCTGGAGACCAGCCTTGTTGCCGCATTTTGAACTAACGGAAGTTTCCGAACTACATACAAAGGCAGCCCCACGTAGAGCGCATTACAGTAGTCAAGCCTGGAGGTTACCAGCTGGTGCACCACTGTTCTGTGGTCAACCTCCTCAAGGAATGGACGCAGCTGTCGAATCAGCCTAAGCTGATAAAAAGCACTTCTGGCCACAGCCTCCACTTGAGATACCAAGGTGAGGTCTGGATCCAGGAGTATCTGCAGGCTGCATAGCTGCTCCTTCCGGGGGAGTGTAACCCCATCCAGCACATGGAGATCAAACTCATTCCTCAGATTCTGAGCCCCTACAATGAGCACCTCCACCTTGCTTGGATTCAGCTTCAATTTGTTATCCCTCATCCAGCCCATTACTGCCTGTAGGCAGGCATTTAGGGGATGAACATCATTTCCTGATGAAGCAGATGAAAGAGAGAAGTAGATTTGGGTGTCATCAGCATACTGATAACACCCAGTACCAAATCTCCTGATTACCATACCCAGCGGTTTCATGTAGATATTGATTACAGAATGGAGCCCTGAGGGACTCCATATAACAGCTCTCATTTAGAAGAGTAACTGTAACCAGGCTCTACCATATGGAATCTCCCTGAGAGATAGGAGCAGAACCAATGCAGAGCAGTGCCTCCTATCCCCAACTCCTCCAGGCAACCCAGAAGGATACCATGGTCGATAGTATCAAATGCTACCAAGAGATTCAAGAGAACCAACAGAATCACACTCTCTCCGTTGATTCCCCAGTATAGGTCATCTATCAGGCCGACCAAGGCTGACTTAACCCCATAGTCTGCTCTAAAGCCAGTTTGAAATGGGTCTAGATAATCAGTTTCCTCCAAAACCGCCTTGAGCTGGTCGGCCACCACCCTCTCTTTCACCTTGCCCAATCAAGGGAGATTAGAGATTGGCCTATAATTATCCATCGCCGAGGGAACCAGGGAAGGCTTCTTAAGAAAAGGTCTAATTATCACCTCCTTCAAGCATGGAGGCACCTTACCCTCCCTCAGCGATGCATTTATGATATTCACCAGGCCTCCTCGAATAATCTCCCCGCTAGATTGAAGCAGCCAAGTTGGGCAAGGGTCCAGAGAACAAGTGGTGGACCGCACTGTCCCAAGCAGCTTGTCCACATCCTCAGGAATCACAGATTGAAACTGATCTAACCTAACACTGCAAGAAGGATTGCTGGACACCTCCTCCGTAGACCCTGCAGAAAAAGTGGAATCCAAGTCAGCCCAAATGCAGGAGATTTTATCCACAAAGAATTCACTGAGGGCATCACAGCAGAGCACCTCCGGGAGCTGATTATAAACAGAAGGAGTAGAAATTAGACTCCTCACTACATGGGATAACTCCTATAAGGTTTGGGAAGTCTGGGAAACTTTGCTCTGTCTTCTATCTTGCAATCAACACAGGAAGCTGCCTTATACTGAATCACACCATTGGTCTATCTAGCTCAGTATTGTCTACCCAGTCTGGCAGTGGCTTCTCCGAGGTTACAGGCAGGAATCTCTCTCAGCCTATCTGGGAGATGCCAGGGAGGGAACTTGGAACTTTCTGCATGCCAGCATGCCAGTGCTCTTCCCAGAGTGGCCTCATCCCCTAAGGTAGGCCTGCTCAACTTTGCCCCCCCAGCTCTTTTTGGACTACAATCCCCACAATCCCCAACTGTAGTGGCCAATAGCCAGGGATTATGGGAGTTGTAGGCCAACATCTGCAGGAGGGCCAAAGCTGAGGTGGCCTGCCCTAAGGGGAATAACTTACAGTGCTCACACATATTGTCTCCCATTCAGATGCAAACCAAGGTGGACCTTGCTTAGCAAAGGGGACAATTCATGCCCACTAACACAAGACCAGCTTTCCTACTCCTAACAGAACAGCTGCAGAAGATGACTCTTGCACTTAAGCGTACCAAATTTGATACAAACCAAATTCCCAGAACACGAGAGGGGATTCTATGTAAGAGTCATCATGTTAAAAAAAAAAAGCAGCAAGTAGGTGCCATTGGTTGTGCTTAGAATAACATGCTTTTGATCCACATCAAGGTTCTCTTTGGGATCCCAACCTTTCCCTTTGCCGCCTGGCTCCCTCCAACTGGAACCGGCGCCTTTTGAGCGCTTCGATGAAAACAGCGGCCACTCCGTGCATTCCCCCGCCAGCCCCGAAGCCAAGCCTACCTGTGGGCCGAGAGACATTGCCTGGAAAGTAGATTTGTGTTATTCACGTCCCGCTCGATTTCATTTAGGCTTTGTTGAGAAGGGCAGCATGTTTCAAATCACCGGGGCTGGTAAAAGGGCCGCCGGTGACTGCTCCAATTTCCCTGCATTTGAAGTCTGTCTCGCTGCCGCTTCGTAAAGCATCGGGCCTCTGGCTCGGCTGGTGTCAATCCACGAGATGGAGTTTGTTTTATTACAATGGAATGCTTGGGCCCAATGTGGCGCAGCAAATGGCTTTGCTAAAGCACTCTTGAGTGCTGGCCCCGTTCCTTGATTATACCTGTGCTCTGTGCCCTTGATGGAATCGGAATAAATAATACGCTCATGGCAGAAGGAGCAGGATTAGATTTATTTCTAAATTCTCCTCCTTCCTTCTCCCCCCCCTGCCGAAAGAGATGTCAGCGTGTCGCCCCAAGGACATGAGCGAGAGAAGCCTCAGCGTGTCAACCTCCCTGGCTGCTCTGAATTAGGCTGAACCTCTTGGAAATGAAAGGTTCAGAGAGCAGAGATGGAAGAGATGGAAGCCAGAGCTCTGAGCGAATTGAAAGGGCAGATTGGGCACACTCTCTGCAGGTGAGGAGAAACATAATGCACTGAAAGGGTCAGCTGCTGTGGTGTCACCCTGCTCTTCCTTCCCAACCCAGGAATGGCTTGAAGCGCCTTTTAAAAAATAAAGAAGTTTTCACCCTCACCTTTTGGGTGATCCAGAGGAGTTTAACAGCTGCGGCACAAGGAATAAAGCACTGGGGAGCCTTATTGTTTCAACCGATTGTAATGCGATTTATATGGAGTTTTATTGTATTTTAATTTCTGTCAACTGCCTTGGGCTGAGTTTTATGAAAGGCGGTATAGAAATGGAACAATCAGTCAATCAAGTGAGATGGAAGACCAGCATAGTGCTAAGTATCCCTGCCTGTCACGCGAGAGACCGGGGTTCAGTTCCCCAATAGGGAGGCTTAATTTTAGAGGAGAGCTGGGCTCATGGTAGCAAGCATGAATTGTCCCCTTTGCTAAGCAGGGTCTGCCCCTGGTTGCAACTGAATGGGAGACGACATGCAAATTGTAAGATATTCCCCTTCGGGGATGGACCTGCTCTGGGAAGAGCACCTGCATGCGTGCATGCGGAAGGTTCCAAGATCTGCCACCCCCTTGCAGATAGGGCTGAGAGATACTCCTGGCTGCAGCCTTGAAGAAGCCTCTGCCAGTCTGTGCAGACAATACTGAGCTTGACGGACCAATGGTCTGACTCAGTATATGGCAGCTTCCTATGTTCCTCTGAATGGGTGACCATAGCCAATTGTCAGCTCTCAGTCTTAAAGACTCAAAGGGTTGTTGTTGTGAGAGTAAAAATTCAAAATCCATGTACATTTCTCTGAGCTCCTTGGAGAAAAGGGGGTAAAAAAGAACGCGTTAAGAATTGTAGTTGGTCACGCTTGTGTGTGACCAAGAAATGAGATTTAGGGTGGGGCTGTGGAGATGAAGAGGCAGGGCTGGTCAAGCTCTGGTTTTCCGTTTTTTTCTGGTTTTTGTTTTAAATGAGGGTGGCTGAGTTCCTATGAGTAGGCTGGATTCTCGGTGACTTCCCTTTAAGATTGATGGGAAAACGTGAGCAGGGTATACTTATCAAAGCTTGCTCCCTTCATCTCAAACTGAGCTGAGCGTCCCTGATTCCATGATTCCTTAGTTGGAAGCTATGAACACTGCTGGCGGGGCGGGGGGGGGCAGCAATAGCAGGAGAAAGCTGTTGCATTCATCCCCTAGTTGTGGGCTTCCTGAAAGCAGTTGGTTGGCTACTGTGGGAAACAGATTGCTATACCTGTTGGGCCCTTGGTCTGATCCATCTAGTCAGCTCTTACACTCTTATGAGAATAGTCCTCTTCAGTTGTTACGAGCACCCCAGAAGTACCGCCCCGCTGCCGTCACTCACCTCCTCCCACTGGGCGCACACACTTACTACACTTTTTTGTCTGAAGGAGGACACATTGTAAGCTTGTTCACTGGTGATTCCATGAGCAGCAACCTGGATCACTCCAGGGAATCACCAGGGAAATGGAATCACCAGGGAACAGACTCACCAGGGAAGATGGTTACAGTGTGTCCCCCTTCAGACAAATGGTGCCGTAAGCATGTGTGCCCGGTGGTAGGAGCTGAATGACATTAGTGGGGTGGGATTTCCTCCCCACTTTTTGCAGTTGTAAGCGTGAGCGCCTGTGGCACTCAAAACAATCAAAGAGGGCTTGTGGCTCCTGACTATTCTGAAACAATGCCAAGAATAGCAAATTTGTGGGTTATATATGGGGGAAAATACTTCAGAGAAAGCCCTCCCAACATGTAGAAGAACATAGCCTTATCCCTGTGTTAACTCTTCCAGAATAATTAAACATTCCTTTTGGTTGCCACTTTTTAATCTGGTCTAAATATGGGAAATCCCATCATTCAGTATTTCTGTGCACCAAAATGAGCATGAAATTGAGGCTTAATGCAGCCAAGCATAATAATGGAATTTAGTAGTATTTTAATTATGAAATATGGAGTTGGAAAACCAGTCACCTAGAACTGTGCCAGATATGCGTCATCTTTTTTTGAGTTTTGGGTTGAAAATAGTTGTTTCTGAGGGAGGGGGAATTACAAGAAATATTGATTGGATTTTTTCTTTTTTTTAAATCTGCATTTAATCTGTTTGCCATTGTTTCCCCTGTCTGTGGTTGTTTCAGCACCATTACCCTCTCCCAGCACTTAATGAGCTAAGCCATCCTAGCCAATCAGGGATCACATCGCAAACAGGATAACACTTCTTAGCCAGTCAGTATTGGCTTCTAGATGACATCACTAAGGGAGAACAAAGCCAATTGAGAGCGTATGCCCGAGAGAGGAGGGATGTAAATTTTTATTTTGCTGGTATTGTAGGATAAAAAAGGAGTGCTTTTTGATACAACTAGCTCAGCTCATGATAATACTGAATGGATATTATAGCCCCTTATTATCCACTAAAGCAATTTCAATTCTCATAAAACAAACTGATTGCACTATGTCTTGTCATTAGTGGGCTATTCCCCCCACCAGTGGGGGGGGGGCATATGCTGCTTGTTCTGTGGGCACTTCACTTTAAACTGAGCCTGGTATGGCACAGTGGCTACGATCCTGGTTTAACTGTCTTCTCTGCCTCCAACGTGCTAGGGGGCCACCTATCACCTATAGCTCAGTGGTTAGGACACATGCTTTGCATGCAGAAGGTTTCAGGTTCAATCCCTACCATCTCCAATTTAAGAGAAAGGCCTCCGACAGAGCTCCTTGCAAGCAGGGTAGCAAATACTGGGCTGGGTTGATTCTGCTTCCACGTGCCTTAAAGCAGCTTCAGATCTGCTTTGCTAGCTACCGACATGCCCCAACAACGGGAGGGGAGCTGGTCTTGTGGTAGCAAGGATGGGTGGCCCCCATTGCTAAGCAGGGTCTGCCCTGACTTGCATTTGAATGGGAGACTACATGTGTGAGCACTGAAAGGGGATGGGCTCTGCTCTCCAACACTTCTACCGTCTTCCCTATGAGCTCTCCGAC